>NC_139626.1:32484236-32666736 GCF_964638095.1 Poromitra crassiceps | reverse complement strand
GGTCAGTAAAGGGCAGGACCAGAAGGCATGAGACAGAGTGCCCTCCGACACCCGACACCTGTCACACAGTGGTGAGACAGACGAGTAAATCTTGTGCAATTTATGCCAATACACTTTTGACGTACATACAGTCACTCACTTCCAAGAAAAGGGAAGTTGGTTGTTTCCCCAGAACTGAAACTTGAATATGATCAGCAGATTCAGCACAGAGAGTCACCGCTTGCCACTCACAATATTGCTCCCTCGGTTTTGACCGCCAAGCATATTTAAAGGTCCCATTTTATGCTATTTTTTGCATATCTAATGGATCTTGAAAACAAGGTTATGAATTATGTTGCAAATAAATAAATAAAAATAAAATAAAATACAGCCTTTGAGGGACTTCTCTACCCTCTCTCTCCCCTCGGTATCTATGCACTGTTTTGAGGGGGCGGGGCCTCTGATAAGATTATCTGTTAGGTTAGATCCATCTTTGGTGCAGTTGATTGTTTTCTGAACATGTTTCCATACGACACAGTTATGCTACAGATAACAGGTTTGGTGAAATGATAAGTTAATAAGTCTTAAATGAGTATTACTTTGTGATGTCACAAAGTTACGGAAGTCAAAACGGCTCACTTGGAGGCATTTTTGTCCTTACACAGGCTGGCGTGGATTTATCTGGGTTATGTGTTTTGAGACATCCATGATGTTCATATAGCACCTTTATCATCAAAGAGGCACGGGAGATCATGATTGACATGAAAGGGACTTTCAAATCCCACACTACTTTCAACAGAATAATGAGGGGAATGGAAACGGTGGTTCAGAAAAAATGGGGGATAGGTCAGTAGAGGACCGGGTGTAGTGTGGGGCATTACTGACGGACGTCACACCCACCTGTACTCTGCGAGGCTTTGACCAGCCCCTGCCGTAGGACCTCTCGTACCCAGGTCTTGACTTTCGCCCTGCCTTCCCCGCCCACCACAGACACCACCAGGTTGGGCGACGGCAGACCCCAGTGGGCTGTCATCAGGGTGTAGGCCATCTCGGCGGGCGTGTCGCATGACAGACGCAGGTACTACAGGGGCCCATTGAGAGAAAGACAACAGCTCACTGATGAACAGAAACACATGCTTATCTGAAGGAGCGGCATTGTCAGCCTATATAAAGACAAGCTGAGGCCAGGACTTATGGAGGATAGGATTATGATCATTTTAGTATGAAGAAAGCCATAGAAAACAGACTGATACCACACATAATACCTATTGTATGCTGTGATGTAATTGTTGCTAATATTGGTTTACTTTCTTAGGTAAGAGACCTCGTATAAGCCCATTAGGGTTTCTTGTCTCTACCAGCACATTTTATCCACTTATTTCCTTTCGTTTGTTCTTGATTTTACTATGTGCAAATACATAAATAAAATAAATAAATAAAAACATTATTTATAACATTAAAGATGTATGGTTTGGTCATACATTCATGATCTGGGCAAATGAACAAGAAATCCTCTGCCCTCCCTCAACAAATCATCAAAGGCACTTACTGGACATGTACTGTGGTAGCAATGGGGGAATGAGTGCGCAGTAGTACTGTGTGTATATGTGTAATCTTCCATTCCTACTCTTCCAGACTAGTCCTATTCATAGCATTTGTGCACAGCCATCTCAGTAGGAAAATAACAGCTGATTATAATAAATGAACAGGTGATCGAAATCCACGGCTAATGAGTTGGCATGTTGGTAGGAAATGCATGTGGCATCATGGGAATACTTTATGAATAATACTGTAGATAAGATAAGATCATAGGGTTGAAAATTGTTTTTGTTTGCAGCTTTTGATTCATTTGGATCATTATTTTGATCATCTTTAGAAGCCTCTGTCCTGCAACAACAACAAAAAATGCCTTGGATTTGAACCAAGACTAAGGATTGTAAAGAGCCAGATAGAGAGCATTTACTGTATCTGTATCACAGTGATTTTCAACTTACTAGGCTCGATCCCTAGGCTTGCCCGCTGCGTGGCCTCGCCTGTCCTGCAGCTCGCACTCGCAGCTCGGCCGCTGCGCTAAGTAACTAAATGATCAGTAGTCATTCTTCAACATTCTCTAATTGCGTTAACTTCTTGTAAACGAAATAATGGTGAAGTTAAAATGATTCATCAATTTGCCCGGGACCTTCTGGAACCCCCTCAAGGACCCCTGATGTGTCCCGGGACCCCACATAGAGAAGCACTGCTGTGTGATAGTGACAGAAAGGCACCTACATAGCTATGCCTCTTGCTGGATCCTGCAAACTGCAGCTCTCCAAAGGCATCGGTGGGGTACTCAGAGGAGTGCTGCGCGCTGTCCCAGTGGTTGACGATGGCCGTGCTGAAGTAGTCACCGAGGGCCACCGAGGCGTGGTCGTCTCTCTTACCGCCACACTGGCACCGCCTGTCATTACTGAGTGAGGCAGCCAGGGGCACAATACATCAATTTGATCAACTCATCTCAGGCTTCGTCTTCTTCTGCATCTCCACAAGCATCAAAATGACATTACAGATAGATCATTATCACCTCAACTTTCTCATATTTTCCCCCCCAGTATTTTCAATTAGGCTTGGCATAGTTACCTGGAATCTTCTACAAAGGTGGTGCACACTCTTTTCTTGATGATTTTGGGGATCCAGCTCTGAAAACGTTTCAGACAGAGACAGAGACAGAGACACACACACACACACACACACACACACACACACACACACACACACACACACACACACACACACACACACACACACACACACACACACACACACACACACACAGGTTATTGTTTTGCTGCATATCCCTGTCTTATGTGTGTGATAATTCAAACACAGCCTGTTACTTTTTGGGACTTGAATTGCACATGGAAAGATAAGACTGAAATACATTCCCTGCAGGGATTTTGAACTTATGCGACCTGTTGACTTTGGCACAGAGGGTTAAGCAGGGTGGGGTTGACTTTGGCACAGAGGGTGAAGCAGGGTGGGGGGGTTTGGTGAGCAGGGCTGTGCCTAAACGAGTGGTTGCCACTTCTGGCAGATGGCTGTCGTTTTCTACTCTCTCTGGTTTGTTGATGTTGTGTGGGATAGATGGTCGGGGGACACAGAGGCTATTGGGGCATTCCTTTTGTATTGGGAACTAGGAATATCCTATTTGAGTGACGTCACACACCCGAGTTCACCGCGTTCCATTAAAACAGGCGGGAAACTAGCCAGGGTTAGCTCTAGCCAGGCAGAGTTAGCAATAACAGTTGGTGGTAACAATGCATTTTGCAATATTGTGCAGATACAAACACTGTAGCAACATGTCCACAGATAGAGGTTAGACAGGACTGCGTGTATGACTGATTTAATGAGGCACAAATAAGACATAAGTGCTAATAAAAGGAAATTTACTACAACTTTCACATAGCCTACTATAGCGACGTAGATGACGTCTACGTCGCTGGAAGCTTGTTGACGTCGACGGTGGGTCTGACTACGTGAGAGTAGGGCTGGTGAGGCTCCGTCCTTTCAGATCGATGTAGGAAATCCAAGGGGCAGGTGACATCACAGGGGGCGTTCCTGACCTTTGAACCATGAGATATTTCCTAGTTCCCAGTACAAATGGAACGGGCTATATCATGGCATGTACGGCACATTGATTATACTATTTATGTGGAGTGTTATGTTATGTTATATTATGTATGTTCTGTTTCGGTGTCTTTACTGTTACAGACTGTGTACTAAAGCGACCGTATGGATGATTGTACGTTTACACTGAATATACTGACACAGTGGAAAGTCAGCATGAGACCCAGCTAAAGGAAATTAAATACATTCATCACTAAAACGTTTCTACGCCCCCGAGGGGTACGTTTTTTTTATGATCTTACTAGCCCAGATGAAGAGGACACTGATGTCTGACAGCTGCAGTCATGTCAAAGAGTATAGAAGGCAAGAGCAAGGGCTATTTGCTTTTTACTACAACAGCGCTACCGCCATTTTGGCCTGAAAACGCCTCCACGGAACCAGACAGCCAATCAGAGGCAGAGTAAGGCCGGACACCGGAATGTCGTGCCCCCCATGCTATAATGGAACAAACAAGGACCCGGCTCTTCTTATCAATGTAAGTTCTTTGGTTATGTTTCCTTTGCCTGGGTCCAGACCATTCAGTCTGATATCAGGCTAATGTTTGTTTGTTTCTAGTTCGAGGTTAAGTTAGCTTAACTTCCGCTGGTAAATGCTTGCTACGACGTTGCTCGGTACAGTACTTTTAAGTTGAACAGAACAACTGTCGAACTCGTCTGAGTTCACACGACACACACAGTATCACAATGTAAACAAAGCAGCAGAAAGTTGGCACGTTTAGACACGCCGTCGCCTGAAACTTCGCCGCCTGTTTTTTGAGGACTTCGGCACAATAAGTGTTGATATTATCGTATTTCTGAGACCAGCGACTACTTGCAGTGACTGTCTTTCCCTGTCTCCTGGGTAAGCCAACCACCGTGACTCATGTCTTCATTTCACAAGCATACAAAGCCTAACCACCACATACATTCCACCGTCGGAATTCCTCTCTGTTCGTGTTGTTGCAGGCTTCTCACACACAAAAATCACCATATAACTACATTTACATTACAGTATATACCCGGTATGAGCCAACTTGACACCCACCTGGTCCTTCTCAGATTTAGAAATTTTCCCTCCTCCTCCGCCTTCTTCCGTACCGCTCATGGTTTGTTTTAGTTCCCAATTTGGGACTCAAATCTTAAAAATAAGATCAGGTTTTCTTTCTACCATTTTCCAGTTAGCTAACGTTACAGGAAACTATCAAAATGCCATGCCCCTCGCCCCGCAGTCCCAGTGGGAATCAAGGTGCAGAGCAGGAACAGAACAGGTGAGGGTGTGGTTTGGTTTCAACAGGCTGGGAGGAGAGAGGGAGAGAAACCCGACAAAAATGCCCTTTGAAAGCTTGAAAATAGGAGGGGCCATCTAGATAGATAGGGCTAGAGTCGATGAGTGGATGACAGAAAAGGTGTGAAAACAAAGGAGGATGAGCGATGTTTGTCTTTGATGTGGATTGTAGAGAGATGAGTTGATTAAACATTTAATTTGGATTAGCTAAAAACGTCTGATCAGCTGTATCTGGTAAATACATGGTGGAAAATGGTACCCTACCCCTCTATGAATGGATACAACTTTGCATAGAAAGGCTATTCCAGGCAGGGAAACATCCAACAGGGTTGTGTGTGTAACAATGTTTTACTAGAGGGAAAGAAAGAGGTGTGGAAGTAGGGGGATAGCAATTTACAGTGCAAAATGCAGGGACTGTAGGATTTTGCCCTATTTTCTGAAAGACGGGTTCAGAACGAATTTATTTCTACTAGTCGTAATAATAATATGATTAATAATTAATGAAACCAGTAGATGGCGGTAATAGACAACAAACGAGCAAGCGAACCGCCAGTATGATAAAGAAGATAACACAGACGTCTAGACTTGTAGACAGGGGTGTTAATGCCATAACGGCCAAGAGCAGCTGCAATAATTCACATTTTTTTAATTCAGTCATGTTTACCTAAAAATAAGACAGAACGTTCAGTTGGCTATATATTAAATATTTATTTTACAATGCATTTAAATATTGACACATTTATATATTTCTTTAAAAAGTCTCATGATTAGGCATTTCAATCGATATTCAAACATCCACCTTCAACGTGCGTACAGAGCACGAATCCATAATGAGTACCTAGTCAGTCAGTAAGTAGACAATAATGGTGTTAAATAGATATATTCAGAAACTCAGTCCATCACTGTCCGTCCAGGGCCGTTTCTGAACATTTTGGGGCCCTAAGCGACATCTTACAGTGGGGCATCCCAGACCCAACCCACTGTCATTTTACTAGAGTACCGCAGGAATGAGTCCAGAAGACCTGGATGTTAGCACTTCGACTCTTACGTGTAAAAGCCAATGGGGTTTTTGTATGGGGAATGGGGATTTTGGCTAAATGCTTGAAATAAGGTCTGTGCAAGTTTTTGAAACAGCAAAGTTTGTGTTCAGCAAGATCATCTTCACAATGAGGACCACTTTTATGATTTTCTGAGCATGAATGCGTTTTTGTGGTCATTTTTAGGAAATGCTTCAAAAGTAGGGATGCACGATATATCTGCAATCATATCGGTATCGGCCGATGTTAGTCATTTTTTTAACATATCCGATGTTGCAATGTTAATATCGGTTATCGGTATCAGCCAAATTCTTCACATTGAGATGAAATAATGCAGTAAATCTATGATTTATGGGCTTTTACAAATGTTTTTGAAATAAAGAAATGCATTACTTTTTCAAATTCAGTGTTTACATGTGTTTTTCAGTATGTACAAAATTTTATTATCATAGAAATGTGTTTTTATACAGATCATATCGACATCGGTAAATATCGGTTATCGGCCATAACGGCAATGTTAATATCGGTTATCGGCATCGGCCAAAATTTTCATATCGGTGCATCCCTATTCAAAAGTCATAAAAGTGCTCCTCATTTGTGAAGATTATTTTGCTGAACACAAAGTTCACTGTTTCATAAACCTTTGTTAACCACAGACCTTATTTTTTAGGTATTCAACCCGAAATTTCCATACAAAAAATCCCATTGACTTTTTACACGTAAGAACCAGGACAAAAAGACGTCATCCCTGCGGCACTCGATAATACCACGGGGTGGATGGACAGTCCGTCTTCCTGTCACTATCTGCCGTATCCCTGCGGGTCGTGGGCCTTCTTGGACTCATCCTTGCCGCTGGTTTTGCCAAACTGATACAACGTGTTGGCCAGGTTGTGGAGCTGGCACGTGCCGAGCTGGCACCCGTGAGGCGCGCGCCTGGGGCGGGACTTCACTGCCATGCTGTCAGTGGTGAAGACAAGGGACAAAATGTTTAGAATAGGGTCAGTCTTTATAACATCAAATACACGTACAGAATCATCTATACATTTTCTGAATAATTCACAAACCAATAAATACAAATAAATACAATAGAGAATGTTTAATGTCCATTTTATTTGGCCTTTTAATACAGAAGAAGTGGACTTTAATTAATTTATCCTGAATCAATAGGCTGCGGCCGATGTTTTCTTCAATATCCAGAATCAAAATGAATAAAAACATAAAAATGTATTCTAGTGTTTTTTGTTTTCCTTGTGCTGTCTATTTCAGCAAGCCTGCACTAGGCAGGACTATAGTTTGCTATTTACAGCCACTCCCTTGTTGTCAAGGGCACTCTTCTGTCTGTACCTGTTTTTCAGGGCGTCCATGTCTTGATTGTCTTCTGAAAGAAACGGGACGATCCTCAGCTCTGGAGCGTGACCCTCCTGTGTGACCTCTGACCTGTTGACATCTGATGCCTGCACATTGGTCCCCGGGGGGAACGAGTCCGTCTGTGTCCTGTGCGTCCAAAAAAACGGTATGAACCAAACAAGTATGAACACATTTTAATATCAATGTTCTAACATGTATTATAGTGTGATCAATTTTTTAAAATTCTCTATCACTTTTGAGGCAGATCTTTTCAATGTTCCTTTCACAGATAAGAAGTGATGGTGTGTTCATGGTCACCATGCTATTTCTATGTTATGTTGTTGTTAATAATTGTTTACTGACCTGCGTGTTGGTCTGAGTGGAGAGGCAGCAGTCAAAGGCACAGTCAGTAGCAGCAGTACAGCTATCTCCATACTGCAGTGGCCTGTAGCAGAGAGAGAGAATGTTGAGGAAAATATACTTCTCTGACAGCACATCAGATATTATCCATAGTAGATGCTGTTTGAATCTCAGTATTAGCCTTAGTTACATAGCAAAACAGCATTTTCGGATGAGAAAAACAACAACTATAACATGAATCCAGGATGAAACTCACCGCCAAGAAAATGCAAAATCCCGCTGTGGTTTTTTGAGTACACCATCAATCCAGAGGTTGAGCTGTAGTCTCTTGCTGCTTGCTAGGTGTCCAAGTGTAGCATCCCTCTCCTCCCATGGTCCTTTATACAGTCGTGGTGCGGGGAAGGGGGCGTGTCTGGAAGTTAGTCACTAGACCAACTCCCACGCTTACAATTCATTATTTTCCGTGGCAGTTTGATTGTCTATTTACAGGTGCCGTGATCGTAACGAAAACAACCGTGGCCAAGTCTGTACTTCAACTTACAGTGACCTTGTACCTTCTGTGATGTTTACATTGATTCTTATGTTCAGTCTGCTCTTTACACACACGTCACACACGCACACACACACACACACACACGCACGCACGCACGCACGCACACACACACACACACACACATCCCCCCTTCCCCTCATCCACGTCCACCTCCCTCCTTCTCCTCCCTCGCTCCACTTGCTGCTGAGCAATTGTTCCAGAAATCCCTCTTTCATTCCCATCACCTGCAGGAAACAGCCACAGCCCAAAATAACCCAATTCTCCTGCAGGCCTTTCTTTATCATCCCATTTTCCTGCCTCGTTTTGCCGTCACCGTGTTTATTCCTGAAATGACCTTCACAGACACACACACACACACACACACACACACACACACACACACACACACACACACACACACACACACACACACACACACACACACACACACACACACACAGACACACATACACACACACACACACACACACACACCCACACACACCAAAAACAACCCCTTCATCAGGCCCCTTGCAAGAAAATAATAACAAACAAGGTGTGAATTTGCAATAACTGCGACCACATATGCAAATTTCCAAAATGCAGGATGACAGGGGCAGCCCACCCTACTACTCTGCCTCTGCCACCCTGCATTTCGACACACACACACACACACACACACACACACACACACACACACACACACCCCCACACACACACACACACACACACACACACACACACACACCCAGCACCCACACACACTTGACCTCCATGCTGCCAAATTTCAGCCTCCTAGAAACTGTGCCCGCAAAAGGGTGGTGAACTTTTTGTGGACCGACCGACCGACCGACCGACCGACCGCCCGACCAAACGACAGAGTGACTTATCGGGCTGCTGGTCGCAGCTAAAAAGTGCAACCCTCATGGTAGCGTAGCCACATAGTAACACCCCCTGATTACTCCCCATACAATTTCACACAAAAATAATAAATCACATAATATTTGGGGAATTTTCAGGATTGGCACATGGCCAGATAGTAAAATCTTTCCAGGAAATCATCCCGTAATCCTTTATCTTTTAATAATAAGTCCACGGGGGAACCAAAGTCACGTTTTTTAATGTTTTCCCACCCCCTCTCCCTCTCTCGCAGCTTCCCCCCTAGAGTCTATTGTGTACTCTTCCTGTGGCTAACATCTGGGCATGTTGTGCCGTCAAAAGAGTGCGTTGAATCATCATTGGCGCGCGTGCACACAAGCACATTAACAGCCAAGCGATACGGTGACCAAGCGCACCCATCACAGAGCGCCGTGTGAGTTGACCTGATGATTAAGGGAGCAGGGCGGAGTTGTTTTACACTGAAGCTACAGTTCGTTGCATGAAGGCAGTAGTCAACGTGCCAATATACCACAGCCCCTCTGCTCTGAATAGAGAGCCAAAGTGAACGTCACTTCCTGCTTCAGCACTGTACCAGAGTTTTTCCTCCCCCATTTATTTTCCCATAGACATTTCATAAAATGCTTATAAAAATAGTTTTACTTGTTCAAACTAAACGGTTCAGATATATTTAGAAACAGGAGAGACCACATAACATTTCACTCTGACCGAAACGTAGAAGTTAAGTTAAGTTAAGTTAAGTTAAGTTATCCTTTATTTATCCCCTTTATTTATCCCACATGCTGCCCACGGGCACTCTGTGTGGCCCGCGATGGAATTGCATTTTATTTTTTATTTTTTTTATAACAGTGCACCTGAACGCAACATGCAAGATACCCACTGAATAAGTGTCCAAATGTTCATGTCATTCTGGCCAATACTCCACTTCTGTTATAGCATTTCAGTCTGGAATATGAAATATCTTTCAATAATCTATGTTTAGCTGCTAAATTGTCAAATACTGCCATCTGCTCGCTACCCAGGCACTTATGTATGTACTTAACCTAACTTAACCTAACTAACTATCCGGTGTGCACAACATTGTCAGACTAAACTCTGGCTGACACCACAAAAACCTACAATCTGCAACAGAAAAATGTATATTGTTTGTTTATTAACTGGCCCCTGGCCTTCTATCATTTCACGAAAGTGGCCCCGGGCAAAGCAAGTTGAGTATCCCTGTTCTATGGTGTCTCCCGATTCTAAATATATCTGAACCGTTTGGTTTGACGAAGTACAACTATTTTATACGCATTTTACGAAATATCTATGGGAAAATAAATGTTGGATGAAAATCTCTGGTACAGTGCTGAAGCAGGAAGTGACGTTCACTTTGGCTCTCTATGACTGCACACCCAGTGACCACTTCCGGTCCACCTGCTGCCTTGCCTGGAGCAAATCCATCATTTGGACAATACGATAGAAGGGAAAATGACCGCATAGAAAACATGGTGACCTTTTAAATTACAGGCCATTAATTACATAATAATGACTGGAAATAACAATGTCATTTCCAGGACAAATGCACGTAAGAAAACACTCTTTATAGGTTAAAGTGACTGGTAACTCTATTGGGTCATATACAAGTAAAAAGGTGTTTTCTGTTATTCGTGTAGAGTTACTAACTATGGAGTGTGTTTGCAAGTGTGTATTGTTGTAGGCTTTGTAAGTTTGTATTGTAGGCTACATAGTCAGTATTTATAGCGGCTGTAGGCAGTCGGAAAAAGGAGTGAGGGAGTAAACACAGGAGAAAACACGGGAACTAAACACTTTGACCCGTTTAGTAAAAATAATTCAGTTCCACTTCAAAGATATGCGTTTGAGCATTTATTCTTCCACTTAAAAAAACATGTAAAAATACATCTGGTACCAGAATCATAAATTGGCCTGCGTGAGTGCGGTCAACAGAAAATATCCTCTGCCAAGCTCACAAACTCTCTCTGTCAATGCAAAAAAATAGGCCAAAATAGGTGAAGGCAATCAAATATAACCACTACCGCCGAAGCCCCGGTGAACACGCCCAGCACCTAAAATGACACAATACAACAATACAATAAATACCACAAAAACAATACAATACCAAAAAACATACAAAATACAGTATTGGTATATCTTTTCTAAAATATATCATGTGTTATTGTATTGTCTGATGAAGAGCAGTCTGCTTGAAACGTAACCAGAACGGTGCAATAAATATTTTTCACTGGAGCCCATGCAGTGTGCGAGCTGTTTTATCTATTCACTTATTGTATGTATTATACATTAAAAGCTAATGAAAACCTACTACTGAAAACATCAAAGTTAGTGCCATTTATGATCTAATGATTAGATCAGGGGCACTCAATTAAAATTCATAGAGGTCCAGTTAGAGAAAATGTCCTCAAGCAAAGGTCCGGAACATTGTAACGTACAGTAGCTTGCGTTATGATTCAGTGCCATTGAACTTAGGCTACTTCAATGATTGCAGTAGCCTAATGGTACAATGTCTGTATGTAGTCAACGACTGACTGTTAAATCAAAATAAACATCAACAATGTTTATTTAGTTTTCATATTTAACTGGATTAATTATAAATAACTAGCCTACACTAATAATAAATACATGTTCTTTTCTCATTTCAAGTAAAATAATGGCTGCATTTAAAAATAACATACAACAGAGTGCTTTGGGAAAATGTGCATCTTAAAAGTGTTTTAATTTGAGAAAGAAAATCTTCTTTTCTTCCCTTAACTCCACCTTTTCTCTTGAGAGAAGTGAGTTCCCTATCTATCTATCTGTCTCAGTGTCTGTCTCTATCTATCTATCTATCTATCTATCTATCTATCTATCTATCTATCTATCTATCTATCTATCTATCTATCTATCTATCTATCTATCTATCTATCTGCCTGTCTGTCTGTCTGTCTGTCTGTCTGTCTGTCTGTCTGTCTGTCTGTCTGTCTGTCTGTCTGTCTGTCTGTCTATCGATCGTTCGCAATGCAAACGTCACATGCCGTTGGGCAGTGAATGTGTGAGTGTGCCCTCAGTCTGGATTTGAGTGTGTTTGCTCGTGTGGCGCTTTCACAGACAGGTTAGGATCGCATCGCACTTCACATGAGACATACTGCCTGGTTTTGAACTGCCCGTGAGAACAATGAATGAACATCAAAGAGTCTGCCTGCTCCGGATTAAAACAAAATCTTTGTTTTTGTTTTTTGAGCACGCCATGTGAAATGACTTGTATCTCTCGCATATCTCCGTGTCGGACAATCTCTCGCCTGCAGCACTGAACCGACTGGAACCGGCAGAATCGAATCGGATATTTGATTGGCTGAGTAGCATCACGTGTGATGATTTACAGCGCATGTATTGGTCTGTGAGCTTCCTGGCAGATTAAACCAGTACCGTAAAGGGTAGAAAAGCATGTGCCGGTTAAAAAAGAAAAGCTCGGTGAAATGTAACGATTCTCAATGATTTGTAGGTTATAGGGCTCGGTCCGGATAGGTTCCATGTCGCTGTTCCGACCTCTCGCTGTTCCGACCTCCCCTCTCCCAGCCCCCATGCCTAAACCTAACCTCCACCAGACCCTAACCCAAAACCTAACCTCTCCCACCCCCACGCCTAAACCTAACCTCCCCCAGACCCTAACCCAAAACCTAACCTCTCCCACCCCCACGCCTAAACCTAACCTCCCCCAGACCCTAACCCAAAACCTAACCTCTCCCACCCCCCACGCCTAAACCTAAGGTCGGCATTGCGAGTGGTCGGCATAGCGGGTGGACACCACGGCGTCTGGGTCCGGATGCGGACCGGAGTCCGGACTTTGGGGATCGCTGGATTAGATCATTAGATCATAGATCATCATAGATTTCAAATCGAATCATGAGTACGAGTCATTGTAATTCTAGAACTACGGTAGTTATTCTATCTATTTTACTTGGCTATTATGGAGTTATTTCTGTATTTCCATACTAAGACTAATAGAAACCTGCTATCATATGGTTTGTCACTGCTGCTCACATCACTGCTGTTGGGTGAAAACATTATACCCCCAAAATGTAAACTTTAAAGGGGCACTTCACCAAAAAACCATGCTGATTTATTTTTGCACATGATCTCTCACACATCTAAAAACTGTAAACCGTTTTTCAGACTTTGATTTGGTTTGACAGTTATTGAGAGTTGACTTGAGTTAAGTGTGGACCAGTGATGAGCACTGAATCAATAGGCTCGTTTGAGATGAGGAAGTCCTGCACAGTTTGGACCAGTAACTTGCTTGGTCCGTTGCATGATGGTTGGAAAAGTTGTCTGACTTGCTCCGCCTATAACCGGCTGCGGCTCTGTGAGAGCGAGGCGGGTCGCAGATTTGGAGCCACAGTTGCTCCGCACCAACTGCACCCGACTGCACGGGAAACTTACATTTCATATCTATTCCAAGATGTTACTCCATATTTTCCATAAATACCACCTGTAACGCGTGTATGTGTGAGATCATGTGCAAAATGAAATAAAAAATAAAAAAGTAAATCACCGTTGTTTTTAAGGGCCTCTATAAAGGGAGCTAAGAAAATCAGCCTTGTTTTGAGCTTGACCACAATGCGTTTTTGATTTGATCTAACTTGTTTTGAAAAAGTTTTATACCATAGAGGAGCACACCACCATGTAGTAGGAGGCATGCAATCATCATGTAATCATATAATCAAGCATGCAGGAGCGTGGAATCCTTCAGCTGTATAGTTAAAACATGAAAATAATCATAAATCATGAAAACTCAATAATCAACTCTTCATTCAGTAAGGTCTTTTCTCATGGCCTCATTCAGAAAACTTGGTTAAGGTCAGCGAGACCATTTAGAAAATGTGTTATTAAATAAGCCTCGGAGAAGATCAGGAACTGCTTCTGTCTCTTACAGTAAAAATCGGGAAGTAGTTACGAATCCATATGGAGCGCAATTAGTGCAATGAATGCCCTCATCAGATTCTCATTGAAAATGGCTGGATTGATCTTTGAGGTCATATAGAGGTCATTCGAGTTTAGCCTACAAGTGTTATGACGGCTACTAACGACGAGTCTGGGTGAATCAGTGCTGGTCTGCATACATGTACGTCAACGGCAATGACTGTTTTCTCCAGCCGTTTCCCTCTGAGGTCACTGACGGTCATTACTCTCTCTCTCTCTCGCTCTGCTCCGACTTGTTGATATCTCGCATCTCGAGTATCGAATGCATCTTCAAGGAAATACGATGGATTTAGTTGCACCGGAGTGCTTTGTCAGGCCACCGCTGACTTTTCTCCCCCTCTCGCTGACGCAGTGTGCATCCTGTTGTTCAAAGCCTGCACTCACCAGCCCGCCGCCGCAGCCTTCCCAGCCTTCCCAGCCTTCCCGAGCCCCCGCTTCCTCTACCCACTGGGCACAAGCGCGAGCATCCTGCCAGGAAGGACCATCACTCACTTCCATGTCATCTTCTCTCATGGTGCCTTCAGCTCCATCCCCGGGGCACAGAGCAGTTTGAGGGTCTACCCGGAGGGGGAAAGGGGGGGGGGGGTCAGTGGGGCCCACACAAGTTAGTCCTGAAGCCTTTCTGTAAGAAAGCCACGCCACAAACTCATTTCATTGGTCGCCGCAACTGCTTCTTCCTGAAAATGTGGAAAAAAGTTTTTTTTTTTTAATTGTCGGGTTAGGGGGTGAAAAAAGTGCAGCTCAGGGTGTGCTCGGTCCTGTGGCTTAATGGATAAGGTGCTTGCCTTCCAATCTGAGGACTCCGGTTCGATTCCCGGTCAAACCACACACTTTTTTTTTTACTCTGAGGCCTATAAAATAACCCTGCAGCCAGAGGCAAAACTCGTCATCTTCGGCTGCTCTGAGTCCTCTCTGAACTTCCCTACAGCTGTGCAACAATCTCTGACACAGAGGGGACAGCCGTTGCCAAAAGACTCATTCTGAAGGAATGGAAGTCATCCTCTTCACCTTCTTTTCAGGTGTGGCTGATGGACATGATCTCTGTTATACAGATGGAGAGACTCAGGTTCCTGAGAGCCGAAAAGGTTCTCAACTATCTGGGACCCATTTTTGGCCTACTTTGACCAGGTTAAGACTGACTAGTGACTGAGGTTAGGAGTAACGGATGGCTTGTCCGACTGGTTTCCCATGGACCCCCTGCATAGGATCATATGCACAATATAGCACATAAGCACCTTATGCAGTTGGTAGCACCACGTTATGTTAAATGTCAGTGATGTATGTTTTTTTCTTTTCCTGTGTCTGAGCCTGTTTGTTTGTCTTGTTTGATTATTGTTCTATAAACATTTAAAATAAAAATAAATAAAACACACACATTTATATAAAACATTAGGGTTAGACATTAGGTTTAGGCAAGTACAACAATTTGGTTAGGGTTAGGGTTTGGTTATGGTCGTGGTTTCAAGATTCAAGATTTTTATTGTCACTCCGTAGTACAAGTATCACGTGTGAAATTCTTGTGCTATAGGCTCAAGATAAGATAAGGTTAGATAAGAAAACCCTAACCCTAATCTTAACCACATATTTTTTACTTGCCACACGTTTTCAGGAAGAAGCAGTTGCGACGACCACTCAAATGAGTTGGGCGTGGCTTTCTTACAGAAAGGCTTCAGGGCTAACTTGTCCCATGTGCCCGCAAAGTGAACATGATGGACGAAAGTAGGTTAAAAGGAAAACAAGAGATTTATTGGAGTTCTATGTTTAAAAATGTCAACACTATATAACACATCTGTTTTGAGTTGTCATCCCCTGCTTTTACATTGGTTTCCGTGGCAGATGTTTGTGTTTAGATTAGCTGCACCTGTAGCTTATTTCAGAGTATAATCTAAAAAAGTTTGCATTTGAGAGAGATATTTTACAAGGCACACCTAAGTCACATACAAGAACTTAAAAAAAAAAGCCACTGGGTGAGTTGGCTCCATCTTGTGGGATTGAGCATGAATAGCAGAGTATAAAGTGCACACATATCATTTCTCTTTACATTTCTGGAATTGTCGGAGAGAGCGAGAGAAAGACAAACAGAGCTGCACAGCACACGTCTGGAAAAGCTATAAAAGGTCAGAGGGTCAGCAGCACTGAGAGATACAGGCTTAAAGTCCATTAGTGGATTATAACCATAACCACCCCATGTGTCCTGCATCTCTCAAGGATTAGAGAGAGAGAGAGAGAGAGAGAGCTAGAGAGAGTGTCAGCTTGAGTGCAGGAGAGAGAGTGAGTGAGTGAGCACATCGGTTGAATTGAGTGGATTTGAAGGGAGTGACACCACGGTGTTCATATGAGGACAGGACACTGAGAAAGAAGCAAGTTGAAGCGACACTACGAGGACACTGACTGCACCGATATCACCTGGGTAAGGTAAGGTGAAACCAACGCATGGGGAGACAGTGCAAGTCTGCATAATCCTGATACATCCTTACAGACAAAAGACGTATTGATGATGCGTTTTTTTTTAATCATTTTGCACTTATTAATGCATAACCTCTGTCATGTGATGTGATTTTGTTATGACATGAGTGCCTCTTCCTCTGCCCCCTCCTGTCCCTGCATGCGTGCGTGCGTGCATGTGTGTGTGTGCACGTGTGTGTGTGCACGCGCGCGCGCGTGTGTGTGTGTGTGTGCACATGTGTGTGCGTGTGCGTGTACTCCGTGTAGGGAAACATGGACTTGGACGTGAAGGGGATTATCCAGTGCATCAGGCAGGGGAATGAGAACGGTGTTCAGACACAGCTACAGGAGTTCAACAAAGAGGTAACACCTCAGAAACACACACACACACACACACACACACACACACACACACACACTAGGGCTGCACAATTAATCAAATCAATATCAAAATCACAATATGGCCAAGTGCAAAATCCAAATCGCAGGAGCAGCCGCAAAGATCAAATGTGTCACAACATACCATCAAATGAAGCATTGTGATGCAACAGAGATGCTCCCGGCCTCCAAATCATATTCTCCAGACGTAAGGGAACATGCATTTGTTGCAGACCCCAGTAAAAATCACACCATCATTTTTGTGTATATTGTGAAAATGAAATGCAAAAATTTGTATTCCCACTAAAATCGTGAGTCATATCGCAATCGCAATATCTGTCAATATAATCGCTATATTATGTGACACACCCCAGAGGAAGGGACCACATGGCCAATTGTAATTCCCAGAAAATTAGAAAATAGTAAATAAGTGTATCTTGTTAAATAAAAGTCCTTGTTGTCCAGTCCCCCCTTACCTGGCTGCCTAGGTGTGAAAAGCTTCTCCAACTTTGAGGGCCGTTATCTCTGAATGTGGCTTTTAGGAGTGTAAACATTCAAATAAGCATATCTCCCTTCATTCTTTTTCAGATTACAATGTGGGACACATCATTTGAAAGTTTACAATCTGCACTTTCATAATCTGTAAAAAAGTGAAAAGTGACCTTGGCCTACTTCTAGCACAATACAGTCGCTGGCCGTTTATCATGTTGGTGCGTTACAAATAACGTGTTTAACGTCTCTTTCTCGTAGTGCGTTACAAATAATGTACAAATAACGTGTTTAACGTCTCTTTCTCGTAGTACGCCCAATGTTTCTTCTTTGATGCAGATGAGAGAGACCGAAGGAAAGTAAGTCGTTTTGCCATCCTCCTCGCCCATCCACCCCTCCCCTCCCCTCCCCACTCCACCCCTCCCCTCCCCACTCCACCCCTCCCCTCCCCTCCCCACTCCACCCCTCCCCTCCCCTCCCCACTCCACCCCTCCCCTCCCACACACTGTCTGTGTGATTAGTCGTTCTGCTGTATCAGTTGTCCCTGATCCCTCTCTCCTCTCTCCTTGCTGCTCAGGCAGATTGAGCCCAGCTTGTGTAATTGAATAAGGAACATACTGCGTGCTAATCTATTCAACACTCTGTCTGTCTGTCTGTCTGTCTGTCTGTCTGTCTGTCTGTCTGTCTGTCTGTGTGTCTGTCTGTGTGTCTGTCTGTCTGTCTGTGTGTCTGTCTGTCTGTGTGTCTGTCTGTCTGTGTGTCTGTCTGTCTGTCTGTCTGTCTGTGTGTCTGTCTGTCTGTGTGTGTCTCTGTCTGTCTGTGTGTCTGTCTGTCTGTCTGTCTGTCTGTCTGACCTGTCTGTCTGTCTGTCTGCCTGCTAGAACAGCAGGTAGGTGTGATGTTGGTGCTGTCATGTCTTCGCTTTGTAAACGTGTACTGATGTTGTTTTGTCTTCTCTCTCTCTCTCTCTCTCTCTCTCTCTCTCTCTCTCTCTCTCTCTCTCTTCCAATTAATCAATCACTGAAAATGGACTGTCTGCTTTCCATAGCAAAAAGAGCTAGAAGAGGTACAGTACAGCATTTGTTTTGAGCACAGCTACAACTGACTCAGTATTGAAAATGTCTCACAGTGCAGACGTAGAGTTGTATCTGATCTCATTTTGAATGAGAGATTTAATCGGACTCTTTCCCTTGCTGCACCAGTTCAGGAAGAATAAAGTGCGGGACTACGCCGATTCAGACTCTGACTGTGATGAGTACTGCCAGGATCGTGGCCTCATCCTCCGACAGGTACCTGACGATGCCACTTGCTTATAAAAACGGTTGATTATTGTATGTTTTTGTTGTTCCTTTTTACAATGATATCATCAGTACGTGTTGCTTTTCTCTGTCCCTTTCCTTAGAATTTAGCGGCGGTCCTGGTGAGGTTAATCGGTACGGGAGTGAAATGCCGCCTGCTCAGAGTTTGTCTGCGTGCCCTACGGATCCTCTCCAGGGACAAAAAGGTGCTGGACCCCCTGGTGACGGACAACGCTCTCCTGACCGTGGCCAAGCTGGCCGGCCTGACCGCCGCCGCCCAAGAGCCCGCTGACCCCGACTCTGAATTTTACGACGACATCATCGCCTCCCTGGCCCAGGCCAAAGGGTCGCACAACGCTGTGGAAGACGACCGAGACGAGGAGTCTCCCGCGGGCCACGAGGACGCCCAGAGTGACATCAGCAGCGGGGACCCGGACGACAGCGGCGAGTACGGGAGCCACAGGGCCGGCGTCACAGAAACACACAGGGGAGCGGACCACCACAAGGTCCTGCAGCGAGGGAGGAGGGACCGCAGGGAGAGCAAGACGGACACTGAGGAGGAGGAAGAGGAGGAGGAGGGGGGTGAGGTGCAGAGGAAGGAGGCCATGAAGGTGCTGTGTAACGTGGTGTACAACAGCTCCTGGGCACAGGAGAGGTTCAGTGCTCTCAGGTGGGTGCATGGGAGGACACGCACACACACACACACGCGCGCGCGGACACACTCACACGCACACACACACACACACACACACACACACACACACACACACACACACATATATAGAACCGATGTTCAACAATCATACAAGGATAAATCCATGTTAGAAGAGGCGAAGAGACCAGTTTGTGAACACTTCTATGAAGGCTGTGTTTAATTCATTATAATCACGTAACATATTATAGTGCCATCATAATGCATTATAAGTATAGTTATAATCATGCTACGGTTATGTTTTATAACATTACTCATCTGTTTTTCTTTTTCATTGAAGTGGTAATGAAAAAGATGTATATAAGATGGTAAACAATGTGTTTATAATCTTATACAACATTGTAGCTGTCTATGCATGATTATGACTATACAAATAATGCATTATGATGGCATTATTTCTTTTTCTCCACAATGTTTTTGTTTACGCTTTTATCACCATTAAAATACAGCCTTTTACATTCTTATATTATAAAATAGAAAATAAAATTGCTGCATTAACCCAAAAGACACAAAACCGACAAGACTGCTCATCCTGTTTTTAGATAATCTAAGCAAAATGGTGTATATTATTTGCAATAGGTGCAAAATATATCCAGTATTTAGAAAAGAAAACTCGGAATCGAGCGCGCATAGACTCTGGAGATGATGCGCTATGGCTGCAGTTATGGAAATCATGACTGACAGACAGACAGACATACAGACACTGCCTGCCCACCCAAAAGGAAGAAGTCTGGAGCAACTCGGGCCATAGAATGCCTTTTATTTAAGGTGCAGAGTAAAAAGACAACGTTTTGACGTCAGTGCGTCTTCATCAGGACGCACTTCATCACTGCCTGCCCACCCACCTACTGTAGGCGCCATCGGCTCATACTACATCATTTGCTCAAGTGACATCACTGATGACATCACATTTGCTCGAGTGACATCACTGATGACATCACTGATTACATCACAATTGCTCAAGTGACATCACTGTTGACATCACAACTCGTGACTAACACCGAGCCCACAGGCAGACACTGCCCACTTAGCCAATTTTAACTAAGATATAAATAACAGAAATAATAATACAAAACATCTACAAGCTCACTTGTAGATGTCAACTGCATTGTCCTCACAAATTAATGTCACTCACTCGATGAATTATGATGGCATTATAATGTGTTATAAATATGATTATAATGTATTATAGGCACGGGCTTCATAGAGTGTATACTGTCCCACCAACTTCTCCACCAACTAGTCTCAATAGACCAGAATGCAATGCAGCCACAAGACATGTCACAAGTGTATCCGAGTGTGGATTTTTCTTTTACATACCATACATAAATGTACATACAGTAGATACATAGACATACAGTACATACACACGCACACGCACACACACACGCACACACAAACACACACACACACGCACACACACACACACACACAGCCCTGTACACACACATTCACACTCATCTCATAACCTTCATTGAGGATTTGTATAGGACAACATGACAGTGGCAGCCAGCTAAGTTGTCCCGTTGCTCCCCAGGCTCATGTACGGTCTGACGGAGCGTCTGTCCTGCACTGCCAGCTGCCGCTCTCCCTCCAGCTCACAGTTTTACCAACTTCGCCTCCTGTTCCTCATCACCGCTCTACGGCCAGAGCTGCGAAGTCAGCTTCAGCAGGTGAGAGCAGGGAAGTCAGCTTCAGCAGGTGAGAGCAGGGAAGTCAGCTTCAGCAGGTGAGAGCAGGGAAGTCAGCTTCAGCAGGTGAGAGCAGGGGATGTAGACGAGCTGCGAAGTCAGCTTCAGCAGGTGAGAGCAGAGAAGTCAGCTTCAGCAGGTGAGAGCAGGGAAGTCAGCTTCAGCAGGTGAGAGCAGAGAAGTCAGCTTCAGCAGGTGAGAGCAGAGAAGTCAGCTTCAGCAGGTGAGAGCAGGGAAGTCAGCTTCAGCAGGTGAGAGCAGAGAAGTCAGCTTCAGCAGGTGAGAGCAGATAAGTCAGCTTCAGCAGGTGAGAGCAAAGAAGTCAGCTTCAGCAGGTGAGAGCAGGGAAGTCAGCTTCAGCAGGTGAGAGCAGGGAAGTCAGCTTTAGTAGGTGAGAGCAGGGAAGTCAGCTTCAGCAGGTGAGAGCAGGGAGGTCAGCTTCAGCAGGTGAGAGCAGGGAAGTCAGCTTCAGCAGGTGAGAGCAGGGAAGTCAGCTTCAGCAGGTGAGAGCAGGGAAGTCAGCTTCAGCAGGTGAGAGCAGGGAAGTCAGCTTCAGCAGGTGAGAGCAGGGAAGTCAGCTTCAGCAGGTGAGAGCAGAGAAGTCCGCTTCAGCAGGTGAGAGCAGGGAAGTCAGCTTCAGCAGGTGAGCGCAGAGAAGTCAGCTTCAGCAGGTGAGAGCAGGGGATGTAGACGAGGCTGTTGATGCTTCACTTGCATGCTATGTTAACTTACCATATTAAACACATAGTGCTGTACTTCCTATGTTACTTATGCATGGTTTACCAATATACCAGATCAGCTGTTACTTCCCCTGGCCCTGAGTTATATCTCTATCTTTATGATGTCAATTGGGCAACAACTGGAATATCTGAAGATCACAAAAGTGAACTACTGGCTTTGGCCAACATGCATCACTACACCAGCAAAGAATCTTCTGTGATTTGATTTGTGATTTGATTGTTTTGGTCCACCTACATTTCTTTGTATTTATGAGCTTCTTCTTGGTCTGCTTTCTCATTTGCGCTTTGCTTGCCGCTTCACACTTGATCTCCTCTGTGTCTCCTCTTGCAGGAGGGAGGAGTGTCCATCCTCACAGAAGCTCTGGAGTCTTGCCTGGAGGTGCAGTGGAAGGACCAGTACGAGGTGACGCTGGACCCGGCAGCGCCCCCTATCTCCCTGGAAGCCGCTCAGCGCACTATAGAGATCCTCAAAGTCCTCTTCAACATCACCTACAGCACTCACAGGCAGGAGCCAAATGAGGTCAGTGGATTCCCAGGAGCGTGAACCTGGCAGCCTTCAGGTTTGATTGCATTACAGCTGCTCTGCTGTGTGGCCAACACATTGAATATACAGTAACTAGGAAATATGAGTTTTGCTGCTGAAGAATAGATGAGATGAAATCAAACCCTAGCCCAAAGTTAAACCGTTGAGTGGCTGTATGTAGACTAGAGCAGTGGTTCTCAACCTTTTTGAGCCGTGACCCACAGAAAACTTTAGGCTGGGGTTATTCGCCCCCAACCCACCCCGCCGTTACCCTCCCAACGACAGTGCGCACGCATTCACACACTGACTTCACTCACTTACTGAAATCATTGTTATAGTTTATATAGCTTTATAATACATTAAACCATTGCTATGGGAGATTTAATCATCATGGGAGAAAAATCATTTCATTTTTTATTTTTTCTCTTTTGACAATCATCCTGTGATCCCCCAAAATAATCTTGCGACCCCCTGGGGGGTCCCGTCTCCCATGTTGAGAACGACTGGACTAGAGAAATGAACTGTATGTGCACACTCCCCCTCTCAGGAAGATGCAGCTCTCTACCGGCACCTAGTGGCGATCCTGCGTCTCTGCCTGATGAGACGCTGCCTGTTGGTGGAGGACAGTGACGAACTGCAGGGGTGAGAATGAACACGATTTAGGCAGGATAGACACAGAGGAATGACTTTGACAATGATACGTGCTCTTATCTTACGTTTGACTCTCATGCACGCGTACTTACTCGCCTCTTCTCCCCTGTCATCCTTTTTGCCCCCCTCTGTGTCTCTGTTCCCCTGCGTTCCCCTGTCCACCCTCAGCCACACGGTCAACCTGCTGTCGGCGCTGCCTCTCCAGTGTCTGGACGTGCTGCTGTCCGTGCCCGTGCATCCGGGCTCCCAGCACTACCAGGGGGTCAACATGGACTGTGTCCACACCATGCTGCTGTTCATGGAGAGACGCCTGGACTCGGTGAGGGCCGGGAGAGAGAGCGCGAGCGTTTGAGAAGCAAATGAGTGAAGAGCATGAATAAAATATTGAATATTAATCAAATATTTTACTTAATCATGGGTTACTAAGGCCATGTTCAGACTAGGAGGCCAAATCTGATTTGTGAACTTTAGTGACCTATTAATGACTTTATCCAGATTGGTTTTATGAGTCTGGACGCTCCAAGTCTGATTTGTGTCACTTGTCCCAAACCACATATGGAGGTAGTTTCCAATCTGCTTTCGACTGATGTGACTTCAGTGTGGACGCGCAGATCCACCAAATCTGATTTGAACGTCACTCGCAACTCGTCATCAAATGCTTCTGCGCAGGAAAACCACGCGTCACCAACGTACGTATTTCCTGACGCCCACGTCGTTACCATAGCAACCCATGCAGATAGGCTGTTTAGGTCTGGACACACAGATCCGACTTGAGAATCAGATTTGTGGCAGTGTGGACACACTCCCAAATCAGATTTGGGAAACCAATCAAGATAATGATGATTAATGACTTTATCAGCAAATCAGATTAGCCTGTAATGTGAACATGGCCTTAGTTCAACTACGGTGTGTCCCAATGTTTTGCAGATCACAGGAGTCATTTCTTGCATTTGTTTTTCTGTGCTTGCTCATTTGCCACATCTGAGAGGCCATGATAGGATTATGCTGAATTAATCTGAAGGAATGTTATTTGCTTATTTGTCTGCATCTCAGGGCGAGAAGATGAAAGAGAAGCTGACCCCGGTCCTCAATCTGCTGACGGAGAGCTGCCGGGCGCATCGGGAAACACGCCAGTTCATCAGGAAACAAGTAATGCAGCCCAAAACCTTGTCCCGTTTTTGGTCAATAATGTTATTTTGGTGCTTATTCGGATATCTTAACACAGAGAGAAGATACATGAGACTCTCTGAAATGAAATCATTATAAGGTCATATTTCTGCTGAAATCCTAACCCGCGTCCCCGGGCGACCTTCACCAGGTCCTGCCCCCGCTGAGAGACGTGTCCCTGAAGCCAGAGGAAGGCGACACAGTGAAGAGCCGTCTGGTCCGCCTCATGACCCACTTCGACACCGAGCTCAAACACTGCGCCGCCGACCTCCTCTTTGTCCTCTGCAAGGAAAATGGTGAGACCAGACAGACACCAGCGCTCTCCCTGGATCTGTGGGGAATGATGTAAAGTCCCCCCCCTCCCCAAAACAAAACAAAAAACACAGTATCCAAGAATAAAAATTCACTGGACCTATAATATGGAAGATGATGATGATGATGAAGAGTGGTGAAAAGTCTTCATTTGAAGTCCATTGTTTTTTTGTTTTTTACATCTTCCTAATCTGGATGACTGAAAAGAACATCTTGATATACTCAGGGCGACTGAAGGGGAATGTGTAGATATGTTTTATTTTTATTTATTTAACCTTTATTTAACCAGGAAGTCCCTTGAGATTGAAATCTCTTTTCCGAGGGAGACCTGGCCAAGACAGGTCAGTTACAAGTCAGTTACAGTTACAAAATTAAAATTAAAATACAAACGCTTATACGCTTGTACGCTTATTAATCACAGTCTCCCGTGTTAAAGTTGAACACATCAGATAGGACAGTCGATGTCTATCTATGACATGTTATTATAAGATGAGTGTACACCCCCCCCCCACACACACACACACACACACACACACATTTTAGTATAATAGTAAGGACATCAAAACTATGAAGTAACAAATGAAATTATGAAGTGGCCAAAAATGTTATACAAATCAAAACTATCTTATATTTTAGATTCTTTAAAGTAGCCGCCCTTTGCCTGAATACGAGGGATCAGCCGAGCAGCATTTTGGTAAACAAACAATGTGGAGCTGCCTTGAATGTCTCACTCTATGTTGTTGACATTTTGAAAACTGCGACAGTTCACACAACTTTAACACGACATGCATATATTATACATCAATCAGACTCTTGAGCTACTTCTGCTCTCACTCAGAAAAATATAAGCGATGTCATGTATAGTTTTTGAGATGAGGTTTGTTTGCCACAACTCATACTAGTTAACAGCCGCGCTTCCGGGGGATTTGCGGTGTTGTGACGTCACGCTGATTCCTCGAATAGAAAGGCAAAAAGGCTTTGGAAAGAAATTCATACATAGGATCAACTTGACTATTTATATTTGTCTTAAAGAAACTCATTTCAAACATTTTAGCATAAGCCTTTACATCAAAATGGCTTTAAGGTAATGAAGTTCAAAACAGGTGTGTCCGGTGTACAGCACACACAGACCTCTAAAATGAGCTCATGGATGTCAGATTGAAAGTCATTTTTTCCATCTATAATATATATATATATATATAATGTATATGTCTCCGTCCTTCCTCCAGTGAGCCGTTTCATCAAGTACACGGGTTACGGTAATGCGGCGGGCCTGCTGGCCACCAGGGGCCTGCTGCTGGGCAGCTCCAGCTCCGGCGGGCAGTACTCCAGCGACTCAGACTCCGACACCGAGGAGTACCGGCAGGTCAAGGCTCTCGTCAACCCGGTGACGGGGCGGGTGGAGGCCGAGCAGCACAACCCCATGGAGGGCATGACGGAGGAGGAGAAGGATGAGGAGGCCCACAAGCTGCTCAAGATCTTCAGCAAGCTCTCCGGGTCAGCATGAGGAAGGGATTAAAGGGATTTGATTAACGTGTTGAAGCTATAGGATTGTCTGGCTGGTGAGAGATGGTCAGTTTGGTTTCCGTTGTCCACTGAAAATAGAAGTATAGCTCTATTTTCCAAGTTATACATGTATGAAACAAGAGGGCAGCCAATATTCATACTTTCATTACTGTTTTATCTACACCTGTAGGCCTAATGTTGATCCATATCATGTTCTTATGTAACGGAATGAAGTTCCTTAAAAATGTCAGAAGAGAAGCATCGTGATGTGATACGAAACCATATGGAATTTCCCCACATGATCATTGGAGTCAGGTTTATTTGTCCTTAATCACAGTTACACTAAAAAAGGGCTTAGCACATTTTGAAATAATCAATGAAAATGACAATCTCCCAACCCTAGACCCTGAATGTGAACAAGGAAAAACATGAAAGGAACCTTGGCAACACAGAAAGATCCTCTTAACAAAACAAAGACAAATAAAATACACAGAGTAAACAGAATACTGAAGTTGAAGTTTTATCTAAATTTATCTAAAATATTTAAAGATGGAACTGTGCTGTTTTTTGCTTTTACCCGTGATTTTGTGGACTGTTTGTTTTCCAGGGACAACATCATCCAGCCCATGACAGTGGATTCAAAGGGGAGGCTGGTTCCCCTCACGGGACTGAGGGACACTTCCCTCGCCGAGGAGGCGGAGTCTGGAGCCCAGAGTGACGAAGAGCTGGATTGAATTCAATTTATTTACTTGCAAATATTCCATTTGTAATTAATATCTGCAAAACTGGATGCACTCAAATAATGTCTTAGACTGTTTTCAATAATGAAGACTACTTCACTAGTCAATGATTGTTTATCCATCCCATCCACTAATCCATGGTTCCTTTCCATTCATCTCTCTCTCCCCTGCAGCAACGCCCTCAGGTTACATCAGCCATTCATAAATATGCACGCCCTCTTTATCCCTGTCCAATCAATGTCTCCCACGCTTTCCCTCTCTTCGGCTGTTGCCAATCACCTAAATGAAGTTCTATTTAAGACTCTTGCAAGTTGTAACTCACCCTGTTTGTTCACCCATATAGCTGCTGTTCCTGCGTTGCTGCTGCTTCGCCCCTCCTCCTCCCCTGAACACCACCAATGTCATGACTCCAGTAGAACTCCCTATGGGGGTTCTCTATCCTATAAATCATTGACGTCCTCCTCTTGTCTCAGAGGAGCGTCATCATTCCATGGAGTCATTCGCCAAATCTAAGTGTTGTTTTATCATTAAAGTTTATCGTACTTTCCTTCTAGTCTCTCATGATTGAAAGAAAGTGATGTAGTCCTAAAACTGAGTACACACAAGTTCAAGTATAAAATGCTGTTTTTGTGTGTGTTTGCTTTATTTCTTTCAGACTTATAAAGTAGAGCAGCAATAAAATCAGAAGAATTAAATGATAAATTGTTCCTGAATGGGATTTGATTGTCATGGTAACAAATGATCAGAAAATATGTAAATAAAGTTGTGAAATGCTACTCAATGTATTTCTTTTGTTCCTTTTATTTTACAGCACTTTAGCAATGTAGCTATTAACATTATTAATTTATCTCAGGTGCTGAACCACAGATTAAATACTCATAAAGCATGTAAACATGACCCATTACAAGTTCAATGGAAGGGGAAAGGCTCCTAAAAACACTCTAGACATTAATAGTACACTTCAGAGACCTTCAACACAACTCCATCATCTCCTCTAGGGAAAGCTGCAGTTCCACAGACTGCAGGGAGGAGGCGCCACCTCCAACAGCCAGCAACTTGAGTATCTCGAGTGATGTCAGGACCACCTGAGAGTAGGGGACGAAACGTGAGTTTGGAAGAAGCTGTGAACATTGTGAGCAGTCTTAGTTTCTTAAAGTAACTTTTGCACTTCTCAGCAGGTGTAATTCTATAGAAACTTCTAACACCTGAGGGAACCACTGTCACCACCGGCCTTCAGAAAAAAAAAACTGGAAAAAAATTATCTGACAAAGTGAAATATTGCTTTGAGCTCAACACCCTGTCTCTGCATTTTAATCCAAAGTTTTCCTCACCTCCACCATGATGAGTTTCTTCGCCCACGCCCTGTTCTCTGGGTCAGGCCACTTCTCCCCCAGACAGAAGAACAGTGAACAGGAGGGACATTCTTTCCCACTAATGAAGTCCCGTATTCCTACAGGCACAGGAGAGCCATCTCAATCCACATTACATTTACCCACCTTACTGTAACTGAGGCGCTCTTTTGTGTACTTGTACTTTTTTTGAGTATTTCACTTTTATTTACAGGTTTACTTAAATCAGATTCGTTACAAAGTAGCTACACATTTTGCGTCTCTCCATAAGAAACAGAAAATGGACCTACGTAAATAAACAAATTGTGTTGCCATTCAGAGTGAATGGTCAGTCAGCTGAGAAGAGTAATAATCTGGTTTTACTTCGGTTTGTGCTTTATCGTGTGATTTTCCAATTAAGAAAGTCTAGTTTGAACTCTGTACTCTGCCCTTTTAGAATTGGGAAAAAAATCACATGTAACAACATTCTCATTCAAAGTAACTGGTTCTACTTGAGTAGGCATTCTAGTACTCTTGCCACCACTGCCAATCTGACATGATACTGCTCGTGTACATTAACAAATGCACAAACCCCAGAGTTCCGTTATAGACCCTTTTCATAGATACCATTTTGTGTCGAAAAGGCAGGGTAAACACAGGTGCAAGCAAAACACTAATGAGGGTGGTAAAGTTGCCTTTTCAACACAAAATGGCCTCCGTGGAAAAGGGTCTATTATATATTCCTCTCACCTCGCACAAAGTCCTTGAACAGATAAAGAGGCTGAGGCTCCAGTTTGGACACTTCCTGCGGACGTCTGCTGTGGTCAAACTTGCAGAGGCTCCAAAAAACGTGGCTTTCACCCAGGCGCCGGCCGTAGACGACGGGGCCGGACACCCCCACCTCCAGACCGTCTCCCACGTTGTCCAGGATGCGCTGGGTCAGTTTGGCCTGAGTCATGTCTAGCATGTCCCCGGGGCTCGGCAGGGTTAGCACAGACAGGCCCGTGTCACGATCCAGGACCGGCTGGGTGAGTTCAGGCCTAATGTTGAGACAATATGACTGCATTTAGAAAAGATTCACATTTATATACCGTAGCTGGTTACATGTCTGGCAGAGTCCTGAGCAACGTGCTGATTGCTGAAGCTTAACGAGGGATAATGGCCTTTCTTTGGTCTGTGGTAGGGCTGGACGATATGGTTGAAATCAATATCATAAAAATCAGAAGGATTTTTCCCCCCGATATCAATATATCACACGATGTTCATGTACGCAAAGTCATGTTAAATAATCAAATGAATGTTCACCTCATTGAACCGAATCTTAATGTTAGTTCAGTCAGGAGTGACCACTTTAGTTAAAAACACAAGACTACTTAGATCAATTTAAAGCTTTTATTAGCATGAGTTATATTTGGCGGTATGGCTCTGTTCTGGAGGCTCCCTGCCCTTCCATGCGCATACATGGAAAGCCTAAGGCAGGGAGAGCGGCAGCAGCAGATTCTGGGAGCTCCTTGCCCCTCCATGAGCAACATGGAATAGCCTTAATGCAAGGAGAGCAACAAAACACCCCCAGGTACAGAACAGAGCAAGCAACAATGACAACAGAAATGACATTGTTTTAAGTCAGACACAGCATGAAAGGAGGAGCTGGGGAGGAGGTGGGTTGCAAACAGCTTGCAGATGAGGCAGCCATGTTAGGCAGCAGACTGGAGCAGAATTAAAGAGGGTGCCCTGTTTGAGTTGAGCCAATTGAATGCATCAGCTAAGCAGTCAGCTGATGTGGGCTGGGTTTGAGATCATCTCCTAATCAACTGTGGGCTGGGTTTAAGTTGGGCTTGACATCCGTGGCCTGCCTGAACTACCGCTGTGCTCAATGTGTGATGTCAAACGAAACAGAAATATTCAAATAATATTCCTACCATACCTGATTCTATGAAGTAAAATTTGCTTGTCATCGTCAATTTAGACAGCAGACATGCGTGTCACGATATTAAAATATCTTCATATCATCACCATATGATTCCACTGAAAGACGATAAACGATAATATTGAATTAGTGTCCAGCCCTAGTCTGTGGTTTACTGTAGTGTTGTTACCTGTAGACTAGGCGGAATCCAGCTTCATTCTCAATCAGCTGCTCAGACACCATCATCCCTCTGTAGTACACCGACACCCTGAACTGAGTCTCTGACCAATCAGAAAGAGGAGGGGGGGGGGGGGGGGGGGGGGCAAGCCTCATTCTTTCCTGTGTTCCTCTTTAAATACATTTTCAGTCACATTGTGTGGTAAGTCAGAGATGATATCATTCACATTGGCACACAGATGACAGTATTTTGAATGGCTTGCAAAACATGTATGAGTCAATGTTAATATTTTGGAAGGGATACAGACTGTCATTTTTGAGTTTGGGTAAATGCCGCATTGGATTTACAACATCCAAAAATATGATGGGTGTCCCATCCACAGACTTACTGAAATGATCTCCAACCATGGTCCTGGACATGCTTTCTCGGAACTGCTCCACCATCTGTGGATCGCAGGCTCCTCCCACAGCTCCATCTATTGGACATGCTGGTTGCTCAGGCAACACAACTCCACCGGCTGCACCCTCGAATGCTACTGGATGCTGCTGTTGCTCAGGCAACACGTGTCCTCCAATCACACCCTGACTGGGTTGTTGTTGCTCAGGAGGAGCCTCCAAACCAGCGATGCCCTCTATAGAGAAGTTGGAGAAACTGAATAACGATTTCTAGGTCTAGGAAAGTACCTTGGATATACCGCTACTGTCTCACCAGAGACGGGAATGAAAAGCTCTGCTGATAGATGTACCTGCTTGAGGCTTAATGTTCAGTCCCTGCAGACACTCCTGCAGAATATCATGGTCAATGGTGGATTCTGCTGACAGATCTTGATATAGAAACACAAAAGAAAAGGGCGTCATCGCACACAATTATCCAGTTGATTGCACTTTCTGATAACATTTGCAATCAATTACCCTTTTCAGATACAAAACCTCATGACAAGAAGAAATAAATTAACATAAAGAAAAGAAGTCGCACACTCAAAATCTCCTCTGCTGTGTTTTAATGGTTACACCAACATGTTTCGGCGAAAGTGCCTTCGTCAGGGTGCAGGCACTTTCGCCGAAACATGTTGGTGTAACCATTAAAACACAGCAGAGGAGATTTTGAGTGTGCGACTTCTTTTCTTTATGTTACTTTGACTTTACATTAGTCTGCACCTCTTCAAACTTTTTGGGTGTGCTCCACTCTATATATTAAGAAGAAATAAATTAGCAATAATAATAATTATTAATAATAATAATTGCAATAATCCTGACAGGGGCTGCCTTACCTGTAAAAATTTCATCTGGCAGAAAGATATCTTCACCAAAACATGGGACAACCTGGCTCTAAGACATCAGAGAGGTATTGGAGTGAGTTCATAATTTGAGTACATAATTACACTTCATCTGTTGGCGTCTCCCAATATTAAACCCTGTATTTCACATCCACTTACTTCTTGAATACGAAAGGAAGGCTCTTCCAACAAATTAGGCTCCTCTTGGTCCTGCGACCCAGCAGAGCACGCTTTGAGAGGGAAAGCAAAGAGCCCACTTAGTATCTGCTACTAGCTCTGTATTGTTAATTGATCCTCCTCAAAAACACATCCTGTTCATCTACGACGTGTATCTGTGCACTGACTTGCATCTTGTAAGTATGGATTTGATCTAGACAGAGGTTAACCACAGAAAACTCCATTATGTTCAGTAAAAGGATCCAACGTGTGCTCAAGATGGATAGTAATCTGATCATTCACATCAGGTCAGGAGGGGGTCAGAGATTAATTTCCCCACATTGGTACCGGTGTGTGAATGTAACACACACAACCAACATGTAAGCAGAAACAAACATTGAAATAACTGCCATCTGCCATGCACTTTGGCTGATTTTTGGATGTGTCCCCTTTACAATAAAAATGTTGGACTTGGTGATGAACAACAATAATGTACACATGTAATGTACACATGTGGTTTCTGTCTTCCTTATCCAATGTACACATGTGGTTTCTGTCTTCCTTATCCAATGTACAGATGTGGTTTCTGTCTTCCTTATCAAATGTACACATGTGGTTTCTGTCTTCCTTATCCAATGTACACATGTGGTTTCTGTCTTCCTTATCCAATGTACACATGTGGTTTCTGTCTTCCTTATCCAATGTACACGTGGTTTCTGTCTTCCTTATCCAATGTACACATGTGGTTTCTGTCTTCCTTATCCAATGTACACATGTGGTTTCTGTCTTCCTTATCCAATGTACACATGTGGTTTCTGTCTTCCTTATCCAATAGTACTGAAATACATAAGACCAACCAATGTCTAGTGAATCATTGAAGACGAGTTCACAGTCAAAGAAAAGGTGGACGACGTGTTACAGCCTCCATCCATCCTGTGAGATTCTGTGAGAACACAAAATTAATAATTTTGCATTAACTGCAAGAGATAGTGGTCAGCTGGCAATGCATATTTTGCATTTTGGAAGGGGAAGAGCAATATGATTCTATGTGGATGCATTTTTTACTAGTTATAAATACAGGTAGGTCAAATCTAGATACACTTTTTAATTCAAGATGGAAAGAGACTGTAATAACGGAGAATGACATCAGCTGAAGAATTAACCATTAATTATACATGATTCCAAGAATAGTCCAATCAGTTATTTGTGAGCATGAGAAAGCTGTCTCACTAGGGAAAGAGCACTACGCACTTCCAAGTCTTTCTCTGGTGCTGGACCTTAATCAAGATAAAGCTATCCGTACAACTGTTTATTTACTAGACAAGACAAATAATTATTTGGAGCTCGTTGTCATCAGGTGTGAGCAGCTCTCTCCTAAAAGCAGAGAAGCTTGATTCTATGTTCTGCCACACAGAAAGCCTGCAGCTGCTGCATTGACACTTATGGGAAGCAGACAGACGATTACTGGGAGTCTGTGAACCAGATATTTTTTATTTGAATTTTTATATCCAACTGGGCATTACATCACAGCAGCAGAGCTAACAGATACAAAACAGAAAATACTCTGTCCTTATGTCCAGAAAACCACCTTTTCTATTTTTGTTATTTTGAAAATGAAATGGGAGCGATGAAGTGGCCGAAGGTTCGGGATGAAGTTGCTGGACGCAGGCTGCGGGGGGCGCTGGCATCCCGGTGCCAGAAGCCCCAGCTGAGGGATGGAGGGTCGAGGGGGAGGAATGAAGGGGCCGAAGGGGAGGGCACTGTGGTGAAGGCTGGAGCACCTGGAGGAGCGGCTGTAGGGGGCGCTGTGGTGCAGGACGGAGAACCGAATGCAGGAGCGTTGGCGTAAAGGCTGGAGGACCGGCTGTAGGGGGCGCTGTGGCGAAGGCTGCCATCTCTCTGTCTGCATCATCCTTGCTGAGCTCTACTGGGTGTTTGATCTCCACTGCCTTTCTGAACTGAGCGACCATCTCAGATATGAAAGTATTGACACACAGATTAGGTTTGATGTCGAAAATCGTATTACACATGGGACACTGGCAATGGACACTAACATCCCAGTGCCGAGTGATACAGTCTTTGCAGAAGTTGTGTCCACATGGTGTGGAGACTGGGTCAGTGAACACATCCAGACAGATGGCACATAGAAAATCCTCTTCAGTGAGCCAGCTGGGAGCAGACATATGTAGCCACTGAGATATCTAGATATCTAGCCACTTCTTAGAATCTCGTCTTCTCCTTCTGATGACTGTCTGGCACTGGGGTTATCTGCTGGTCTTATACCACCAACAGGGGAGGATTTATAACATCACTGATGATGTCACAAGTGAGGGATTTATGACATCACTGATTATGTCACAATGCGTGAGTAGAGAGGGATTTATGACATCACTGATGATGTCACAATGGAAGAAGAAGATAATTACTACCTAATAGGGCAACTATCGACCAAATATGGACATAGTCAGCCCAAAATAGGGCACTTAAGTGATAATTTTGTGTCTGGCCTGGTATCCATGACTTTGCATCCCTGGAACAGGAAACAGCAAAAAAGAAAAAAGAGGTCTCCAAGTATTTCGACTTGACTGTAAGAGGGCCAAGTCTTCATTAAGAAGGTCCTCATGTTTTTCTCTGAAACGGATTCTGTTGAGAAGTTCTGCGTATGTTCTGTCGTTGCCTTGGTGATGGTTCTGTTCCAGTGTTACAGAGCTGAACATCTGCCAGAGATTGAAGATATCGACAACATCTTTAAATCGGCCAAACTATGGCTGTTGAAGATGTAGTTTCTTTGAATGGGCTTGTGCTGCATGAGGTCGCCTGGTTGCTACATGACGCACGTGGTCCTGGGCTGAAGTTGTCCTTGTTTTTTTTACAATCCCGCTTTTTTTTGTGTGAAAATTGGCTAAGTGGTGTCTGTCTGTCACGATTGTGATGTCATCAGTCATGATGTCATCAGTGATGTCACTTGAGCAATTGTGATGTCATCAGTGATGTCACTTGAGTAATTGTGTTATCAGTGATGTCACTCGAGCAATTGTGATGCCATCAGTGATGTCACTCGAGCAACTGTGATGTAGTATTATGAGCCGATGGCGCACAGTTGCACGATTGTGCCTAGGTGGGGGGGGCGCCTGGGCGGTGTCTGTACGTCTGTCTGTCTGTCAGTCACGATTTTGGGAGCCTGCAGAGCGGACAATTTCCATAACTGCAGCCATGGCGCATCATCTCGCGTCTCCACCCTAGGAATCGAGCGCGCATAGCACACGAGATTCCTAGTCAAATAAAACTGCATTTATTTTCCTGACTGGTATTCATTCCATTGCAAGCCCGACCAACTCCAAGTCAATGGAAAAAAAATAATTTAAAAACTAAAAACTAAAATCCAAGTCAATGGGACCACAACACAACTTCCCACTCAAAATATGAAGTCAATAAATAATAAAGATGTTATGGTCTCAATAGCTAATTAATGTCATTAATGGGACATAATGCATATAAAACAGGTTGTTTTCCTCTGGATTGACAGCTCGCCTGTCCAATGATCGACAGGTCGCTGATTACGGGCCAATAGCAGGCAGAGCTGTGGACACTTCTCCATCTCGCTTTGGCTGCTCTGGCTCCAAAAAATGTCAAAATGACGGCGATCGTAAACCCAATGTTTATACTTCAAAATGACCTTTCAGAAACCTATGGGTGATGTCACACTCACTACTACGTCCATCTTGTTTTACAATCTATGCTGTGTATAGTCACAAGTTGATGGTGATGGGGAAGTTGGGGGGGTTCCCTTTAACTTGCATGTTGTCCACTATCTTAAAAGCCCAACAGGAGGCTGTCTGTCTATGGATGTCCGGATGGTTCCTCACCTCCTGAGGGCACCTCGTCCGGCCAGCAGAACACTTTGTGTGGGTCCGCGGCATCGTTCTTCTTGTCGGATAACATTTTGAAGCCTTTGGCTCGGAGGGCGCTGCGGAAGTTCCTCTTCCAGACGGACGGGTCGCCGTTAGCCCTGCCGCCTCCACTCACCTCTGCCCAGGCCTATGGGGGAAAGACAGGACCAAGACTGTGTCTGAGTACACACCATATGGCTCATTTCCACCACATTTTACTGCCCTGCACAGCTCGTCACCAATCGGCTCTACTCGTTTCGGCCCGGTGGATGTTCTGCTTCGACCGCCGATCATCTGCCCCCGCCCACAGCTGGTCGTCATAGCGACCGCATATCTGTCCTCCGCCTATAGCCGAAGTAGGCTATAACATAACGTTACAATTAAATCCACCCACAGAACTTTTAAACTGTTTATGAAATACTGGTGCCTCTAAATGACCTACGCAGGGGTGTCAGACTCATATTAGGTAGAGGGCCGGATTTGTTCAACTGAGACCTCATGGGGGCCGGATTTTTTTTTTTACTAAAATCAATTTGACTCATTTACCCATTTACTTCACAAAAGAAATACTGCTCTTTCCATTTCTCTTGAAACTGCCTGCATTCCGTGTCAACCTTTCTCTTTTTCGACAGCATCTTGTTGATTCCTTTGTTTTTTGGTAGGTAGCCGAATGCGCGATTCAATTCCAGCGTGGCATCATGGCGGCTTTGTTTACACCTGATGACCTACTGACATAGTTCCTTGTAGTGCAGGTTAATTAACTTATGAATGAACTCTTAGCTTGCTTATTAGCCACACGTAGTTCATGATAATGGGGTGCGAATTTAATAATAATAATAATTATTATTATTATTTATTTATTTATTTTTTATATTCCAAAACATCTCGCGGGCCGGATGAAACCTGCCCGCGGGTTGTCTGAGTACACACCATATGGCTCATTTCCACCACATTTTACTGCCCTGCACAGCTCGTCACCAATCGGCTCTACTCGTTTCGGCCCGGTGGATGTTCTGCTTCGACCGCCGATCATCTGCCCCCGCCCACAGCTGGTCGTCATAGCGACCGCATATGGTAAATGGCCTGCATTTATATAGCGCTTTTATCCAAAGCGCTTTACAATCAGTAGGTAGTCTACATTCACCCATTCATACACCGATGGCGGCAGGCTGCCACGCAGGGTGCCTACACACCATCAGGAGCAAGGAGGGTTAAGTGTCTTGCCCAAGGACACAACGACAGCAGCTGGGAGGGAGTGGGGATCGAACCGCCAACCCTTGCGTCATTGGCCGACCCGCTCTACCTCCTGAGCTAAAGCCGCCCATATCTGTCCTCCGCCTATAGCCGAAGTAGGCTATAACATAACGTTACAATTAAATCCATCCACAGAACTTTTAAACTGTTTATGAAATACTGGTGCCTCTAAATGACCTACGCAGGGGTGTCAGACTCATATTAGGTAGAGGGCCGGATTTGTTCAACTGAGACCTCATGGGGGCCGGATTTTTTTTTTTACTAAAATCAATTTGACTCATTTACCCATTTACTTCACAAAAGAAATACTGCTCTTTCCATTTCTCTTGAAACTGCCTGCATTCCGTGTCAACCTTTCTCTTTTTCGACAGCATCTTGTTGATTCCTTTGTTTTTTGGTAGGTAGCCGAATGCGCGATTCAATTCCAGCGTGGCATCATGGCGGCTTTGTTTACACCTGATGACCTACTGACATAGTTCCTTGTAGTGCAGGTTAATTAACTTATGAATGAACTCTTAGCTTGCTTATTAGCCACACGTAGTTCATGATAATGGGGTGCGAATTTAATAATAATAATAATTATTAATTTTTATTTTTTATTTTTATATATTCCAAAACATCTCGCGGGCCGGATGAAACATGGGCAAAAGTGACAATCGGCCAGGAGAATGGATATCACTTTGTTGTTAGTCAAACTCACATGCATGCGCTGCGCGGGGACGGGAGAGGCGCTAGAGTGAAGCCTCTACCCCGGCGGCCTCTCACCAGGCAAGACCGCGGCTTCACCAAAGACCCGCCTGCGGCCTAGCGGAGCGCTGCACTCAACTACAAGGGCTTCCTGAGCAGCAGCACTTTTTCTCTCAAAACAATTGGAAACCACCGCCACAATTTTATTTCACCAGAGGCGAAGGCAGCAACACAAAAGACTGATGGAAATAACATAACAGAAGAGAAGGTAAGCCCACTAAACTGGTATGCAGCATTGCATTGACAGTCAGTAGATCGACAGAGTAAACACGATTCTGCCTGACCAATCAGTCGTCAACAATGTTTTCACGTCACCGTATGGTACCGGGTTCGCAGCCCTAGAACCCCAACGAAGCAGGGACGAAAAGTAGCACGACTCAACCCCAACTCAACCCGGGCTGGGACGGTTTTTACCGGTGGAATGAGACCATTTATCGAGTCGAGCGGAGCGGGATCGCGCTACTACCTGCGGTGGAAATGGGCCAATATACAAGTCTGCATGCATGGAGGACCGGCTGTAGGGGGCACTGTGGTGAAGGCTGCTATCCCTCTGTGTCTGAGTACACCGTATACAGGTCTGCATGCATGACAGGTAGACTCAAGGAAACACAGCATATTTGTTTCTCAATACAGGGGAGGTCATGTACAGGACAAAGAAGAATCATCAAACTGTAAAATGTCCAAATAGATTTGGGATTTGTTGAGTTGTTTCGCAAATACTACAATATATAGCCGATAGAAGGCCAAAGCATCTCGCCAAGAAGTGTACAATATTTACATGAATACTTTCTTTTTATATTCTATTGTTAAAGTCTGCATTGTATGCACAAACATCAAAATGACAAAAAAGAAATGACTATTTCCTCTTTAAATATTACAATAGCCTATACTCCTTCATGTATGGGAAACGGGTAGTTAATTTGCTTCTTTGCACCTGCATTTTCCCTGTGTGAGAACAGAAGACCATGAACACAAAGTATCCATGTGTAATGGTGATGATGACGTGATTGCTTTGCTACTACAGTAGCAGCATTACATAGTACAGTATATACTAGTACATAGTACTGTCAGAGAAAATACTACCATGACGATGCGTTTTAATGATGACCCTGCATGACACTGAATGTACCTTGAAGATGAGCACATCCACGCTGGAGGAGTCCTGCCTCAGAGCGTGTTTCCATGGGATGGAGAAGTGAGTGTGCTCCGGGTTGGTCCAGTCGACCCCCGGGTATCTCCTGCTATCAATCTGCCCCCGGAGCCAGGGTATGAGCAGGGGCTTGGAGTGAGACATCCCTACAGCCTGCTCCAAAACACCAGAAACAAACATCATCTGATCGGCATGTGGATTCCGCTGCAGGTGCACCATGGACTTCAAAGTAAAACACACAATTCTTTCACCGCCCTCACCACACCTCAATTTAATATCAGCCATAGATCATTATGCCTTTTTAGATAGAACAATGATTAGTTCAGCTCACACAGACCCACAGTGTTGGGGAAGCTACTTTGAAAGCATAGCTTAGGAAGCTACCAACTACTTCACCATGGAAGTAGTTGAAACTACAGCAAAGCTACCCTGGAGGAAATGTAGTTTAGGAAACTACAAGCTACGCAGAAAACGTAGTTCAAACTACTTTGTAAAAAAAAAGAGCATTAAATTGACAATGTAGGCATGTGTGATATATGAAATTAAATATAATAGCCTACAAAAAAGTCACATTCCATCAAAAATATGCCTCTCAATTGAGTTTATTGCAGTAGTTGACACCCAATTATTCAATGTTATATTTTTGTTGTTGTAAACAAATGTGGGTTCTTCTGGGTTTGGTTTTATCAGACAAATAAACAGTAAAGACTTGACTAGGATTGGTTAAGGTTAGGGTAAGAATCTCAGGGCAAGCCAATCAGAGGCAGCGTAGGCTGTGTCAAGAAGTAGCCTACAGTAACATTAATGGGATCCTGGCTGACTTCACAGTCTAAGGTGCCTTCAAAGCGATCAGGACGAAAGAAACATTAGCAGTCCTGTCAAAGGGGGTTCTGGTTCAACAGTAATGGTAAAATAAAATAAAAATATACCGGTATACATTCCTTTCATTTTATTGCCCAAAATTGTAGTTTGAGTAGGTGAACTACACAAAAATGACCAAAACGTAGTTTAACTGCTTGGCTCACTACGCAAATACGAGTAAACTACCAGCAAGCTACTGCAAAATGTAGTTACTACGTAGTTGAACTACATGATGTAGTTCACTACTCCCCAACACCGCACACCCACACACCCTTAAAAGAGCTGCAGAGCTGGACCATCGACTTATAAAGACATATTATATCTCAATGAGCTGGACAAACACTATTCAGTTCACTCTGAATATTCAGAAAAACACAGTTTACACTTTACAGTGATCAAGTCCTACACAAAGTATAACAAGTCTGTTGTGCCTTTTGATTCAATGCTACACATGCTGTCGGGGACTGAACATGCAGACCATCAAAAACCAACCAACTTTTTCCGCTTTAGTTTGGCTACATTAATCTAAATAGCTAAATAGTCATATTCATTTTAGACTTTACTCCTTTACTGATCCAGTGACTTGCAATGAGCGTCGTAAAAGTAGCAGAAAGTGCTGAAGATGGTAAACTGTTCAGTCATGATAAGGTAAGCTGAATGTTTGTTTTGCAAAGAGTAAACGATCAAAACGATACGTTTGTTGCATGCTACAGTTTAGAGTAACGTCGCAGAAACTATGAAAACCGTGTGACATTTTAATTCACTCAGTCACTCACTCATATAAAAAAAATGCGTTTGCTACCTGACGTTGACGAGGCAACTCCCAGTCCAGCAGGTCCGTTTATGAGTCGCAGACGCGGGTCGTTGTCAGTGCTAAAAGTCACACAATGGAACGTGACGTACAAACTGAATCTGTGTGACAAACTGTCATCGAGGGAACGCTTTTAAATAACAGAGCCAGAAGCTGCAGCTGTCTTGGGAAACTCCAGCACTTCCCTGGTTTCGTTTTCCAGTTCTGACGTCACCTACAGCTTTCAAATGCACACACGCACGCACGCACGCACACACACACACACACACACACACACACACACACACACACACACACACACACACACACACACACACACACACACACACACACACACACACACACACACACACACACACAGAGAGAAACGAAACAAAAATTGTTCTTTGCTGATTTTATTTGTTTCTCAAATACAGGGGAGTTAATGTACAGGACAAAGAATTTCGTCAAGAACTGTACAATATTTACACAAAGACTTTCTTTTTTTCCTTTTTTTATGGAAAATTAGATTGTTTCCAAAATAAGTCATAGTATGCACAAACATCAAAATGATAAAAATGAAATGACTATTTCCTCTTTAAATATTACTTATTTATACTCCTTCCCGTATGGGAAATGGATAGTTTATTTACTTCTTTTTCTTTGCACCTGCATGATGTTGATGATTGAACTGAAGCACAACAATGTTAAGTTTCAAATATACTTTGCCATTCTCTTCTTTTTACACCCATACTGTATTTGATACTATATTTCTGTCTCGACTTTTGCTCTTTTGTATAGAGGGGAAGACAAGTTGGATATGTGGGTTACGATTGTATATTTAACCTGTGGAAAATAAAAGGTATTTAAAATGTTAGGGCAGCAACCCAGCGCTTGTGAGAGTTTAAGTTAAAAACCTCCTCATATAAATAATAAAAATGTGTTTATATATTATCACATCGCTAACTTGGTGCTGCCCCTCACGTAGCACAGAATGAGGGAGAGCGCATTAATTAACACATTTTCAGGTTTCTTTCCGTCCATGTTCACACTGCTCACGGCACACTCTACACGCAGTTTTTAAAAAGCATTCTCACCCTCTTCCACTCTTCAAAAGCCAACAGCGGATGTTAGTCTTTTCAAAAAAATAATTTATGTAAAAACTAAGCGGTAATAGTTTCTCTCGGAACTATTGTCTTCTTGACACACAGTTACATGATGTCAGTGGCTCCTCTTCTGACCTCCCCCTCCCCCGCATGTCTCTTCCATTCAGAAATGGTCAATTCCCCCTTGACTGCCCGCGAGTGACCCCCTCCATCCAGTGGGGGTCGCCCTTCTCACAAAGTAAGACGTTTCTTTATCATAGTCATTGAGCAACAACAAGAGGAGGAGGAGAAAAAGAGGTCAGTGTCTAAGGTCACACGAATAGACTCCTTTAGTGTTCCTTGAGGGCCTGGCAAATTCTTCCTCAGATCTAAAAAGACTTGAAGAGGGTTGGGGGCTGTACAGGAGGGTCAGTCTCTTCCTGTGTTCATGTTTTTTTTGTGTGTGTCCTCTTGCTCCGTCTTTGTCCCTCTCTGGAAGTGGGCCGACTCAAGCCTTGGTGCTGAGAGTGAGCAGCTCGATGTAGGAGCTGAAGAGTGTGTCCAGCCAGCTCTGGTTGGCCATGCACTGCTGCACCACCTCCTCCTGCCCGGGGTCCTCCGCTGCCTGCTCAATGGTGTTGGTCTGGAAAACGGGACGGAAAGAACAGATGTTGGCTAAGCGCTGAGATTCAAACCCGGGTCTCGGGTAGGAAACCAAACCAAACAATGCTGAATTCATATAAACTGGTAAGAATCGATATGCATGGAAACATTTACTAATTATGTGCTAAAAAAACATTCCTGGACGCAATCATCAATTGAGTTTGTAGTGACGCAAGTGCTCCAAAATAAACACGTTTTTTTCCCCCATTTTAACGCACATACAAGATGTTACTTATATAAACTTGTTTAAAATCACCAAAGCACATATTTGTACTGCTTACCTCTTTCTTGCACTGTAAGAAGGTGTGGTATTTGTAGTGATGCAGAGAGTGGTAGAGACTGTAGATCCGATACGTCTCGGATGACAGTTTAAGGTCCTAAAAGAGACGATCACATTAAGATTACCTACACTTACAACAAACCTGACACACAAGCAGGCACCAGAAATACTTATTTCCAAAGGGATTTTTTTTGCCTGGATTTTAGGGGCATTTTCCAAGCGCAACTTTATGGAACTATGGATTTATATATTATGGTTCGAAGTGAGAAGCCATGATCGCCCAAGCATGCAACGCGCAAGGCACCTGACGATTATGGCAAAAGAACAATCGACAATCACTCATTTATTTTAAGACAAACTTTTTTCCATTCTTTCTTTCCTACGATATTGGCTGATTTATTTGTTGTTGATGCAATTGTTTGTGGCGTGGGCATTTTCTCCTGCTCTACACGCGGTGCCAACATTTCCCTCCTGCTTCAGGCTGCGTACTCTGTTGTTTCCTGATCAAAAACACAGAATGTGCTGGAAATAATCACCCGTCTCCCACAAATCCTCTACGGTGGCCCACAGGGGACAGTACGCATTCATGTTTGACAGCTCAACAAATAAAGTGTGAACAGGGTGAAATGCAAAACAGGGCACTCCTAATTATTGGGGGCATGTTTTTCTCTTTACTTTTTTATTTCACAAGCATTTTATTTACTTGCAAGAGCATTTTTGCTCTAAGCCTCCCTTCATTTCTGACTCACACACACACATAGACACACATAGACACACACACACACACACACACACACACACACACACACACACACACACACACACACACACACACACACACACACACACACACACACACACACACACACACACACACACAACCTATATACCTGTGGTTTGGGCAGGGTCTTCTTGACTCTGTTGAGGGTCTTACGGTTGTAAGCATCCCCGCTGAGCCGCACCCTCACCACTCCTGAGTCCAGGGGGTCTACAATGATCTGCGGGTAGGCATGGAGGACCTCCTGCCGGTGAGGAGGAAGTTAGATATACACAGGGTGGAGGTGAGGAGGAAGTTAGATACAGTATACACAGGGTGGAGGTGAGGAGGAAGTTAGATATACACAGGGTGGAGGTGAGGAGGAAGTTAGATATACACAGGGTGGAGGACTACACATATTTGTTGAGTGAGCTGCACTCACTCAAAATATACCTTTGAATCGTTGATTTAGGTTACAAATTATGAATGATTGTAATATTGTTCCGTGTTAATACAGTATTCCCCGCACCACAACTTAGGATACAAATAATCTTTTACAGTGTTTTAAAATAAATTTAGGGATGCACGATATACATCGGCATTCATATCGGTATCGGCCGACGGCCGATGTTAGTCATTTTTTAACACATCGGTCCGATGGTGCAATGTTAATATCGGTTATCGGTAGCAGCCAAAATCTTCACACTGAGAGGAAACAATGTGGTAAATCTATGATTTATAGGCTTTTCCAAATGTTTTGGAAATAAAGAAATCCATTACTTTTTCACATTCGCAGTGTTTACATGTGCTGTTCAGTATGTACAAAATTTGAATATCATAGAAATGTGTTTTTATACAGATCATATGGACATTGGTAAATATCGGTTATCGGCCATAACAGCAATGTTAATATCGGTTAATGGTATCGGCCAAAATGTTCATATCGGTGCAACCCTAAATAAATTGTGGTGCCAATTTAATGAAACAAATGAAAGGAAATAATGTGTAAGCAAAAAGGGACATGGAAATTAAACGATGCTATTTCAATCCCCAGGGACAGAGGAAAAGAAGCTATCAGAGCAGATTACCTGGTGCTGAGAGCTCATGCTGACTCTCCTCAACAGCCTCCTTTTCTGTTCGCTGAGGATGCTGTCAATCTTCCTCATCGGGGGGAGGTACAGCTCATCTGAGGGCCAATCAAGGCAAGGTAAGTTTCATTAGTCATCGTTCATACACCTGTCAATCATTTCAAACCCGGGGGCAGATTCAAAGCAGCTCTTTCTGGCCGCTGATGTAACAGCACTGTCATGGCTTCCCTTCAACCTGTCACACCTTGTTTATCTGCTTCTCTACAAACTCTAAAGCTTAATTTATACTTATTAGAAAGTGTCGCTCAGCACATGGTCGCAGACGAAAAAGAAAGTGTCGCTCATGGTGTTGCACTTATACTTCAGTGAATGTTCGCCTCGGTTCAACGGTCACGTGACACTCGAACGCTATAAGCAGACAGCCAAGAGAAGAGTGGGAACGAAATGCACAGTGAAACCACCTCGGAGGCAAGATGTAACGTACATGGCTGCAGCCGCATATAAACGACACACAACTACACAACTCACCTCCTCTCTCTCTCTCTGGGAAATTGGTCACAATGTTCTTTGTGATTTTCACGAAGTCATACATCAAGGACAGGCTGATAAAAATAACGGGGACACGTTCATTCATTTCAATCGAGTGAAAACCAAAACAAGGAAATCAAGCGCGTGCCGTCTATATAGCCAATCAGACTTGCGCGACACATCGTGACGTAGTCAGCGACACTAGACATTTCACTAGGTAGCAGACACTGCTCGCCGACACTTGAAAGTGTCGACTCAAGTCCTCATTTCTGTCGGCGACCGTTTCAACAGTGTCGGCAGACAAAGCATAAATTGGGCTTAAGACTCGTGTAAATGTGCTCCGTGCGGAATACTCCAGTGATTCACCTGTCATCACCACGACAGTAACTTTGTTTTCTTCCGGCTGGTTGGCTTCATCTGAAACTTACGGCGAGGTTACTGGTGGTGGTGGTGGTGGTGTTCATTGAGTCTGCCGCGACTGCAAATTGTGACTTGAAAACGTTTGAAGATGCCATGGTACATGCCTCACACACAGCTGGCTGACCTAGCCTCCAGTCAGACACTCTCGCACAATGCTGGCTGCTTCTTCTCACTCTGTCATCATCACAACATTCGTTTTCCCACATCAAGAGCACTTACATAAGACTTCAATTGTACACATATGACAAGGACATATGCTAGGAGGCAGTGGACAATATTCCACCAGGAATGTGTGTGTGTGTGTGTGTGTGCGTGTGTGTGTGTGTGTGTGTGTGTGTGTGTGTGTGTGCGTGCGTGCGCGTGTGTGTGTGTGTGTGTGCGCGTGTTTGCTCTTACCGTCTGTGTCCTCCAGGGCCTGGATCATGTCGGGGTCCAGCGCTGTGCTGACCAGCATCTCCACGTAGCTCCTGAACATCTCCCTCATGGCACGGTTGTTCACTCCACCTTTCACTGGCACTGGGTGAGGGAGAGCCAGAGTTTAAAACCATCCAAAATCCAAAAACATGCCTATCTACCGCCCTGCCATAATTAAGTATTATCGTTTTTCTCCTCTCAGTGGAATCATACCGTGATGAGTGATTTGGGGATTTGGGGATATTGTGGTACTTCTGCTGTCTAAATTGATAAATCAAATTTTATTAAAAAAGAAAAAAGAAGAAAAAAGAAAAGAAGAAGAAAAAGGGTATTGAAATAGTTGAACTAAGGAGTATCATTTAAAATTTTCAGTTTTCTTTGGCATCACATTGCCATTCGGTTCAATAGGATGAATTTCATGATAACGTTATATATCAACATTGGGAGAAAGAAATCCATAAGATAATGATGATATCGATTGTAACCATATCAACCAGTCCTACACATGAGTCATGACATGACCCCGCACACTGTCTTTGATTTGATTTCCACACTAGTTGTTCCTCCTCCTCCTCATCATCTCATCTATGCGCTGAAACCACCACCAAAAAGTTGAAATACCCATTCAAGCAGTATAGTTGACTGACTGGCAAAATATGCTGACTGATGCAACATGGTGGAGCCCAGAGAGCCAGTGAGACAACAAGCAGCAGCTTGCTGATTATGGCAGCAGAAGGAGCCAAACTGATGGAAATATGTCAACAAAAGCTCCCAAATTCAACTGAGAAAGAAAACTCCATCGAAAGGACTTCTTTGGCGAAATGCAAAGCGTAAGAAAGAAAATGGAGTCTTACTTTCTTCCTCACTAGCTGCCTCTTCTGACGAGTCCGAGTCGGACGATGAAGGGACTTCCTTCAGCCACTTCTTCCTCTTCTTGGGCGGTGGCTCCGCCTTCACCTTGGCTAGCTTGTTTTTGGGTGGGCGCTCTGCCTTCTCCTTCTTCTCCACCGCTTTCTTCTCCTCCTTCCCTTTCCCTCGTTCTGCAGCACGTTTCTCCACTTTCTCCTGCTGCGGCTGCACTCTCTTCTCCTTCTCTTTCTCCTGCTGCGGCTGCACTCTCTTCTCCTTCTCTTTCTCCTGCTGCGGCTGCACTCTCTTCTCCTTCTCTTTCTCCTGCTGCGGCTGCACTCTCTTCTCCTTCTCTTTCTCCTGCTGCGGCTGCACTTTCTTCTCCTTCTCTTTCTCCTGCTGCGGCTGCACTCTCTTCTCCTTCTCTTTCTCCTGCACTCTCTTCTCCTTCTCTTTCTCCTGCATCGGCTGCACTCTCTTCTCCTTATCTCGCTCCTTCTCCGGCTGCGGCTGCACTCTCTTCTCCTTCTCCGGCTGCGGCTGCACTCTCTTCTCCTTCTCTTTCTCCTTCTCCTGCTGCGGTTGCACTCTCTTCTCTCGCTCCTTCTCTTTCTCTTTCTCCGGCTGCACTCTCTTCTCCTTCTCTCGCTCCTTCTCCCTCTCTTTCTCCTGCTGAGGCTGCACTCTCTTCTCCTTCTCTTTCTCCTTGGCTTTGGCCACAGTGGCTGCGACCTCCTTCTTAGTGGCTGCGACCTCCTTCTTAGTGGCTGCGACCTCCTTCTTAGTGGCTGCGACCTCCCTTTTCTCCCGCTGCTCTTTCACCCGGGTTTTGTCCCTCTGCTCGCGCTGGACGGGTGCCGCCGGCGGAGCCACTCTCTCCTCCTTCTCCACTACTTTCGCTGGCGGCTGGGCAGCAGGAGGGGAGGCCATCCTGGGGAGGTTCTGGCGTCTGTTGCGGAAGAGGAAATGAGTTGTATTTGGAGATGAAAACCCACTTTAAATTAGAGATATTGTAGACACTCTGTGTAAGAAAGATAATATTTAAAAGGCGCATGCTCAAAATCCTCTATACTCTTTAGAATTATGCATGCTAAAACAAATAGAACGAAATCTAGTAGGGGTGTCACGGTACACAAAAGTCACGGTTCGGTACGTACCTCGGTTTCGGGGTCACGGTTCGGTACGAATACGGTACAACGGAGGAAAAAAGCAACAAATCCCAAATTCTGTTTTTTTCCCTTTGAATTTTTCTGAATTCTGTGTACCCTCATTTTACCATCGGAAATAGTGTCTAATAAGAATAAATGTCCACAATTTAAGATCTAGGCCAGTGATACTCAACTTGCGGCCTGCGGGCGCCCGCGATGGAATTGCAACCCATTTTCTTTTTTTTCTTTTTTACAGTGCACCTGAACGCAACATGCAAGATACCCGCTGAATAAGTGTGCACATGTTCATGTCATTCTGGCCAATACTCAACTTCTGTTATAGCATTTCAGTCTGGAATATGGACTATCTTTCAATAATCTATGATTTAGCTGCTAAATTGTCAAATACTGCCATCTGCTCGCTACCCAGGCACTTATGTATGTACTTAACCTAACTAACTATCCGGTGTGCACAACATTGTCAGACTAAACTCCGGCTGACACCCCAAAAACCTACAATCCGCTACAGAAAAATGTATATTGTTTGTTTATTAACTGGCCCCTGGCCTTCTATCATTTCATGTGAAAATGGCCCCCGGGCAAAGCAAGTTGAGTATCCCTGATCTAGGCAATCCACACAAAAAGGTTTTACTCTAGAGCAGCGATTTTCAATGTGTGGGGTACGCCTCCCTCTCAGATGTCTGTATACCAGCTGTTTGACAGGGCAAAGGCATTTCCCCCACTTTAATCTTTATTGTACACAAGTTTGTAAACAGAGTGCATGTGGAGTAGCCTAATACTCCCACCCCTCCCCCGCGGGGTGGGTTTCACTTTCCCAAGTAAGTAGGCTAACGTTATTGGATGCGAGTTTTGTTTACCATAATGATTACGTTCGGTCATCATAATGGATAATTGGAACATGACAAGGAGTCATCCCCTCTTCCTCACCGCATCTTGCTTGTCATCTCACGAGATGTAAGTTGCTTGTTTACAAGTTAACAGCTTCGTCAGTGTTATGTAACGTGTAGCCGCGACGCGCAACTAACGCTATATAGAGGACGTTGCGCGTCGCGGCTACGTAACGTTACATTAGCAAGCTTACCTCATTGGCTTGATGTTGACAGAATTTGCAAAACAGCTTATCGCCTGAGTCATAAGTCATTAGGATACTGCTCTGCACTCGCTGTTTTGACGACGGTTAAGGGGGGGCAGCTGGATGCTTCAATGTTGTTGTGGTTTTGTGAAGTAGCATGGAAGCTACGGCTTGTAAACACGCTGGAGCGACCCCCGGTAATGTTTCCTCTCCACAAAACGTTCCATTCAGTGAACGCCGATTTCTATGGCCCTTGTGTTGTTTTGGTGTGTCTTCTTCTGTGGCGTTTAGGCGCTTTACCACCACCTTCTTCTGGATTTGACGTATTCGTCGTGTAGCTTCACGCACCGAACCGTGACGCCCATACCGTGAATCCACAGGACGAATACACGTACCGTGACACCCCTAAAATCTAGTAAGGCGTCGTTAACTAAATAATATGAGTCTAAGGATGTAGTACCTGAGAGCAGGTGCTGCTCTGCGCCAGGGTCTTCGAGAGCAGACTCTGACATAGTCCTTCTTGTTGACATTCTCCAGAAACTTGACATAGAGCCGCTGGTAACGTCGTTTGGCATCTCCGAAGTAGCCGAGATACTGAGCCAGAAAAAGATTACAGAGAGTTAATTTTGCCCATACAGTATCCCAAGTTTATATGTGCTTCACTTTGAATGCTGTGGGACAATGTGGTATGTAACAATCTATTTTGGTATGTAAGAATCTATTTATGTCTATCTACATATCTACAGTATACTGGTATGTAGCTATGGCTAAAACAACTTCTAACTTCTATCTACCGTATATAACAAAACACCGCCTGTCAGTTTTGTAACAGGTGTGGTTAGAATCTAACCACACCTGGTTAGATTCCCCTGTGGGGGTTCCAGGGGGTGCCCAGCCAAAAAGGGGGTGATTTATTTTGGCCATAATTCCATTCATAAGTAACACACTGACTATTTTGGTCATGGGTTTTATACACGTTCTGTAATAAAACATCTAAAGCAGCAATCTTATTATCATATGGGGGACCGTGGGACAAAATCCTATGAAATAGGGGTCCGTGGTAAAGTTTTTGGTCAGTTTAGGGGTCCTTCATGTGAAACAAATTGAGAACCACTGGGTTAGATTGCTGAGGGCTCAGCGTGAACTCACGTTGCTCGTAGCGCAGAACTGTCTCTGCCCATCTTTGATCTCGGGGCTGAATTTCTGCAGCAGGGCTTTCTGCACCCTCCAGATGGGTGGAGGTTCACGGCCTGTCTGCAGGGCAACCTGTACCCATGCACGTGATCACAAAAATGCGCGCGCGCACACGCACACACACACACACACACACACACACACACACACACACACACACACACACACACACACACTCATATAGGTAAATACATAAACAACTGTGGGTTGGCAGTTGGCTATACATATCAAAAAAATATGTTTGGTCCAAATCTAGCTACACCTTATCATTAACTCTCAGGTACACACACAACGCTTAACGCTATGGACACACATTCACACACACAATACCTTGAGAGTCCGGATGTCTTCTACCCGCACCACAAACTCGTCCCTTTCTCGGAAGATACCCTCCCCACCGCTCTCGCTCTCATCCTCCTCACTCTCTCCAGCAATGGCGGCGTCCTCCTGTTTCTGGGCCAGGTGCAGGGAGGACATCTTAGTGGGCGGGGGTTCTTCCGGAGAGGCAGGGGTCTCCGGAGACGGCTGGGGAGAGTCGTTCTGAACAGAGTCTGGGGGAGCAGGGGAGGTGGGAGGAGGGCTGGAGGATGCGGGGAGGGCATCGGGAGGCGGTGGAGAGGGAGTGGGACTCGGAGGCTGGGACACCTCCTGTTGCTCCTCCTGAGGCGGAGGGAGGGGCGAGGGGAGCGAGAGGGGAGGTAGAGGGGAGTGTGAGGGAGAGGACTCGGAGGATGGGGCAGGGGAGGGAGGGGCAGAGGGAGGCTCAGGTTCTGGCGCTGGAGGAATCTCGGGTAGGGATGCTGGAATGAAAGAGGAGCAAGATTAAAGTTAGTCAATTGACCAACTAGGGCTGCAACTAATGATTATCATCATTGTCAATTAATCTGTCGTTTTTTTTCCTCAATTAATCAATTCGTTGGTCTATTAAATGTCAGACAATTCTATCCCCCCCTCCTAAAAACTATATCCCCCCCTTAAAAACTGACTCAAACAGATTAATCAAAGCGATTAATTTAATAGTTGACAACTAATCGATTAATGGTTGCAGCTCTATTAGCAACATGGCAAAACCACAGAGAATGTTCAACAAGTACATAATTGGAACTATTTTGTTGGATCAAAAATACAGCAATAGCACAAATCAAGGCAACAAAATTATAATTTTTCTATAACTATTTGGAAAGAAGAAGAATTGGGCATGAGATGAATAAGAAAGCTTGGAAAGCCGTTCTAATCAATGCCAGTCCCGTCTCCCAACCTTAACGCCTGTGTGCCAGCCTTACCTTCCAGCTTGGGTGCATCCAGAGTTTCCAACTGCGGCTCTTCTTCTCTCCCCTCCATCTCATCACTCCCTTCATCCCCTCCTCCCATACTCTCCACCTCATTCTCTTCTTCCTTGTTCTCATCCATGTCCCCATCTTCTCGTTGGAGCACGGCAGGTTCGTTGGACTGTGGCTCGGGGGTTTGCATGGAGGTCTGGGGGCTAAGCGTGGGGGGTTGTAGCGTGGGGGTAAGAGGGGCCTGGGTCAGCTGAGGCTGGGGTTGCGGGGGTGAAGGAGGTAGAGGGGGCTGGAGGGTGGCAGGCAGCTGAGGCGTGTCGTACAGAGCTGAAATGGCAGAGGAGATGCTCTTCTGAAGGTCCTGGTTCTTTCCGACGGAGTCCTCCTCATCGGAAGAGAATGAGGGCAAGGTCTCCAGGTTCCTCTTCAGTTCATCTTCTAAGCGCTTGGGGCTGGGGCAGTTGCCCAGGGCCAGGCCCCCGTTCCCTTCACCCTCCCCAAACGGAGGTGGCGGGGGAGGAGGGCCTGGAGACAATGGCCGAAGACCCCCAGATTTACAGGGGGAGGTTTCGCCGTTGCCAGTTTCCATTCCTGGTGGGATCTCTAAGCCTGGAGGTCTCTTCCCTGTCTTGAGGAAGTCCAGGAATGAGGCTACAAAGCCCTTGGAGTCAGAGTCCTTCTCGTCACCCTAGGAGAGAGAGAAAACACAGATGGAGAGATGGAGAAGATACAAGTTATTGTTTACCAACTGTTTCACTCAGTTTACATATGAAGATGCTACCAAAGCAGTGCACTCTAGCACTATCAAAGGATCAATTTTAACCAAATCAAACTAAAGTCAGTGTTTTATATACTGTAGCCTCTCTGCTTTACATAGTAGGGAATATAGTCCTATATAGCCCTTACCCTTCCTTCTAAGCCCTCTTCATCCATCTCATCACTCATCAGCTGGCTCTTCAGCTTGTTCTTGTCCTGATGTCTGCTGTTCTCTGTGCTGCACGGGGGTCCAGGGCTCAGACCAAGTGAGGGGCCCACAGAGCCCACGGAGCCGTCTGACAGAGCGGGGTCCGTGCCAGACAAAGAGTCTGTCCTCAGCAAAGCGTCCGACGAGGACATGGTACCAATCGGTAACTTTATCTAAAATGGAGAAAGTGAGAAAATGAAAATGGACTAATTGTCTGCATGGATGGATTAGATACTTTATACAGGGCTGCCACTCTTTTGTGATTCTCAAGGACTTTTCAAGCCCTTTTCAAGCAATAAAGCAGAGAAAAGAATGGGGGGAAAAAGAAAAGGAAAAACACGTTAAAACTAAAATGTATCCACTGCAGGTTACCTAGGCGACCAGCCACATATTTGAGCTAAGAATGCCCACGAGAGAAGACAACAGCCAATGACACAGCGATCAGCTAATGGCTGTATGCTTGTAGCCTACCGAGTGATACTGTAGACAGGAAGCAAGTAGCCTACCGAGTGATACTGTAGACAGGAAGCAAGTAGCCTACCGAGTGATACTGTAGACAGGAAGCAAGTAGCCTACCGAGTGATACTGTAGACAGGAAGCAAGTAGCCTACTGAGTGATACTGTAGACAGGAAGAAAGTGTATCAAGCTTGGTCCAGTACTACTGATGACATATCATAAAAATGGTATGATAGGTGAATTAGGGCTGGGCGATATGAGCAAAATCTCATATCCCGATATAGGTCATTTCATATCCCGATATCGATATATATCACGATATAGCATATTTTCTGTAAATTTATAGTTTATATCAAATTACCATATGGACATTTATTTATGTAGCGGTTAAACCAGTTAAAATTTTGTCGATGTCAAATCCCACAAAGGATACATGCATTCAGAATACAGATAAGCATGGCTATTCTATACAACACAAACAAATGTATAATTAGTTGCAGGGCAGTAGAATGAAACACAAACTGAACCACACCACCAGCTCAATTTTCAAAAATTACATTAGAGCAAAACGGGTAGAATAAGTTATTTATAGTTCAGTCCAGTTCTCTCTGTTTGTTTATAAAGGAACAAAAATGCTCCACTTCGGGATTTCCATGTTACCAGTTCAGTTCACTCAACAAAAATACTCTACAATGGGATTTCCCGGCTATCCAACACAACTCTCACCCAAGGAAGCTAAAGCTAGCTTTAGCAAGCTAGACGTTTGGTTATTGGCTCCTCAATGGATTTCCTTGAGAGGACGAGGAGATGTTTTGCCAGGTTTAATGTTACGAGGACAGACGCAAATATGGATCAAACGCGTACTTAACACAGCGCAAATGACTGGGTAGACTAAGCGGACGGAGTGGAGGTAGTCCTGCAGTGCCAGCCGTGGAAGCTTGATGACGTCGACGATGGGTCTGACTACGTGAGACTAGAGTGGAGGTAACTTTTCCCTGCTCTTTCTACTCACCGGCTGATTTGTGCCACTCCATAACATTGTTGACAGAGTCTGGTGCATGTGTGGACGTGAATAAAAAAGAAAACAGAATGACGAAAGCACAGCGTCGTCCAAATGGCGGACAATATTGCCGTAAAGAGTGTGATTTGCAACACAACGATATAAACGATAGAGCATCATATGAAACGAAATACATTTTCTATCGTCCAGACAAAATAATATATCGGTGAATTTTGGTATTACAGAGGGCACAAGGCTCAAACTCCACAATTCCCGTAGGCTCCAAGCCCTTTTAAGGGCCTCTTTATAAATCCAAGCACTTTCAAGTACTTTCCAGGCCCGTGGCAACCCTGTGTATAAGTCAATCTAAACAGAATGTCACTCACCTTCAGTGGCGGTATGGGCTCATGGTGCTGCTGTGGTTGCTGCTGCTGTTGATGGAGGTGATGGTGATGCGAGATCTGCTCCTGCTCCTTCCCACTCATTTCCATAAACATGTCCTCCCTCTTTCCTCCTCTCCCTCGGCCTCCGCGGCCCCTGCCCCTCCCACGCCCTTCCACGCTGAACCCTCCACCACCTCCTGCTGCTGCTGCTGCTGCTGCTCCACCCATCTCCCCCATCATCCCACGGGGGGTGTACGGTTCCGGCAGAGGGCGGATGCGAGGCCTACCTCTTGGCCTCGGGGGACCCTCTCTCTTGGGCTTGGTGGGCTTTCGGCCCCTCTTCTTGGGCCCGTCCTGAGGCAGTAGAGAGTGTGAGCCCATGGATGAGTAGCCGGAGGAGTGGTAGAAGTCCAGGTCACCCATTAGAGGACTGAGAGAGCCACTTCCACCTCCTCCTTTCCTGCAGCTGGACACCAGGTCTGGCAGTAGGTCAGGGAGCCTCCGGCTGTTCAGGCGGATGTCAGCCGGCTGGTCAGCTTTATCTTCATCATCTTCAAACTCATATTCTTGGGCATAACTTTTCTTGGGCAGGGTGTTAGGGTCCCGTCGCTCCTTCAAGAGGTGGAAAGAGCTGGACTTGAGGAGCTTCTTGGGACGTGAGGAACAGAAAATGGGAGATTGGAGGCCTCCGGAGCCGGCTCCTGTACCAGCTCCTCCAGGCCCAGAGGTCAGTTTTGCTCCAGAGTTGTTGGGGGCAGCGGTGTTGGAGCCCATAGCCATACCTGGGGCCTGGGACTGAATCAAGCCAAGCTGTTCCGTGTTGACAGTGGAGGGGAGCTCATGGGTTTTAAGGGAGTCAAGATCCAGAGTCATGGTATTGTTGCTGGGTTCTTCCAAACCGTGACAGTACTGCCCATAGCCCTGGTCCCCACCATGGTGGCCCATCATGTCATAGCTACCTCCAGTACCTCCCCCTGCTCCACCTCCACTCTGCCCAGCCTTCATGGAATCCATTCCCTCCTGACCGGCATGGCTTTCGTTCATCTCCTCTTGCCCTGGCCCTGCACCTCCGGCACAACTAGACTTGTAGTCGTCTGCACAGAACATGTCCTCCATTCCTGGAAAGAAGGAGCGGTCCTCATCCTGAAGCAGGGAGTCGGGGAAGCAGATGGACGTTAGGGGCACAAAGCGGTTACTTTGTTGGTTCTGGCCGGCTTTCTCCACCGGGCTGACCGTGTCAAACTGGTGCTGCTCCGAGCGCTGCGGATCCATTTGGCCTTGCTGAGGGGTGAGCTGGGATGAGAGCGGCTGCTGGGGGTCTGGCTGAGGCTGGGCGTGGCCTGAGGCAGAAGGCGGGGCTATGTGGTGCGTGTGTTGCGGTTGCTGCTGCTGAGGGTGTGGCTGGGTGTGAGGGTGGTGAGAATGGGTTTGTTGGTGTTGAGAGTTGGGGTGCTGCTGCTGTGGGTGGTGTTGTGGCAGGTGGTGCATGTGAGAGGGCGTAGACAAGCCCATGTCGGGCTCAGACAGGAAGGAGTGGAGCTCGGAGGCAGAGTGTTGCTGGGAGTGGTGGGTTTGCTGTGGTTGATGGTGGGCGGAGTGCTGCCTCTGCTGCTGCTCCTGCTGTTGCTGTCTGTGGCGCTCGGCACTTCCGCCGCTTCGTCCCCCGCTGCTACCTCCGCCTCGCCGCTCCTCTGCAACCGCTACATCCGTGCTCGAGGTCTGGGAGAGTGAGCGCTCCAGCATGTCCAGGGAGGAGACCACTGAACTTTGTTTCACCTGGCTCTGGTCGTGCTGATGTGGAGGTGGCCCGTGGCTGTAGTGGGCCGCTGCCACCTCCAAAGCCTGGGACTGGAGTTGGAGCTGGAGCTGGGTGGTCTGGGACTGAGGCTGAGCCTGGTGTTTGCTTGAGCCCATTCTCCCACCAGTACCCTCCATTACAGCTTGCTGTTGGCTAATGGAGTGCTGCTGTGGTTGTGGATGAGAGTCCATTTTGTGGTGCTGCTGATGTTGGTGGGAGTCCATCTTCTGGTGCTGCTGATGTGGTTGGTGGGAGTCCATTTTGTGATGCTGTTGATGTTGCCGATGGGAGTCCATCTTGTGGTGCTGTTGTTGATGTTGGTGAGTGTCCATCTTGTGGTGCTGTTGATGAGGCTCCAGCTTGTTGCGGGTGGTGTGGGACAGCACTGACTGGAGCAGGTGTGGTGGCTGATCGTGATCAGTGGGGGAGTCCATGAGGGAAGCGGCAGCTTGAGACTGGGAATGCTGTTGCTGGACCTCTGGAGTTTTCTGCGGATATGGGATTTCAGCGCGTTCTTGAGGTTTCTTTTGGAGCTCCATTTGGGTGTGCGACTGCATCTGAGAGTGTGAGGACACGTGCTGGCTGTGTGAGGAGTGTTGCGAGGCAAGGGAGTGTTGGGTGTATGGGTCACCGCGCCCATAATGGACCACCGAGCCCAGGTTGTCATGGTGATGCAGGTGGGAGTGCACTTGTTCGGCACTGGCTCTCCCTCCACTGCTCCTGCTGCTTCCAACAGATCTGTCATTTCTTTGTTGCTGTTGATGATGATGGTGTTGTTGTTGATGTTGTTGCTGCTGTTGTTTCTTTAGTGACATCTCCAACTGGCTGTCCAAGCCTGAGATGGTCCCCCCAGACCCTGCACTAGCTACTCCAGCATTGGATGTGGCACTGTGGGTACGGATGACACTCTGCAGGTGGTATCTCTCCTCAGATGTCTTGCCCATGTCATACGCCAGCCCTTTGCCTCCATCAGTGGTCGAGGGCACTGACTGGGATTGGGGCTGCTGCTGTTGGGACGTCTGTTGGGGTTGTTGTTGGGCATGGTGAAGGGCAGCCTGGGGGCCGGGACTTGCCTGGGCTTGCAGTAGGTGCTGGATCAAGAAGTCATCGTCATCATCTACTTCCTCTTGGGACCTTTGAGAGCCCACTCCGAGCATGGAATTGTCGGCCTTGGATTTGGAGGAGGTGGAATGATAGGACTGAGGCTGGGAGCTGGGCCCTCTGGTGTCAGGATAGCCCTGTGGCGAGGCCAGGAACGTGGGGGAGAGAACAGAGGAGATGTACTTAGAAGAGCCAGCGCCCCCTGGAGACTGTGTGGGGCAGGCAGGCACTGGGGAATGCAACCCTGGGCGGATGATGCCCGAGTTGCCTGATGGGGAGGGGCTAGAGTCTGGAATATGATAAGACCCTCCTCCACTGCCTCCGCCACCTCTCTCATTGGCCATACTACTCTCACTGGCCATACTCCTTCCTCCTGACCCAGAGTTACCGCCTCCTGTGCTGTTGCTGCTTCCTCCACCAGATGCTCCACTGCCTGACGAGCCACTTGACCTTAAAAGGGCAGGGGAGTGGCCTGGGGCGCCGTAGCCTAGCGAAGGGCTTCCAGCTCCACCCAGTGAGGATGGAAGCGATCCATAGGCAGAGTCAGCTCCATAGACATCCGTGGAGTATGACTGGCTTCGGCTCCCTAGACTCCCGTAACCTTTCCCACCAGTGCCCGAGCTCAGGTCTTGGGCTTGGGGGGAGCTGAAGCCTCCATAGGACTGAGGCAGGTGGGAAGTGGGGGAATATGACTGGGTCTGCTGCTGCTGTGGTGGGGTTTGACCAGTGAGTGCAGTGGTGGGGGTCTTCACTGGGGGCACAGGAGAACCGTAGCCTGAGAGGCAGGACTTGGTTAGAGACTGTGGGGTAGAGGTGGAGGTAGGTGGGGGCTGCTGTTGCTGAGGGGCTGGGGGAGGAGGGGCGGGCTGAGGGGGCGGCTGCTGCCTGGAAGGGGCTGCACTGGAGCTCGAGGTGGGGATGGAGTTGGAAGGATGGGCTCCCGAGGTGGCGGAAGAAGAGGAGGAGGAAGAGGATGTAGAGGAAGCAGAAGGGGGGGTGTGAGGAGTTCTGGAGGATGATGCTGAACTGGCAGAGGAATAGCCACTGCTGGAGCTGCTTTTGGTAGCTTTCCCAGCTGAGGAAGATGAGGAAGAGGGGGTGGAGGAGGAGGAATAGGGGGGCTGGATGATTGGCCGGTACTGCTCAGTGCGAGCGGCGGGCTTGTGGTCAGAGGTAGGGCTCTGGTCACCCAGCGGGCTGCAAGAAAGGCCAGCGTGCCTGTGGTGGGTGGCTATCTGCTGGTACCCTGCCCCTCCACAGCTGAGGTAGTGTTGGAGTGAGTGGGCAGCAGAGGATGAGAGCTGCGACTGGGCCGGCGTGGGCCGTTGGTAGTGCTTGATGACGCTGTCCTGCCGGGGAACGGCCCGCTCCTGAGCGGAGTTGGACTGGGACTGCGACTGGGGCTGGGCTGAGGAGAAGACAGAGGCATTGTACAGCTGGGACGACTGATCCTGGAGCTGTGACGAAAGCAGGTTGAACTGGTGCGACTGCAGGTGCCTAGCCGAGGATGCCTGGGCAGAGGTCGCACCCGTGGGATCCTGGCTGCCCCTGTAGGCGGCCGCAGCAGCGCCCTGCGACGACAGGAGTCTGTCGAAGCCCAGGCTGGACTGGGAGGGAGCCTTGATGTGTAGCAGGGGGTCATGGGGGGAGAGCAGGCCATTGGAAGTGGGGCTAAATGTGGGCGTGTCCTGGAGGGAAAGGGAGGCGGTGGGGAACGAGCGGCTGGAGAAGGATGCTGGGTGCTGATAGGCTGAGAGGGCTGAGGAGGAGGGGAAGGAGCCAGAGCCGGGAAGGGCTCCTGAGATGAAGAGCTCAGCAGGAGCAGGGGTGTGCATCGCTGTTAGGAAAAAGAAGACAAACAGCAATATTACCCAGCATCCATCAGTTTATCCAATTAAGATGAAAACCATCAAGAACCAGAATGTTTTCATTTGTTAATAGCCCCTCCTTCCTTGTGATATCAATGAGTCAAACTCATTGATAAAACTGACAACATGTTTAAATTTGATATGAAAATACATTTATTCCAAATTGGTCAAAACATGTGGAAGCAACAGCAGCAGAATGACAATGTAGTGAAACATGGGAGGCTCGGTGTAAATGTCATATTGACAGTGGGGCCCGTTTGAATGTCAACACATGAGGGAAGAGCCAGCACAAGCCCACCTGTCTGCCAGGACGGCGTGCGGAACTGGGAGAGGAGGGAGGAGGCCGAGGGCGGGGGCTGGGGACCCCGGGACTCCAGGGCTGAGATCAGGTTCATGACAGATGCATCAGGGCCAGAGGGGCTGGCGTGGTGCAGGCCAGTATCAAAGAGCCCCGAGAGACCTTTGGGAACAAGAGATAGAACCATGAAATATCTTTGACTGAGAATGCAAATAATACTAGCAGCCACTTTCACTGTTAATGTGTATCTGATAAGAAAATAAAAAAAGCAAAGGACATCTCGACAGAAAATATTTTTTATTTATTCTAGATGTAATCCGTTGCTGAATTCGCAAAACTGCTTGAGAATTAATTGTATGACTGCGGTCGGAGACTGACTAGGTCACGGATTTAAAACATAATTTACAGGCTTTTCATTTAAATCAAATCAAATCAGGTTTCTAAAACTATGGCTTAAACTCAATACAGCCATGCACATTTTTCAATTACAATCTAGCAGGGCCAGCACGGACAGATACAATCATTCATGGCCCCCGGGCCCCTTATTGTGGCGACATGGAAGGTATGACATTTATCTCACCCAAACTCCGTCCAGCTGCTCCCCAAGCCCCGCCTTGACCAGAGCTCCCTGGGTGGTGATTGGTGGCATAGCCCTGCAGAGGGTGTGGGGTGGCGTAGGCTTGTCGGTGAAGGAGCTCAGACTCGGGGTGGGATGATCTGGAACTCCCATACACAAGACTAAGGAGAAAAGGGGTGTGTGTGTGGAGGGAAGGGGGGGGTTAATTAATCAATTCATTTCAGAGTTCATTTACATAAACCTAATTGGCCCCCAAAACATGACCCTGAGAAAAGATATTCTGGTCCTGGCCTCATTTGTCAAATGCACTTACAAAATAATTTCACTAAATTGTCCCACAATTAATTGCCATTAAAAATCCACACAGATGTTGCAACTCTTAACTCAAAGCTAGTGTCCACCAGTCGGGTTTCTATCTTGCACTTTATACTACTGAACAGTGACCCACCTGAGAAAATCCAAATCCCTGATGAGTAAAACACAAAATAGAATTTAGATCTTTGATATAAGGTTAGAGGAAAATTAATAATTCATTAGCATATCACTGTCCAAATAAAATGTGACAGGATTATACGATTAGACAGTAAAATGTGGGATTCATTTGAATAAGTACATACATACCAAAGTTTATTGTTCACAGACAAGTCTATGAATGCATAAACATTCAGTGTCATGCAAAAATGATGGAATTACTTATTAAAGCATATTATCATAATGAAGTACAAGTCAACATCTACATATTTTACAAAGTGCAAACCGAAACTATGCTAACGTTAGACATATTCAAAGTTGAAAATGAACTAACTGCAGAACTTTGCTTTGCAAGAAAGGCGTTGTGTTGGTTAGGCAGATAACACAGTTAGCACCAGGCTAGCAGTAGCACCGCCGAGCAGCAATGCATAGCAGCTAGAAATGTGGGGACTAGGCCCATGCTGCAAGGCCTTTTTTAACGTGTAAATAAACCGTGTGACCGGTGTGCAGCTGCAAGCAAACTAGAAAAATAGATTTCCTCGTTTATTACCAACGACACTTGACTTATCTGAGGCAAAGTGTCTGCAAACCATTAATTATGTTGATGTGCTAACGTTAACAGCTGGCTGGTGCAAGTCGACGCAATGCAAGACATGCAAACACCAGAAACTAGCCAGATTAGTTTAGCAAAATATCGGTTGCCAAAGGTCATCGTGGCTTTCAAGACATTCTGAGGTGGTATAACATTATTTACAGTATGTGCAGCTAAATACGAGGCGCCGTTGCTTGCCTGCCAAGCCAAGGCCTCCCCTGATGTCCATGTAAATAGCGCTAGTTTACATGCTAAGCTAAAGACCGAGCTACCCTGCACAGTCCAGTCAGGTCGTAGTCGTACTCGTACTCATTTCACCCTAGTATTATTTTTGTTTTCGACAAACAGTAACGTTAATTACACGTCGATTGAATTATGTAAATTAATTAGTTAACAATGAGCCCAAGGAACACGCTTGGGAAAAATACAATAACGTTTTAATTTTGCACAGGACAGGAGGACAGCATCCCCTCCTCCATAAAAATATCTTATTTATCATTATTATTATTATTATTATTATTATTTACGCTAACAATGTAGCAATGTAAAGTGTTTTATAGAATTCAGCCTAACGTTAACCTTACTGGTTGGTATGAATGCTTGTTGCTAATGTGTCACAGGGGATTGCTGTGTAGTGTTTGCTGCGTCTGCACTCTTCGCAGTTTTGTATCAATCATGTGAATTTATCAGGGTCTGTGGCGAGGCCTGTGCAAACCGAACAATAATTCCTATAGATGCTCCAGACATATATGCCCCCCCCCCCCCTCCCTCCACACAAGTCTACCTAGAACCAGGTCTGTCAATCACATTCAATGCATTTCCCCTACCTTTCTCCACCCCGCCCACCCCCACGACACGCACACTGCTCGATCACTGTTTATAATATTATTACTATGCAACTGTTTGGATGACAATGCACGACAAATAATGGAAAGGTGTGAAACAATAGGTGAACCCAATGGTGGCAATTTGTTTACATGGGTCTCAGTGTGCCCTGCTAAGTCTGAGTGATGCATGCACATTGTCTGAATCAAATGCATACCTTGCTTTTGCCGATCTCTCATAACTCCATCCTGCTCCTGCGCCCAAATCACCAAATCCTGTTCCCGGGTAATTTCTATCCATTTATGTGATGCGTGTATAACGAGGACGAAAGCAACGAACAGTCGCAACAGATTAGGGGGAAAATCCCGTCTTCCCCGTTCTCGGTTTAGGCTATTTTCCCCGGTTTCACAAGCAAGTCCTCAGGAGTGGAAAACAGCATATTGAAAGAGAAATGGAGGGGAGGAGGAGAAAGCTGGATGAAAAAAGAGGGGGTCTACGGGGTTATAATCCAACCACCTCCAAAAAAAATCTCTGTCTCTCCTTTTCCTACTCTTTCCCCATCTATCATTTCCACGAATGCAGATTTACTCCAAAATCATGCACGGTCATGATGAAGATGCCACGGATTTGGCCGGTGATGGGCGAATTGCTGATAAACATTTGATTTGAATGCGTACTTTTCGCCGTCTCTCCTCCCCTTTCTTTAGGCTAGTTTTGCTACAATGCTAACACTACAAAGATTGCAATCGATAGGCCACGTTGGTAGCAATCATTCCCCATAGATAAGCAAAGAAATCCCCAATATCATGATTTTTATTTTATCTTTTACATGCAAATCGTTCCCACCCCCCTCCAGAATGGTTGGCTAGCAGATGCTAGCTCTCCGTAACGACGCATCAAAATAAAACAGGGCTGTTATTATTTTCCTAAATGTTCGCTCCCCATGTTTCTTCTCCTTTTAGCCATTCAGTAAAAGCAACGACGAGTTTGCCCCGGGCTGTGAAAATACGGTCACGGTGCAAAAACCGAACGAGGAAGCGTAAAGAAAGCAGGCCGCGTTTTTATATTTTTAGTCATTTTCCTCTGAAGACGCCATTTTTGAAGGCGGCTGGCTGGTCGCTCTCTCTCAGTCCGTCCTCCCTCTCCCTCTCCCTCTCCCTCTCTCTCACCGCCTGTCTGCGGTGACCTCCATTCACCGGCCCCCAGTCTGCCACTCAGTCCCGTAGGCTGGTTAGGAAGCTATCACCGTATTATTACGCTGTTATTAATGTAGACTACATTTTACAAGAACAACAATATTCAACCGTCAGTTCCAACCGACCAATGCGATTGGTCGAGAGACGCATTCTACCAAAATCTAAATAACAGGGCCTAGGGTGAACGACCACATTTTCAAATCACATCCAAATTTTGTGAAACTGCCCTTTCATACTCTCACCAGATTCTTCATTAAATACAAATTTATAATTTAATCAATTAAGAAATGCAAGTTTGTGTCTACAGTATTTTCTTCAGTGGAAATGCCATTGTCCAAAGCAGTAACGTTAGATTCTTGAAACGGCCAGATTGTATTATGTGGACACTATCTAGGCCTAATTGTATTATTTGGACCATTTAGACAACCTGTCTGCCAGCCAGACCCTGCATGTATTTGAATTCAACGCCAGCAGATGGCACACTCAATTTCATGGTCATATAAAACAAGGAGGGATCACTGAGAGAAAGAAAGAAAAATGCTGTTATTATGGTGTTTTGGCGTCCGGCCTGGCCACAGTTTGGGAAAATCCTTGGCTTGAAGATCACATCAGTTATGTCTAGGATATATATATAGGACATATATATATGTATATATATATGTATATGTATATATATATATGTATATATATATGTATATATATATGTATATGTATATATATATATATATATATATATATATATATATATATATATATATATATATATATATATATATATATATATATATATATATATATATATATATATATATATATTATATTTATATTTATTTGTTATACAATTTACACACAGACGCATTTACAGAGCCGATATGGTAGCCTATCTATTGCATTAGAAATGTTAAAAGTGAAGGCATTTGCACTATAGTTACATGATGTAAATATGACTTTGTTTATACGAAGTATTAATTCACATAGGCTGATATTTGTACAGAAATTGGCTTTCAGCATTGTGTTGGTATATGGCTGTTTGTTCCCCTCTAGTGGTGAAAGTAGGGAATGGCTAAAATATTAATTTACCAATGACTACAATATTATAGTATTACAAACATCTTTATGCTCATGTATTACAATTATTTGTATTAATTGTAACATTTCAAGCTATGGCCAAAATCTACATCTTCATTCAAAAATTCCACAAACCTCACCTTAAATGATCACAAAATTATTTTTGATGCAAAAATAATGGGGCACTTATTTAGTTTGCCACCTGGAAAAAGGGTAGCCTAGTATGAGCCCCTATGAATCTCAGTTTTTTTTCAGCCCTCTTTGAATTCCCATAGCGATTGAAGGATTCATTAGGGGCTGGATACCAGGCTAGAAAAAGCATAGGCCTAAATCTTGATACTAATTAATTGATTGCATATACATTTTTCCCTTATTTGGTGTCCTTTGCTTTTTGAGCATCTGTCACATTTGTTTCTTTTTAAATGTCCATAGTAGGACTAGTACATAGTATTTCCATTACTTTGATCAACATGGTCAGTATTCAGTTTGAGAGGCAAGCTGTGTAGGCTACCTGTAAAACTAGTGTGTCATAACACAATTATTTTTTACTGCAGGGAAAACAGCAAAATAGTGTTTGGTCAGCCTTACAAACAACAAACAATGGCGGTTTGTCACCTGGAACTAGGGATGCACCGATATGAAAATTTTGGCCGATGCCGATAACCGATATTAACATTGCTGTTATGGCCGATAACCGATATTTACCGATGTCGATATGATCTGTATAAAACCGCATTTTTATGATCATCACATTTTGTACATACTGAAAAACACATGTTAACACTGAATTTGAAAAAGTTATGCATTTCTTTATTTGCAAAGCCTTTGGAAAAGCCCATAAATCATATATTTACTGCATTATTTCATATCAATGTGAAGAATTTGGCTGATAATGATAACCGATATTAACATTGCAACATCTGACCGATACCGATATGACCGATATGTTAAAAAATGACCAACATCGGCCGATACCGATATGATTGCCGATATATCGTGCATCCCTACCTGGAACTGTAGGCTAAATGTATTTCTCAAATGCGTGTTCCTATTTGTGCTGTCAGTGTGAGCTGAATGTCAGACACAAACCAATGTGTGTCCCAAATTAGATTAACCTATAACCTTTCATGTAAAAAACCCCCCACAAAATTAATGTTTAATTTCAAGTATAGCTCATTCAACGTTTTATCAGTTAACCAAGAGCTACAACTCTGCACTCAACCTTTTAAGCCAACAAAACATTGTTAAACAAAACAAGCTCCCTCTGGAAAAACTGCTATGGCAGCTCCCCTGTAGTGAGTAGGTAGATGCATTATCACGTCTTTGTAATGCATACCGGGTGACTCAAAAGATCAGGTATCTGCATATTCATGAGAGACAGTAAGACAAAGGACAGGAATTAAAGAACTTGAAGAATGCCTTTAATAGGATGCTGTACAATTGTGCATGGATGGAAAGGGAAGTCCAGAGAAAGTGAGTGAGGGTGAAAAGGTGAAACAGGACCTCAGCCATGGCTGTTGTGTCATCAGTCTTTACTTACAGTAAACAACCTGCAAAAAGTAGGAAAGTCAGACTGGAAACAAGAGATCACACGGTTTCCCAAACGATCCTATATGTTTCAGTTTATTACATATTCTCCATGATGTCTCCCTCTTGTCAGCTAATGCTCTCACTGTCATACCTCCCCCTCCTTCCCTCTCTCCTCCCTCTCTCCTCCGTCCCTCCCTCTCTCCCTCCCTCCCATCTCCATAATCAAGCCTACTTCCACTTGACTGTATAGCTCTCACAGCACCAGACTTCCACAAACTCCAGCTTTCTTTCTGTCAAAATGCCAGACTCTGATGCAGCCTGCATGCCAGCACCTTGCCAGGTCATCAAAGAGGATGTGGACAAATGGTGAGTTCAGACACTTGCACTGTAAAACTATGGATGTTGAAAGTGGTATTTATCCGAGTGTGTGTATTCAAAGTCCCACATGGAATGGTTTAATTTGCTGCAGCCAAGTTATGCGTAACAATGCCTGGTGAGCGTTGGTGCCTCGCGCCTCTTTCTCTGACTGTCTTTGTATAATTTAGTGCGCCGTGTGTTTGGGCTACAGCTAAAGAGCGGATCACTTCCCATCCACTCCACACGGCCCAACAAAATGCTTTTGCCATTCCCAGTCACAACTCGTTGACTTCCACGCATGACATCCGATTTATTCCCCTTGACTTGTCATCATGGGCTCGACTCGTTAAGAGAGTGTGTGGGGGGCGATCGATCGTTAGCTCTAATGAGGGTTTAGTGGAGAATACTCACAGCTTTTTAGCAAATCCACTTTATAACGCAAGGACCAAGTGGAATGGCATTGACACAGGTGGCCCTTCTAGTAACATGCAGTATATGTCACGTGTGGCAGAAATAGAGTCAAGGTTTAAAATAGGCAGAGAGTTGGCACATTCCAGGCAGCTGGCTCGTGTTACGTGCACTCTTGCAGGAGTGGACATTTGATGTATGTCCAGCTCAGTGATCACTGCACACAGATTACCCACTGCTGCATCTCGTACATCCTCGAATACACATGCAGCCGCCGTGACGTCACGCCGGACTGCAATAATCCCCTTTCATGCATGTGTGGATTAAGTTTAGAGATGTCATTTCCACGTGTCGTCCGTACAAATTCAAGTGCCACAACTCCTCAGATGTTTGGCGATTTATTGTTCATGTCTCTCTGCAGTCTACACACGGTCATGTCATAACTCGCACTGAAATCCTCTTAAGTCCCTTAAGCACTTCAATTAAGAGTGACAACTGTATTGAGCTGCAGTGTGTGTGTGTGTGTGTGTGTGTGTGTGTGTGTGTGTGTGTGTGTGTGCGCGCGTGTGTGTGTGTATGTGTGTGTGTGTGTGTGTGTGTGTGTGTGTGTGTGTGTATTTGGCTTATGAGTGTCCAGCGAACTACCTCACTCCACCAGTGTCATCAGTCAGTAATGTTATACAGATTTTAGTATCGCTTTTGGTGCTGTATGTGTATGTGGTTAAATAAAAGGGGGGTGGGGGGCATTAGTTACAAGTGTCCTTTGTTATGTATTTTGTGTTATGTTATGTGAACCCTGTCTAGAAACTGACCTCACAGGATAATAAAGATTTGATTGACTGCATGTGTAAAGATATGTGGTTAGTAGTGTGCCGATTGTAAAACCTGGTTTTGTGTTTCAGCGTCAGAGAGAAAGGAGAAGAGAACTGTAAGGATCTGATCGATGCCTTCCAGGCCTGTATAAAGACCCTGTCAGAGGGATCCTGAAATGTGAGGAAATGGATCTCAACAGAGTGTATGTTGACATTATTGATTATCGTTCATAATTGTTGATTTCTGTCAGAATAACCACGTGAGAATCCGCCCTAAAATAGAATTCATGCATTTCCTGTGACCCCACAGCGATCAATCAATGTCTGAATCTTTCTAGTAGAAAACAGACAACCAAGGTTCACAACAAATTAGAGACTGACTGGACACTAAAAACAAAAACAAAAAAAACATAAGATTTCTGTTTTTAGGCTGGATTTCCCTATAATCCAATTGGTCTTACTGTATTTCATATCAAATTTAAAGATTTTAAATCACTATTATGTGTAATATTGCAATCGCATAACTTTTCCCATCTTTGGTTTTCCTATCACAGCTTCACTTCTACAAGGTCCTCCACCTTCCCAGCATTCCCCTCCTTGCTCATTCACTGGACTGAACCATCTGAAAAACTGGAGAAGGGGTGATGATGACAGCTATAGCTAGACATTCTTTGAACCTGAAATGTTAGTTGTTGTTTTTCATCAATGTTATATCATATTGTGCTGTAACAGACACTTGAATGTACTGTAAATTATCTATGCACAGAACATATAAATATTTTACAATAAAGGCAAAAATGTGTAGTTTATTCCCTTGATCCCTTGCCCTGCAACTGACAAACTGACTTACATGTACATGCTTAAATATGCCTCTTTGTAATTCAATTTACAGTGCAAGGGGCATTTGTTTGCTTGTATGGTTGATGATTATGTTTGAATATCAGTGAAATGAATTGAATTGAGAATGCATGAATTCCAATTCAGTTCCTGGAGTTGGGTCCACCCAGCTCTAAGGAAACAGAATTATGATTGGAATTGGAATGACATGAAACAGAATTGAATTCCATGAGATTCCATAAAATTCCACTTCTAAGAAAGATTGTCTTGACTTGCTCAACATCCTACAGCAAACATTCTGAATCAAATAAAATACCGTTGAACAAATCAAATATGCATCGATTATGAGTATCCTACATGTTATGCATTAAATATCATGTGAAAGGTACCTTAAACATGTTATGATATTCTGTGTTGATCATATTAAAACATGTAAGATCAGATATGTAGATTTCATAAAATTGCACAGAATTAAATTCAATGTCCTGAAATTCTAATACAATTCCAATTCTGCTTCCTATCCCCCAAAAAATCCAATTCCTCAGCTCAGCTGAAATTGAATTGATGAGTTTATTCAATCCTGATCAGAAATGTTGGTTACTGTCTTTTATCATGCTTAAATGCTATGGTTATTTGGAACTCTCCATGGTGCTGATCAGCCAGGTGCCAAAAACGGGATTTTCCTCCTAGAAAGAACTTGTTAACCTCTATTTAGCTCTCTCATTAGAACCTGCACAAAGGCCTCTAATGTCACTCTTTCAGTCTAAGCTGTGATAATGGGCGTCTCCTCCTTTGTTGGGAAGGATAGGAGGAGGGGCCTGAAAAAAAGTTGTTCTCACCAGATATCGGAGATGGTGGGAGCCAATGGGATTTGTTTGCGACAATATAATAACAATGAACTTCATTGTATTGCACCATTCAAAAAGCTGAGTTTACAAAGAGCTTTATTTAAAACAAACAATAAAAACAACACAAACAGTAAGCAATGCGAGAACCAAAGCTGTTTACAAAACGCTTTACAGAAATATAAAACAATAAAACATAGACACAATAAAGCTGGCTTTTTAGCTGGTTTTCCAGAGTAACCTCCTCTGTACTTCTGGACAAGAGAAGGTCCTGATGCTGTGAAGGAGCTTAACGAAAGAGAGAAGAGAAGGTCCTGATGCTGTGAAGGAGCTTAACGAAAGGCTCAAAGGATCACAGACAAGCTTCCAAAATCTCTGCTTTAAAGTTCACATGGAGAAATGTTATTGGTTATCGGACTGTCAACAGTAAAATATATATTGGCTGCAAGATTATGAGGTTAGAAGATATAGCAAATTACATTTCCATCTGTCTTGAAAACCTTACAGTTTATGATTGTGAGGTTTTGTCCTCACTATTCTGCCCTCAGCTTTGGTCCCCTGCCTCCACAGTCTTTTCAATTCTTCATATGGGAAAAGTACTCCTCCAGAAGCTGGGCTGGCTCCCCGTGGATGCTAGATATGTCCAGCTCCAACTTAACATTGTTCATAACATCTATAACAACAGAGCCCCTGAATATCTTAGCAATCACTTTCAGAGGAGTGGAGATACACACTCCCACAACACTAGAGCCAGTACTGCTGACTTACGTCTACCTGGCTTTAAAACAAACCTAGGTAAGTGCTCTTTTAAATTTATCGGGGCTAAAAATTGGAACATGTTGCCCCTCCACTTAAAGTGTACAAGCAGCCAAAGTGTTTTCAAGAAGAAGGTCAAATTGTGGCTTCTTGAACAAGTCCTTGTCTAAGCTCTGATGTACAGCTTCTTTTGTGTATTTTGATATGTATGTTTCTCATCTCTCATTGCATAAATCATACTGTATTGAATGCTTCTCTTAATTATTTTATGTTTATATTGTTGTTGTTGTTGTTGTTTTTTTATCTACCTGTTTTAGACCAAGGACCACAATGGAAATAAGTCTTGACTTTATTGTGCTTTATCCTTGATGTTATTCTTTGAGATCCGTGTCTGTACTTTGTTTAGTACACTGTATTTCAATTTGTAACCGTCAAATCAAATCAAATCAAATCAAATCATATCCTGCTTGTGGGGCAACCATGGCACTGTATCACCATGGCACTGTAACACCACTGTAACACCATGGCACTGTAACACCGTGGCACTGTAACACCACTGTAACATCATGTCACTGTAACACTGTAACACCATGGCACTGTAACACCGTGGCACTGTAACACCATGGCACTGTAACACCATGACACTGTAACACTGTGGCACTGTAACACTGTGGCACTGTAACACTGTGGCACTGTAACACCGTGGCACTGTAACACCACTGTAACACCATGGCACTGTAACACCATGGCACTGTAACACCGTGGCACTGTAACACCGTGGCACTGTAACACCACTGTAACACCATGGCACTGTAACACAGTGGCACTGTAACACCACTGTAACACCATGGCACTGTAACACCATGTCACTGTAACTTCTACCAAGTTCCTCATTTAATATCTGTCTGACAGACACTTATTAGGCATTTTCTCCTGGGCTAGGCAGCGGTGACTGGTGTCTTCCATGCTACCAGTCAGCTTCACTTTAGTTGGTTTCTTCTCCAGGGTGAGTTGCCAGGAAGACAGCGAAGGCCCCATCAAATCAGAACAGCTCTTCCCTGTAGCCCGGGACCAGGCCTCTACTTGCTTTGACCTTATAAGAGGCAGAGCATGGCCCATCTGAACGAGCCGGAAAATAGCAGGGTGAGTATCTTTTCCACATAGCTCTGCTCCATGGTAAATGGTAAATGGCCTGCATTTATATAGCGCTTTACAATCAGTAGATAGTCTACATTCACCCATTCATACACCGAGGGCGGCAGGCTGCCACGCACCAGCAAGGAGGGTTAAGTGTCTTGCCCAGGGACACAGCGACGGCAGCTGGGAGGGAGCGGGGATCGAACCGCCAACCCTTGCGTCATTGGCCGACCCACTCTACCTCCTGAGCTAAAGCCGCCCCATGGCTGCCCCATGGTGTCCATGACTGCCTTGTGGCTGCATGCAAATCAAACAACTGAAGCTGGGCTTTGGGGAATTAGCCACACACTTTTCAAAATTGAGACTTTTTAGAGATGTTTCAAGGCACTTAGCAGATGATAAATTAAAATGGCCTACTTACCCTTTTTATAAAACCGTGCTATCCCCTGTGTGATTTATTTGAATCAGAATAACACAATAACAGCAAACACGTCTATTCAACAAGGAACACCATTTGTGTGGATGTCGCTTTAGTTTGAAACAGTTTCCCCACAGGGCCACCCTGTCTGAAAGAGCTGTGCTCGCCTCACCCTAAAACAATGTTGTTTTAGAGGCTTTTAAAATAATGCTGCTTTAGACGCTTTTTCACTCAGGTCAAATGTAGCGTATTTATGGCCCGTCATCACAAAGGAGCTTACAGAGAACAAGCCCATAGATCTAACAGTGATTCTCAACCCTTTTCATACCAAGGACCCCAATTCAGTTCACATTTGGACAGGTTTTGTCTCGCTGACCCAAATCTGAGAATGTTTTATTGTTAGCCATGATTTTGTCCCAGAACTACACGACTGTCTGTATTGCAGGTATAGAGAGAGAACAGAACACAGAAACTAAACTATGATCAGAACAGTCATTCTTCTACATTCTCTACTTGTGTTCACTTCTGAAGTTTAACAATTCATCCGCTTGCTGGCGAGCCCACTGGAACCACTGATCTACAAATTCAGATTCAGATTCAAACAGATTCAGGATCATGTCAGTGGGGAGACCGCGGGGGCACACTGGGGGGTGAGAAAGTCTAAGTCAAAGAAAATAAAACACAAGGAAACAAAAAATAGCATGTTGAAGTAGCATGTTTATTTTATTGTATTATTATTATTATTACAGGTGGTATTATTATTATGATTATGATTATGGTTATTATTATTCCTCATATAGCTGCAGCAGGACAGTTCCCTGCAGGACACCTAACAGAAGTTATCTTTCGGATGCCTCCCTAACTTCCCCTGAGCTGTCTCCGATGATGCTTACAAACCTCTTTCCTAATAAGCCACTTTATAATGAGCGAGGTGTCTGTCCTGTTCTGTCCTGCCCGCGCAGCAGCAGCACAGGCCCCAGGCAGCCAGCCGCTGCGTGGCCTGGCCGGGAGGGAGGGACTGAAGTGGATGCAGAGATAAGCGTATTTTGAGGGAAGATGAGGAGGAGGGCGGGGGCAGCAGCGCGAGAGGATGGAGAGAGTGGGGAGTGGGACCCGGATGCTGATGATGCGAATGAGACGAAGGAAGGAAGAGGAGAGAGAGAAAATATCGATTTACGGCAAGAAAAGCTAAGGGATTTTAATAATAACCGGGGCCCGTTACCCAGCGGGGGCTATATTCAGGACAGGGGATAAGGCGGTGGAGAGCAGTGCGGGTGTATCTGCCCATATCTTTCTGTTTTTTTCCACCTGTGTATCAGCCAGCCGGTGAGGGAGGACACGCCAAAGGAGAGGGAGAAGATGCTGTGATCCTGGGATGTAGAGAGAGGGAGGGGGAGGGTGCTACGCTAAAAGATGCTTGTTTTGCGAGGAATAACGTTACGTCTCTCCTCTCCAAAAATTGCGAGAATGTGGCCGTCCGACGAAAAAACACACCATTTCGTGATGCTGAGAAACTTTAAGAGGTGTCGGTTTTGACAGACAGCGAGAGAGACGCGGATAGGCGTTGAAGCTAAGCTAGCTGTGTTGCTGTGCTGTGCTGTGAGGCTAAATAGCATGCTGTTCCACCTGTAAAAATAGGCCTGACACAGTGGATTTAATTGATAAAAATTGCAATACTAATGATCAGTACACATATTTAACATTTCATGGACAGACGAGGCCAGCGAAAGGTATACATCTTTACCGCAGACGTGAAATACACACAGAAAACCCGTGCGCTTCGTTAATTTTCATATTACCTATAGCCTAATGAGGTAACGACATGTAACGTTGGGCTAATACAAAATAAACTGATGTTGTACAGAGGCAAAATTCATTAACGTTAGTTCGTCAAACCTTGTCATGTGTATCTTTAGAGTAGTGGTGGTCAGTATTTAATGCATAACAGCCTTGTATTTGTGTCATATATCAGTTTCTCAGCTTTTGCCTACCTCTATAACTGCAAGCTATTGAGTCCAATTATATAGCCTACATGTTTGCTGTACTTCAAATCAAATGTACGAATGTACCCTACTTTTGCAAAAGGGAGAAGTAGAGTTGTTTCAGTGCATTGGGTTTAGATGGAAAATGTTCAATTATCATCTAAAAGTTATAGGTCAGGACCAGTTTGGCTCCATTTTGTACATGCTCTCCCAGTAAATCTCAAAGTAGCAGTGTTACTATTTGTATCACTGAAGCTAAAAGTCATCCATCTTTTGAGTCTGGCACTGTATTCCACAATAACTTCCCAGCTGTATAATATCACAGTCATTGCAATAAGCACAGTGCAGTAATAGTAGTGTGCAGCCTGCAGTAGGAGCAGTATGAGTAAGGAACTGTCTCTGAGTCAGTCAGCTCAATATGTTGGGCCCTACCGACTGGAAAAGACACTGGGGAAGGGACAGACAGGTGAGTATATACCAAATTGTTTTTGCTTTAAAAATGATATAAAGCTTAATATCAATGTGACAAGTTATTTAAAACGGATTTATTGTATTAATTAGTTTAGTTTTCATATTGTACTTTGCAAATATGTGATCGAAGTAGCAAGCATTGCATGACCTCTTTTTACCTTTCTGTCCCCTCTTGCCTCTCTCTCTCTCTCTCTCTCTCTCTCTCTCTCTCTCTCTCTCTCTCTCTCTCTCTCTCCTCTCTCTCTCTCTCTCTCTCTCTCTCTCTCTCCCTCTCTCTCTCTCTCTCCCTCTCTCTCTCTCTCTCTCTCTCTCCCTCTCTCTCTCTGTCTCTCTCTCTCTCTCTGTCTCTCTCTCTGTCTCTCTCTCTCTCTCTCCCTCTCCCTCTCTCTGTCTCTCTCTCTCTCTCCCTCTCTCTCTCTCTCTCTCTCTCTCTCCCTCTCCCTCTCTCTCTGTCTCTCTCCGTCTCTCTGTCTTTCAGGACTGGTCAAGCTTGGCATCCATTGCATTACGGCTCAGAAGGTAGCGATCAAAATAGTGAACAGAGAGAAGCTGTCCGAGTCAGTTCTGATGAAGGTATGATGCTGCTGTTGTTGTTGCTGATGATGAGTTCATGCATTACATTTTGTACTCTCTCTCTCTCTACAAGATTGCTTCATAATCTCTACATTTGACTTCTGAATTAGTGAAAGTGATTCTATGCTCTTCTTTGCTTTTGATCTATTATGTAATATAAGCACTTTGAATCCACCCTTTATGGAATGTGGTATGTATACAAATAAACTTGCCTAGCCTTGCCTTGATTCTGTGTGATTCAGTAGGTCCTGATACTGTCTGGCTGGTATATATGCACTGTGTCTGCTCATTTGAATTCCTCAACTGTGATTGAAATGCTCGTATCCACAACATCTCTCTCTCTCTCTCTCTCTCTCTCTCTCTCTCTCTCTCTCTCTCTCTCTCTCTCTCTCTCTCTCTCTGGCCAGGTGGAGAGGGAGATTGCCATTCTGAAACTGATTGAGCATCCGCATGTGTTGAAGCTGCATGACGTTTACGAGAATAACAAATATCTGTGAGTTCATTGTACATTGAGAGGCTCCGTGCAGCTGGGCCCAGCACGGCCTATTTTCATGCTGAAGACAGAGATGGATAAATGCTACTCTTAAGGGCTATATCAATTTGATTCCATCGCCCTCATTCTCACTATTTCCTATCTCTCCTGTATTTGTTTATGATTTGTCCAAAACACTTTAACATTGGTTAAAAAATATATATATATACTGTATATATATTGGTGATGTACTTTGCATTTGGGCCATTGGTTTTTTAGTGGTGTATTTCTCTCATTATAACTGGCCAAACGTAGACGACATGACGTCACAGCGCAGGACAGGTACAGTGACATGATGTCACAGCGCAGGACAGGTACAGTGACATGACGTCATAGCGCAGGACAGGTACAGTGACATGACGTCACAGTGCAGGACAGATACAGTGACATGACGTCACAGTGCAGGACAGGTACAGTGACATGACGTCACAGTGCAGGACAGGTACAGTGACATGACATCACAGTGCAGGACAGGTACAGTGACATGACGTCATAGTGCAGGACAGGTACAGTGACATGACGTCATAGTGCAGGACAGGTACAGTGACATGACGTCACAGTGCAGGACAGGTACAGTGACATGATGTCACAGTGCAGGACAGATACAGTGACATGACATCACAGTGCAGGACAGGTACAGTGACATGATGTCACAGTGCAGGACAGGTACAGTGACATGATGTCACAGTGCAGGACAGGTACAGTGACATGATGTCACAGTGCAGGACAGGTACAGTGACATGATGTCACAGTGCAGGGCAGGTACAGTGACATGACGTCACAGTGCAGGACAGGTACAGTAGCATTTGGCAGCAGCTGTGTAAACCATCAACAGTAAACATCAGGTTTTGGTGTCAGTCCCTCAGAATCAAAGAGCAAGGGCTTCTTTCTAGACTCACGATCTATCTTAGAAGAGGCCGAAATACCACTTTCTCCCATTTCTGACAGTAGCCTCAGTAGACCAGAATGCACTGCAGGCGCAAAGCATATCGGCGTTGGCCTAAGGGATGAAAGTCATTCTGGGAAATGTCGGAAATCATAATCTTAAGTAGAAATAGACATGGCAGGTTGAGGGAAAGTGTGTACAACAAACACTTCATTCCAAAACAACGCCCTGAACATCACAACTTGATGATTGATTGGGAAAAGCGTTGATTGAGGGACTAGGAGATGATTCTAGTGGATGAAGATGAGTATCACAGCGTTCCTCCCTGTGTGTTGGCAGGTACCTGGTGTTGGAGCATGTGTCAGGAGGGGAGCTGTTTGACTACTTAGTGAAGAAGGGCCGGCTGACCCCTAAAGAGGCCAGGAAGTTCTTCAGGCAGATCATCTCTGCCTTGGACTTCTGCCACAGTCACTCCATCTGGTTGGTTATTGCATAGATTTGATGAGAGCGCCTGGCCAAAACGCTCCCAGATGAGGTGCATCGTGTGTGTGCGTGCGTGTGTGTGTGTGTGTGTGTGTGTGTGTGTGTGCGTGCGTGCGTGCGTGCGTGTGTGTGTGCGTGTGTGTAGTGATCGTTGGGGGTTCCTCCACTAATTCTCCACCAATGCTCTCTATCCACAAATCTTTTTGGAGGTCTTTGGTCTGAAAACAATTTGAGAACCGTGAAATTATTTTATATTTTTTATAGTACAAATGCCAGATATGATTACTCACTCAGTGTAAGCTATAGGCAAACATTTAAATAAACACATAAACATTCACACAAGCACAATAGTACTTAATTCCTTGGCATCATCATTTGTCATTCCCCCTTTCAGCCACTAGTTGCAAAACCCGAAGACAAATATTTTCTCAACTTGTTCTGGTGTTGTTTATTGAAGCAATATTATACGAGAGGATGTTCTTTACTGCATGACAGTGATGCAGCAGGACCAAGGAAGGAAGTGCCAATAATGACGATAAAGCAACCCCTCAAGTGTAATATTACCATTATACAACGAACCAATGAAATAAAAGATATAAACAAAATCTATTCATATTGTGCCGCAATTTGCTCTCAAAATAAATACAAATCTTTTTGCTAGTGTTGTCTCTGTTTACCTGGAAATACATGGGGTCTGGCTAATAACTGGAAAACAATTAGTCACATCCAGTAGACTCTTGTGTGTAATGAACCCTAGTTTACTACTCCAGCAAGTATCCCGACCCTCAGTAACGACCTAGCAACAGAGACGAGAACTAGTCCCTGTTGAGTCAGAGCCAGCCAACATAAGCGAATGCTTTCTAAAGATCGTGAATTCCCAAAAATGAATAAATACCACACATATAAACACAAAACTGCTTTGTTAACTCAATCTTGTAACTAAGATATCTGGTTGATATGTGTGAAACCTAGTCGTGATGACATCTGCCGTGGGGGGGGGGGGGGGGGGGGGGGTGCGGGGTGTATATGGGAGGAGACTGTGTGGCGCGCACATACCATTTTAGCAATGGACTTATTAAATTACTTGGAATATTAATCATTTTGGAAGTAAGTAAATAAAATATAACCCCCAATCTTTCTACGTACCTGGAATCTGCTCAAATACCCCCAGGGGTACACGTACCACTGGTTGGTAATCACTGGTGTATAGAGTGAGAGAAGAGTAGAGAGCATGAGCCAGTATTCAAACTACAAACAGTTCTAGACAGCTAAACTCCTGATTAAACTGATTAGGAGTGGGAACTGGCAGAGACTTAACTTCTCAATTTTTTTAACGATAGTGTATACATACACAAATGATTTTTCCACCCCTAAACGCGTTTGTCTGACGCTGCCTAATAATAGTTTGTGTTGTATGTGTGCAGTCACAGAGACCTGAAGCCTGAGAACCTGCTCCTGGATGAGAAGAACAACATCCGTATTGCTGACTTTGGCATGGCTTCCCTACAGGTGGGGGACAGTCTGTTAGAGACCAGCTGTGGGTGAGTACCAGCTGTGTGTGTGTGTGTGTGTGTGTGTGTGTGTGTGTGTGTGTGTGTGTGTGTGTGTGTGTGTGTGTGTGTGTGCGTGTGTGTTTATAAATAGTGTCCACTCCAAAATGACTCATAGTTTGTCTGTAGGGAACTTGCAGTATACACGTACAGTATATGTGCTATATTGTACTAGAATAAGAATAGCGGGCAGAGTAACCAGGAACATCACACATACAGTAATAAATATGCACTAGGAAATATTGGAGAAAAATGGCTAGCAGAGTAGCAAAAAAACAACAACATCTATATACAGGACACATATGTAATACTGTAGTATTGTATTGTAATACTGTAGTATTGTAATTCTTTTAATGCTGCTTAGTATATCTGATCTAAAATATTTCCATTACCTTTCAGATCACCACACTATGCTTGCCCAGAAGTTATACGGGTAAGAGTCCACTCTTAACCCATTGATACCTGATGCAGCATTTGCGTGTATATCCCTCATTTGTGTGTGTATCCCTTTAAGACCGCGAACCGTGTGACGTGGTCTTAAAGGGATTCACACATAAATGCTGCACCAGGTATCAATGGGTTAAAAAGATACGCCAACATTTGTGGAGATTCGCCTATTTGCCATATTCCCGATAGTATAACTAGCATGCAGATGTCTTTCTCTCCTCTGTGCATGCATTAGAAAGGGGGATAAAAATGGGATAAAAAATCTGGAAAAAAATATATATTTAAGAAAGCCCGTTTTACCCCTCACTGCTATTTAGCTTAGCATTACAATGGCAGGCTATGGGCCTCAGACAAACGAGGAAGTAACTTTGGTTAGAGAGGGAACCCTTTTTGTTCTCGTTCTGGATTTACTTTGAAAACGACCGCTTCCCGTAACTTTGGATTATTATTTAATCGTGTGGCGAGAACACAAGTCAAACGTGTACATCTGAGTGTTTCTGGCGCTGTTTAATGTGTATGTTGGGGCGACTGAACGGGGGTAGGCAGCTGTCCCATAGACTGCCATTGTAATGCTAAGCTAACTAGCAGTGAGGGGTGAAACGGACTCTCTAATGCAGAGGTTCTCAAATGTTTTTCAGCCAAGGACCCCTTACAAGATAGAAAATATACCGGGGACCCCCTCATTCTGATTTGTGATTTTGGGCTAAGCTTAATTGTTTCCACTGTAACGTGCTTGACTTTTAATTTGATAGGTTTGTTAATAGAATGTAATCCATGAACCATTTTAGATTTAAAGCATAAACTATTTCGTTGAACTATGAAGATTTTGCAAAAAAAAAATATATATTTTTTTTTATTACATTACATTTACATTACGTCATTTAGCAGACGCTTTTGTTTTGTCCAAAGCGACTTACAATATCACAATTTGTCAACAGTACAGAAAACCACTATGCAACACAATCAATGACAGCCAAGATATTTTGATAGACTAGCACCATGTAGGAAGTAGTTTGAGAAGGAATAAGTAACATGTAGCATTTTATTTTTTAATTAAAAAAAAAAAAAAAAAAAAAAAAAAAAAAACTTTTTTTTTTTTTTTTACGTGAAAACTTTTCGCGGACCCCCTGGCAAAGTGCCACGGACCCCTGGGGGTCCACGGACCCCCATTTGAGAACCACTGCTCTAATGCACGCACAGAGGAGAGAAAGGCATCTACATTCTTATGCTATCGGGAATATGGCAAATAGGCGAATCTCCAAAAATGTTGGCGTATCCCTTTAACATTGCCGTGAATGTTTTGTGAATTGTGAATTCATATTTAATGACACTCCTCCACTCATGTATATATTGTATGTATATATTGTATACATATTTGATTGCACTTACAATGTTGTGATTGTCTTTTAGTTATCTTTCCTACTTCTTTATCTCTGTATATTGACATGGCCATTACACTGCATGCACACACCAAGACAAATTCCTTGTATGTAATTTTCATATTGTGGCAATAAAAGTGATTCTGATTGTGATTCTGAATGAGAAGCTGTTTTCACAGTATTTTCTCATGGACTAAGTGCTGGATTAAAATGTTCCTTTTAACAGAGATTTCTATTGAAAGACGTTTCTGAGTCTTGCACAAGGTGAAGTCATCTGTGAAATCGCAGTTGCAGATTAAATCAGTGGATTTAATCACGTACCGTGGCGTGTGGCTCATTTGAGTGTTCAGACAATCAGTTGTTGGATTCATGGGTGCTCTCTCTCTCTGTCTCTCTCCCTCCCCCCCACTCTCTCCCTCCTTCCCCCTCTCTCTGTCCCCCCCCACTCTCTCTCTCCCTCCTCTCTCTCTCCCTGCTCCCCCCTCTCTCTGTCTCCTCCCCACTCTCTCTCTGTCCCCCCCCCCCCCCCCTCTCTCTGTCTCTATCTCTCTATCTCTCTCTCTCTCTCTTCGGCAGGGTGAGAAATATGATGGGCGGAGAGCAGATGTGTGGAGCTGTGGCGTAATCCTTTTTGCTCTACTGGTGGTATGTCTTTCATACACGGTTGTTTCTCATTTACCCCCCCAGATACATATTTTATCATTCACGTTTTGAATACACCTCTCCTCTATCTGTCGTTTATATCAATTTGTCCCTTTTGTAAACCATCCATCATCCATCCATCCATCTTCAACCGCTTATCCGGGGATCGGGTCACGGAGGTAGAAGTTCTAGCAGGGGACCCCAAACTTCCCTTTCCCTGTCCACATTAGCCAGCTCTGAATGGGGGATCCTGAGGCGTTTCTCAGGCCAGCATGGAGACATAGGGCTCTATGCTATGAAACAGAGAGAGGGTGAGAGAGAGAGACAGAGCGAGAGAGGGGGGGGGGGGGAATGAGAGAGGGAAGAGAGAGACGGCCGCCGCGCAATTACGCAGTGATGTCCCAAAGCATCGTTCATATAGGCCATACATGGGCAAATTACGGCCCGCGGGCCGGATGCGGCCCGCGGGCGCCACCTGTGTGGCCCGCCATGGAATTGCAAAAAAAAAAAAATTTTTTTTTTTTTTTTTTTTTTTACACAGTGCACCTGAACGCAACATGCAAGATACCCGCTGAATAAATGTCCAAATGTTCATGTCATTCTGGCCAATACTCCACTTCTGTTATAGCATTTCAGTCTGGAATATGGAATATCTTTCAATAATCTTTATGACTAAAAGGCTACATTGAATTAGAAATTTAAATAATTAACTCATTGGTTTTGGATTTATTTAGCTTCAAGACTGCATTTTTGTTCGTGTGACCCTCAACACAGGCTTTGATTATGCCGGGCCACTTACTGATACTTATGCTTAAATTAACCCACTCATATTCTGATTTATTTCAAGAAAAACATTTTGGCTAGTGGAAATTCTAATTGGCTGGTAACTTTAAAATCTAGCAGCCATATTGGCAGGTGGTCAAAAAACTTAATTTCAAGCCCTGAGAGCAGGTGGTGACATAGGAGTGAATGAGAAAAGGATGAAATATTGGTGGTTAAGACTGAATAATGACATCACAACTGTTAATTTAAAATGAGTTATTCCTCTAAACGTGGCTTCAAATGCACCAAATTTTTCACGCTGGCCCCGTTCGGCCCTCAGCAAAACCTGGTAGCGAATAAATTTTTTGTGGCCCTCTCTATCATCAAAGTTACCCATCCATGGGTTACGGCATGACAATATTTGTTCGGCCCCTGGCAACAATCTGGGTTTCTCATGTGGCCCCCCATGACAAAGAATTGCCCACCCCTGATATAGGCTATAACATAGGCCTACACATCTAAAAATATTTGTTTCTTTAATAGGGTAGGAATGTGTGAGATTTTACTTCTAGCCTATTTCAATAGCCTGTGTCAGAATTGTCCACTCTGGTTAAGCCATTGACTGCAGTCACAACATCCGTGCTGTGGAGAACAGGAGAAGCTGGTCTTACATGCGTGCAATTGCAGGGAAAGAGGTTACTGTACTGGCCGGACACTACGGGTCGGTGCCCTGGGTGTTTTGGGCCCGCCAGGGTGGGGAGAGGCAGCTTGGCACAACACCGTCACAACTTTCTCAAAAGCAATCTACTGTTACCTCACACCACAAACCTGTATGGTCGGGAATTATGTAGCCTAATAAAACCATGACAAACAAATTTTCATTTTTAAATCAAGGTGTGTTTTTTCTGCAATGTAGGCTATAGTTGAAAATCAACATGGCATTCCGAGGAGAGAAGAGTGTGTGCAGGCGCGAGGAGAGTGACATCCATGCCGTGCGTAAATGTATCCAAGCAAGGATTTCCTGCACTGCACGGAGAATACTGTCTGCGCTCAGGCGTACGCCTGGCATAGTGGGGTTGTTTGCACTAAGACCAGCTATTTGCTGGCGTTAAAATTGAGAGCACCCAAGGCCCCTTTTTCTAACACATTGCGCTGGAACGCCTATTTTGGAACGGGCAACGCCCAAACCTCTCTTTGCGCTCGGCACATACCGACGGTATCTTCCCCACAGCGCTAAATGACACTTGCGCGAGACACATGATAGGCTAGAGGCCCACCGACACGCCTGGGCCACGCCTACACCTGTGTCATCCCAGCGCAAAACTGGACGGTGGAGGCAGACGATAGCTTAAGACGCTGGGAAGATAGCAATAAGAGGCACGCAAACGCTGCGCAAACGATAGCGCCGTACGACGATAGGGCCCATAATCACCTTGTAACCACGTAAACCTTCCATGGAAATCTTTATCCATCCTCTACTCCAGTGTTGTCCAAACTCTTCTTCTACTCCAGTGTTGTCCAAACTCTTCTTCTACTCCAGTGTTGTTGTCCAAACTCTTCTTCTACTCCAGTGTTTTCCAAACTCTTCTAATGGGGACTCACTTAATTTTTTTTACAAACCATCACAATCCAATTCACAATAGGCCTTATGATGAGAAGAGCAAATCTGTGCATAAATGAACATTCCTGACCATTTTACTGTCATTTCCGCATCACCGTATATTATCTTGAATAGGTCAACTGTGATGGCAGATGACAGACTGTATATTATCTTGAATAGGTAAACTGTGATGACAGATGACAGACTGTATATTATTATCTTGAATAGGTAAACTGTGATGGCAGATGACAGACTGTATATTATTATCTTGAATAGGTAAACTGTGATGGCAGATGACAGACTGTATATTATTATCTTGAATAGGTAAACTGTGTTGCAGATGACAGACTGTATATTATCTTGAATAGGTAAACTGTGATGACAGATGACAGACTGTATATTATCTTGAATAGGTAAACTGTGATGGCAGATGACAGACTGTATATTATTATCTTGAATAGGTAAACTGTGATGGCAGATGACAGACTGTATATCCTGAATAGGTAAACTGTGATGGCAGAGGACAGACTGTATATTATCTTGAATAGGTAAACTGTGATGGCAGATGACAGACTGTATATTATCTTGAATAGGTAAACTGTGAGGGCAGATGACAGGCTGTATATTATCTTGAATAGGTAAACTGTGATGGCAGATGACAGGCTGTATATTATCTTGAATAGGTAAACTGTGATGGCAGATGACAGACTGTATATTATCTTGAATAGGTAAACTGTGATGGCAGATGACAGACTGTATATCTTGAATAGGTAAACTGTGAGGGCAGATGACAGGCTGTATATTATCTTGAATAGGTAAACTGTGATGGCAGATGACAGGCTGTATATTATCTTGAATAGGTAAACTGTGATGGCAGATGACAGACTGTATATTATCTTGAATAGGTAAACTGTGATGGCAGATGACAGACTGTATATTATCTTGAATAGGTCAACTGTGATGACAGATGACAGACTGTATATTATCTTGAATAGGTCAACTGTGATGACAGATGACAGACTGTATATTATCTTGAATAGGTAAACTGTGATGGCAGATGACAGACTGTATATTATCTTGAATAGGTAAACTGTGAGGGCAGATGACAGACTGTATATTATCTTGAATAGGTCAACTGTGATGACAGATGACAGACCGTATATTATCTTGAATAGGTAAACTGTGATGGCAGATGACAGACTGTATATTATCTTGAATAGGTAAACTGTGATGGCAGATGACAGACTGTATATTATCTTGAATAGGTAAACTGTGATGACAGATGACAGACTGTATATTATTATCTTGAATAGGTAAACTGTGATGGCAGATGACAGACTGTATATTATCTTGAATAGGTAAACTGTGATGGCAGATGACAGGCTGTATATTATCTTGAATAGGTAAACTGTGATGACAGATGACAGACTGTATATTATCTTGAATAGGTAAACTGTGATGGCAGATGACAGACTGTATATTATCTTGAATAGGTAAACTGTGATGGCAGATGACAGGCTGTATATTATCTTGAATAGGTAAACTGTGATGGCAGATGACAGGCTGTATATTATCTTGAATAGGTAAACTGTGATGACAGATGACAGACTGTATATTATCTTGAATAGGTAAACTGTGATGGCAGATGACAGGCTGTATATTATCTTGAATAGGTAAACTGTGATGGCAGATGACAGGCTGTATATTATCTTGAATAGGTCAACTGTGATGGCAGATGACAGACTGTATATTATCTTGAATAGGTAAACTGTGATGGCAGATGACAGACTGTATATCTTGAATAGGTAAACTGTGTTGCAGATGACAGACTGTATATTATCTTGAATAGGTAAACTGTGATGGCAGATGACAGACTGTATATTATCTTGAATAGGTCAACTGTGATGGCAGATGACAGACTGTATATTATCTTGAATAGGTAAACTGTGATGGCAGATGACAGACTGTATATTATCTTGAATAGGTCAACTGTGATGGCAGATGACAGACTGTATATTATCTTGAATAGGTCAACTGTGATGGCAGATGACAGACTGTATATTATCTTGAATAGGTCAACTGTGATGGCAGATGACAGACTGTATATTATCTTGAATAGGTAAACTGTGATGGCAGACGACAGACTGTATATTATCTTGAATAGGTAAACTGTGATGGCAGATGACAGACTGTATATCTTGAATAGGTAAACTGTGTTGCAGATGACAGACTGTATATTATCTTGAATAGGTAAACTGTGATGGCAGATGACAGACTGTATATTATCTTGAATAGGTAAACTGTGATGGCAGATGACAGACTGTATATTATCTTGAATAGGTCAACTGTGATGGCAGATGACAGACTGTATATTATCTTGAATAGGTAAACTGTGATGGCAGATGACAGACTGTATATTATCTTGAATAGGTAAACTGTGATGGCAGATGACAGACTGTATATTATCTTGAATAGGTAAACTGTGATGGCAGATGACAGACTGTATATTATCTTGAATAGGTAAACTGTGATGGCAGATGACAGACTGTATATTATCTTGAATAGGTCAACTGTGATGCCAGATGACAGACTGTATATTATCTTGAATAGGTAAACTGTGATGGCAGATGACAGACTGTATATTATCTTGAATAGGTCAACTGTGATGGCAGAGGACAGACTGTATATTATCTTGAATAGGTAAACTGTGATGCCAGATGACAGACTGTATATTATCTTGAATAGGTAAACTGATGGCAGATGACAGGCTGTATATTATCTTGAATAGGTAAACTGTGATGGCAGATGACAGGCTGTATATTATCTTGAATAGGTAAACTGATGGCAGATGACAGACTGTATATTATTATCTTGAATAGGTAAACTGTGATGCAGATGACAGACTGTATTATCTTGAATAGGTCAACTGTGATGGCAGATGACAGGCTGTATATTATCTTGAATAGGTAAACTGTGTTACAGATGACAGGCTATATATTATCTTGAATAGGTAAACTGTGATGGCAGATGACAGACTGTATATTATCTTGAATAGGTAAACTGTGATGCCAGATGACAGACTGTATATTATCTTGAATAGGTCAACTGTGATGGCAGATGACAGGCTGTATATTATCTTGAATAGGTAAACTGTGATGGCAGATGACAGGCTGTATATTATCTTGAATAGGTAAACTGATGGCAGATGACAGACTGTATATTATTATCTTGAATAGGTAAACTGTGATGCAGATGACAGACTGTATTATCTTGAATAGGTCAACTGTGATGGCAGATGACAGGCTGTATATTATCTTGAATAGGTAAACTGTGTTACAGATGACAGGCTATATATTATCTTGAATAGGTAAACTGTGATGGCAGATGACAGACTGTATATTATCTTGAATAGGTAAACTGTGATGCCAGATGACAGACTGTATATTATCTTGAATAGGTCAACTGTGATGGCAGATGACAGGCTGTATATTATCTTGAATAGGTAAACTGTGATGGCAGATGACAGGCTGTATATTATCTTGAATAGGTAAACTGATGGCAGATGACAGACTGTATATTATTATCTTGAATAGGTAAACTGTGATGCAGATGACAGACTTGAGAAAAGAGTGGTCTCTCTTGTTATATTTAATTGTTCGAACAATGGCACAAATCGCTTCATCAAAATGATAGGAGCAGAAAAGGCAGCATCATTCTGTCTCATGTCTTTGGGCTGGAACAACAAGGTCAAATAACATTTGTTTGTCATAGAATGAAAACAATAGAAAACTGAAGTTCTTATTCAAACATGTTACAATGATGATACATGGGGAACATTTATTGATACATCAGGGAACAACCAGATGGTAAACCGATATTTAAGATACTAGGAATCTAGGGTGGAGACTGTGGAGATGGTGCACCACTTGTCCTCTTCTCCCTACTTATACTCCCACCACCTAAGGGCAGTTTAGTGATCGATTAATGATCGCCCGACAAGCAACGCTGAACGTTAATTATCACTAGATGCTGATTTTGGGCGCTGTCGCTCATAAAAAGTATAAACACTAGGCGATAAGAGAATGCATCGCAGAGGCACAGGTTCATTTCATTTGCTTCATTTTCATCTTCTCTCAAGATATGGAGGTAGAAAAACAAGAGCTACCAGCACTTTCTTGAGCCAGCGATGGGGTCAAAGTTGAGTCCAAATGAAGTCTTGGCGATGGTCGCAGCCATCATCACAAAGATGCCATATCGCCCATCGCTGGAACTATAAACATATAGCCCCCTATCGTTGCATCGGCCTAGTTTCTACGCCGAGCGCCTGGCGCAGTGGGCGTGGACCAGCGCACTTGATATCTTGGTCTTGGCGCTAGACGCAGCCTCAACCATTACAACCACGCCTTTTAAGCGTAAAATTATGCACCTTCAGTTCATTGGATAAGTGCAATAAACGAATCGCACGCTTGCCTTTTTAGCTCCAATTCCACTGGTCCCGCAAAACCAGACGAAAGCCAAGCGCTCTGCCCCCCCCCCCCCCCCTCCCTTCATCCAGTCTTGTCTGTCTCCATTATAGGCTATTATTCCATATTATTATGCTTCTCAAACCAATCTAACTGCAGTTTAAATACTGCAAGCATGTAAATACGCTACACTATAGCAAGATCAAAGTGGAAATAATGTTCTAAATGCATCAGCTAGAAAAATATAGCCTATTAGATTGGTGAAAGTTTGTCCAGAAAGATATAATTTTCTCTCGCCTGCTGCAGGAAGGATGATGCACATAAATATAGCCTACATTATGTAAAGTCATTGCATAAATGTGTTTTTATTGTAAAACTAAATGTGGAGTAGGGCCAAGTTATTGGAGCGGACATCACAGTATAGCATATGACAGTAGAAGCTTCCGAAGCGCGTTCCGCTGTCACTTATCTAAATCATGTTAAATCGACAAGGGATATTTATAGCCCCAGTAGGACATATATGTTTCACATAGGGTGGTGTTTTCATTTCGATGTTTTATTTGGTCCAATATTGAAATGTTCTACAATTGGAGGTTGTCTTACCATTACACATTATTTAGATCCTCCCTTAATATAGGTTTTCGGCTCATTTGGTTGCTATTTAGTAGCGAAATGGAGAAGCACAATGCATGTTGGGACATTCACATTGCAGTGAACTTACAGCTTATTTTTTCTATGGGACTCTGAGCGAGGGAGTCAGAGACAGTCGGTATTGTGCCTGGCAGACTGAGGAGAGAGGGAGAGAGTGACACAGAGAAGGGTGACAGAGGAGAGAGCCAGAGGGGAGGGAGAGAGCCAGAGGGGAGCGCTCCGCGCAACTGGCGCACTCTGAATAGGCCTGGTTTTCAAAAGCGCAAAGCGCTAAATGTACGCCAGGTCGGAAGATAGCAGTACGCCGGTATTTAGCGCCGACACGCCCACTCTGGCCCATTCTGGGACTGCGCCACGCCCATTCGGCCTAAAGCGCATTTGGCAGCGTAAAGCCATATTGATATCTATGGGCCCTATTCTCCCACAGGCCTTTGGCGCTAAAACGGGCCTTAAACGCAAAAAAACGTGCCTTGCACCTGCCTCGGGAAGATATCAATATGGCTTTACGCTGCCAAATGCGCTTTAGGCCGAATGGGCGTGGCGCAGTCCCAGAATGGGCGAGACTGGGCGTGTCGGCCTTAAATATCGGCGTAATGATATCTTCCCACCTGGCGTAAATTTAGCGCTTAGCGCTTTTGAAAACCAGGCCTATTCAGTGCGCCAGTTGCGCGGAGCGCTCCCCTCTGGCTATGCTCTGGCTATCCTCTGTCACCCTTCTCTGTGTCACTCTCTCCCTCTCTCCTCAGTCTGACAGGCACAATACGACTGTCTCTCTCTGACTCCCTCGCTCAGACAGACACAACACACGTCCCATAGGAAATAGCAGTTGTAAGTTCACTGCCTGTGAATGTCCCAGCATGCAATGCGGTACTCCATTTCGCTACTAAATAGCAACCAAATGAGCCGAAATAGATCTAGGTCAATCTAAATAATGTGTAATGGTAACACAACCTGCAATTGTAGAACATTTCAATACATGTCCTACTGTGATGTCCGCTCCAATAAATTGGCTCTACTTCACATTTTAGTTTTACAATAAAAACACATTTATGCAATGACTTTACATAATGTAGTCTATATTTATGTGCATATCCTACCATCCTAGCAGGGGAGAGAAAACGATATCTTTCTGGACAAACTTTCACCAATCTATTAATCTCATCATATAGGGATAGGCTATATTTTTCTAGCTGATGCCTTTAGAACATTCTTTTCACTTTGATCTTGCTATAGTGTAGCGTATTTACATGCTTGCAGTATTTAAACTGCAGTTAGATTGGTTTGAGAAGCATAATAATATAATTTTACGCTTAAAAGGCGTGGTTGTAATGCTTTAGGCTGCGTGTAGCGCCAACACGAAGATATCAAGTGCGCTGGTCCACGCCCACTGATTTGCGCAGCGCCAGGCGCTCGGCCTAGAAACAACGCTGATGCAACGATAGGGGCCATACTGTATGGTTGCCACCGACGATGGAATATGATCATGGTCCGTCCGTCGCAACCACCATAAATCGCTGTACTATAAACTGCCCTTTACTCTGGAGATGATGCGCCACTTGTCCTCTTCTCCCTACTTATACTCCCACCACTTATAAAGCCTCACCGCCGCCAACCACAGACAGACAGACACCGCCCTCCACCCACTTAGCCAATTTTAAGTAAGATACATTTTTAAATGCGAGACTTTGGAAGAAATTCTGCAAATTTATTTGGCGACCCAAATAAAATCTCCTGCGACCCAACACCCAGTCTTTGGGAATGATGCTCTACCCCATCTGTTTTACTGTCTGCCTGTCTGTCTGTCTGTCTGTCTGTCTGTCTGTCTGTCTGCCTGTCTGTCTGCCTGTCTGTCTGTCTGTCTGTCTGTCTGTCTGTCTGTCTGCCTGCCTGTCTGTCTGTCTGTCTGTCTGTCTGTCTGCCTGCCTGTCTGTCTGTCTGCCTGCCTGTCTGCCTGCCTGCCTGTCTGTCTGTCTGTCTGTCTGCCTGTCTGCCTGTCTGTCTGTCTGTCTGTCTGCCTGTCTGTCTGTCTGTCTGCCTGCCTGTCTGTCTGTCTGTCTGTCTGTCTGCCTGTCTGTCTGTCTGTCTGTCTGTCTGTCTCTCCTTCTCTCCCACTCTCTCTGAATTCAATTGAGTGAGCTTTTATTGGCATGGCATAGAGTACATGTGAACATATTGCCAATGCGTACAACAACAAATACAACAAATATGTAGGACAGAATGACATAAGAAAAATAGTATATATAAACGATACAACAGATCAGAGTCCTCAGAGTTGACATTGTCTTCTCTCTCTCTCTCTCCCCTCCTCTCCCTCCCTCTCTCTCCCGCAGGGCGCCCTGCCGTTTGACCACGACAACTTGCGGCAGCTCCTGGAGAAGGTGAAGAGCGGGGTGTTCCACATGCCCCACTTCATCCCCCCGGACTGCCAGGCCTTGCTCAAGGGCATGATCGAGGTCAACCCCGACAAGAGGCTCACGGTACGGGAGTGCACTCACACCAGCCCCCTTAACACCTCCCATTAATATGCCTCCCCTTTCCTAATTGTATCCACAATGTATTTAGCCTGATTACCTTTACGCCTGTATTAAAATGCATCTCCTGTATCCACGCTGGGTTTGGATTTTCCCCTTGCAAAACCTTTTCCAGTTTTATAAGCTGTTGTTAAATCTGTTAATGGTTTCATCATCAGACATCTCTTGTTCCACATCAGTGAGTATCCTTACTCTACAATTTGATTGGTTACTCTTCAATACTTCTAGTTAGTTTTAAATCACTATTAAATTTGCCCATCCGTTTGGCCTTGTTTGCATTTTGTAGCTGGATCTACACACAAACGTTTATTTCTGTTACAATGGTGTATGTTGCATTGCTTTAATGCGTCTCGGGTGCATTTGTCTGGATTTTATGCATTTTTCCCACGTCCAAAGACAATCTGGAAACATGTTAATGGCAGTTGGAGATGGCGTCTTTGTGTCAGGAAATTGTCAATGTGATTTTAAAGGACTAGCTTGGAGCTCATCAGGAAATCCTCAAACATTACGTATTCTTGCTGAAATTAGATCTAGATCTATACTTAGATACAAAGATATTATAGATCTAGATCTATAATTAGATACAAAGATATTATAGATCTAGATCTATAATTAGATACAAAGATATTATAGAGCATCTGTCTCTCATGGAAGGAATATCAACAAAGGTTCACGTTTCAATAACGGAAAAAACTGTCTCTATTTACTATGAATGCCTACACATATTAGTACATTGTGAAAGGCGTGTCTTGTCTAATATTATTAATTGGGTTTAGGATCTTGAATCTTATTCTGTGTATTTGGGACATAGAGACACTGCATGAAATAGGCCACGCCCATCGTTGGGGAAAGCTCTCCATTCACTTCCATACACCAGCGTTATTTCGCTTGAATGCAACATGGCTAAAAGCTGTTGTGTGGTGGGCTGCGCAGCCAACAGAAGTAAAAAAAAAAAAATTACAAATTAAAGTTTGTTGTGCTCCTGAGCAAAACAAGGAAGCCGTTGAGAAGAAAAATGTGGATCTAGATGTGGATCTTGGCTGCAAGGAGAGAGGATTGAGCCAGTTCCTCTATAAAACAGATGAGCTGCGTTCATCATGGGTCTCAGTATATGTTGCTCTGTATTTGACTGCCAGTAGGCTGTAGCCACTACATACAGTCTGCAAAAATAATGTGAAATCTCACTGATTTGTTATCTAACATGTAGTTAACTTAGTTAGCATCAATCCACTTTAACAGCAATGTCAGTCATGTCAGTCACTCAAACTAGTCTGAAAATCATATTGCATTTCAGTTTTTTTTCTGTCACCCCTTACAGCTAGAGGCCATCCAGAAACACGCCTGGTATCAGTGAGTATACAGTACCTTCATAATGTACACTTGACCACCTTTGGAGTGAAATTACTATTTAATGTAGTAATAATTTGAAGTGATGTTGCCGTTGTATCGGTCATATTCATGTCATTTGTGTGTGTGTGTGTGTGTGTGTGTGTGTGTGCGCGCGTGCGTGCTCCCAGGGGCGGTCGTAACGAGCCGTGTCCCGAGCAGCCTCCTCCCCGGCGGATCTGTGTGGGCCGGATCTTGTCCCTGACTGAGCTGGATCCAGACGTGTTGGACAGCATGCACTCCCTGGGCTGCTTCAGAGACAGAGTCAAACTCACCCGCGATTTGCAATGTGAAGAGTAAGCGTTTCCTCTCAGCCATAAACATATTTCTGAATGAGTGTGTGACATCTCCTTGTGTTTGAGTTGTGCTCTCTATCTCTCTTTCAATGTTTCTCTATCTGATTGCTCTTGAATTAATCGAATCTTGCGTATTTCTTCTACTCACGCATATCACTCCTTTATACATCCCTGTCTCCAAACTGTAACATCTCTCATAAAATGTAGGCATGGGTCGGTTTGAAATTTTTGAAACCGGTTTGATATTCCCCCCAAAAAACGTATCAAACCGGTATATCGAATTTTACAATTTTTTTTTTTTTTTTTAGTGTAGCCCATAAATGACTGTAATGCGACTGCAGTTGGTAGCCATAATGCACCTCTAAGCTGGTATGCCAACCAGCACTAACACTGAATAAAAATAAGCAAAACCATTTAACTGTAACAACACACTGTTTTTATTTCTCATAACTATTCAGCTTAACTTTTCTTCAAACATCAACATAATAAACTAAATAAGACTTTTGCCTACTAGTGCAACTTGAGAAGAGGCTAATACGAAAAATGGTGCAATCAGAATGGATTGGCACTATTTTTTTATAATTATTATAAAAAAAGTGTATATGCTTATTCCGGTTCGCACGTGATCAAACCGGTTTGGGCTCGTACACCAAACCGAACCGGTAAAACCGGAAATTGACCCATGCCTACTCATATGTTTCCCTCCCTCCCTCCCTCCCTCCCTCCCTCCCCCCTTCCCTCCCTCCCCCCTTCCCTCCCCTCAGAGACAACCAAGAGAAGATGATCTATTACCTACTGCTGGACAGGAAGGAGCGCTACCCCAGCTACGAGGATGAGGACTTGCCTCCACGCAATGACATAGGTCAGTCATTAGGTGGCAGGATGGAGCCACTGGAGCGAGGGAGCCCCTCTCTCTGCCCCAGTTTCTGTGAAGGATTTTGTACCACGGCAACCAAGTATGTTTACATCCATGTGTACACATTTTGGAAGGAGCTTGTTTTCACCTCGGTCTGTTTGCAAGATAGCTCAGAAAACGTGCTAGCCAGATAGACTTTGGCCTAGGGATTAGTTGAGTAGATTTTGGTGATGAAGATCCAATATTTTTGCCATTAGAAGGAACAAACCATTAAAACCATAAACCATTACGGAGTCTGCAGGTTTGCAAGTTGGAGAATTGTTCATAGTTTTACAGAGTTCCGTCTAGCTGGATTTAGTTTTTGTCTTGGAAAATAATGTCAGGTGATGACGTCAACATTTTATTGAAGCTTTTAGAATTAGAGGTGCTATGTGTAACATTTTATCACGTTAATTTTGAGACGTTTGTATAATTGCTGTCAATAAAGGAGACCATTGCCAAGAAGACTGGCAGCCTCTACCCGCATTTAGTCTACACTGCATTAAATATTGTTAACCACACACACACACACAAAATCTGCTCGATTGCTTTGACGGGACAAGCCAGGAAGAGGGTGCTGTTCTGCCAGTGCAAGCGGAGCTAAAGCTTTCAGAATTTCTCGCAATGGCAGATGGTAACACGAATGAAAGGCTGATAGAGAAATAACTTCCAACCTGTTTATCCCTTTCAGTAGTAGAGCAAAAGAGTGAGGCCAGGCAGGAGGATGGGGATGGGGACAAGTAGAAACATCCTCTTTGTGACAGGAAGCAGTGGGGTTTATGGGAAATGTGGTCTTCATTTTGAGAAACGGCAGTATTTATAATACCACTGGCACGGAATAGAGCAGTGGTTCTCAAACTGGGGTACGTGTACCCATAGGGGTACGTGGAGGTACTACAGGGGCTGCTTGAGACAATGGGAAAATGTAAAAATGTAAGAATAAATCATGAAAATAAATGAAACATTAAAATAAATCTGCTCGGGAGGCACTAATTGCAACTCTTTCACTCCATTTCTTATTTTGTAATGTTATATTCTTCACAAGGTGGGTTATCATTCATTCATTGCATGATATGCTATAGTTTTGTCTTGCAGTTTTGTAAGCAAAATGTAGTCAGGTAAAGGGGGTACTTGGATTCAGAAATCAGGGAAAGGGGGTACTGAAGCCAAACAAGTTTGACAACCACTGGAATAGAGAATACCGGTCTTAATGGTTCAAGTATTGATGCCAGTTGTTGTGTGTGAGAAAAACCTAGGATAGTGAACTTGATGTTGGCGGATCCTGTAATATCTTTGCTGGGGCCCCACAGCAGACCCTCCTCGGAAGCGCGTGGACTCTCCGATGCTGACACGCCACGGCCGCTGCCGCCCAGAGAGGAAGAGCCTGGAGGTGCTCAGTGTCACCGAGCAGGGGTCTCCCACCCCGCCTCGCAGGGCCCTAGACACAGCTGCACACAGCCAAAGGTACATGCGTGCACACAGAGACACTCTCAAAGAGATACTTGGGATATTCTAGCAGGACATTCTCTCTCTCACACACATCGTTTCTTGTTGAATTATCACCCTGTCTGTTTTAATGACCTTTCTGACGTCTTGGTGACTCTCTCAGGTCTCGCTCAGTCAGTGGAGCGTCCACTGGCCTCTCCTCCAGCCCGCTCAGCAGTCCCAGGGTAAGGGCACGTTGGCCGGCTGTTATCATTGACTTGCAATTGAGAATAATATGCTGTATAGCAGGGGTTTTCAAAGTCTGAGACTGTGGGCCTCCCCCAGACAAAGCTTGCCCCCTCCCCCCGGATTCCTGGAGCAATATGATCTGATATTACTGTTTGACATATTTCAGACTACACCAAATACATACAAAATGTGCATTATTGCATTTCGTCGCTGTCGTTCCAGGACCTCAAATCTCCAAAACAGCAACTTTTCAGGAAGTTAAAAAAACCTGTTTGCTCTTAAAATACTGAACCAAACGTCGTCAAAGTTGGCACATGTCTTAATTATAGTTAGTTTCCCGCTGAATGTGTCATTGCTTTATTAATATCTTACCTGGATAAGCTCAAATGATGTTGTTTATATTATCAGTCCGACTTGGAAGCACTTTCTCCCGGCCAGTCAGGCGGGAGAGAGTCGTATGCTCATGCACAAGCCCCAAGCTCCGGGCCACGGGGGCGCGCGCAGGAGCAACAGCATTGCCCCTCGCCTCTCATGGCCGAGGCGGGGGCTTTCGCATGGGGTGAGAAATAGTCTGACATAACGTAGCGTTAATGTTACTTTATTCTCGTCCGAAAACACTCCGATTTGCATGTTAAAACAAGTTTGCAGCCTAGGAATAACTGGAAAACATTTGATTGATATATTAACGTCAGAGGAAGCCAGGATTAGTCAAAACGATATGAGAAATACACAGCACGTCTGCCGTGTGACTTTTCCGGGTTTATTGTCCTGCGTGGGGGGGTACAGAATTTCGAGGTTTATCTGACAGATTGAGGGCGAATGGCGTTACGAGATTTACTCACAAGCTCGTTTTAATGCTTTTCCATTGGTTGCATTTGTTAAAATCCACACAGAGACGTGAAGGGTGACCAATGGCACTGATCTATGACAAAAAGTAAAAAAAAGTGAAAAAAGGGACATTCGAGGTCCTGGCACAACAGCGACGATTTATTTGTTTCTGACTCTGGGAAAGTGGGGGGAAACACTAAAATTCCTCAAAACTCTGACCTAAACGGAATCTCTGAACTATCTCTTTAACAAAACCACACACATTTAGGATACTCTATGTGATCTTCTTTTGCTAACTAATGTAATAACTAATGTAATATTTTTTCACTTCCATTCACTGAGCCTCCCCTGAAACTTGGTGCTTGGAGCCCCCCTGGGGAGGCCCGCCTCCCACTTAAACCCCCCCCCCCCCCCCCCTGCTGTATAGTGTAAACAACTGTTACTTCTATGACTGCCTCAATCTGGGAACACAGAGTCTATTTTTATTTGAAAAATAGACTCTGGGACAGCCCTACCTTTTTCCCCAGCTGTTGTTGTAAGACGAGTTGACGTCTTCTATGCAGTGTGTTTATGCGTTAACGTTATTAGCAAATAGCCCAAATGGACGCGGAAAAGGAAAGTGACCGTGGCTTTTCCGTAACTTCCGCTTTCCTTTTCCGCGTCCGTTTCGGCTATTCACTAATAACGTTAAAACTGCATAGAAGACGTCAACTCGTCTTCCAACAACAGTGGAAAATTACTGTAAAGTCGCGGCGCAAGTTGCTATGTAGACTGTAAACAGTGGAGCACGGATGCTGAAGAGGAAGTGACGGTGGCAGGAGAGGCGCTCTGTACAGGAAGCCGGGAAAAATGGTAGGGCTGTCCCAGAGTCTATTTTTCAAATAGAAATAGACCCCAGGGTTCCCAGATTGCGGCTGCCTTAACAAACGAATAACATGATACAAACATGGAATTTGACAGCTTTACCATACATTTTAATGATTGACTTTACTCTCTATATTTACGATGTCGCTGACATTAAGCTGCTTCAATGCATTTTGAACACACCTCACATACCCCCCTGAAATCTCCATCTGTCAAGCTCCAGAATCATTTGACACATCATCACGACACCAATTCCTCACAACACATCTCACCCATCTGGAAGTTTTCATTCACTTTGTCCATAGCTTTTCTTCTCTCTGCACTTCTACAACATGCTCTAACTAGATGTGACAACAATCAGCTTGATATTAGTTGGTGTGAATGGCGTCACATGGCAACATTAACATAGAGCCTTTAAATTTGGTCGATTCATTTTGGTTTACAGGATTCTTTGCTTTGCATCAGGAAAATGTACAATTTGCACTGTTGTTCATATTTCAACACAGTGGAACCTCAAAACTGTATGAAAAACATCAATGAATAGTCAAATAAAGAAGCATTTACTGTCATTGTACCTCTGTCACTGCCATTGTCTACTGTCACTATTAAAGATATGAAAGGCATCCAACTGAAAATTGACAGGGGGGTAAGTTAGCTATAGTAGCAGTAGCAGTGCAGTTGACAGGGGGGTAAGTTAGCTATAGTAGTAGCAGTGCAGTTGACAGGGGGGTAAGTTAGCTATAGTAGCAGTGCAGTTGACAGGGGGGTAAGTTAGCTATAGTAGCAGTGCAGTTGACGGGGGGGGGCTAAGTTAGCTATAGTAGCAGTGCAGTTGACAGGGGGTAAGTTAGCTATAGTAGCAGTGCAGTTGACAGGGGAGTAAGTTAGCTATAGTAGCAGTGCAGTTTATGGGGGGTAAGTTAGCTATAGTAGCAGTGCAGTTGATGGGGGGTAAGTTAGCTATAGTAGCAGTGCAGTTGACAGGGGGGTAAGTTAGCTATAGTAGCAGTGCAGTTGACGGGGGAGTAAGTTAGCTATAGTAGCAGTGCAGTTGACAGGGGGGTAAGTTAGCTATAGTAGCAGTGCAGTTGACAGGGGGGTAAGTTAGCTATAGTAGCAGTGCAGTTGATGGGGGGGGGGGGTAAATTAGCTATAGTAGCAGTGCAGTTGACAAGGGGGTAAGTTAGCTATAGTAGCAGTGCAGTTGACGGGGGGGGGTAAGTTAGCTATAGTAGCAGTGCAGTTGACAGGAGTAAGTTACCTATAGTAGCAGTGCAGTTGACGGGGGTAAGTTAGCTATAGTAGCAGTGCAGTTGACGGGGGGGGGGGGTAAGTTAGCTATAGTAGCAGTGCAGTTGACGGGAGTAAGTTACCTATAGTAGCAGTGCAGTTGACGGGGGTAAGTTACCTATAGTAGCAGTGCAGTTGACTGGGGGTAAGTTAGCTATAGTAGCAGTAGCAGTGCAGTTGACACTCATTATTCACAAGATGCACTCTTTTGTCACGAGCCATGACACTCATTTCCATCCTTCTTTCTTTCTCTATGTTCCATCCCCTCTCTTTCTTGTGATCCATCTCTCCCGCTCCCCTCCACACCCACTCCCCAGTCCTATCAGAGCCCAGTCTTCACTTTCAGCCAGTCTGACGTCACCTCCGCCACCGTCACCCCCCTCACAAAGGAGAACAAACAGGGGGGCGTCACCGCTCCTCGCCACGCGAGGCCTCACGACAAGCCCAAAGCTCCCCCCAATCCCAAGACCCAGACCCTGCCGACCAAGGGACCCGCCGAGCGACCCCACCTCCAGCCCATCAAGTCCCTGCCCCTGCACAACCCTCCCTCCCGCTCGCCCTCCCCCTCTCCACTCCTCTCGCCCTTCCCCCGTTTCTTCTTCTTCCCCTCGTCCTCTGTCCTCAAGTCAGTGACTAAGAGCTTCTACCCAAACTCTGCCCACTCTGTTCCGCAGGTCACTCCCCAGGGCTCCCCGTTGCCCACGCCCCTGGGCACCCCCGTCCACCACCCTCACCACCCCTCCTCCACCCCGCCCTCCTCCTCCTCGTCCTCGTCCTCCTCGCGGGCGGAGGGCGGGGGAGGGGTGGGCTCCTTGTCGCTGACCCCGCCCTCCAGCCCGGGCGGGGGGAGCGGCATGGCGGCAAGCAGCTCCGCCCACTGGAGGACCCGCCTCAATTCGTTCAAGAACAACCTGCTGGGCTCACCCCGCTTCCACCGTCGTAAACTGCAAGGTGAGTCAGTGTCTCATATTTAATCTATATAAGGTGAGTCAGTGTCTCATTTAATCTATATAAGGTGAGTCAGTGTCTCATATTTAATCTATATAAGGTGAGTCAGTGTCTCATATTTAATCTATATAAGGTGAGTCAGTGTCTCATATTTAATCTATATAAGGTGAGTCAGTGTCTCATATTTAATCTATATAAAGTGAGTCAGTGTCTCATATTTAATCTATATAAGGTGAGTCAGTGTCTCATATTTAATCTATATAAGGTGAGTCAGTGTCTCATTTAATCTATATAAGGTGAGTCAGTGTCTCATTTAATCTATATAAGGTGAGTCAGTGTCTCATATTTAATCTATATAAGGTGAGTCAGTGTCTCATATTTAATCTATATAAGGTGAGTCAGTGTCTCATATTTAATCTATATAAGGTGAGTCAGTGTCTCATATTACATCTATATGGGAGTAGGATTGTCTTTTTTTCAGGGATGCGCCAACACTAATACAGCTATATAATAGCTGTAGGATAACAGACCTACGCTAAAATAGGGTATTCGTTTCAAAGAGTTTCCTCAATACTAAAAGTCGATGTGAAGAGCCAATGCATCAGAAATCAACGTAAAGCAAATTAATGTGTTCGTTTTTAAAGTCCCTGGAAACCAAAAATAAATATGCATTTGAGTTCATCACACCACAGGAACCTATGTTAATTCGGCCACCAGCCAAATTCAGCCAAAAAGCTCCGTTCACTTCCATACACCAGCGTCAAATTCCTTGAATTAAACATAGCTAAAAGCTGTTGTGTGGTGGGCTGCGCAGACAACAAATGTAAAAAATCCCCAGTTAAAGTTTTTTTGTACTCCCGAGCAAAACAAGGAAGCCATTGAGAATTGGCGAGAAGAAAAATGTGGATCTAGCTGTCAAGGAAGTAAGTTGGAGTGTTCATCTTCCGTATATACGATATTTTTGTGCAACACGCAACCATGCACGTGACATAGGAGAACACCAGGATTGGAGGGGGGGTTCTGTTTTCCCCCATCTTGGGTGTGGCTTCTGAATGATGACGCGTTAAAGCAAATTTATACTGACTGCGGAGTGTCCGGTGTCCGCGGTGTTCACGGCAAGACCGTTCTCTCCGCAGAGGCACATCCTTTTATGGTAAATGCGGTAGCAGTGCAGTGTCTCTATCAATTGTTTCTGTATTTCTGTACTTCTTCTGCCAGGCGATGCTCAAACCCGTTCATTTTGCACTGATTTCGCCGGTCAGTTTGTGGAGGCTTCTTCCCTATACAAACCATAGCAAACATTAGCCAATCATAGCCTCGCAATTGACTGCACGAGCTCGCGGTGGGCTCTGCGGAGTTACATTTTTTGAGAGGAGCGCGGAGCTCCGTGCAGTCCCTCCGCAGAGCCTGTGCTCTGTGCTCGCCGCACAGAGCCTCCGCTCCGCGAACACCGGACACTCTGCAGTTAGTATAAATTAGCTATTATGCAGTGTCTCTATTGAACCTGTGTGTGTGTGTGTGTGTGTGTCCGTTTTGAACCAGCCTTTTGTTGTTATTTAGCCTTTCTGATGCTATTGCATGGTTAAATCAGCATTTATTTATTTAAAAAAAAAAGGGCATTGTTGGTATCCGCAGTGGAAGTGGTCCCTGGGAAATTGGCTTTGGTACATAGTGGTGGTACTTGGTCTGAAATGTTTGGGAACGCCTGATCTAAGATAATACTGTTAAAAATTTATATCTCAGATCTTAAATGACATTACATCTCCCCTTCTAGTACCTACATCGGAGGACATGTCCAGCCTAACACCAGAGTCCAGCCCTGAGTAAGTCACCATTCATGCATGCGCACGCACACGCACACGCACACGCACGCACGCACACACGCACGCACACACACACACACACCCACACACACACACACACACACACACACACACACACACACACACACACGCATGCACGCACACACACACCCTTGAGATAAACCACTGCTGAAGTGTGTCTGTATGTGCGCTGGTTTTCTCATGTTTTTGCTCAGTTTTTGTACATGTGTGTCTGTTCTCCCAGGCTGGCCAAGAAGTCGTGGTTTGGGAACTTCATCAGCTTGGAGAAAGAGGACCAGATCTTTGTGGTGATCAGAGACAAACCTCTGAGTTCGGTCAAAGCTGACATCGTCCACGCCTTCCTGTCTGTGAGTATCTGATGTGGTCTGTCTCTCACACCACTCAGTATGACAGCTCACCACCAGCTTGTTTGTAGAAAGCATGACTCTCACCGGCAAAACATTATCATAAAAGAACTCACATGGACTCTCATAAGCACTTCATTTCTGTCTTTATTTCTCTGTGTTTCAACTGTTACTCTCTCTTGGCACGTTGATGCTTCACTTTGCTTTCTTGTTCTTTCACCAACAGCTCACTCTCTCCTCCTCACCCTCACCCTTTGTCGTTCTATACTCACGTCGGCCCCCCATACCTCTCCCGCCTCGTAAGTCTGTCGGTCTCTCTGCTGCTTCTCTGTCTCCCCACCGTGCAGATCCCGTCGCTCAGCCACAGCGTCCTCTCGCAGACCAGCTTCCGGGCCGAGTACAAGTCGTCCGGCGGCCCCTCCGTCTTCCAGAAGCCGGTCAAGTTCCAGGTGGACATCGCCTTTTCCGAGGGCGAGAGGGAGCGAGAGAGGGAGAGGAGCGAGCGCGAGGGCAGGAGGGAGACGGGAATCTACAGCGTGACGTTCACCCTCATATCAGGCAAGTTATCCATAACCCAACCCCTGGCCAATGAGATGTGTTCATATCAGGCAAGTTATCCATAACCCAACCCCTGGCCAATCAGATGTGTTCATATCAGGCAAGTTATCCATTAACTCAACCCCTAGCCAATCAGATATGTTGACCAGTGATTGGCGAGTGTTGGATTCACCCTTCACCAATCAGTAACGACTTTGCGAGCAGTGACGGCACGGGAGGAGCAGCCCATTTTTTCCAACCACTCTCTCATTGGTGCTACGAGCTGTCACTCATTCAAGTTCAACTCCCCTAGACCCGCCCTCAAATACCAGCTGTTTCTGTGAAGTGGCACAGACTCATTTATGTAGCATGTGGAGCGCAGCGATTCAACGTAATATTTGAGTCTGGGGAGAGACTACCCAGGCGGGAATCAAACCCAGGGCCCTGTGAGGTAACAGCGCTACCACTGTGCTACAACTGCACCACCGTGCCCCCTGTAATGTAGTGTATCATAGTAAGAACACTGAGATTACTCTGTGTTAAAGAGGAACACGTGCATAAAGCTATTTTAACAGTGTAACCCCTCCTCCTCCTCCTCCTCCTCCTCCTCCTAGTGATTTGCCTTGTGTAGGCGCTACAACCATGTATTTCTGGACCATGATTATCACCTTCCTCGTACTTTCTTATTGGCTATTTAACCTCTCCTAATGCATATGCCGCCATTTTACATCAAATGTAGTTAGTTGATTGTGTTATTAACACCTGTCTTCAGGATTCAGAATAAATAAATGTTCCTCAACCTAACATTTGGGGCAATAGGTGGTTTCAGAAGGAAAAAAAATTGTGTGTGTGTGTGTGTGTGTGTGTGTGTGTGTCTGTTTGTGTGTGTGTTGTGTGTGCGTGTGTGTGCGCGTGCCCACCCAGGTCCGAGTCGCAGGTTCAAACGAGTGGTGGAGACGATTCAAGCTCAGCTTCTCAGCTCTCATGATCAGCCCATGGTGCAGGCCCTCTCTGGTGAGACTGCTTACACACACACGCATGCATGTGCGCACAGACACACACACACACACACACACACACACACACACACACACACACACACACACACACACACACACACATGCATGTACATGTGCGCACAGACACACACACACACACACACACACACACACACACACCATAACTTTTAAATCTGATTTTACGGGCCATTTGGGTCCTTTTCTGGGGAAATTTATTGAACTATGAAATTACGGTATACATTTTTATTATATAAACACTGACTAAGATTTGTTTCATTTTAGATCATAATATACCACATGTCCCACACTTTTTCCTGCTGCTGGACAACAGTGCAGTTTTCCCCTCTCTGTCCCCAACCAGTCTATCTCCCACCATTCAATTGTTGATTAAAAAGAAAATACACTATTGGTTGTTTTATTTGATGCCTCCGCCAGCGATAGAGGTGCCCAGAGGTATTATGCTTTCAGGTTGTTTGTTCACTCTAATAAAAAGGAGGACTCCTGCAACACTGTCTTCACTTACAAATAAAGAGTTTAATAGAATAACGTTTCGGTACGCAGACCTTCATCAGATCCTCTACAAGAGAATTATATCATAATAAAACATGAACATGGTGCCCTATTTATTTATTTTTATTCAATGGCATTTATGAAATATCAAGGCCATGTTTGTCTCGAGACCCGGCTCATTTCTGACCCTGACACACGCGTGTGTGCACGCACGCAAGCACACACACACACACACACACACACACACACACACACACACACACACACACACACACACACACACACACACACACACACACACACACACACACACACACACACACACAGCTCATATCCACATTCGCACATAGATAGATAGATAGATAGATACTTTATTGATCCTTTGCAGGAAATTCATGTATCACGTAATGCAGCTACATTCAACATGTCAGGACAAAAACAGGAAAACATGAGGACATTGAAACATGTAGCAAGGCACACAGAAAGTACTGTCAAGTACTAAGAAAAAGAAAAAAAGGTGCAGCAATAATAATGTTAATAATACTAAAGTGCAATTTTTTTTGCATAAAGTGACTTACAGTATCTAGATAAAGAACAGGCACCGCTGGCCAACAAGATAAAAATATAATATAAGCAGCAACACCCACACACAAGCGCACACACACACACACACACACACACACACACACACACACACACACACACACACACACACACACACACACACACACACTAAAAACATACCCCGGTACATTGCACAGATATCTAAAGTGCAGGGATATCTACTGGGATATCTAATGGGCAAAAGAGTGACTTTCCTGTCCTTCTCTCCTGACCCCTTCCCAGACGAGAAGAACGGCCGGCCCCACGGGACCCCCACCCGCCAGAACTCACGGCGTTCCGAGGGTGGGGGCGACAGGTGCGAGTGGGGCGACGCCGGCGACGGAGGCATCGGAGGCAGCGGGGGAGTTCTGCAGCGCAGAGGCTCTGGAAAAGAGAGAACCCGACTGCTCTCCTCCAACGGCACCCAATCTCAACCCTAGGACAGAAAGAGAGACGGTGCAGCGGGACACTGGAAACGACACTGGAATCACTTCATCTCCAAGTCTCCCTGCAAGCCATGAGCTATCTCCTGTTCTTCCTTGACTCAGTCATTGAAGGTGCTTGACCATTGCAAGGATTGAGAAATAGCTTTTTCCCCCCGTCTCATGCTCTCTTTTCTTTCTCTCCAACTTGACATTCTCTCTGGATCACCAGGATTCCTGCCCCTGAATGAAAAAGAAGTGATAAGGACTCACCCTTTAGTGAAAACATAAATATACATGAATGAGCAGTTTGGTATCCATCTTAGATACAGCTTCACAGATCAAACTAGGAATTTTTGAAGCGCTAACATGCATGCCAGTTAGCAAATCAGCCTGCTAAAGGATGCTAACATGATCAGATAGGCTAGTCTACCATATCATTGAAATACAGTATCTGACACCAAAAAGGAACGATCTTGAAAGAACACAAAGTCTTGTGATGGTTCTCAATATTAGTCTCAAAATTATCCAACTCATACCACTATCAAGGAGCCTACAAGTACAATCCATACAGGAAGACGTTTTGCCCTCAGTATCTCAGCAGGCGCACTCCGACAGTTAGCAACCTCCGACCGAAGTGGTAGGAGGTATGAATGAGCTGAACGAAACACAGCAAAAGGTCCTGATTGGCTTGGGAGAAATTACATCCCTGAAATGGGAATTCCAGCAATGTCTTCTCCTGAGGTAAAGAAAACCAACATGTTAAGCTAAGTGAATGTGAAGAAAAAAAATATTTTTTTATTTAGTTTAATTTAGGATTTTACATTTCTTTTGAGGATGTCAGTAGCACAGCGAGAGCAGTAAAGGTAGGAACTGAGCAAATATGCTTCAGTGTTGCAGACGGAAAGTGAACCAGTCGGTTTTTGGCAGACATCCATTTAAAGTTATGCATTTGGATTTTTTTTTTTTTATTATTATTATTTTATTTTTACTCAGAGACAATATGAAACAATGCAACCAAGATTTTTTTTTTTGCATTGGAACCCCCTTGCTCTGAAGAAAAGTATTTTTGATTTGAAAAGAAATATGAACATATATGGAAAAAAAAACACTATATGCGTGAACAGTTCCATGAACCTCATCACTGCTGTTTGTGCCCAGATTGAATGAAAAGCGCATTCCAGGCCTGTGGATCGGACAGACCTTTCTGGTTGAGCTTGTCTCATATTGCCATAGTTCATAGTAATCACATCTCAAAACCAAAAACACAAACTAGAAAAAAAAAAAAAAACTCTGAAAATTCATCAATGGACATTCTCATCATGATGCCCGGACTCAAAAAGCTTGCGATGTCAATTCCTTGTTTGGACTTCAAAATGGGAAGCAAGCACACTCCAGTCCCTCACTGCAGTGTTCACCAACAAGCCAAGGAGTCCATCACTGCACCCGTCCTCATCACTGAGAGGTCCATCACTGCACCCGTCCTCATCACTGAGAGTCACACCATTCTGCAAGCAGACGTAGCACTTCCGACGGTCACCTATTACTCTAGTATTCTATCAGACTAACCCACAGTCATCACCAGTCTTCCATATGGCACAATATGCAACGCAATTGCAGAATGTTTTCAGAGGGATATGCAGTGCTACAGTGCTGTTTATTTATTTATGTATTTATGTATTTATGTATTTATTTATGTATTTATTTATTTATGTATTTATTTATGTATTTTTTTATTTTTTTATTTATTTGGTCATTTGTGTTATGGATTTGTTTACATATTTGATTTCATGCCAACAAAATATATCAAGAGCTAATTCAAGAATTTATTTCCTTCCCTCATTACCACCCCTTTTCAACCCTTCTTCAGTATCTTAATGATTTTGGTTGCATTACTGAAAGGTTGCTCTCACCTCACTTCTCCGATGATCTTTGTTTTTTTAAATTTCACACGTCTTTCATCACGCTTAGCTCTGGTAACGGGGATGTGTGCGAGCCAAGCTGCATGAGACGCCATGAGCCGTCACTGTGCGTAACAGAATGAGACGCCATGAGCCGTCACTGTGCGTAACAGAATGAGACGCCGTGAGCCGTCACTGCGTAACAGAATGAGATGACGTGAGCCGCCACTGTGCGTAACAGAATGAGATGACGTGAGCCGTCACTGCGTAACAGAATGAGATGACGTGAGCCGCCACTGTGCGTAACAGAATGAGATGACGTGAGCCGTCACTGCGTAACAGAATGAGATGACGTGAGCCGCCACTGTGCGTAACAGAATGAGATGACGTGAGCCGTCACTGCGTAACAGAATGAGATGACGTGAGCCGCCACTGTGCGTAACAGAATGAGATGACGTGAGCCGCCACTGTGCGTAACAGAATGAGATGACGTGAGCCGTCACTGTGCGTAACAGAATGAGATGACGTGAGCCGCCACTGTGCGTAACAGAATGAGACGCCGTGAGCCGTCACTGCGTAACAGAATGAGATGACGTGAGCCGTCACTGTGCGTAACAGAAGCAAAGTGAGGAAGGCGTGTATTTGAACAAACAAATGATAACACAATGAGCTCTCTTCAAACATCCTGTGTAGGGCTATGTGACTGACCAAGGAGCATTAGATGGATGAACACAACCAAACCCTAACATGCACACAATTGTTCTCTCACACATTGAATGCTTGCTAATTCTCTTCGTCTCTTGCTTTATGCCTTGTCCCTTTGACCTGTCTGTCTGCCTCCCCCTGTTGTGTAGTGATCATCACCACAAGACAAACTGTACCAAGTCGCTAGCTTCACTGTCCGTACACACTTTATGATTGCTCACCACCCTCATTTTCATCTTTGTCATCATCACCACCACCTTCACCTCCACTTTCATTGACCCAACTCTAGCTAAGATTGTAAACTATTCTCCATTCCTAAGGGTCAGTAGAATAAGGTGTTAAAAAAAGAAATGTCTGTATCATAATTTAAATATAAAAAGTGCACTATTATAACTATTGCCTGTGATAAAAAGAAGAATTATGGTTGAATTGATGGTCAAAATAAAGAGAGATCCACCTTATTGTTATGGTTATAATAATAAACCCTAAAGCCGTGTGTCTTGTCTATTTAGTATTTAGTTTGTGTTAAAGTTGTGTCTGTCCATTGTATGTGGCTGTGTTCCTTTTAACATGTGTTCCTTTAACATGCAGTAGTTAATGCCAAAAAAGCCTTAGACAACTTTGCAAGCAATTTGAGCAGAATGCGAACTCATCTGCTTACTCCCAATTGTGGTATAAAGTAAGTAATATGAACACGGACATGATGGTAATTAATTCTCGAACCAAGGAGTTATAAATGGAAAATAGCATGGAACAGCAACAGTGGTCCGCAAACCGTAGTTTGATTTTAGGTTGGTTTCACCTGTCAGAGGTATTATAATTAGTGTTCTGAACAATAGTTTTGTGTTCGTCCACCCCACCTGCAGTAGCCTAACATTACACAGCTATAATTCACTGTGTACAAAGTCAATTATAACCAAATGGATTTTCAGTGGCTGAGGTACTTTGTGCTGCAGCAGCAGAACGAAAAGGATGTATGCTATTGATGTTAATTGAAGTGATTTATAAAAACAATGCTTGAAAGCTAAAAGTTAAAAACACATATAACAATATAATATTTTCCATAAAATCCTAAACAATAACATATAACAACAAAATACACCAGTTTCACCATCAGTTGTACGGAGGGTTACTTTAAAAATTGAATCTGACACAATTACTAATTACCTGTTAAAAAATGTAATCAGTAACATACTCCAAGTACAACAATATAAAAGTACTGTAACTGATTACTTTCTGTTACTTTTGGATTACTTTGAAACAAATGACCTGCATTTGACGAGTCTGGGGACATGCTTCTCAGGAGGAAAAACAGCTCTGTAATACTCATTTCAGACCTTATGTGTTAGGCATTTTTATTGATTAGTTTTATTCATTTATTCGGATCCCTATTAGCTGCCACTTACGTAGCAGCTACTCTTCCTGGGGTCCACACACTACAAACATAACATAAGACATAACACATGTAACAAATCTCAATAAAAAAAACAATAAAAGAAATAATCTAAAAATACTAAAATCACAAAACATGTAACAAATCTCAATGAAAACAAATGACAAAATAAATAAATTACAACATCAAATTGCATTCTGTTGTGAGAGATAAGTTTGATTAATTAAGGTTAGGGTTATTGTGTAGTTGTTTTTTTAACACATGCCTTGCTGGGTGCTTCAACTTGTTCCACATTGTAATGGCCCGATACATTACAGAGCTGCACACTGCATGCCATCTGTTCTGGGTTTTGGTTTAACCAGAAAACCCCTAGTGGCCTGCGTTCAGCCAATCTATTTAGTGTCACCTCTTTCTCATTAATAATAATACAATAACAATATTTCCATCTTTGGATTACAGTAAACTGATAGTATCTGGTTTCTAGTCATTTATTTTTTGGGTGCATTGGTCCTTTTAAAGAGTTTTTTTCAAGAGTGTTTTTTTCCTCCTTTAGGTTTTTTAGGTTTTATTTATTTGCACCATATAATATCAAACAAAGTAGACAATAAGAATAGTCAATATTTACAGTGCACAACCACTTTAATATACAATATACATTTAATGCATTTTAAATTGTAATCCTGCTACTAGTAATCCCTAATTTGTTACTAAAAGTAACTGTAATTTTGAACACATATTTTCATACATATTTTTCAGTAAGTGTAAGGGATTACCTTACCTTACCTTTTTTGTATCCTGATTACAGTAACCAGATTACAAATCAGTGTTACTTCGTTACTTCATTTGACTGTTACTTCACTTCCCAAGCCTCGGCCGCCCCCTAAACATCACATCACAATGCTTTAAGTAACAGTAGCTCACATCTGAATGGCGATATTTCCGACAGCACGCGAACGCAGCACCAGCCTCCTCCTCATCACTAGTTTGCTAGGGCCTGTCTGTCAGAGGAAGCTGCTTCGTTTCGACCACGTCAAAGTTACTCTTGCCTGATTCCCAGTTCTTGAATTTATTGTTCCTATAAACAACAGGTACGATATCTTTTCTGTCTAACTTACTGTATTATTGTGCATTGCAGTGTGTGGAAATGGTCACACCAGAGTCTTGGTTCGCTTGTTAAGGCTATATCGTTAACGTTATATGAGCTGTCGTTTGTGTTGCTAGTGTGGGCAGGCAGGGCACTCGGCTAGCCAGCTAGCGGGAGCTAATTTGTTAAACAACGTTAGCTAGCGTTAATCAAGGGGCTTTATGTTGTGTTTACCCATCTAACTTAGCCAATATCGTATACAATCGGTAACGTTATTACTTGGTGGCCACTGCGGCTTTGACGGAAATTAATGAAGTAGTGGAATAGCTTGCTACATTTAACATTGCTACATTCTAAATGTACATCTAACGTTAGCTTTTTGGTAGCGTTTTAGATTATTACAAATCAAGGCATTCACAAAATATGCATGCAAAGAAGGGCTTCGGCGGTGGTGGTGTGATGATGATGATTATTATCATGATCACAATTCATAGTCGATGAAGCTCCATTTAGAGCTGCTAACTTTATGTGGAACTTGACGATATAATATAATAATAGCAGCTATTTCACCTTGAATAACACAAGCCTAATTAAGCCTTATATAACTATGGGGTTATTTTTGAAATCATTTAGTTCATCACTCTGCTCTCTGTTTGTTAAACCGACTTCTCTTTCTCAGATCATGTCGGTTGTCATCTGTCTATCTGTGTCTATATTTAGCCTACTTTAATGTACTGAATTGCTCAGTTTGGTCACTGTTATGTTATGGAAACGGCCATTATATGATATGTATCGCCTATATTGGTCATGTCCATGTCCATACCCTGGCCTGAGGAAGGACATGTTATTTCCACTCAGAGCTCACATATTACTTCCAATCAGTAGAGGATTTCTTCTGAAACACTGAAGCCTGCACACCCATTGATGACACGGTGGCTCAGTGGTTAGTACTGTTGCCTCACAGCAAGAAGGTCCCGGGTTCGAACCCCGGTCCGTCCCAGGTCCTCCTTTCTGTGTGGAGTTTGCATGTTCTCCCCGTGTTCGTGTGGGTTTTCTCCGGGTGCTCCGGTTTCCTCCCACCACCAAAAGACATGTATGTTAGGGTTAATACTCCTGTCAGTGCCTCTGACCAAGCCACTGGCAAAAGAACTGGAGTTGGTCCCCGGGCGCTGCACTGCGGCTGCCCACTGCTCCTAGTTCTAGGAAGGTTCCTAGTAGAGGATGGGTCAAATGCAGAGGATGAATTTCCCCATGGGGATAAATAAAGGATAACTTACTTAGGCGGATTATGACATGACGGGCTCCTGGGGCTGGATACATAAAGGCCCCCCCCCTCACAGGGCACATGCGCACAATTAAGCCCAGAATAATAACTAAGACTCTGGGCCAGGTTTATCCATATATTGCATCAGGCGAGTGCCCGGGGGCACCAGCCAATTTGCCTTGTTGGGGGGGGGGGGGGGGGGGGGGGGCACCACACATTCAAATTCAATTTTTTATTTCTTCAATACTAAAAGAATATATGCATAATGAGAAAGAATCGTGATTGGTGTGTAGGTGCCCACCCCCCTCCATCACATTTTAATTTATCCAGTTCAAGCATTTTGTGTGGTGAGAGAAAACCTGTTCACCAGACTAGAGGAACTGCTCAGAAAAGGTAGGCTGGAAACTACTTCCCCAAGTGTGCTCACCACAGTCAGGCTTTTCTTAACCCTGCCTGTTAACTGTGGGTGAGAGATCTTCACAATTTAAAGATCTCTGTCTCTCACCCTGTCACTAACTGTAGACTTACGGGTGAGAGATCGTTTTTCACAACTTAAAAGAGTGAAGAACGAACTGGTCGAGTTGATGCTTCTTGAAAGGGTTTCTCTTTGAACTGGACGTGCGGTTTGTGACGCTTATAACAACCACAATAACGGATAGCCTATGCATTGCAATATATTCAGTTGGCCACGCTGATCTGGTGACGGTCTGAAAAAAATAAACGACAGAGCAGTAATTTGGTGGCTTAAACAACTGAGTTGGTTAGTTTTTACACCAACTTTGCTGGCTGGCGGTGTTCACTTCGAGCCAATCACAGTGCTTAAAAAATCCAGGCCCACCCAATGGGCAAGCCAGGCCCAGTTTAGTCTGAGCCATGGAGCTGACCGATTGTGTTGTAAAATAATCCACAAGGATGGCTGGTGTCCGGCTGATTGTGGTGGGCTGGTCTGGACTGAAGTCCAGGTTCAGCCCATTCTCTCAATGTGCTGCTGCTTTCATCTTCTGCAGGTCCCACTGTCACATCACCTCACCTGAGGTGACTGCTTGCTACAGGTTTTGAGCTTGCCTTTGGTGGTATGGAGCCTTCCTTGTCTGTGGTGCTGAAGTTGCATTAGATCTCTGTGTAATGTTTGTTTTAGGGTTTAGTCTTCACCTCAGCCGGTGGGCTATGGGGCGCCTGGGCCCGGTAGGCCCGTTGGGTAATACATCCCTGTGCACACGTCACCTATATGCTTCAACCTGAACTTGGCTCTTAGAGGGTAGGATTTAAACAAGTGGTCAAAGCATGGCTTACATGATCGACTAGAAGAGAACTAATGATTAGTAATGGGTTAGAGCAATGCACTACACCGAGTGCTGCATAGCCTGAAGCCTATGTGTCAAATACTGGCCAGCTATACCATTGACTGTATATAGGTCAGTGAGCTATACTAAATGTTACAACAGGTCTGTTTAAATCACTTACCTATTCAAGTAAAACATTGATAAACATTGATAAGAAAGGCAGTAACTGTCTCAGTTTTGTCTAGTTATGCCATGACATAAAGGGAAATACTGCTCAATTCAAGAATACACAAATAATATTTTATGTAGCATGCAAGCATGCAACGCAAGCTATTCACCTTTGGGTAACAGTCACCTTTTGATCACAAAATAGGGCACTTTTGTTTGTTTTTGTTTTTTTTCACTTAACTGAACAATTTTTGAGTAGTTGTTGAGTCTGCCCAGGTATCTGTCACCTTTTTTCACACTCCTCCATGAGTTTGCATCCCTGACGAGCTGTAGACCAATCTAATCTTTCCTGCCACACTAATGTAAAGGCTTGACTTGCTTCATTGACAGTGAATGAGAGAATAACTGTCTACTCAATGTCTATGTTTACATCCAAGTCAGCTTTAAGTTTACATCCAAGTCAGCTTTAAGTTTACATCCAAGTCAGCTTTAAGTAGACATCCAAGTCAGCTGTATTTCATACTAGTGAAGTAGTGATACATGAAAACATGTCATGTCACTAACACCCCAACATCCTGGGGTATTATTATTGTTATTGGTTCTTGTTATGCAGGACATAATGAGTGAAATTTGAGCATAGAAAATGAACATCTTTCATAGTTGAAACTCGATGAGGATACTCCCATTTAAAACAATCTCACAAGTGAGTGTCAGTGCCATCGCTTTTACTGGGTTATTTATGATTGTGATAGCAGTAACCTGAAGAAATGACATATTCGCCTGTTGCCATAGTGACACACAAAGTACTGAGATGTACTGGGATTTTATTTTCCCTCTTATGTATTCCTTGTGTGTGTGTGTGTGTGTGTGTGTGTGTGTGTGTGTGTGTGTGTGTGTGTGTGTGTGTGTGTGTGTGTGTGTGTGTGTGTGTGTCCGTGTGTGTGTCCGTGTGTGTGTCCGTATGTATGTGTGTGTCCGTATGTGTGTATACGTACGGGTGTTTACTGTTTACGGTGTATGTACGTGTGGCGGGGGCCGGGGGGGTGTATTAAAGGTATTTTGTACCGGAAGGGAAAAGGCCATAAAACAATGACGTGAATCTATACACTATCATTACACTTTACAACAATAAGACAATATTAAAAGAATCAGGTAGAGACAATAAACATAACAATAAATTAGAGACATTTTTAAAGAATCAAAAACAACTGAATATAGCATATCAAGTGACTAGGGCAGGGCGATATAGCAAAAACTGGTCAAACAGGTAGAGACAATAACAGGTAGAGACAATAACAGGTAGAGACAATAACAGGTAGAGACAATAACAGGTAAAGACAATAAACATAACAATAAATTAGAGACATTTTTAAAGAATCAAAAACTGAAAACTGAAAATAGCATATCAAGTGACTAGGGCTGGGCGATATAGCAAAAAGAAATCTATCGATACAAAATATTTCAAATCAGTCGATATTGATAATTTTTAATGACCTATTAAAGGCCATGAGAAAAAACGGAGCTAAGCTGCTCTCTCCCATGTGCTCCAAGTGCGAAGCAGAGACTAAATAAACACCAACGCCAGTGAATATGTTTGGGTGGGATTTGTGGGAAGTTTAGAATTTGTCTGTTAAATGATTGGCTGTTTGCGTGTCACTCATAGCACGCTCGATTAGCAAGGCACATATCTATATATTGAACTACTGTATTTTTATATTATATTGATGAAGTGTCTATCGCCAATATTGCTATTGTTTTATCGCTCAGCCCTACATGTGACACACTTGATCACATCAGCAACATTTTTAGCAAGACAAATCCAGCTATTCTAACAAACACACACGCACACACACACACACACACGCACGCACGCACACACACAAACACACACACACAAAATTTATTTGATGAGCTCAGTTATGTCTTGATCATCAGGTTAAGCAAGTTTGACGGCCAACTCGCCTAAGGACTTTTCCCACTACTTTTACAGTCCGTTTTGTGGTTTGTGTGGCTCAAATATAAAATTCATATCATATCATCATAGCCCTGTCCTTTCCTTTCAGCAAACAAATTATGGTTCCAAACAAATTGGTGTAAGATAGATGATTGGAAATCCACCTTTGAATATTAAGGCTTTCTCTTCTTCTTTTTGATCTCACCTTCACAAATGAGTATTTGACATCTTTTCTTTCTATTTTCTTTTCAGCATTGTATTCCATCACTTTTGATCAGTTTGTTTCTGTATTGCATGCAGTGTGCAAGTAAAATATGCTTGAAAGCTAAAGTACCATTGCGCTCTCTTCTCACATAGCTAAACATCTTCTCCAGTCTGTTAGGAGTCTGACCTGTAGCCAGGCATGCATCAGGTCGGTAATAGCTCATTCTGTTAGTCAGCTGTGTTCCCCTCTCTGTAACCTATAGCCTGTAGCCTGTAGCCTGTAGCTACTAGCCCCTCTGAAGTGCTTGCTGCTTACCCACTTTAGTTTACCCATTTAGCCTGCCTCCTCTCTCGCCATTTCCTGCTCCCCGCGGCTCCACTCTGCTCTCTGCCTGGCGTGTTTCCATCCATCTGTGCTGGAGGATGGCAGGAGGATGCAAAGTTCTTTTGCTATCTGTAATCTAGTCGGCACATTTTGAGTGAGGAATAAAGGCTAAGAAGTGGTCATTTACAGTCGGCTTTTACATTAAGCTATGAAATAAAATACAAGACTATCTCACTTCTTTAGTTAGTCTATTGACCTTTTAGGATTCACAGATGTTTGGACAGAGCTTACTATCCAGAGCTCTGTCCTTGCATTATTAATGTGACTCAATCTGTTGAGCTTGATCATTGTCTGGCAGTGATGCTGCCATGAAAGCTCTAGTCTAGATCATCGAATTGGAATTTTACATTGCGGAGATGCAGAGGATTAAAGGTGCATTCAGCAATGTTTTTGTGTGAAAATAAGTGCTAAATTGCTCTATATTCTGACAGCAATCACTGAAATAGAGTGTTCGGTCAGTGAGTTGAAACCCCCAACCTCCGGGTGTACTCTGTCTCTCTCCTGTAGCCCTGCAAGCAAGGTATCTCCGTCACAGTAACTCGTAGAGACTCAGGGGTGGCGGCGTTGGATTAACATTTCTCTGATTGGATAGTGGGAGGTGGGCGACCTCCCACTATCCAATCAGAGAAAAACACAAAAACATCGCTGAATGCAGCTTTTAACACACTACCAATGCAGATGAAGCTCTTTCTCTGAGTCAGATGCAAGGGAAATCGGTAACCAACATTTTGCGAAGCGGCCCCTTCGGTGTGTGTGGGCGTGCACGCGGTGCACTGCAGTCGGTGCTGCTGAGCGGAGCAGAAGGTGTGTGTTGTCTGTGTTGGCACTCAAAGAAAAGGCTTCAGGTGACCACGGCTGAAATTGCCTGCAGGCATGATGACTGCATCTCCCTGTGCCAGATCTCCTAAAGAGCAGAGCCCAGCCCCAATGGCACTCGGGAAGGATGTGGGAATTTTCTGTGTGTGTGTGCTTTAGCCATTTTTAGAAGCACACAGACGAGCAGACGTGTTTTGTGTCCAGTGAGAGTGACTAAACCTCCTGGCTTTATCCAGAGCCTATCTGTGGAGGAAAATCAATTCCCTTTGTCAGGAGGAGGAGAAGCACTAATTGGCTTAAACAAAAAACCACCCAATCCCCAGCGGCAGCCAGTCAGCACATTCCCATCAACCTGCATACATCTCAAGCTGACGTTGCATCTCAACGGCTAACGAGTCTGTAAAATATGTCTGTTGCTTGAGATCTTCTAATAGTGTGCGAGCATCAGATGGCTGTGTTTCAACAGGCTCAGACGCCCGTCCACTAACTGCTCTGATGCCACTGCTTCATTTGTGATCACCATTCATAACGCATGAGGGTATGATTCATTAGGGTATGATTCATAACGCATGAGGGTATGATTCATTAGGGTATGATTCATAACGCATGAGGGTATGATTCATAACGCATGAGGGTATGATTCATAAAGCATTAGGGTATGATTCATAACTCATTAGGGTATGATTCATAACTCATTAGGGTATGATTCATTAGGGTATGATTCATAACTCATTAGGGTATGATTCATAAAGCATTAGGGTATGATTCATAACGCATGAGGGTATGATTCATAACGCATTAGGGTATGATTCATAACGCATGAGGGTATGACTCATAACGCATGAGGGTATGATTCATAACGCATGAGGGTATGATTCATAACGCATGAGGGTATGATTCATAACGCATGAGGGTATGATTCATAACGCATTAGGGTATGATTCATAACTCATTAGGGTATGATTCATAACGCATGAGGGTATGATTCATAAAGAATTAGGGTATGATTCATTAGGGTATGATTCATTAGGGTATGATTCATAACGCATTAGGGTATGATTCATAATGCATTAGGGTATGATTCATAACTCATTAGGGTATGATTCATAACTCATTAGGGTATGATTCATTAGGGTATGATTCATAACTCATTAGGGTATGATTCATAAAGCATTAGGGTATGATTCATAACGCATGAGGGTATGATTCATAACGCATTAGGGTATGATTCATAACGCATGAGGGTATGACTCATAACGCATGAGGGTATGATTCATAACGCATGAGGGTATGATTCATAACTCATGAGGGTATGATTCATAACGCATGAGGGTATGATTCATAACGCATTAGGGTATGATTCATAAAGCATGAGGGTATGATTCATAACTCATGAGGGTATGATTCATAACGCATGAGGGTATGATTCATAACGCATTAGGGTATGATTCATAAAGCATTAGGGTATGATTCATTAGGGTATGATTCATAACGCATTAGGGTATGATTCATAATGCATTAGGGTATGATTCATAACTCATTAGGGTATGATTCATAACTCATTAGGGTATGATTCATTAGGGTATGATTCATAACTCATTAGGGTATGATTCATAAAGCATTAGGGTATGATTCATAACGCATGAGGGTATGATTCATAACGCATTAGGGTATGATTCATAATGCATGAGGGTATGATTCATAACTCATTAGGGTATGATTCATAACGCATGAGGGTATGATTCATAACTCATGAGGGTATGATTCATAACGCATGAGGGTATGATTCATAACGCATGAGGGTATGATTCATAAAGCATTAGGGTATGATTCATTAGGGTATGATTCATAACGCATTAGGGTATGATTCATAACTCATTAGGGTATGATTCATAACTCATTAGGGTATGATTCATTAGGGTATGATTCATAACGCATTAGGGTATGATTCATAAAGCATTAGGGTATGATTCATAACACATTAGGGTATGATTCATAACTCATTAGGGTATGATTCATAACTCATTAGGGTATGATTCATAAAGCATTAGGGTATGATTCATTAGGGTATGATTCATAACTCATTAGGGTATGATTCATAACGCATTAGGGTATGATTCATAAAGCATTAGGGTATGATTCATAAAGCATTAGGGTATGATTCATAAAGCATTAGGGTATGATTCATAACACATTAGGGTATGATTCATAACTCATTAGGGTATGATTCATTAGGGTATGATTCATAACTCATTAGGGTATGATTCATAACTCATTAGGGTATGATTCATTAGGGTATGATTCATAACTCATTAGGGTATGATTCATAACGCATTAGGGTATGATTCATAACTCATTAGGGTATGATTCATAAAGCATTAGGGTATGATTCATAACTCATTAGGGTATGATTCATAAAGCATTAGGGTATGATTCATTAGGGTATGATTCATAACTCATTAGGGTATGATTCATAACGCATTAGGGTATAATTCATAAAGCATTAGGGTATGATTCATTAGGGTATGATTCATAACGCATTAGGGTATGATTCATAAAGCATTAGGGTATGATTCATAACTCATTAGGGTATGATTCATAAAGCATTAGGGTATAATTCATAAAGCATTAGGGTATGATTCATTAGGGTATGATTCATAACGCATTAGGGTATGATTCATAAAGCATTAGGGTATGATTCATAACTCATTAGGGTATGATTCATAAAGCATTAGGGTATGATTCATAACTCATTAGGGTATGATTCATAAAGCATTAGGGTATGATTCATAACTCATTAGGGTATGATTCATAACGCATTAGGGTATGATTCATAAAGCATTAGGGTATGATTCATAAAGCATTAGGGTATGATTCATAACTCATTAGGGTATGATTCATAAAGCATTAGGGTATGATTCATTAGGGTATGATTCATAACTCATTAGGGTATGATTCATAACGCATTAGGGTATAATTCATAAAGCATTAGGGTATGATTCATTAGGGTATGATTCATAACGCATTAGGGTATGATTCATAAAGCATTAGGGTATGATTCATAACTCATTAGGGTATGATTCATAAAGCATTAGGGTATAATTCATAAAGCATTAGGGTATGATTCATTAGGGTATGATTCATAACGCATTAGGGTATGATTCATAAAGCATTAGGTTATGATTCATAACTCATTAGGGTATGATTCATAAAGCATTAGGGTATGATTCATAACTCATTAGGGTATGATTCATAAAGCATTAGGGTATGATTCATAACTCATTAGGGTATGATTCATAACGCATTAGGGTATGATTCATAAAGCATTAGGGTATGATTCATAAAGCATTAGGGTATGATTCATAACTCATTAGGGTATGATTCATAACACATGAGGGTATTGCTCTAGGCTGCAAATTGGTCTCTTGTTTTCTTTTCCAGTTGATGGCTTGCATTATGTTCTCATTATTAAGTGGATCATTCGTATAAAAAAACAAACAGCTGTTGAGATCTTCTTACCGTTCTTACCTTGCCGTCTTTTGAAAACTGCTTTTGAAATAACAGTGCTGGTAGCAAAAAGCCCAGAACAAACTAATGAGGGTCATCCTTAACCTCAGCCCAAGAACGCACATTAGCCCAACCCATTTTAAAAGAGTTAAATTGGCTCTCCGTTGAAGGTAGGCTAACCATATTAAATCTGCAAATTCTCTGACTGGTTTTAAAAACGTTCTGAAAACCTTCTTGCTGAGTAAACTAGAGTAATGTGTAAGCCTTCCGTTGTCATGGTTATTGAACTTGTGTGTTTTTGTTGATTGTTCTGTTTGGTTTATTTTATATTATGTGTTGCCATATGTCCTGTTTTTATAAGACCAGGGACCATGTTGGAAATAAGTGTTCACACTTTTACATGTCTCTTCCTTGGATTCTGTTCTGCTATATAGGGCTGTGCGATTAATCGATTTTGAATCGTAATCGAATTAATTAGTTAGGACGATGTTAAAAAAATGAAAATCGAAAAATCGTTTTTTTTTTTTTTTTATTAAATTTTTTAATTTTAAATTAAATTTTCACTTTAACTAGGGTAAGTACGTTACGCGGGGCGGCTCTCTCTCATGTACGCATGCTGCTACTTGTCCATTCTCCCAGCTGTAAAGTCTCTCTAGAGGCTGTGATACTGGCTACTAAAAACAGCAGCGCAATGGACTTATTTCAACACCTCCGACCAAAAAGCAGCTTGTTGCACTGCGGGCTGTAGCCTACAAGATAACGATTGCCACAACACACTCACGCGCGCACACGAACACAGACGTTATCACCGGACGATGAAACGTTGCCTTTACAGTTCACATAATAACAAAACAACACGTGAGGCCACCGAGTACTGATAGATTGGCTGTATTCATGGCTGTAAGTTAGCAGCCTCAGCTGACTCACCTGTCCCTGTGTGTCTGAATTTCCCCCTAACTGCTATCGCAGTTCCACGCATTCCTGTTGTGACTTTGTGTTATTCTAGTACAGATATAACTCCGAGCACGGGTGGTCGCTTAGACACTAATATAATTATCTCACGGAGGAACACGCAAATCCACCAGTGTCAAGTTAGCAAGCAACAGCCAGGAAGTTAAGCATAGCAGCGGCAAGCTAAAACAGTAGTTGAGTTGTTCTACCTTCAGAGTAAAAGCGTAAATTGTCAATTATGGAAAAAAGGGGGGAAAAGAGCTCTGCAGGGCAACAAATGTTTAGAGAAGTATAATAGTATAATAAATCGAAATCGAAAATCGAGTTTTGAGAGAAAAAATCGTCAATTTTAGTTTTAGGCAAAATCGCACAGCCCTACTGCTATATCCATAGAATCAATCAATCAATCAATCAATCAATCAAAATCAATTAATACCCCTATTGAATGATTACCTATAAATGTCGGATATAGCTAGGTTTCACATGTTTGAGCTTCAAAGCAGCATGATGCTGGTCATTGATTGATTGTAATTTTAGCTTAGATCCTTACATTACATCATTACATTGAAGGTTTATTTTGAAAGGGTGAAGCTTTACGTTGCTGTTTGCGTTGCTTGATGCTTGCCACTAATCCACCTGTAACATTGAAACAGGTGGTGTTTGTACACCTGCAAGAACCATGCAGGTAAAACAATGTTTGCAGCTTTCTTCAAATGATAACATTGCTCATTGATCAGTCAGTAATGGCGTGCTGCTACAGGTACATGTTCAGCTGAAGGCACTGTAGTGCCATCATACCTGCTCATCGGTATTGTTGTGTTTGAAGTTTGTCGCGTGTCTGGTCTTCCATTCCCTTCCTCATCTCCTTGACTGTTAGCTAAGTCAATATTGACCTAAAATTGTAAATAACATGTAGGGATGTAACGACAACCGGTTTGAATGATAACCGTGATAAAATTCCTTACGATAACGGTACCGTTTAAAATTTTCATTATCATTAAAACCGTTCAACAACAGTCTCCCAGATGCAAACGTGCAGCCTTGGAGAAATTATTTCAGTGAGTGTATCAATGCTTTTTGGGTCTGAGATTTCAATATAAAACATTGTAAAATGATTTCAGTGAGTCTCTCAGTACTTTTTGAACGTTTTCAGCAATTTCTTTTACGAATACCATGATAATACGATAACCGCGTACATTTTGGTCACGATAATCGTGATGTGAAATTTCCATACCGTTACATCTCTAATAACATGTAAATCTCTCTCCCTCCTCCTCGCCCCGCCTCTCTCCCTCCTCCTCGCCCGCCTCTCTTCCTCCCTCTCTGGCCCTCCTCTCTCTCAGTCATGGCAGAGGCCCACCAGGCGGTGGCGTTCCAGTTCACGGTCACCCCGGAGGGCATCGACCTGCAGCTGTCCCACCAGGCACTCACTGAGATCTACCTGTCTGGCCTGCGCTCCTGGAGGAAGCGACTCATCAGACTCAAAGTACCTCCGCGCCGCCTGTCACACGTCCTGTCTGCTCACGTTCAGCTCGTGCCTGCTTCTCTGTCTCTGTAGTCCCAAACCGTGTAATCATCACTACACTCAGTGTCAGGCGCGCAGGCTACCCTCTGCTCCTGGTTATTGCTGCTTGTTGTCCTTCCCTGCATGCCAGCACTCACTCGTCTGTTGTGGAAGAATCCCTCCCGCCTCCCATGTCTCTGCCCCAGACACCGTCTTCCTGTTTCTAGCCTCCATTTTCCCGCTCAGCTGTGCTGCTTCAGTCACATCATCAGCACTGAGCTACGGATGCAGGGAGCGAACAGACCCAGTGTACACCAGATGCAGTACGGCTCGGTGCGGATCCGGGGAAACTGCCCGAACAGACTCTCGCCCATGTTAATAGATGGGCGATACATGCGGTACGGAAAGAATACGCACCTGTTCTATTTTTGTCAGATCCCGCATGCGCCTGGCAGATGACATGGGTGTGGGTCTGTTCAGCCAGCTGCACAGAGCTGTACCGCAGCCGGTGGATATAGGCCTTTTCAGCTGACCCCGTAATTAAAAGAAAAAAGGGAGATTTTGAGTGCTAGAAACTAGCAATGGCCACGCCTTGTTCCTCGCACCGGGCACAAAATAGGGGCCCCTTAGATTTTGGATATCATAATATCGTGATATCGTATAAGTGTTGTCTTTTCCTGGTTCTAAAGGCTGCATGACAGTAAAGTGGTGTCATTTTCTGAACTTACCAGACTGTTCTAGCTGTTCTATTATGTCCTTTGACCCACTTAGTCTTTAGATCCACATTACTGATGATTATTATTCATCAGAAATCTCATTGAGTAAATATTTTGTGAAAGCACCAAGTTACAACTGAACATTTAGCCCACTCCATAGACGACAACACACACACACACGCCCGCACACACACACACGTATGTATGTACAGTATGTATGTATGTATGTATGTATGTATGTATGTATGTTTGTTTGTCTGTCTGTCTGTCAGTCAGTCATTCGGCTTTGTTAATCACATCCCTCGCTCTGTCAAACGCAATGGTAAATGGCCTGCATTTATATAGCGCTTTTATCCAAAGCGCTTTACAGTCAGTAGGTACATTCACCCATTCGTACACCGATGGCGGCAGGCTACCACGCAGGGTGCTGGCACACCATCAGGAGCAATTTGGGGTTCAGTGTCTTGCCCAAGGACACTTCGACATGCAGACTGGAAGAAGCGGGAATCGAACCACCGACCTCTTTTATCCAAAGCGATTAGTGGACGACCCGCTCTACCTCCTGAGCTACAGCCGCAATGCAGATCATATTTGAGCATAATATTGAATGTTGAAACAACAAGCACAACCTTTGTTGCCAAGGTGGAAAGGCAGCAGCTTCAAATGTCATGCGAATGTTTCCAGGAAGAATGGGATTTCACATCAGCCTGTCTTCTTCTTCTTCTCTTCCACCAACAGAACAGCGTGATAACGGGGGTTTACCCTGCCAGCCCCTCCTCCTGGCTTTTTGTGGTCATAGCAATCCTGGCTACTATGTACACACGCTCCGACCCGTCCATGGGCCTCATAGCCAAGATACAGGAGCACTTGCCAGTCAGGTAACGCATCTCATTATTCACTGTGAAATCTAAGCCTGTCTAATGAGGGATGGGATATTGTCTCCAGTCACCAGATGTTGGTGACATGGTTTATAAACATCTGGGGCCAGTTGCACCAAGTGGTCTTACGACTGGTCTTAACTCATTGAGTGCCAGCCACTTTTGGAGAACGGACGCTCCCAGTGCCAGAGTTTCAGAGCGTTTTCAGTGATTTCTCGAGGCCCACAGAATATTGTGTGATATTACTATGTAAACACTGAACACGCACAAAGAACGATGAGACTCTATTCTATCATCTGCAAAAAAAAGTTTATTGATCCCATTTTCCGTTCTTTAGTTATGAGCCGGAGAAGATAGCTTGATTCATCCAAAAACAGCAATTTTTTTCTAGAAGCTGAGATAATTGGCCTTTTGTGAAATTAAACATTTCAAGCACACACTGACTCTGAAGCTAATCTTTTCTAATGTAGTCACACCTCAAAAATAATTTCCTTCAATAAAACAGTTTAGGCCAGGGAATTTTGTTTGGCAGAATAATATTTTTAGCTACAACCAGCAGCGCTGGCCCCTGCGTGCGCTGCTGGTTGCAGCTTCTTGCTGGTCTTGATTTGCTGCTGGTGGGCATCGGATATTCTGGCTTGCGTTTGTCAATCCTGTCCTGCTGCCTGGGTCTGTCTGGGTGTTGCGTGCTGCTCTGCGTGCCCCCCCCCCCCCCCCCCCCCCGCCCCGCCCCGCCCCGCCCCGCCTCGCCTCAACTGCACACTCCTCCTCCTGTCTGTGGTGGCTCTCTGCTGAGTTTGCTGTGCGCACAGTGAAGGGTGCAGCTTTTTTACAGCGTTCCGCGTGTGTTTGTCACCGGCAACGATGCTTCCAGTTGAGAATAATAACTCCACGGTGTGGATGTGCGGATGTGCTGTCGCAACCGACACAGAGCGGCTCAATTGTGGGAGCAGATTGGCTGCTGCAGGCACAGCTGCAGTAACGTGCTTCAGCATATCGATGCATACGGATGCGATGCGATTTCCGTTTCCATAACGACTTCTTCTTTGTTTTTTCCTTGCCTTTCTGTTATGTGGAGAGCACTGTCGCCAAATAAGGGTTCTGTAAAATAGGTTATAGACCTCCAATAGCTACAATAGTTGTACCAGAGATGTATCAGGGATTGATCCACGTCCCACCGTCAAAAAACGCAATTGACGACAACCGTCGTCATTGGCACTCTACGTCAGTATTTGAATTGACGACAGCTGTCGTCATTGGCATTCAATGAGTTAAGCTACGCCGGTCGTAACTTTACGACCTAACATCTGGTGAGTGGTTTATAAACATGTGGTGACATGCTTTAAAAACATCTGGGGCCGGTTGCACCAACTGGTCTTAACTATGCCTGGTCGTAACTCCTACGTCGGTCTTAGTTAAGACCATGGACTTACGCCTGTTGCACCAACACGGCTTACTCTGGTCTTAACTACGCTGGTCATAGCAATGCGCGTTCATGTGAATTGTCGGGGAATGCCCTCTGATTGGCCCACATGTGCCTCGCGCCGTCACCCACTACTGTATGTGCGTCACTACACCCTCCCTCCTCCCACCCCCCTCCTCCTGTGGAAGCCCCGGGGGAAAATGGCGGCGGCGATTAGTGTCAGGGAGTCTGAATGAAATTGAATGTAACGTTCCCAATTCTATGTATTAAATTCTAAAAGAATTAACGGCAACATTTGGGAAGGCTAAGCCACACAAGTAGTTAGTTATAATCTAACGTCGTGCTTTCAAAGACGGCGAACTGGCGATGTTACGACGATGACGGTCAAAAAGGTCTCCGCGGAGATCTCTGTTACAGGCAGGCTCTACGCCTCCTCCTGACGAGGCGTAGGAGTTACGCCTGGTCTTAGTGAAAATAAGGCTTAAGTCGTCTTGGTGCAACCGGCGTAGCTGTAGGTCGTAAAGTTACGACCAACTTAGCTTAAGACCAGTGTAAGACCAGTTGGTGCAACCGGCCCCAGATGTTTATAAACCATGTCACCAGATGTTTATAAACCATGTCACCAGATATTTATAAACCATGTCACCAGATGTTTATAAACCATGTCACCAGAAGTTTATAAACCATGTCACCAGATGTTTATAAACCATGTCACCAGATGTTTATAAACCATGTCACCAGATGTTTATAAACCATGTCACCAGATGTTTATAAACCATGTCACCAGAAGTTTATAAACCATGTCACCAGATGTTTATAAACCATGTCACCAGATGTTTATAAACCATGTCACCAGATGTTTATAAACCATGTCACCAGATGTTTATAAACCATGTCACCAGATGTTTATAAACCATGTCACCAGAAGTTTATAAACCATGTCACCAGATGTTTATAAACCATGTCACCAGATGTTTATAAACCATGTCACCAGATGTTTATAAACCATGTCACCAGATGTTTATAAACCATGTCACCAGATGTTTATAAACCATGTCACCAGATATTTATAACCCATGTCACCAGATGTTTATAAACCATGTCACCAGATGTTTATAAACCATGTCACCAGATGTTTATAAACCATGTCACCAGATATTTATAAACCATGTCACCAGATATTTATAAACCATGTCACCAGAAGTTTATAAACCATGTCACCAGATGTTTATAAACCATGTCACCAGATGTTTATAAACCATGTCACCAGATGTTTATGAACCATGTCACCAGATGTTTATAAACCATGTCACCAGATATTTAAATTATAAACAATGTCACCAGATGTTTATAAACCATGTCACCAGATGTTTATAAACCATGTCACCAGATATTTATAAACCATGTCACCAGATATTTATAAACCATGTCACCAGAAGTTTATAAACCATGTCACCAGATGTTTATAAACCATGTCACCAGATGTTTATAAACCATGTCACCAGATGTTTATAAACCATGTCACCAGATGTTTATAAACCATGTCACCAGATATTTATAACCCATGTCACCAGATGTTTATAAACCATGTCACCAGATGTTTATAAACCATGTCACCAGATGTTTATAAACCATGTCACCAGATATTTATAAACCATGTCACCAGAAGTTTATAAACCATGTCACCAGATGTTTATAACCCATGTCACCAGATGTTTATAAACCATGTCACCAGATATTTATAAACCATGTCACCAGAAGTTTATAAACCATGTCACCAGATATTTATAACCCATGTCACCAGATGTTTATAAACCATGTCACCAGATGTTTATAACCCATGTCACCAGATGTTTATAAACCATGTCACCAGATATTTAAATTATAAACAATGTCACCAGATGTTTATAAACCATGTTGCCTGTTAGAAGTATAAACATTGCTGATGAAGGTTTGGAGCCGCCAACAACAGTGAACTATGTTTTGTGCACAGAGGGATTAGCATAGTGGAAGTAACCATGTATGGTTCAAATAGTCCTTTCTTCTTCTCACTCCTCCTTTCTCATAGTCCATCTCTCTGTCTTGCTACACTCATTTGATCTTTTTCCTCTTCATCCCATCTATGCACTGCTCTCCATTTTCTCTGTCGCCTTCTCTTTTGCATTCACTTTAAAGTAATTGGATAATGGCCAAATGCATTGATTTGAAAGGGGACAAATTCATTGAAGACTTTGCAGATATGACTGCTGTGAAACGGCTAGCTCTCGTAATTCATGTCACATTCTCTCATTTCTTCCTTCCTCTTTCCTCGCCATCTGCCCCATCCTCCACTCTCCATCCTCCACTCTCCATCCTCCACTCTCCATCCTCCACTCTCCATCCTCCACTCTCCATCCTCCACTCTCCATCCTCCACTCTCCATCCTCCACTCTCCATCCTCCACTCTCTATCCTCCCTCCACTCTCCATCCTCCACTCTCTATCCTCCCTCCACTCTCCATCCTCCACTCTCCATCCTCCACTCTCCATCCTCCCTCCACTCCCCATCCTCCACTCTCCATCCTCCACTCTCCATCCTCCACTCTCCATCCTCCCTCCACTCTCCATCCTCCACTCTCCATCCTCCACTCTCCATCCTCCCTCCACTCTCCATCCTCCACTCTCCATCCTCCACTCTCCATCCTCCACTCTCCATCCTCCACTCTCTATCCTCCACTCTCCATCCTCCACTCTCCATCCTCCCTCCACTCTCCATCCTCCACTCTCCATCCTCCACTCTCTATCCTCCACTCTCCATCCTCCACTCTCCATCCTCCACTCTCTATCCTCCACTCTCCATCCTCCACTCTCCATCCTCCACTCTCCATCCTCCCTCCACTCTCCATCCTCCACTCTCCATCCTCCACTCTCCATCCTCCCTCCACTCTCCATCCTCCACTCTCCATCCTCCACTCTCCATCCTCCACTCTCCATCCTCCACTCCCCATCCTCCACTCTCCATCCTCCCTCCACTCTCTATCCTCCACTCTCCATCCTCCATTCCCCATCCTCCACTCCCCATCCTCCACTCTCCATCCTCCCTCCTCTCCATCCTCCACTCCCCATCCTCCACTCTCCATCCTCCCTCCACTCTCCATCCTCCACTCTCCATCCTCCACTCTCCATCCTCCACTCTCCATCCTCCCTCCACTCTCCATCCTCCACTCTCCATCCTCCACTCCCCATCCTCCACTCTTCATCCTCCCTCCACTCTCTATCCTCCACTCTCCATCCTCCACTCTCTATCCTCCACTCTCCATCTCTTTCATCTTCCTTCTACTTCTTTTTTTATTCTACCATTTCTCCCACTCACCGTTCTCCCCCCCCTCCCTCCTCCCTCCCCCGTCTTCTCCCGCCCTCCCTCAGCCAGTCTCTGAGTGCCCAGTGCCAGACGGTGGTGTCGGCCGTGCTCTTCAGCACCATGCTGTGGCTCTCTCTCATCTTCACCATGCGCCTCTGCCTCAAGCAGCTCCTCTCCTACCACCGCTGGATGTTCGAGCAGCACGGCAAAATGTCCAACACCACCAAAGCCTGGGTGGTCAGTGTTGTCGCACACCATTTCCCCCCCCCCCCCTCTCCTTTCTTTTACATCTATTCCACTAGCTCTTGTATCTCTCCATCCATTTATCCCTTCTACTTGCACAACTCCACTACTTCCTGAAATGAGTAGGGCATGTTGGTTTCCTGTCCTACACTATTGGATGAACTGATTAATGTCAGGTGTGGCTGACTGCTGCAGTCACAACAACAGTGATCAGGCACACCTGACATTAATCAGTTCATCCAATAGTGTAGGACAGGAAACCAAGATGCCCTACTCATTTCAGGAAGTAGTGGTGTTGTGCAAGTAGTCTATTCCCTGGCTTTTAGTGTCAGGTTTGAGTGGCACTTTTATTATGGTGTTGTGGATAAGAAAGTCAGATTTGCAAGTCCAAGTGCAGAGCGAGGTTCAGGACATGTGCTCATTGTTGTATTTTGTGTGTGTGCTTGTTTGTGTGTGTGCTTGTGTGTGTATGTGTATGTGTATGTGTGTGTGCTTGTTTGTGTATGCCAGGCGCTGGTGCGGATCTTCTCGGGCCGACAGCCCCTGCTGTACAGCTACCAGGGCTCGCTGCCAAACCTGCCTGTGCCCGCCGTCAAGGACACGGTCAAGAGGGTGAGACGGCATGACGAGGCGCACTGAGACCTGACTGTTAAACACTTCCTGCCTCCAGTTTCACTGAGACCTGACTGTTAAACACTTCCTGCCTTGAGTTTCACTGAGACCTGACTGTTAAACACTTCCTGCCTTGAGTTTCACTGAGACCTGACTGTTAAACACTTCCTGCCTCCAGTTTCACTGAGACCTGACTGTTAAACACTTCCTGCCTTGAGTTTCACTGAGACCTGACTGTTAAACACTTCCTGCTTTGAGTTTCAGTGAGACCTGACTGTTAAACACTTCCTGCCTTGAGTTTCACTGAGACCTGACTGTTAAACACTTCCTGCCTCCAGTTTCACTGAGACCTGACTGTTAAACACTTCCTGCTTTGAGTTTCACTGAGACCTGACTGTTAAACACTTCCTGCTTTGAGTTTCACTGAGACCTGACTGTTAAACACTTCCTGCTTTGAGTTTCACTGAGACCTGACTGTTAAACACTTCCTGCCTCCAGTTTCACTGAGACCTGACTGTTAAACACTTCCTGCTTTGAGTTTCACTGAGACCTGACTGTTAAACACTTCCTGCTTTGAGTTTCAGTGAGACCTGACTGTTAAACACTTCCTGCTTTGAGTTTCACTGAGACCTGACTGTTAAACACTTCCTGCTTTGAGTTTCACTGAGACCTGACTGTTAAACACTTCCTGCTTTGAGTTTCACTGAGACCTGACTGTTAAACACTTCCTGCTTTGAGTTTCAGTGAGACCTGACCGTTAAACACTTCCTGCCTCCAGTTTCACTGAGACCTGACTGTTAAACACTTCCTGCTTTGAGTTTCAGTGAGACCTGACCGTTAAACACTTCCTGCCTCCAGTTTCAGTGAGACCTGACTGTTAAACACTTCCTGCCTCCAGTTTCACTGAGACCTGACTGTTAAACACTTCCTGCCTTGAGTTTCAGTGAGACCTGACTGTTAAACACTTCCTGCCTTGAGTTTCAGTGAGACCTGACTGTTAAACACTTCCTGCCTTGAGTTTCAGTGAGACCTGACTGTTAAACACTTCCTGCCTTGAGTTTCAGTGAGACCTGACTGTTAAACACTTCCTGCCTTGAGTTTCAGTGAGACCTGACTGTTAAACACTTCCTGCCTTGAGTTTCAGTGAGACCTGACTGTTAAACACTTCCTGCCTTGAGTTTCAGTGAGACCTGACTGTTAAACACTTCCTGCCTTGAGTTTCAGTGAGACCTGACTGTTAAACACTTCCTGCCTTGAGTTTCAGTGAGACCTGACTGTTAAACACTTCCTGCCTCCAGTTTAACTGAGACCTGACTGTTAAACACTTCCTGCTTTGAGTTTCACTGAGACCTGACTGTTAAACACTTCCTGCTTTGAGTTTCAGTGAGACCTGACTGTTAAACACTTCCTGCCTTGAGTTTCACTGAGACCTGACTGTTAAACACTTCCTGCTTTGAGTTTCAGTGAGACCTGACTGTTAAACACTTCCTGCCTCCAGTTTCAGTGAGACCTGACTGTTAAACACTTCCTGCTTTGAGTTTCAGTGAGACCTGACTGTTAAACACTTCCTGCCTTGAGTTTCACTGAGACCTGACTGTTAAACACTTCCTGCTTTGAGTTTCAGTGAGACCTGACTGTTAAACACTTCCTGCCTCCAGTTTCAGTGAGACCTGACTGTTAAACACTTCCTGCCTCCAGTTTCACTGAGACCTGACTGTTAAACACTTCCTGCCTTGAGTTTCACTGAGACCTGACTGTTAAACACTTCCTGCCTCCAGTTTCACTGAGACCTGACTGTTAAACACTTCCTGCCTTGAGTTTCACTGAGACCTGACTGTTAAACACTTCCTGCCTCAAGTTTCAGTGAGACCTGACTGTTAAACACTTCCTGCCTCAAGTTTCACTGAGACCTGACCGTTAAACACTTCCTGCCTCCAGTTTCACACACATCCCTCACTAATCCTCATAACCCTCATAACGTCTCCCCCTTTAAAGTCGAACTGAACCTGTTCGTCACGTGCGTCGCAGTCCGTTTCAGACTGAAAATCTCTTAGAGATTATAGTTTTTGTTTTTTGTTCATGTTTCATGCAATTGGGCAAGTTAGTAGTTAGTTTATGGGATGGGAATTCTGCCAGATGACAGGCACTAGGTGCCATTTTCTACTTCATTGGGAAGACAAAATTATCCTGAAATGAAGATTTGATTGACAGCTGCCATGTCGTGATATGATTGGTTGAAATGGGTTAGAAATTTGATAGTATTAGGTGACGTCAGCAAACTGTAGATTCAATGAAATCTTGGAATATGAACTTTTGATGTGAAAAAGTGTGAAAAACTAAAGAAATTTGATTTTTGTGATTTTCTTTGCATACATTATTAAATTGGTGCACTGCATACCCAGGTATTTGAACTAAAAGAAAAGTTTTTGGGTTCAGCTCGACTTTAAATAGAGCGAGTATATTTGACAGATGAGAGGAGACAAAATAAAATCGAGATGCCAGAGAAGGCCTTGGTGAGATTTGGTCCGAGATCAGCGGAGGTATTATGTGGTTGTCGGGATGTAGGCCTTAACCAAATCACAAGTTTTGGGTATTGGTTTAACAAAAACAAAAATGAGAAGGGAGCTCCTTGAAGTTTTTTTACAAAAATAGTATTTAATCCCGATGTAGTATATTCGTGTCCACAGCAGTGTTACAAACAGAATATATCTTCATAAGGGTACATGGTCAAACAAAAACGCTACGTGCGTTTCAACCACACAGGGTCTTCATCAGGCTGGAATAGTATTGGGCATTGGTTTAAGTCAGGACTTTGATTTCATCCTCTGTACAGTATCTCTCTGTCATTTTTCCAGTCAATTATCTTGTATTAAATGGTGCTGTGTGCTGTATTTTGTCTCCCATGTATCTCTGCGTCTCACCCATGCTCAGTACCTGGAGTCGGTGCGTCCTATGATGGACTCCACGCAGTTCGAGCGCATGGCCAAGCTGGCCTCCGAGTTCGAGAGCAGCCTCGGTCACCGGCTGCAGTGGTACCTCAAGCTCAAAGCTCTCTGGGCCGCCAACTACGTAAGTGGCTGACCACGGTGTTTTGTTCAAGAGCAGCTACTGACCACGGTGTTTTGATCAAGAGCAGCTACTGACCACGGTGTTTTGTTCAAGAGCAGCTACTGACCACGGTGTTTTGATCAAGAGCAGCTACTGACCACGGTGTTTTGATCAAGAGCAGCTACTGACCACGGTGTTTTGATCAAGAGCAGCTACTGACCACGGTGTTTTGATCAAGAGCAGCTACTGATCACAGTGTTTTGATCAAGAGCAGCTACTGACCACGGTGTTTTGTTCAAGAGCAGCTACTGCCCACAGTGCGGTCTCAGCTGTCCAAAGCACATTTAAAATACCATTAACAATGTGCTGTGGTCTGAATTATTCATCGTGGCTGGATGTGTAGGTGGTGTATGACTGCTGGTAGGTTGCATGTTATCGCTCTCAATAAGAAGTGTGTGTGTGTGTGTGTGTGTGTGTGTGTGTGTGTGTGTGTGTGTGTGTGTGTGTGTGTGTGTGTGTGTGTGTGTGTGTGTGTGTGTGTGTGTGTGTGTGTGTGGTTCATAGGCAGCCTGGCTGTGTGGAGGAGAGGGTGCTATCTGTACCCTTAGGTGCCCATGAATGTCTAACCCGTTATACTTGATTCCCTGAAATTTTAATATAATGTGTGGACTCAAATAAAGAGTGTGTGTGTGTGTGTGTGTGTGTGTGTGTGTGTGTGATCTCTCCAGGTTAGTGACTGGTGGGAGGAATACATCTACCTACGGGGACGGAGCCCCCTAATGGTTAACAGTAACTACTATGGCATGGTATGAAAATCCTTCTATATGCTGTCACTCTGATACAGTGTTGATGTCACTCTGATACAGTGTTGATGTCACTCTGAGACAGTGTCACTGTCACTCTGATACAGTGTTGATGTCACTCTGAGACTGTTGATGTCACTCTGAGACAGTGTTGATGTCACTCTGATACAGTGTTGATGTCACTCTGAGACAGTGTTGATGTCACTCTGAGACAGTGTTGATGTCACTCTGATAGTGTCGATGTCACTCTGTGTCGATGTCACTCTGAGACAGTGTCGATGTCACTGAGACAGTGTCGATGTCACTCTGATACAGTGTTGATGTCACTCTGAGACAGTGTCGATGTCACTCTGATACAGTGTCGATGTCACTGATACAGTGTTGATGTCACTCTGAGACAGTGTTGATGTCACTCTGATACAGTGTTGATGTCACGAGTCAACAGTGTTGATGTCACTCTGATACAGTGTTGATGTCACTCTGAGACAGTGTCGATGTCACTCTGAGACAGTGTCGATGTCACTCTGAGACAGTGTCGATGTCACGAGTCAACAGTGTTGATGTCACTCTGATACAGTGTTGATGTCACTCTGATACAGTGGTATCGATACTACGGATCGTGAGGCAGAGAAATGAATTGCAATATTAGCTGCATTTCATACATTTCCACTGTCTTATTCTTAGCAATATTTAAAAAAAGATTGAAACTGTAGAGATGATAGACAGTGGACTTCAGGAGGAGCCCCCCCCCCCCAGCACTGCCCCCCTCCCTCACCATATCCAAAGCACTGTGTCTACGGTGAATTTGAGAAGTTCCTGGGATCCATAACCCCCCAGGACGTAAAGTGGGAGGCTAACGTAGGCACGCTTCAAGAAGGCTCAGTGGAGGTCCTACTTCCTGCACCAGCTCAGGAAGCAGAACCTGCCTAAAGAGCTGCTGATCCAGTTCTACACCCACTACTTGCCCAGACGAGCCTTAAGCCCGCCTAAGGCTGCCGCTGATTCGTCGAGCCGGCATGGTTCGGCCAATCATCTTAACTGCCTGTGCATGACGAGATGGATTACGTCGAGAGAATCTCTTTTGATCTCGCGAGGTTATCCATCTTGCAAGCAAGGTTACCCGGACGCCCCCAGCTTTAGCTTTTAGCTAACAATCACCAATGCATTGTCGCATTAGACTGCCTCTCTGTCTCTGTTCCCTCTCCCCATGCAGGACTTCCTGTATGTGACGCCCACACCCATCCAGGCAGCCAGGGCGGGCAACACCATCCATGCATTCTTACTGTACCGCCGCAAACTCAGCAGAGAGGAGATTAAACCTGTGAGTTCAGCCTCAGCTGTTACACATACATGACCTTTACACCCTCCAGTAGGTGGAGAAACTCATTATTCACGTTCACCTCTCTGCTGTGGCCTTGGAAGACTAGCTTGCTCCTCTTGATCATCTTCACCAGGGGTTTCTTCTCAGACGTAGGCATGTCTCACCATGGACCCCTAAAGCCCAAAGCACACTGGTGCCGCAGCGCCGTGTCACATGATGACGCACGTCATGGCCGCCCCCTATCAGCAATAAAAAGTGTTGCGCCACAGCGCGCGTCAACAGGAAGATGGCCGACCACACACACAGCACGGGACAACGAGACGACGTGACGCGGCAACGCTGGAAATAGGACAGTGGCGTCAAGCGTCGCGGGCCGGTGCGGGCGCGCGCCAGCCGCCGCTAGTGTGGGGACTGTACATAGAAAATAAAAGGGTGTTTTGACAGGCGCCATACAGCGGCGGTGTGTTTTGGGCTTCAGAATATTGTGTCCATGCTAAATAATCTGGACACTACAGCTGCGTTCGGAATCGTTCACTCACTCACTCACTCACTATCCCCATAGTGTTTATATAGTGAACTATATGGGGAATGAGCAAAATTAGTTTCGGACACTACACAGATTCGGTAAAGACAACTGCATTGCATTGTGGTATACCGGCGAAAATGTAGGGTACATTTGTTGTTCACTAGAAATCACTGTGCATTGTGGGTATTTTATAGTGGACTAAATAGTGAATCAAATTAACAGTTGAGAATTCGGACACTATAAAAAAAAATGGCGACACACTAAATAGTCCACTATTTCTGTCATAGGGACCGATTCCGGACAGGGCTAATGTGTGTTTGGAATGTGGATGTTAGTCCTTGTTCACACAGGATGCCAAACGTAGCAGAGCTGAAGCTTTAGGCAGGCACAAGCTGAACTGACGCTTCACCGTTCACACAGGAAGACTTCTCTTTTCCTCTCAGCGCCTCCTCGGGGCGCCTTGAACCCGCCCACAACTCCCATTGACTTCATGCCTGGCTTCACGCGTCACGCTTGGAAAATAGGAGTGAATCCTGAACGATCGCTTGGGCAAGGCGTGAGCGTGGCTTCAGCGTGACACGCGCGCGGGTGGTGTGAACCGCCTCGTCTGTTAACATGAAACTTGTGGGTTCAGCGTAGGTTGAGCATTGCTTCGGCGTATAGTGTGAACGGGGGCTTAGGCCTGTAGTGTCCATGCTAAATAATCTGGACACTACATGTGTTTGGAGTGTGGATGTTAGGCCTGTACTGAATGTGGATGTTAGGCCTGTACTGAATGTGGATGTTAGGCCTGTACTGAATGTGGATGTTAGGCCTGTACTGAATGTGATTGCGTGAGCAGCATCAATCCATCCATGACTTATTTTTTGTTGTTGTCTTGAGTGTTTAGTTTAGGTGCATGGCTGAATGTGTGTGTTTGGGAACACCACGTGTGTGACTGTGTGTGTGTGTGTGTGTGTGTGTGTGTGTGTGTGTGTGTGTGTCTCCATTAGTTTTTCAGTCACTTGTGTGAAGACGTTCCCCCTCATGTTCTCATGTCTCACCCCCAACCTCTGTCCTCTTCACTCCTCCAACCTTCTATCGCTTGCTCCGTTACGTCCCCTTCCTCTCTCCTTCACTCCTTTCTTTCTCCCCTGGCTCTCTGCGTCTCCCCGCTCCTCTCCACCCTTCCTGCTCTCCTCTCCTCCCTACGTCCTCTCCTCCCTACGTCCTCTCCACCCTACGTCCTCGCCACCCTTCCTGCTCTCCTCTCCACTCTCCTCTCCTCCCTACATCCTCTCCACCCTTCCTGCTCTCCTCTCCACCCTCTTCTCCTCCCTACGTCCTCTCCACCCTTCCTGCTCTCTTCTCCTCCCTACGTCCTCTCCACCCTTCCTGCTCTCTTCTCCTCCCTACGTCCTCTCCACCCTTCCTGCTCTCTTCTCCTCCCTACGTCCTCTCCACCCTTCCTGCTCTCCTCTCCACCCTCTTCTCCTCCCTACGTCCTCTCCACCCTTCCTGCTCTCCTCTCCACTCTCCTCTCCTCCCTACATCCTCTCCACCCTTCCTGCTCTCCTCTCCTCCCTACGTCCTCTCCACCCTTCCTGCTCTCCTCTCCGTCTCCCAGAGTCGTGTACCAGGCACTGTCATTCCTCTGTGTGCCGCTCAGTGTGAGAGGATATTCAACACCACACGCACTCCTGGAGAGGAGACCGGTAATGAGACAGACATACACACACACACACACACACACACACACAGACGCACGCACACACACACACACACACACACACACACACACACCGTGTCAACGTCAAGTACACAACCCCATCTTTTCTAATTGTAGCTTTGTGCCATTCTACACGTTTGTGAATCCAGAGCAGCATAACTAGAGATGATCAAACACCAAGGATTCAGAGAGATGATGAAGGTGCAGGATAGGCACTGACACTATACAGTAACTGTCTAAATCAGCCTCTCAGTGCACTGAAACTACAGGAAAAGCCTTTTCATACTGAAACTCTATGAAACGCTCTCAACTTTCTGCAGTCAAAGTGTACGAAAGATTCCCTGCCTACCAACATGAGGGCTTGCAGGTCTGAGCCGTGTGTTACCTCCGGTTTGGCCGTCCGTACACACACACAATTGTCCGCGTCTGCGGGTGGGAAGCTGGATTAAGGGTATGAGTCCTGGTCGCTACACTAGTGCCTCCTCTGGTCGGTCGCGGCGCCTGTTCGGGGGAGGGCCGGAAGGGAACTGTGGGGAATAGCGTGATCCTCCCCTGCGCTACGTCATGCGGCTGGCGACTGCACATGTATCAGAGGAAGCATGTGCTAGGCTACAACTCTCCCCAGGTCAGCAGGAGGGGGTGGAGCAACCACCACCCTAGCAGGGAATTGGCAAATTACAGGGGAGAAAACGGAGGGGAAATCAGAAAAAAAGAAGAGGAAAGTGTGTGTGTGTGTGTGTGTGTGCTGAAGAGATGTGTCTGTGATTCAGTCATAATATGTCCTCCATACAAGCCATCCTGTCATCTCTCATCTGTCTGCTCTTGCCTCTTGGTGTCATCTGGGGTCTGTCTGGTTTAAAGGGTCTGTCTGGTTTAAAGGGTCTGTCTGGTTTAAAGGGTCTGTCTGGTTTAAAGGCTCTGTCTGGTTTAAAGGCTCTGTCTGGTTTAAAAGGCTCTGTCTGGTTTAAAGGCTCTGTCTCGAACTAACTTCTCTTTTCTTCTGTCCTCATCTCTCCCTTCCACCTCTTCCACTCTTCCCTTTCCACTTCATTACATCCCAACACTCTTTCCCTTCCCTGTCTTTTTTAAATTTCCTTTCTTTTACTGGCCCCTCCCTCTTTCTCTATGCCGCTCAGTGGCTGTTGAGGAGGTCTTCAATTCCTTGCTGTTCCTATCAGTTTGAGCGGATGTTTGACTCTTGTCGAATCCCTGGAACACTGACAGGTAGTGTTTAAATTTCCCAAATCCATGTGTGTATATATATATATATATATATATATATATATATATATAGACATACATATATATATATATATATATATATATAGACATACATATATATGTATATATGTATGTATGTATATATATGTATACTGTAGATACCGGTATATATATATACTGTACTAGGGCATTCACAGACTAGTCGACTAGTAAAACCACTAGTCGACACTGTGCTTAGTAGTCGACTAGTCGTTTTATTTTATTTTATTTTATTTATTTTATTTATTTTATTTTTATTTATTTATTTATTTATTTATTTATTTTTATCTTTAAGAAAGAACATGAGGTATTTACACGACATACATGGACTATCATATCCCATATCCCCACAAAGAACATCAAAACACAACAAAACAAAACAAGAAAACTGCACAAGATACACAATAATCCAAGAACAAACAAGACTATTGGACAAACAACCAAACAAAAACAATGCATTCAAAGTAAATACATAGATCTTGCCCTGTTGGCAGCTAGGAAATGCATAGCTTTAAATTGGAAAGCATCCAATCCCCCAGCTGTAGTTCACTGGTGGAATGAACTCTCAAGCTACCATACGTTGGATAACATTTACTACAAGAGCAAAGGCAGATTCTTAGACATCCTCAAAATATGGCAACCATACAGAGTTTGACTTTAAGAACTTTTTACCCCAGTGTCATTAGGCTTATCAGGATAGGAGCGGAATGCATTGTTTTTGTTTGGTTGTTTGTCCAATTCTTTGTGGGGGATATGGGATATGATAGTCCATGTATGTCGTGTAAATACCTCATTTTCTTTCTTAAAGAAAGAAAGAAAGAAAGAAAGAAAGAAAAAAGACTAGTCGACTACCTTTAGGGACGACTAGTCGACTAGTAAAATTCACTAGTCGTGAATGCCCTAATATATACATATATATATATAAATATATATATAGACATACATATATAGACATATATGCATAGACATATATATATATATATATATATATATATATATAGTGTGTATATATATATATATATATACTGTATGGGCTTGCATTTGTTTGCTAGCCCTTTAATTCATGTAGTACTCATTATTCAACAAGTATGTTGTTTCTGATTGTAGATCAGTGGTTCTCACTCCTGGTCCTTGGGAACCAGAATACTGCTGGTTTTCAAAACTAGTAGATAGTTAATTGCCGTTAGTAAATGACAAGCAGGATATGAGCCGTTGAGTCACAAAAACATGAAACATTAACCAATTAACAATCTCATTCGGCTAAATCCTTCATTGAATGCATGGACTGTCTCTTCTAACGCATTATTTCTCCCACCAACACTCACACACATCAACACTCAAACACAACTATGCAAAGGACATAAGCAGTAATAGTGCAGTCAAATGCTGGGAGTTAGCACACAAACACACTCAGACACACTCAGACACACTCAAACACACTAAAGCCCTTTTCCCACATGCGTACCGGAAAATTACCTGTAAGTCAATATCGGACATTTCCCTTCACACTTCGGCTCGCGCATGTGGGAATCTATCAGCGAAATTGCCTGTATGTGGGGGGGGGGGGGGGGTGGGGGGGTGGGGGGGGGGGGGCAGAGCGAGTGGGGGAGTGACGTGTCGGCAAAACTCTGAATGGTGAAATAAGTTTGCTTGTTTATCTGTTCACCTGCATCGCGTTGAAGCACTTTTTACAGACTGGCTTCATTTGATGTGTCCGGGCTTGCCTTCGCTGTCGGCAACGTAAGCAAAATACTTCCACTTTCGCTTCATGCATTTGCCCTGTCGGGCTGTGACTGAAGGAGGAGGACGGACTGTGGCCAGAGAGCGAGCAGAGAGGAGAGGGGAAAATCAGCACAGCACACCCACACATGAAGCTGACATAGGCTACTGCTCTTATTATCACAAGATCATTTCGCCAGTTTGCTTTAATGTGCGCGAATGATTAGATTATGCCCGCTGGAACATTAAGCAACGTGTGTACACCTCGCCCATGAGAGTGTCGTGGAAAATGACTGCACCCGTTTCTCACTAGTATCCGCTAAAGCGCATACCGCTCTTCTGACAGGCTGGAAAGTGGTGAAATCTCCGCGACGACGGGGTCGCGCTTATACCGGCACGGCGCCTTTCTCACATGCAGGCATTAGACCACGTACCGGTCATTTTGCGGTACAAAGCGCATGTGGGAAAAGGGCTTCAGACACAGCTCCATCTCACACACATCAACACTCACAACACACTCAAACACACTCACACACAGCTCCATCTCACACACACATCAACACTCAAACAAACACACAGCTCCATCTCACACACACATCAACACTCAAACAAACACACAGCTCCATCTCACACACACAAACACACACTCACACACTCACACACAGCTTCATCTCACACACACAAACACACTCACACACAGCTTCATCTCACACACACAAACACACTCACACACAGCTTCATCTCACACACAAACACACACACACAGCTTCATCTCACACACACAAACACACTCACACACAGCTCCATCTCACACACACAAACACACACACACAGCTTCATCTCACACACAAACACACACACACACAGCTTCATCTCACACACACAAACACACTGACACACAGCTTCATCTCACACACACAAACACACTCACACACAGCTTCATCTTACACACACAAACACACTCAGACACACACACACACACACACACACACACACACACACACACACACACACACAAACACTCTCACACACACACACAGCTTCATCTCACACACACAGCTTCATCTCACACACAAGTCAGGTGATTATTATGATTTTTTTTTAAATACCTTTATCCAGGGAAAGTTGGCGGACAGCAACGTCCTGTTTCACACTCGTACAGTTCCACACATTTCATTTTTAGCTGGGAGCTGCCCAGTACAACCACAGTCTTCTATTGTTGGCCACGGAGCGGTTGGGCTTAAATGCCTTGCTCAAAGGCACCTCGACAGTAGTTGTGAGGGAGGTGAGATCTTTGCTCGTTCACTTTCGCATATTGGGTTTTCCTAGCCAGTCTGGGAAATTAAACCAGTGAGCCTTCCAGTCACAATATCTCATAGACAAAAGCACAGGCTGAATTCCCTAAAACCATTCCATACCTTTCAGAGCTTTATCCAATGACTGCCTAAAGGGCACGCGGCAAATTCAATGTTTGTGCGCGATCATCCTAAACACACATTCATTTAAAGACATTGATACCTGATGCAGCATTTGTGTGTGTATCCCTTTAAGACGCGGTTCGCGGTCTTAAAGGGATACACACACAAATGAGGGATATACACGCAAATGCTGCATCAGGTATCAATGGGTTGAGGACATTTGCTTCAGGTGAAAGACATGAAAAAGAGAAAGTCCATGGCTCCATTCTTCCAGGCTGTGAATAAACCTGTGTGCAGAGAGGCACCCCTCAAATCCTCAGTGTGCCCATTGAGCTGAACAGTCACGTGACATCTCTTGCCCCGGAAGAGAGTTCCCCATTCATTTTCTCCATATTTCATTTAGAAAAATCCTTATATACTGTAACGAGTTGTAAGGCTGGAACCAAGCCAAGCCGTGACCTACTGGATCGTGAGTGACCATAAAACATTTCACTTGGATCAAAAACAAAAAATGGGGGGGGGGATAAAAAAAAAATCCCCCCCCCCCGCTTGTTATTTTTTGTTTTTGCTCCAACTTTTCGAAATGTCTATGGAGAAAATGAATGGGGAACTCTCTTCCGGGCTGGAAAGTCACGTGACTGTCGAGCTCTATTGAGTTGAATGGGGTTCTGAAGATTGTTCATTCTCTCTGCCTTTTCCCCTCTCCATCTTTTGTCCCGAAGACACTGTGCAACATTGGCAGGACAGCGACTACGTGGTGGTGTACCACAGGGGGCGCTACTTTCGGCTGTGGGTGTACCAGGCAGGCAGACTCCTGTCTCCCAGAGAGATTGAATCCCAAATCCAGAGGATCCTGGATGACCCTTGTGCTCCTTCCGCAGGGGAGGAGAAACTCGGGGCCTTGACCGCTGGAGACAGGTCAGACAGAGGGGCCGCCCTTGGTTAACCCATTGATACCTGATGCAGCATTTGTGTGTGTATCCCTTTAAGACCGCGAACCGCGTTAATGCGGTTCGCGGTCTTAAAGGGATACGCACACAAATGAGGGATATACACGCAAATGCTGCATCAGGTATCAATGGGTTAAAATGGAGATTTCTAATCGTCCTGTATCTCTCAGCTAATGTGATCACCCCCCCCCCCCCCCCCCCAATATAACATTTGGCAGAGTTCCATGGGCCACGGCCAGGAAGGAGTACTTCAGCAGCGGGCTGAACAAGCGCTCGCTGGACTGCATCGAGAAAGCCGCCTTCTTTGTGACCCTGGATGACGAGGAGCAGGGCATGATGGGAGACGACCCGGCGGCCAGTCTGGATCGCTACGCCAAGTCCCTGCTGCACGGGAAATGTTACGACAGGTACTTTCACTCTAAACTCATACCTGTCCCTGTTGCACGGGAAGTGTTACGACAGGTACTTTCACTCTAAACTCATACCTGTCCCTGTTGCACGGGAATTGTTACGACAGGTAGTTTCACTCTAAACTCATACCTGTCCCTGTTACAATATCATTAAGTAACTATGTGTCCTATTAGATTAGGAAATGGACATTTTTTAATTCTTCCTATATAGTACGTGTGGTACACTGCAGTTTTCACCGATCAATCATTGGCTTGGTTTGTCACACAGGTGGTTCGACAAGTCTTTCTCAGTTGTCATCTACAAGAATGGGAAGAACGGTCTCAACGCAGAGCACTCGTGGGCAGACGCACCAGTCGTCGCACACCTGTGGGAGGTAAGCGATGGGAAGAGGGAGTAAGTCACTTACTGTACTATGTAAGCAATGTGTGACTGAGAAGGTGCCTTTACTTAGATAGGCCAACTTTTTGGGAGATTCGCTTATTTGCCATATTGCCCATACATACATAAACAAGATAAACAATGGCTTTGTCACTCTCCACGCAGTATGTTGTGAGGTACAGTATGTTGTGAGGTACAGTATGTTGTGAGGTACAGTATGTTGTGAGGTACAGTATGTTGTGAGGTACAGTATGTTGTGAGGTACAGTTGTGAGGTACAGTATGTTGTGAGGTACAGTATGCTGTGAGGTACAGTATGTTGTGAGGTACAGTATGTTGTGAGGTACAGTATGTTGTGAGGTACAGTGTTGTGAGGTACAGTATGTTGTGAGGTACAGTATGTTGTGAGGTACAGTATGTTGTGAGGTACAGTATGTTGTGAGGTACAGTATGCTGTGAGGTACAGTATGTTGTGAGGTACAGTATGCTGTGAGGTACAGTATGTTGTGAGGTACAGTATGCTGTGAGGTACAGTATGTTGTGAGGTACAGTATGCTGTGAGGTACAGTATGTTGTGAGGTACAGTATGTTGTGAGGTACAGTATGTTGTGAGGTACAGTATGTTGTGAGGTACAGTATGCTGTGAGGTACAGTATGTTGTGAGGTACAGTATGTTGTGAGGTACAGTATGTTGTGAGGTACAGTATGCTGTGAGGTACAGTATGTTGTGAGGTACAGTATGTTGTGAGGTACAGTATGTTGTGAGGTACAGTATGTTGTGAGGTACAGTATGCTGTGAGGTACAGTATGTTGTGAGGTACAGTATGTTGTGAGGTACAGTATGTTGTGAGGTACAGTATGTTGTGAGGTACAGTATGTTGTGAGGTACAGTATGTTGTGAGGTACAGTATGTTGTGAGGTACAGTATGTTGTGAGGTACAGTATGTTGTGTTCAAGTCACCAAAAACACACATTCTAACAGCGCCAAAAAGCTCTATGTACTGTACATGTTGTCACTGTCACGAGCACAGCGGGCGAACTGCAGGGCGGGCATGTGATGCGTATGTGAGCTGCAGGGCCAACGAGCCCAGGAATCGAGCGCCAAATAGGCGAATCTCCCAAAAAGTTGGCCTATCCTTTTAACCTTGCTGTCTGTTTGCAGTATACCTAAGATGCCTTTACTTAAAGTCGAAGTGAACCGGAATGGAATGCACTAGCGTGAGCGTCGGAGACTGAAAACAAATTGAGAGGCGGACCATACGGTGTCGATGATTTGATTTGACAATTCTGTGGACTGGCTTTGGCATTCGCCAATCATGGCGTGTTCCACCCCCAAATCGAGTGGGATTCAGCGTGTTGTCGTGCTACGCGAGTGGGATCCGCGGAGTACCAGGCAGCCAGCTGCTTCGTGCGGATTGAGCGGACAATCCGATGCATGGGTGCTGCCCGCCCGCATGGAATCTCCGAGGGGCGACCCCTGACAACCACGCTCTCAAGCGCGCGCCTATTCTGTAAATACGCTATTTCTGTAAATACGATATCCCTGGAATGCGCGTTTTAACGAGCCAGTTACATTTCTTTGCATTCTTAGAGATTATAGTTTTTGTTTTTTGTTCATGTTTCATACAATTGGCCAAGTTAGTACCGTAAATTCCGGACTATAAGCCGCGGCTTTTTTCCCGTTTTTTGGCCTTTTTTGCCCCCTGCGGCTTATATAACGGTGCGTCTTATCTATGGATTTTTTCCAAAAAAAAAAAAAAAATCTCTCTTTTTTAGCACTCTTTCTAACTATAAATCCACTTCTGTTTTAATTTCCTCTCTTGCCCTCTTTTAACAACATAACATAACATAACATAACACAACACAGGTAAGCAGAAAGAAAAAGACGAAGCAATCACGCCATGAATGAGGAAATGACTCACCTGCTGGAGGCTGGAGATACACGCTTGGGCTAAACTTTTACTCCGTGAAACACTATCGATTAAGTCCGACATCGCTCAGAGGTTTTGAGCAGCTTGAAAACAAGTTTGAAAACGTGCAGAAGTCCATCCACTCACTCACTAAAGAAACTAAGGCAACCGTGAACAGAGTTTATAATGCGGAAAAGCGCATCCGCGCACTGGAGGACAAAAACAACACAGTGAGTCCGAAAATGGATAAAATGCAAAATCGAAACCCTGCACACGCAGGTTGATGACTTAATCAGCAGGAGTAAAAGAAATAACATTCGCCTGATCAATGTAAAAGAGGAGCTGAGATTGGTGACATGGACGCTTTTGTGGCAAAATCCTGTGTTACATCCTGGACCTGAAGGAAGGCGAGAAACCACCAGAGGTGGACAGGGCACACCGGGCGCCTCGGCCACGTCCAGACCCCGGCCTGCCACCGAGGGCCATCTTCATCTGCCTACTCCGCTGGCCCGACCGTCAACTCATCCTCCAGGCTGCGGGGAAGAAGCCCCTCACCTGGGAGGGTACGCGCTTTTTCGTCCTGCAGGACCTCTCCGCGTTGGTGCAACAGAAACGCGCAACATACAACAGCATCATCGAGTCAATGGATATCGCTTTGGCGTACTGTACCCAGCGAGACTCGTCATAACCAGACCGGACTATCTTTAGCACTCTTTCTAACTATAAATCCACTTCTGTTTTAATTTCCTCTCTTGCCCTCTTTTCACCACACCGCGGACACTGTGTGCCCAGCGGCGGAACAAGAGCTCAAAGTGAAACTGCCGAATATCTTTTGAGTTGGACTGGTCAATAGTACTGTGAGTAACTAAAATAAAAAAATAAAAAACGGAATTCTCTCTTCTTTAGCACTCTTTCTAACTATAAATCCACTTCTGTTTTAATTTCCTCTCTTGCCCTCTTTTCACCACACCGCGGACACTGTGTGCACTGTAAAAAAAACAAAAAATACCACAATGTGTGATTTTGTCTGGGGATTAGTGACCTGACTTTTGTTTTGTTGAAATGTTAATAAATGGGAGCTTCCCCAAACAGCCATCTATTTCCCGACAATCCCCTCTGTGCACGAAGCCTTACATATGGTAATTAAACATCAAAACACCCGCGGCTTATAGACCGGTGCGGCTTATAGAAGAAAAAAATAGTCACCTTTGAAGGTGCGGCTTATAGACCGGTGCGTCTTATAGTCCGGAATTTACGGTTAGTTTATGGGATAGGAATTCTGCCAGATGACAGGCACTAGGCGCCATTTTCTACTTCATTTGGAAGAGAAAATTATCCTGAAATGAAGATTTGATTGACAGCTGTATGTCGTGATATGATTGGTTGAAATGGGGTAGAAATTTGATAGTACTGGGTGACGTCAGCAAACTGTAAATTACTGTTATCAATGAAATCTTGAAAAATGAACTTTTGATGTGAAAAACTAAAGAAATTAATTCGATTTTTGTGATTTTTTTGGCATACATTATTAAATAGGTGCACTGCATACCCAGGTATTTCAACTAAAAGAAAAGAAAAGTCATTTTTGGGTTCAGCTCGACTTTAACGTTGCAGTATACCTAAGATGTATTTACTTAACATTGCTCTCTGTTTGCAGTATACCTAAGATGTATTTACTTAACGTTGCTGTCTGTTTGCAGTATACCTAAGATGTATTTACTTAACGTTACTGTCTGTTTGCAGTATACCTAAGATCTATTTACTTAACGTTGCTCTCTGTTTGCAGTATACCTAAGATGTATTTACTTAACGTTGCTCTCTGTTTGCAGTATACCTAAGATGTATTTACTTAACATTGCTCTCTGTTTGCAGTATACCTAAGATGTATTTACTTAACGTTGCTGTCTGTTTGCAGTATACCTAAGATGTATTTACTTAACGTTACTGTCTGTTTGCAGTATACCTAAGATCTATTTACTTAACGTTGCTCTCTGTTTGCAGTATACCTAAGATGTATTTACTTAACGTTGCTGTCTGTTTGCAGTATACCTAAGATGTATTTACTTAACGTTACTGTCTGTTTGCAGTATACCTAAGATCTATTTACTTAACGTTGCTCTCTGTTTGCAGTATACCTAAGATGTATTTACTTAACGTTGCTGTCTGTTTGCAGTATACCTAAGATGTATTTACTTAACGTTGCTCTCTGTTTGCAGTATACCTAAGATGTATTTACTTAACGTTGCTGTCTGTTTGCAGTATACCTAAGATGTATTTACTTAACGTTGCTCTCTGTTTGCAGTATACCTAAGATCTATTTACTTAACGTTGCTCTCTGTTTGCAGTATACCTAAGATGTATTTACTTAACGTTGCTCTCTGTTTGCAGTATACCTAAGATGTATTTACTTAACGTTGCTCTCTGTTTGCAGTATACCTAAGATGTATTTACTTAACGTTGCTGTCTGTTTGCAGTATACCTAAGATGTATTTACTTAATGTTGCTGTCTGTTTGCAGTATACCTAAGATGTATTTACTTAATGTTGCTGTCTGTTTTCAGTATACCTTGGCCACGGATAGTTTCCAACTTGGTTACAACGAAGAGGGTCACTGTAAAGGAGAGGTGGATTCATCTCTACCAAGACCACAGAAACTGAGCTGGGACATTTCCCCAGAGGTGAGTTCACACACCTTCATTCATTCCTCCATTCCTTCAACCAACATACCTGGCTTCAAATCCCCAAGTGTCCTTGAGCAAGACAGTGGCTACCCTTTCATATGCACGGAGGATTCTGTTCTTACTAGAGAAGTGGCTGCATGGAAACATAAGGAATCATAAGTCATAACTACCTCATCCTCCAATTATGAGAAACCCGATTAAGATGCCAAAGCTACTCCAAGTTTAATCAGGTTACTGTACCATGTAAACATCTTAAGCTGTGTTCACACCAATATATTCATTTGTCTCCCTGTCGCTCGATTCAACCCATTGGAATCGCTGTGTTTAAATCGCTCCGCAAACCGGGAGCGCACTCAGGCCGAGGTGTTCATACTCAGAGCTCGGAGAGAGGGAGAGACTATTTGTGCACAATTGGCAGCACCTGTGTCGGCCCGCTGATAGATGTGGGCGGGGTGCAGCGAGCTTGAGAAAAGAGATCTTCACTGTCAAGAAACAAGCAGCACACAGCTCTAACGTTAAGAGAGGATGAAAACGCAAACAACACAACTGTGTTTCCCCCCGGTGCTAGAATGAATAAATACTCCGGGGTTACGGCAGCCAGTCAGCGTTGCGTGGCAAGCGAATGTTGCAAGCGAAATTTCGCTCGAGTTGGGATATTTCATCTCGGGCGACGAGCGAATTTTCGCTCTGTCTCTGTCGCTCGGACGCCCAGCGATTTTTCGCCCGGGCAAATATACGCTCAATCGCTCGTTTGCATTGACTTTGTATGTAAACTCGATGCCAGCGAAAAACTTTAATAGGTCGGTGTGAACGCACCTTTAGTCTTTTCACTTTTTGGTTTTCACCATCTGTGCAAGGTTCATAAGTACGTACATGTTAACATCAGTAAAACAAAAGTGCAGTACTGGTATTTACTAACTGTCACTGTAGGATTATCATTTCTTTCCCATTGTAGAAGTAGCTTGAGTCAAAGAGGGAGAGGGATGCTGGCAGCTGCACCTTTTTCATCATTTTTGTGGACAGAATGCAAAAAAGGGGATTGAATGTATTGTCATGCAGTCATCATGTTTAATGATCCATCATGATTTGCATCTATCTAACCATGAATACTTACATGTATTTGCATGGTAACCAAATATAGAAATGATGTCATGAAACACACTGTGATCAAATGACCACAAACAAACATTCTATTCCATTTCATTTTATTTCATTTTATTTATTTATGTAGGGACAGATACACAACATAACAATTGTCAATGTCTGATGACATGTATCCCAGCATTTGTAGCCTTGTCTAATTTGCAATGCCCGTCCCTAGATGTTATTAAATTAATTAAATTATTAATTATGATTAATAAGTTATCAATCTGATGTGTGTGCTGTACAGGAGGATGGATTACTCTTATTGAAACAAATTGCAGTTATGGGTATCTCAGTCCTGCTGATGTTAAGGTTGAGGATCTGTGTGTCCCCAGTGTCAGGAGCAGGTGTCACAGGCTCTGGCGGTGGCCCAGGCCCTGGCTGACGATGTGGACTTCCACGTTTTCTCCTTCCGAGAATTTGGCAAGGGAAAGATCAAGAAGTGTCGAATCAGTCCGGACGCCTTCATTCAGCTGGCTCTTCAGTTGGCCTACTACAGGGTGAGCCTGACGCGGAGGTAGTAGAGACACACACACTTGCAGATACACACAGGTACAGTATATCACAGTTTCACAAGGGACAAAAAAGGAGGTTTGACAATTTCTGGGCAGCTTTGAACTGGCAACATTAAGTGTGTATTTACTTGTTTTGCACCCTTGTGTGACTTGGCTTGGCTGTAAAAAGTGCTTCTTGCCTTCCAGGATCGGGGGATGTTCTGCCTGACGTACGAAGCCTCCATGACCCGACTGTTCAGGGAGGGCAGGACCGAGACGGTTCGCTCCTGTTCCAACGAGAGTTGTGCCTTTGTCCGAGTGCTGGAAGGAGGAGAGGTCGGGAACATGGAAACGTCTTCATTCATTTATTGTTCTTTACTTTTTGTTCGGCATTTGTTTATAAAGAAATCAGTGAACAGAGACTAAATTTCACTGACCATCTTGTCAGCATGTGTGTGTTTATGGTCACTGCATGTTGTGGTGTGTTGTGTGATCAATAATGCGACAAGCGTGCTTGTCCCCCGTTTTGATATTCTACGTATCCCAGGTTTTCAGACGTGTAAAATCCCAATGTTTTATTCTTGCGACTGGATTGGGTATACAGAGACTTGACATCTCTAAAAGTGTGATGTGCCATGCGCTCCTTCTCCAGCAGGCAGCAGATGTGTGCAGGCGTATGTTCCGCGCAGCAGCAGAGAAGCACCAGAGCCTTTACCGCATGGCTATGACTGGAGCTGGCATCGACAGGCACCTGTTCTGCCTCTATGTGGTGTCCAAATACCTCGGAGTGGAGTCTCCCTTCTTAAAAGAGGTCAGTGTTCTTTATTTTTTTGGTTTTGCTTCTGTTCTCTCATTGTATTCATGTCAGACTGTTTTTCAAGACATCTTACAATCAAACAGAGCAGTAATAAGATGCCTAAAAAACACAATTAGGTCAAAATAATGATCAGGATCAATCAGGATTAGACAGAATAAGCCAGTTTAAAAAGGTGCGTTTTGAGACAGGATTTGAAGGTGGAGAGAGAGATTAAATATTACAGATGTCTTGTGGGAGAGAGTTCCAGAGAGGCAGAGGCAGAGTAGATGTGAAGGAGTTCAGAGAGAAATGAAGGTAGTATTTACCTCTTAACGTACAGTAGCCAGTACAAAAGGAGCGACAATAAACTGCGTGTGTGTGTGTCTCTCTCAGGTGCTGTCAGAGCCGTGGCGGCTGTCCACCAGCCAGACTGGTGTCCAGCAGGTGGAGCTGTTTGATCTGGTCAACCACCCAGAGTACATCTCCTGTGGCGGAGGCTTCGGCCCGGTCAGTGCTGCCCTCCGCTACGCCCCCCCGAATCTACCCCCCAACCGTTTTAGATCTGGTTGAAGTGCATACCAGGAATTTGAGTTCCATTTTCCTATTACAGCATGTACTTAGGCAGGGATTTCATGTCCAAACAGGGAGATTCTGATTTTAGACCAGAGGTTTTATCTTTCTGAATATGTAGACATCCATGTCTCTGTTTCAAATAGAACAGACCATCTTTGTCGCTGTATACAATATGACTTTTTAAGACACAATATGTCAACCACAACATGTTTTTGCAGTCTTATGCAAGAGTGTGAAAATGTACTGTATATTTGTAATATTTTGTGCACATTTTGTCCTTCTTCCTTATTTTAATATGCAGGTGTCGCTCTGTAGTAGAAAATGGCTCTGTGTGGGGTTAGTGAGTCATGAGTGTTAAGTATAACTGTGTCTCTCCCAGGTGGCAGATGATGGTTATGGGGTTTCCTACAGCATCGTGGGAGATAACATGATCAACTTCCACATCTCCTGCAAGCACTCGTGTCCAGACACCGTGAGTACAGCCTGTGTGGGAGGGGCTCCGAGGGCTCAGACTGTAACTGCTTGGGCCGTTTCATTCGTAGAGTGCAAATTAAAGGAGAATTTCGTTTTTTTTTCAACCTGGACCCTATTTTCCACACTGTATGTGTCTAAGGGACTCATCTATTTTCCACACTGTATGTGTCTAAGGGACTCATAGTGACATATTTTTTTCAAATTGGTCGAGTACTCACCGAGATAGCGTTGTTTACAGCTCGAGCAATGTGCTCAAACAACTACACAGTGATACTACACACACAAACACTATTGACAGTTTGAGCCTTCCCACAGACGGCAAAACAAGCAGTGTTATTAGCGAATGTGTATTGACGATGCGGTGCGGGATTGCCCTGTGTAGTATCACTGTGTAGTTGTTTGAGCACATTGCTCAAGCTGTAAACAACGCTATCTCGGTGAGTACTCGACCAATTTGAAAAAAATATGTCACCATGAGTCCCTTAGACACATACAGTGTGGAAAATAGATGAGTTTATTAGACACATACAGTGTGGAAAATAGATGAGTCTCTTAGACACATACAGTGTGGAAAATAGATGAGTCTCTTAGACACATACAGTGTGGAAAATAGATGAGTCTCTTAGACACATACAGTGTGGAAAATAGATGAGTCTCTTAGACACATACAGTGTGGAAAATAGATGAGTCTCTTAGACACATACAGTGTGGAAAATAGATGAGTCTCTTAGACACATACAGTGTGGAAAATAGATGAGTCTCTTAGACACATACAGTGTGGAAAATAGATGAGTCTCTTAGACACATACAGTGTGGAAAATAGATGAGTCTCTTAGACACATACAGTGTGGAAAATAGGGTCCAGGTTGAAAAAACCCGAAATTCTCCTTTAATCTTACGTAGCCACGCCTCCGTCTCGAATGCGAGATTACCTGCAAATTAACATCTTAATGACAGCATCGGTTTCATATAGAAAAGAGGGATGCGACACAAAGTTTATTTTGCTCCCGTGGACAACATTTAATGGACAGAGACAAACAGTTTCGATCCGATACGGATCTTCGTCAGTGTCACGTGAAGCACATACATTTCAGGAAGTGTGTATATAGGTACCGGTACATACATAGGTGCATACCTCCGCCTGGGGTCAGCTCGCCATTCCGAAGTGTCGGCATTCCGATCATTGACTTCTATGCTTTCGGAGAGGCGGCCCTTTTTATCTCCAAAAAATGTTTCGCCGAGAGGTTAGGTTCTGGGGGAGGTTAGGCTTAGGCGTGGGGGGTGGGAGAGGTTAGGTTTCGGGTTAGGGTCTGGGGGAGGGTTCTTTCGCAATGGCGAGACAGATCTCAATTTTGTCGGAATGCCGGTATTTCGGAATGCCGACATTTCGGAATGCCGAGGTGTCCCCCCTCCGCCTAGTGACTTGGAGGTAGACCCAGGCTCACTTTATCAAAGAGGAAGTGCTATCTAAGAATAAACAAATATATGTACATATATCAAAAGACACAGCATTTGAGTTCAAGTTTCAAAGGTAATTTAGTTAGGGAGTCAATAACTTAAAATATAATAATAAGTAGAGTATACTAAGGAAAGACATCAGGTATTTCGATATCACATGTGTAAGAAAACACATGTTTAATATGTAGAGACAGATCTTAGTTTCAAGTTTCAAGACACTCAACTACACAGTATATACAAAAGAATATTCTAGAGTCCAATTCTAGCTCCAGGAAAACAAAAGGAATAAGGAATAAAAATATAGAGATATATTATGCAGTACAGAGGCCTCTCATAAGGTCTGATATGGGACTCCTCATTGAGTCCAATGGGTGCCATAGTGTTCAATAAGTGGATCCACCATAGTTCTCTCTTTAATAAGAGGTTGTTGATGTTGCCTTCACGTCTTGGAACACTGATCACGTAGTATCAATTTCATACTCATACAGGAAAATTGATCGATTATAACTTCTGCCAAGAAGCTGCTTTACCACAACTGAATTTAATTTTAAAGGGTGTGGTTTGCATGTAACATTATTATTATTATTATTTTCTATTATAATTTTTTTCTGTCGTTCAAAAGTGATTTGGATTCAAAGTTTCTGTGACTCCTTGGCTAGTATCAATTCAGATTGGTCAGAAACAAATGTGACGAGTTTCAACCTTTTTGGATCGACTTTCATAAACCTGCGATCGAAACATTTCTCTCCTAGTCACAATTATTCTTTGATCTTATTCTTTGACCTCACGACTGTCTTGCAGGGGGCCCACAAGTTTGGTGCTCAGATCAGGAAAGCCCTCCTGGACCTGCTGCAGCTGCTGTGCCCCGGCCAAAGAGAGCCCGCCCAAACAGCAGAGAGCCGAGGCGAGGCCAAGAAAGACCTGTAGAGCGTTTCCCCAGCTGTGCAAGTCTCTTTGTGAGATTATTGAGTGATCTGTTGAGGAAAGGTCAAGGCTTTTTTTTTTTTACAGCCAATAGGGCAATATTCAAGAGACCGCTTCATGGGGAAACCAGTGTTATAACTAGAATGGTGTCTTGCCAATAGGCAGTTCTGTTTGTGTGTATATAACTTGTGTGAAATTGATGGTTGGTGAAGACGGCAAAGGTCTACAGAATCTCAAATTATACAGTGTTTAATGAGGGATGGGAATTTATATACGATTTTATTTATTGGTATAATCTTTAAAGTTTTAATATTTTATTTGATCCAAATGATTTGGAACATAAATATTGACAAACCCCGACTGAAAATGCTATTATTGTGACACGGTTGTTTATTTTCAAGAGGTCCATTATGAATTGCGGCACTCAAAATGAAGGTCATTACATTTTTGATTAGGGTTATTAAATTTATCATAAATATATATATATATATATTTATCATATATACTTCACCTTATTGCAGGGAGTAATTTGTCATTTCAAGTGCAGTATGTTTTGACCCCGTCTTTGGGGTTAAACGTATGCCACAGTTTGTGTTGTGCCACCAGTGTGCGGTGTTCAACTTGTGATGTTGAATTTTGTTTTGAAAAGATCAACAGGAAGTGTGTGATTCCTGGAAGGTTAGCAGAGAGAGGAGGCGTTACGGGACTCCTAAGGTCATTTTTGGTTTCTACCGTTTGAATGCTGTAACCATGACAACAGCGACGGAATCTCAATAGCCTTCTCAGACTTCAATGTTGATCATTTACTCTGCTTTCCAGAGTAACAGTGATTGTACTGTTTTGTTGAGAATCCCAGGCTGTCATAGAAGTAGTGAAATGGCATGGTTTATTCAAATTCATAGATTATCATTTGACTGTTATTATAATCCAGTGCCAACTGACCCTTTTGATATATCTTTTTTATTTATACAGAAGTCACTGAATCGGAAGGTTTCTCTCGTTTTTTACACACTTATATTGTACATATATAACCATCTCAGTGGTCAGTAGACATTTTAGGTAAAAAAAATGTAGCTTTGTACTATATATAATGAGTAATGATAAGATGTATTTCTTTGGTATGTTCTTATTACCGTAGTTTCAGTGTGTTATGAAACAGGCAGCGTAACAATGCAAGCTGATATTTTTGAACTATATGTGCAGGTAGCCAAGCCAGAGCACTTTTGTGTGTCCAGTCTGGACTTCTTTAAGGGTGCTTTCTCACTGGGAACGATTGGTTTAGTTCCGTTTCGTTCCGCACCCGGGACCGATTCATTTGCCTCCCCCGCTGGTCAGCTTTCACATTACAACATTTCTTTCCATGCTCGGAAACGGAACAGAGTGCACTTGCGTCATCAACTATGCCTGGAGTTGATCCTCGCCCGTGTGTTGTCTATGTGGTTCGGAACGGTTGGCTTTCACACTCGCAAGTGTTCCGTGCCCGGGCACGCCAAAGCGCTCCTCAGACCACCTTTTCCAAGTGGATCCTGTTGCGCGCCCGGGCGCGGAACGGAACACAACGCAACGTTCACACTCATCAAACGTTCCGAAACTGGGGTCAATTTGGGGACAAGTGTGCTCGGGAACGGTACCGGGGCGGCAGTGTGAAAGCACCCTAAAAGATGTGTTTTTTTTTTTTCAAGCCCTCTGATTTAAAAGCCTTGTATGTTACCAGTGACACAGATTCTTGTGTAATTCCCCATTGCTTACTGCCAATTTTGTTTCTCCGATTGTTTCTTCACTCCAGATCAGCTACTGAGCAGCTGAGCTTGTATCACTATATTAATATTGTCAGCCTTTTTTTTAAAGCAAAGTGCAAGGAAACAATGAAATCGTTCTCTGTTTTCTTTTAAAAGGGACTCATTTACTTTTGTTACGCTCTTGTTGTTGTTTTTTTGCATGGCAGAAACGGAGTTCCGTACTCTATAATATCACGCATTCCAGCAGAGGCTTGCATATCCAAATCTTAGGATTCAAAATGGATTTCTCTATTTCTGTCTGGTTCTGCATGTTGAGTAAACAGGGAAATGGTTCTGCATGTTGAGTAAACATGGAAAAGCTACCCCAGGCACCCTTCTCTTGATATTTTCTCTGTGCAGTAAATGGCAGAGACAGTAGAGGCCACTAACTGATTTGAAAGGAAATGGGCTACGAATAGATATTGAGTCGTAACTCCTAAATTGCATAGTCACAGTCTTCCTCCCTTTTCTCCCTCTCCTCTTTTTGGTGGAAAATGTTCCCATCCTGCTGTACTCTCCATCCAAGATCCACTCCCTCCTGCTTTTCTTGGATCTGCAGAAGTAAGCAAATGTACAGAAACAGCCAGAAATCACACCTTTTTATTATGATCCTTCAGCTAGTAATGTACTCTACTATAAGACTCACTTGGTTCAAAATGGCTTGTCTCACAGCAGGATCGTTGAGGTTCAAGGACGAATGTGACTTGAGTTCCAATCTCACGACCTGCCTCGTGACTTGAGGGATTTTAATCTCCTCTGGCTTCTCAGTGGCTGGCTCAGGGGTGCTCGTTACACTTCCTGAAAGATTCAACGTGATCGCATGTACTGTAAAGTGGCATAGCTGTCGCCGAATACAATTCTGCTCCCACACACACACACTCACACAGACAGACACTTGACATCCTTATAGGATACCAGTATCTTCCGGTAGCCCATAAATCTTCATTGCAATGGTCTACAAGTGGATTTGGGGCTTGCATTTTTTTGCCTGTATACATTTTACATTTACATGAATAGCCTGTATGCATGTATTCTTGCAACATTGAGTATAGAAAATTTTAACATTTTTGCAAAAACACAACAGTCGAATTAACTTACGTGAGCACACAACACCAGCATCTTCACCATGCCCGCAGTTACTTTTTCCAAATCCTCTGTGTGAGCACTGGGACAGAGAACTCTCGTTGCCAGAGCAAACAACATCATCCAGCCAGATCTGCCCAGTCCCTTTACCAAAGAAGGCACTATTGTGGGTACTATTAGCACTCCCACATCCCAGCTGCCTGCACACCACACCAGCATCCTTCATGTCCCAAAAATCATCACACACGGTTCCCCAACTCCCCTTATGACGGATCTCCACTCTCCCAGAGCAGCGTCCATTTCCATCCGCCAGCCTAATCAAGGTAATATCTGTAAGAGAGAAACAGGGCCATGGAGGGCCTGTTCTACTGAAGATTGCAGCTAAAGACAGGTTGTAAATGACGTCTTTTCAAGTCAACTTGGCATCTCAGGGCTTCTGGAGACTTGGATTACGCCAGGTGAGCAGTATGGAGGCTTTTTTTTTTTACGTTCGACAGTTGGTCATCCACTTCAATTGTTTAGGAGAATTCTGCAACAATGTTTTTCTGTGAAACTCCAGGAACGTTTTGTGGACTTAAAAACTTCCATCAGCATTGGAGTGAGTAGATAATGATGGAATTTTCATTTTTGGGTGCACTATTTTATTATTTATTTTTTATGGGGGGGAGGGGGGACTACATATTCTCTGGGGGAACAAACATCAAACCAAGAGACATCGTCAGCCAAAAAAGAGACCAGAGGCCTACTCTCCCAGTCAAATGAAAGTTATCCTCTCTCCTCATCTTTTCACTATTTTGCTCATGTTAGTATTACAGCAATTACATAATTACTATACACAGTATATATATAGAGAGAGAGTGCTCAAAAGTCACGTTGCACACGCAGCTTGGCCGCTGTGCGGCCTCGCCCGCAGCTCGGCTGCTCTATTGGCACACGTGTTGCTCACAAAATGTTATGCCCTTAGGTTTACATGCCTATGACATCATTCATCAGTGATGTCATAAGATGATTTTGCTCTTATGACATCACTGATGACAACATCAGCCTTATGACATCACTGATGACATCATCAGTGGGATAAACAGACAACAGAACAGACAGAGATTGGCCACTTACTCCCTTTTATATATTATATAGATGGATAGATTAAAAAAAAATACAGTATGTGGGGGGGGGGGCTGTTTAACGGAAAAGTAAAGCACTGACAATTGTCAGAATATAGCGTATATGTACACTGACATTGATTTGTTTAGGTGAGCCTTCTTTTAGGTTGCCAAATTACGGTCTTGCCAGAGAGCTCTGTTTCCATGTCAGAGCTGCTCCTAGCTGGAAGCCGCTGGATGTATTCTACTGTGGGTATGCCACTGACTATACTGTAAGTACTGTACCTCATACAACCCCACATCCAAAAATCTGAACTATCCCTTTAACATAATTTTACACCTTGAGAATTGATATTGTTGATAGATAATGAATGTCACAGCTAAACTCACATGTAAACTGTAAAGTAATACATACAGTATGTTAACATGCATATGATATGTATTTTAAAATCAAATCCACGCGTGATTGTAAAGTAATCAAATTGCAGTAGGGCTTCAGTGGTTTCGTTATTGATTACATTTATCAGCAGGTTATAGTTAATGTAACTGATCCTGAGGATAACCTCACCAAACTTTTTACAATTGACTTACCATTGTAACAGTAGAACGGGAATGTTTGATCGCAACCCCTGTCATACCACATCATGGTAGAGGGACTGTACAGCGTACAGTCTCCATCAGCGTTTGGCTGAGAGGCATGCCAGAACCTGAAGGCACTCCTCCCCTGGTCCGACCACGTCCACTCATCTCTGAACAGACCCATCCACACCCCGGCTGGCTGTGGCACGGCGGCGCGGAGCGCCTGCTGTAACGCTTGGTTCTCACTCGGGTTCCTCACACTCGCCAAGTGGCTGTGATTGGCTGCTCGACAGTACATTTGGGCTTCCCTCCAAGTCTTTTCTTCAGCAATTATAACATACTTTCCAATGGGCTTCTCATCTGTAAACATGCAAACACATGCATTGACTGGGTGCTTGCACAAAATTATGACGTTTTCTTGCTGTGACATGTACTGTATTTAAAGGTGCATTAAGAAAAGTTGGACTGTTACATAGCACAAAATGACCATAAGTCTTGGTAGAGTTATTGATTAATATCTTGCAATTACTTCGCCAGGTGCTGACATTTCTCGCTTTCAAAACTCACTGTTTCTCAGTTTTGGAATAAATACTCCCAGCTCATTGGAATTTCAAGACACTCCCAGTCTCTTCCCCTCCTACTCAGCAAGGAGGTGCCATGAGGGAGAAACCGGCATTGCAAAATTTCCTTCTCAAACGACCGTCAGTATTGCTTTTACATTATTTAGGATTATAATATATTTCCTCTCAAATAGACATTTCTGTTGAATCTCTGCTCGAATATGCCAACTTACTCATCTTTTATTGTTGTAATAATAATGTGACTTTATTATGCACGTTATTACAGGCCAGTGTAAGGGCTGGAGAGTTGTCAAAATTTTGTTGCAATTCCTTGGTCGATAAAAATCATAGGTTACTTTAGTAAAGCTTCCCTGCCTACCAACACGAGGGTCACAGGTCCCTGTGTTATCTCCTGCTTGGTCGGGTGTCCATACAGGCACAATTGGCCGTGTCTGCGGGTGGGAAGCCGGATTAGGGGCATGTGTCCTCCTGGTCGCTGCACTAGTGCCTCCTCTGGTCGGTCGGGGCACCTGTTCGGGGGGAGGGGAACTGGGGGGAATAGTGTGATTGGCCAAGTTCAATTGGGGAGAAAAATCCGGTGGAGGGGGGGGAAGCTACAGCTACATTTGACCCACTAGACCAGAGCGTGAGAGAAACAACAACACATTATGTACAAAATAAAGCATAGCAAAACCACTGCACTACAGAGGCCTACTAAGGACAAACATTCCAAAAGCCCCATGAAGCTGAAATCTTCACTGTAGCTAGGTGCTTCAAGAAGGTACAGTAAAGTGCAGATACTGTAGCTGGGCTGCTATCAGATTTAAGCTAAAAACGGGGTGTAAATGGCCTCTTTCAAGTCAACTTGGCATCTCAGGGCTTCTGGAGACTTGGATTACACAAGGGTGAGCAGTATGGAGTCTCTTTTTTTCTTCTTCTTTTACATTTGAAAGTTGGTCACCATTCACTTCAATCGTTTAGGAGAATTCTACAACGGCCTTTTGCTGTGAAACTCCAGGACTGTTTTGTGGTCTAGAAAACGTCCCCTGTCCTTCCATCGGCATGGGGCTGAGTAGATAACGACAGCATTTTCATTTTTGGGTGAACTTATCCTTTAAGTTAAAGCCAACTAACTCACCGTCCTGACAGGCAAAGGGCTGTGTTGTCTGGCAGTCTTCACTGAGCCACCTTCCCTCAGCGCTCATGCCTCCACACAGGTGGGAGGAACCAGGCGGCTGGGCCCAGTTGGTCCACTCAGCGACCCCGTCACTGCTCTCACTCTCTCCCACAGACCACAGCCACGGCCCGATCGGCCCGGTCTTTCTCAGACCCATCCAGATGTTTTGCGACACGCCGCTGGCTGATGCCTGCTTCGTCATCCTCTTCATCTCTTCATAGGTGCCCACTGTAGCCAGGTCAGTGTGGTTGTGTCTGCAGTGCTGCTGTGCCCCATCCCAGCTCTTCTTCAGGTTCACCAAGTGATATTCACGCTGAAGCTGTGAGCAAACTGCCACAGGTCCTGCAGAGTGACTTTTCATGTTACACCCATTTTGACAACGTCGTGTATTCTCATTTCATAGGATTAATGTGTCAGCATGAGTAATTTTTTTTTTTTTTTTTTTTGTAGAAAGACACTGACCTAAAATGAGCGGCAGCAATAACAGACGCAGCATATTCTCTCCTATGACATGATGGGATAATGTTAGTGACATAAGTTCACTGAAAATCTCATACAGATATATACATGAACATCTAATAAGAAGTTCCAGTTGGCTTAATTATGTTAAAGGTTGGACCCTGAACTCAATTTCCTCTTAGAATGACCTATGGTTTTTTTCATGTCTTTGGAATCTATTTGGAAGCAATACATCATAGTATTCAAATAATCACATTGTTCTTTATTGCATTGCTACATTTCCCAGCAAGGACGGATTACCAATGCCGAGGCCCCTGGGCACAAGCACTTGGAGGCCCCTCTACGGTACTTATTACGGATTATTATTTGGGGGGGGGGGGGGGGTTGCAGCAATTTTTCAGTTGATACCATTTTGTTGCACAGAGTTGGTGCAAGATTGATTAAAGAAAAGGTCAAAAATCCTTTCAAAATAACTTACTTAATACTTAATTAATACACCAAGACCTTAAAGAACACCATAGAAAAAAATAATGCTGTGATTTGGTATCATTAACTTTTGACATTGGAGATTTCTGTAAGAATTGCATTTTTCGACGTTGGGTAGCGAGCATCATACCCAATCTGGTTATACCCAATGTTTAGGAACCCCCAGTATGCATAAATATTCAAATAGAAGAGGTGAAAATAACACATTTATAATGCACTGCATGGGATTAGCTTAAAGTGGGCCTGTCTGTAAAGTGGGAACTCGTGGGTACCCATATAAACCATTCTCACTCAGATATCGTGAGAACGGAGCACTTTGAAAATGGCCATGCCCTTGCCAAAGTTTTACCTAGATTTGGAACGTTATTTTGCCACCTTCCCGACAAGCTAGCAAGACAGAAAAAGCAGGAGGCCCCTACACGTCGGAGGCCCCCGGGCCCGGGCCTAGTCGGCCCGGTGCATAATCCGTGCCCGTTTCCTGGTAGCTGCCCGTAACTCGTTCATGTTTAGGGCAGGTACTCTCAAAAAGTATTTTAAGGTTCTGTTGAATTGATATATCTAGACCTCGATCACTGTCTGCCATGAGTTGAGTTACCCAGTAGGCGGCTACCCAGCAAGCAGTGCTACAGCCCTCGTTTGTAATGAGAGAAATTAGTCTTCTTACCTGACACCCAAATGCTTCCTAATAGAGTGGTACTGCCGGTTACTACTTCTCTTTCCTTCACTCTGAAGTCTTTTGCAAGCCTCTCTACTGTGTATACTGATTTCCCTTTATGCAAATGCTTTGTTCAGCTGCAGCTTGTATTTTGTTGACTAGTATTTTGTATAAGGGAGCGATGCAAACGTAATCTTTTGTCTTGGGTACAAATTTGTGGGAGAAGATTTTATTAACCTAAGCTTTCATTCACTTTGTGTTTACTTTGTCAAGTGCAAATCAATTCAAGTGCCAATTACGTTTCAGAGAGACTGCCCCTAATCAACTGTGTCAACACAGATTTGAAAGATTTCATTCCAAAATGTTTCAAATCCATTTGATAAAAAGAAAATGTTACCAGATATTCATCATTCAATCTTTTTTAGTTGACTGCATCCTCAGAAAGGTTAAAAGATGGACGTTTTCAGGATGACTATCAAAATCGTTTTTTTTTAATCGTTCATAAAAACATAAGACTTTCATGCCAACAACTGTGTGAAAATAGACATCACAGTTTTCAAATATTGGATACCTTAATATCTTTGTACTGTGTATACATACTGTATTTGTTTCATATATCTTTATTTGATCCCAATGCATTTGCGAGTGTAGGAACTACTTTTCAAAGCTGCTACTCCAGTGAGGAAGCTGTAAGTGGAGAAAGAGCAGCAAAGCACAAAACCTGGGCCAAGAGAGTGGAGGCCATGTTGATTCATTTAGCACCTTTCTCCTTGCTTCACCTCTGTGTGTTTTGCCTGGCGCTCTCTCCTCTCTGCATTCACCTCTGTGTGTTTTGCCTGGCGCTCTCTCCTCTCTGCATTCACCTCTGTGTGTTTTGCCTGGCGCTCTCTCCTCTCTGCATTCACCTCTGTGTGTTTTGCCTGGCGCTGTTGCCTCTCTGCGTTCCTGCCAGCTGTCTTTTTGCGTCTTGTTTCAGCTGATGAGCTCAGCAACAGTCCCTTCGCTCATTATGCTGCCCGTCAGTCTTCAGCTAGTTCTGCCAAAAGCTGTCAATAATCCACATAGTCCCCTATCCATCTTTACCAACCCATGCCCCGCACGCACGCACGCACGCACGCACGCACGCACGCACGCACGCACGCACACACACACACACACACACACACACACACACACACACACACACACACCTCTACCTCAGCAGTGTTGGGCAAGTTACTTTCAAAATGTAGTACTTTCATTTGAAAGTAACAAGTTACTTTACATTATTACTGTCTGTGTAGAGTAACTCGTTACCTATTACACTACTTTTGCATTATTTTCACCAAAATAACTGCAGTAGCAGAATGACATTGGCGCCCCGGAACCAACTCAATTTGTAACTTGTGTTACTTGTGTTACTTGACAAAGTAACTGGTATATTACTGAAATCCTATTGGTAATAAGTTATATTACTGAGTTACTGCTAAAAGTAATATATTACATGTAATATGTAATATGTAACTTTTGTAATGAGTTACCCCAACACTGCACCTTAGTCCCCGTCACCCCCTTGTACCCCCCGAGGATCCCTTATATAAACCTCTCTCTTCCCTCTAGTTGTGACTCCACTGGTTTCCCTCAGCAGACGGACCACTGGTCAGTCCGTCCACTGGTTTCCCTCAGCAGTGACCGTCTGTCACGTCTTTTGTCCCTCAGCAGTGACCGTCTGTCACGTCTTTTGTCCCTCAGCAGTGACCCGTCTGTCACGTCTTTTGTCCCTCAGCAGTGACCGTCTGTCACGTCTTTTGTCCCTCAGCAGTGACTGTCTGTCACGTCTTTTGTCCCTCAGCAGTGACTGTCTGTCACGTCTTTTGTCCCTCAGCAGTGACCGTCTGTCACGTCTTTTGTCCCTCAGCAGTGACCGTCTGTCACGTCTGTTGTCCTGAGTCGTGACTTGTGCAGGTACGTCCTTTTTCTTTTCTTCTCTTTTTTCTTCTCTTGTGTTTTGTTAAACCAACATGTTCAAGATTCAAGATTCAAGATTTTTATTGTCACTCCATGGTACAAGTATCACGTGTGAAATTCTTGTGCTGTGGACTCCGTTTACGACATAGTACAAATAGGCAACAAGAAATGAGCAATAGGCAATAAGAAATAGGCATCAATAAGCAATACTAAGCAGCAATAGGCAATAAGGCAGAATAGCGATAAGACAAGTCAGTGGCATATTCATTGCACATAGGTGCACATGTCATGTGCATACGTTAGACGTGTTCAGACATTTTAAATTCGACGTATTTGACATACAGTGCAAAGGGGTATGTGTCCTGGTCGCTGCACTAGCGCCGCCTCTGGTCGGTGGGGGCGCCTGGTCAGGGCGGAAGGGAACTGGTGGGAATAACGTGATCCTCCCACGTGCTACGGTGAATTGGCTCCCCGCTGTCAGGTGAAAATAAGAGGGTGGCAACTGAGAATGCCTCGGAGGAAGCATGATGGTGTTCCTCGTGGTCTTGAGCAGAGTCTTGATTTCAACTGTGTGGCCATCTAGAAGCAGGAGTTTACCGTCTTTCTGGGACATTTTCAGCCAGCACCTCTTGCTGTATAGTAGAAGTAATATAAAGTTAGTATTGCAGGTGGGCTTTTAATCCCATCAACCATTAAAGCATTATTCCTATTTGGACTTTTCATATCTGAAACATTTCTCCATTATTAGTAGGCACAATCCTTAATTGCAGTATAGCACCCCCTATTGATACACTTTTTATGCACTTTTGAAAGTGCCCACTACTGGTTCTGATTAGCCTACATCAGTGGTTTTCAAAGTCTTTCACATAAAGGATCCTAAATGTACACAGATGACACCACAGACCCTATTTGATGAGATGTTGTCCCAGGGTCCCTCATCTGATCAGATTTTAACTTTATAGTCCAAATAAATTATTCCCCTTTTTGCTGACTTAATATATACCTAATCAATCTTGAATTATTTCAGTCACATAAAGGCGTCATATTATAGGCCTATGGTATTGTGTTCACCTCACTGTGTGTGTGTGAGATCATGGCAAAATGTGGTCCTGGATCCCTGCAGTATCAACACGGGGGTCACAGGTTCGCGCCCCCGTGTTACCTCCGGCTTGGTCGGGGCGTCCATACAGGCACGATTGGCTGTGTCTACGGGTAGGAAGCCGGATTGGGGGGTATGTGTCCTGGTCGCTGCACTAGCGCCTCCTCTGGTCGGTCGGGGCGCCTGGTCAGGACGGAAGGGAACTGGTGGGAATAACGTGATCCTCCCACGTGCTACGGTGAATTGGCTCCCCGCTGTCAGGTGAAAATAAGAGGGTGGCAACTGAGAATGCCTCGGAGGAAGCATGATGGTGCTAGTCTACGGCTCTCCCCAGATCGGCAGAGGGTGGAGCAGCGACCCGAGCAGCAGGGGGAAATTGGCCAAGTACAATCAGAAGAAAAGGTCCTGGAGACATCTATTGTAATGGGAACTACTGTAGGCCTGAAAATAGGTAGGGACACTCACATCCAAAGCTAGGCCACACTGGGCCTGGGTGCTGGATCAAAGGGTACTTACAGTGAAAAAAGAAAGAAACAATCCGCACACCAAGAGGAGCTCCCGTTAGGTTTTTTTTATTTTGCAAACAGCGTGACGTTTCGGGCCACACTGGCCCTTCCTCAATACGCTTTCTGAAGTGGCAGAGAGACGCCGTCTTAAATACCCATATCAATATACATGACATCACCAGGTGTTCAGCAATTAGTAATTAGAAAAGTTAAAATAAAGATGTACACACATAAAAGACATAGGTTATTCTAGACACAAATGTATAGATTCTAACAGTATATATATACCAGTGTTTCCCATAAATAAAGGAATTTGTGGCGGGCCGCCACAATAATATTTGGACCGCCACAATAAGATGTTGACCCATTTTTTTTTTTTTTTTTTTTTTACAGTGCACCTGAACGCAACATGCAAGATATCCGCTGAATAAGTGTCCAATAAATGTTCATGTCATTCTGGCCAAAACTTCTGTTATAGCATTTCAGTCTGGAATATGGAATATCTTTCAATAATCTATGATTTAGCTGCTAAATTGTCAAATACCGCCATCTGCTCGCTACCCAGGCACTTATGTATGTACTTAACCTAACTAACTTAACCTAACTAACTATCCGGTGTGCACAACACTGTCAGCCTAAACTCCGGCTGACACCCCAAAAACCTACAATCCGCTACAGAAAAATGTATATTGTTTGTTTATTAACTGGCCCCTCGCCTTCTATCATTTCACGAAAGTGGCAAAGCAAGTTGAGTATCCCTGACCTATAGGGAGAAATTTAGTTTGTCATTGTAAACCCACAGCACAGTAATGATGACATGTTCTTCATAGATCTAGCCTTTTAATTATGCTCTTAAGCTATCTCAAAGTACACCAAATTCATGCATTTTACTTTAAAATGTTTAAAAAAATCTCGCGGGGGGGCATGCCCCCGCAACCCCCTAGGGGGTCTGTGGTCCCCCACCACAAATTCTCAAAATCCTGTGGGAAACACTGTATACAGTGTAGACAAATAGGACAAAAAAAATTATTATACATGCCACCCAAAAGAGAGTAGTTTGTGGGCTCTGTTTTATAGTAAGTAGTTAAGTAGAGTTTGAAAGAGGCCCAAAACAAATACAAATATGAATGTAAATACATCCAAAACAAATACAAATATGAATGTAAATACATCAGATAGATGTATTTACATTCAGATTGGTGTGCGGATTGTTTCTTTCTTTTTTAACTACTGTAGGCCTACCACAGAAACCGTTTCAACTACTTTGCCAGGTGTTTACATGTCTGTGGACAGATTTAGTCATTGCGATAGTGTCACAATCGTGCAAGATGCAGTGACGACACTTTTCAGGGGTATAGTTGACGTCAGAAGGAAGGCCGAGTTCACAAATGGGTATAATCGGAGCATGGGGGGCCAGTACCCCCACATTACCCCCCCCACTTTACGCCCCTGGCCCACATTCATTTTAAGTCGTGGGCGTCGCGGCTGGGGTAGTCCCATCGCAAGAGGGTATGTAGTTTATTTCTGAAATCAGGAACCCGCTTATGAGAAGTTATTTTGGGTGCCGTTGGCCTCTCTCTCTGTCTCCCCTATTGAGTGTGTCTCCGTCTGTCCGTTTGGCCAAAACCGCTCAACAATGAAGCGACGTGATGAAAAAGGCAGATGAGGGATTGAGAAGAATTCCTCTCGCAATCCCTCGTCTGCTTTTGGTCCTGGTGGCCGTGTTGAGCCTGATCCACGTGCTCATGCTCTGAGGTCTGGGCTAACAGCTTTACTACACAGGGATGCAAGTGACTCAGACGGCTTCAGTCCTTGATCTGCAATGTTAATGCACTCAAACACAGTTGGCCTGGAAAAGCCTCCAGTTGATGGCGATAGTGTTTGGAAAATTGTCTCCGTTGTTGGGGTGTCTGGCCAGAAACCCCCATAGTCAGGCGTCGGCCCTCACTCTGTATGTCGAGTTGGGCTAAATGCCTATAAGCACCTCTTCAGATATTTTTGACTAGGTCCATTTGCTCTCTGTAGCATCATACTATACTACTACTACTATACTACTATACTAATACTATATTATACTACATACTTTACTATACTAGTTCAGTTCAGTTATGTTTATAGCCCCGTATCAAGCATGTCTCAAAGGGCTTTACATAGCATCGTCACAGTATACCACAGGAGATCATAATATCTACGCATAGGTTACATACATCATATACACACACACACACACACACACACACACACACACACACACACACACACACACATATATATATATATATATATATATATATATATATACTGTATATATAAATAATATATTACTAGATTATATACATTATGATAGTACACAAATACAGCATGTCTTTAGACTGTGGGAGGAAACCGGAGCACCTGACGGGAGATTCTAACCCACGACCTTCTTACTGTAAGGCGATGGTGCTACCCCCTGGACCACTGTGCCGCCGGGTGCGCCTCCTTTATATCAACCATAAATCACACTCACATATAGAAACTAGTAAAGTTCAGGTCAGCGATGATAAAGTAAATGTATTGATATGAGGCTGGTGTATGTATGAGACTTCTTTATTGACTACATCCCTGCACTTCATGTGGGGCTGTGAGTAGATCAAATGATAATAGTGGACTTAGCTGGTGTTAATAGTGGCTTGTAGACCGGCTTAATCTCTCCATTCCACGTTCTCTCTTCCAAATCAAATTAAACACGGAGGATTTGGCCAGCTGAGCTTCTTATCTGGGCTCTTATGGGTAACAGGACACTGTTCCAGCCGAGTCCCCCGGCCCCTTTCTATTCCTAGCTCATTAGCTTCAAATGGCCTTTGCCTTAATCTTGTTCTCACAGTGAAAACAGTGACCCGTGTTGAAGGTGTTCTTCAGCCTCAGAGGCCACAGTGACCCGTGTTAAAGGTGTTCTTCAGCCTCAGAGGCCACAGTGACCTGTGTTGAAGGTGTTCTTCAGCCTCAGAGGCCACAGTGACCTGTGTTGAAGGTGTTCTTCAGCCTCAGAGGCCACAGTGACCCATGTTGAAGGTGTTCTTCAGCCTCAGAGGCCACAGTGACCCATGTTGAAGGTGTTCTTCAGCCTCAGAGGCCACAGTGACCTGTGTTGAAGGTGTTCTTCAGCCTCAGAGGCCACAGTGACCCATGTTGAAGGTGTTCTTCAGCCTCAGAGGCCACAGTGACCCGTGTTAAAGGTGTTCTTCAGCCTCAGAGGCCACAGTGACCTGTGTTGAAGGTGTTCTTCAGCCTCAGAGGCCACAGTGACCCATGTTGAAGGTGTTCTTCAGCCTCAGAGGCCACAGTGACCCATGTTGAAGGTGTTCTTCAGCCTCAGACGCCACAGTGACCCATGTTGAAGGTGTTCTTCAGCCTCAGAGGCCACAGTGACCCATGTTGAAGGTGTTCTTCAGCCTCAGAGGCCACAGTGACCCATGTTGAAGGTGTTCTTCAGCCTCAGAGGCCACAGTGACCCGTGTTAAAGGTGTTCTTCAGCCTCAGAGGCCACAGTGACCCGTGTTAAAGGTGTTCTTCAGCCTCAGAGGCCACAGTGACCCGTGTTAAAGGTGTTCTTCAGCCTCAGAGGCCACAGTGACCCGTGTTAAAGGTGTTCTTCAGCCTCAGAGGCCACAGTGACCCGTGTTAAAGGTGTTCTTCAGCCTCAGAGGCCACAGTGACCTGTGTTGAAGGTGTTCTTCAGCCTCAGAGGCCACAGTGACCCATGTTGAAGGTGTTCTTCAGCCTCAGAGGCCACAGTGACCCGTGTTGAAGGTGTTCTTCAGCCTCAGAGGCCACAGTGACCTGTGTTGAAGGTGTTCTTCAGCCTCAGAGGCCACAGTGACCCATGTTGAAGGTGTTCTTCAGCCTCAGAGGCCACAGTGACCCGTGTTGAAGGTGTTCTTCAGCCTCAGAGGCCACAGTGACCTGTGTTAAAGGTGTTCTTCAGCCTCAGAGGCCACAGTGACCTGTGTTGAAGGTGTTCTTCAGCCTCAGAGGCCACAGTGACCCATGTTGAAGGTGTTCTTCAGCCTCAGAGGCCACAGTGACCTGTGTTGAAGGTGTTCTTCAGCCTCAGAGGCCACAGTGACCCATGTTGAAGGTGTTCTTCAGCCTCAGAGGCCACAGTGACCCGTGTTGAAGGTGTTCTTCAGCCTCAGAGGCCACAGTGACCTGTGTTGAAGGTGTTCTTCAGCCTCAGAGGCCACAGTGACCCATGTTGAAGGTGTTCTTCAGCCTCAGAGGCCACAGTGACCCGTGTTGAAGGTGTTCTTCAGCCTCAGAGGCCACAGTGACCTGTGTTAAAGGTGTTCTTCAGCCTCAGAGGCCACAGTGACCTGTGTTGAAGGTGTTCTTCAGCCTCAGAGGCCACAGTGACCCGTGTTGAAGGTGTTCTTCAGCCTCAGAGGCCACAGTGACCTGTGTTGAAGGTGTTCTTCAGCCTCAGAGGCCACAGTGACCCATGTTGAAGGTGTTCTTCAGCCTCAGAGGCCACAGTGACCCGTGTTGAAGGTGTTCTTCAGCCTCAGAGGCCACAGTGACCTGTGTTAAAGGTGTTCTTCAGCCTCAGAGGCCACAGTGACCTGTGTTGAAGGTGTTCTTCAGCCTCAGAGGCCACAGTGACCTGTGTTGAAGGTGTTCTTCAGCCTCAGAGGCCACAGTGACCTGTGTTGAAGGTGTTCTTCAGCCTCAGAGGCCACAGTGACCTGTGTTAAAGGTGTTCTTCAGCCTCAGATGCCACAGTGACCTGTGTTGAAGGTGTTCTTCAGCCTCAGAGGCCACAGTGACCTGTGTTGAAGGTGTTCTTCAGCCTCAGAGGCCACAGTGACCCATGTTGAAGGTGTTCTTCAGCCTCAGAGGCCACAGTGACCTGTGTTGAAGGTGTTCTTCAGCTTCAGAGGCCACAGTGACCCATGTTGAAGGTGTTCTTCAGCCTCAGAGGCCACAGTGACCCGTGTTAAAGGTGTTCTTCAGCCTCAGAGGCCACAGTGACCTGTGTTGAAGGTGTTCTTCAGCCTCAGACGCCACAGTGACCTGTGTTGAAGGTGTTCTTCAGCCTCAGAGGCCACAGTGACCCATGTTGAAGGTGTTCTTCAGCCCCATGAGCGGCCCCGCACGCTGAACTGTGTACTTTGTGCACTCTGATACTCTGACACCATGAGACAAAAGGAGAACTCTTACAACTTGGACTGCATGTTCGTGCAGTAGCCTAATGAATTTGTTATAACCAATATTAAACTTTGACAAGTCTCATTTAGCAATATTGGAATTCTTAAAATAATTCAAATAAGCACATTTTCTTCAACTATTTATATCACATTTAAGCTTACAATCTGCACTTTCAGAATCTGTAAAAAGAAAAATGACCTTGGTCTACTTGTTACCCAAAACACCAGTCCCTGTCACATATGATCAAATATGTTTATTGTTAAATTGTTTAAATGTTGTACATTTGTTACTTAGTTAAAATTAGATTTTGTTTGAGCGGTTAAATTTTGTACATTTTCAAAAAGAATCTAGGCAGTTTCACAGTGTCTCCCCTCCCTAAAACATTGCTAAAATCCTCCCAAACACGCAAATTGGCAGAATTTGAATGGGAAAGTCTCCAATCAGCAGGTTCACCTAATCTGAATCAGGTCCAGTATTGTGACTATTCTGCTCTGACAACTTGGTCTACAAATTCAGGGAATAGATTTAACTAAACTATTCTGTGCCATATTATTTGGAGAAAAGAATAATATAGAGTTCTAATGTGAATATGAATCAGTAATGTCTGCCTTGTATATGGTTCTCCACAGTTCCGCCATGTCTGATGAAGAAGAGCATGAGTGAGTTACTGTTTAATATCAGTTAAATCCCTGTTTCATGTTCACAAACTTGTACATGCACAATACATGACATTATCTTCTGTTTATAGCGAGACTGATTCTATTATTTTCTTTCTTTCTCATCAGGCATCAGGAGGGTAAGGACATTGGGTTTTATGAATTTGTTTATAGGTTCTATTGTAGTAATTTCATCTCTCCTCTGATTTGGCTGATCTGTTACTCTTATTATTTATTTCTTCAGAGGAAGAGGAGGACCAGGGAGAAGGAGGTGAGACTTCAACGCTAAACTGTATTGATTTGGTCCACTTAGCTCTCATACAGAACTTTCACTGGCTTCACATGAGGCTGTGCTGAGTCCAAACATCACATGTCCCCAAAATGCAAATGATGATCTGCCTTGTGATGTTTGCTTTTAGCTTCGTCATGTTCGGCTGCTGAGTCCTGTATCGGCAGCATGCAAAAGATAATTCCCAGAAATCTCTTCCTGTTTCCTGAATGTAAATTTCGACAAGGAACATTGAATCAGTGTACTGGCCTTCAAAGTAAAAGACCACTAACACTATGAGCAGTTAAACTGAGAAACATTATCTTCAAGGTATTATTTCTGACCTGACAAAGGGGTTGTTTGTACAAAGGTGTTTGATAGGCCCTTTTCACAGCGACTGTTTTGAGGCGGCAAAGCAGGAAGTAAAGCAGGTGTAACCGATAAGATTAATGAGGGCCCTGGCAGTGGAACACCTAAATGGGATGGAACCGCCATTACACCTGCTTTACTTCCTGCTCAACCACCTCAAAACGGTTGCTGTGAAATGGGTCTCTATAGTATAGTGTAAGTGTGGCTATAATTTCTGTCCTTTTTTTCCTTTTTCTTTTTGCTACATTGCTTCTCAACAGTTTTCCTTGAATTGTGTTTTCTAGTCTACTGTAACACAGTGGGTTTTGAAAGTAAACTGGTCACACTCTGATTATTAATTCACTGTTTCCATTTCCATTCTGGCTGACATATTGAAGAAGAACAACCCAAATACAAGTAGGTATGAGCCTTCACATGAATACATTTCAACTGAGAATATTTTCAACGTGTTCCCACTGATATCTGCATTGTATGGCATTGAAAATAATCTGATCCGACTCCAGGTATAGTATACTGTAGCATAGAGAAGTAACAGTCCGTCATGAAATAATTGAGTTGATATGTATTTTATTTATTTATTTCATAGGGACAGTGCAGCATTTATGAACATTTGTATGTAAATGTGCCGGATTGTAGCCTTAGCTAATTTCCATCCGTAGTTTTATTTTTTAAATTAAATATGTCAGAAGGGCCTTCATGTTCCTTTACAGGCCGCACTCACAGCTCGCTGCCCCAAAAATCCCTGACGGAGACCGGGTCGACTTTGATGTACGTTCCCCCTAAAACCCTTCTAAATGAAATGCAGACATGATTATTCTAATCACCGAATCTGTAGGTCCATGAATCTACTGTCTGGTCCTTCTCAGGACATCCACAGGAAGAGGATGGAGAAGGATCTGGTGGAGCTGCAGTCTCTGATCGACGTCCACTTTGACCAGAGGAAGAAAGAGGAAGAGGAGCTGATTGGGCTTAAAGACAGGATCGTAAATGCCTTTCCCTCCCTTCCATTCCCATATACCTTTGTCCAATGAGTGTGTGTTGTGTGTGTGTGTGTGTGTGTGTGTGTGTGGGGGGGGGGGGTTGTGTGTGTGTGTGTGTGTGTGTGTGTGAGTGTGTGTGTGTGTGTGTGTGTGTGTGTGTGTGTATACACATATGTGTATGGTGTATGTTGTGTGTGTGTGTGTGTGTGTATATGCCAGATGATGCAACATAGTGGTTGTGTTGTAGGAGAGCCGCCGGGCAGAACGAGCTGAGCAGCAGCGTGTGAGGGCTGAGAAGGAGCGAGACAGACACATCAGGATTGCGGTAATTAACAAATGCAGAGGGGCCTGGGGATTAGTATTGTATTACATCGTGTTGTTGTATCCATGCATGATAATCTGCTTAATGCTATAGTCAAATCACATTAATTGAACCCCTAGGGGTACGGGGGGGTAATACAGGGCCAGGGTAGGCCTACTTGAGAGAAAGGGGGAATGTAAATAATGTCAAATGTAATAATAAATCATGAAAATAAATGAAACATTAAATCTGCTCAGGAGGCACTAATTGCAACTCTTTTACTCCATTTCTTATTTTGTCATGTTGTCTTCTAAGTGGATTATTATTCATTTATTACATTATGCTATAGACCATTTCCTACGTTAAGGCAGCACTTGGCCCTCCCTCATTACCACCACTGAGGTGCCCTTGAGCAAGGCCCTTAACCCCAACCGCTCCAGTGGAGCTGATCAGTGGCCAGCAGATCAGACTGTGGTTGTACTGGTCAGCTTCCAGGTGTGAATGTGTTGTGTGAATGTGAACAGGGCGCTCCTGAAAAAGAGAGCATTGCTCTCAGTGAGATTCCCTCTGTATAAATGAAGGTAAAAACAAAAATCCTGTAAAAGGAATGATAAAATTCCACTGTGGACATGAATGGGTTGTGTACTTTATAAGTTTTGAGTTTCCAAGAAAGAAGATCTACAGTAGTAAAATACAGCCTTGTTCTTCAGGAGGAAAGACAGAGGAAGGAGGATGAGGAGGCCAAGAAGAGGGCAGATGATGAGGCCAAGAAGAAGAAGGTGCTCTCCAACATGGGGGCTCACTTTGGAGGCTTCCTGGCTAAGGTCAGCATAACGCTCATATCATGGCTGCTTGTTCTGTGGAATATTGCATTTGTGGGAGTTTTTTTTTTAGTATGTGGAGCGTGCGTCTCCTCTCCATGCTGGTCTGAGCTTTGGACCCGTTTGATCTTTCGAGAAGGTCGGATGTGTTTGATTGCTTCTTGCAGGTAGAGCAGAGGAGAGGGAAGAAACAGACAGGGAGGGAGATCAAGAAGAAGACTCTGGCAGAGAGACGCACACCACTGGCCATTGACAACCTGAGAGAAGACGCCCTGAGGTCAGTTACGACCAGGAGAGCCTTCAGGCTGTTTTTGAACTGAAGAAATTGTGGGAATTTATACATGATAATCTAGCATTCCCATGGCTGATGTTGTCATGGCTGTTTCAGAGAACGAGCCAAGCAAATGTGGCAATGGATCTACCAGCTGGAGTCAGAGAAGTTTGACCTGACCGAGAAGATGAAGAGGCAGAAGTACGAGGTGTGCTGAAAATGTCTGTTTCCACATCATTTGTGACTTCATATTCCAAACACATATTTGAATGTCTTTTTTTTATTATTTCTTCAGATCAACGTCCTCCTGAACAGAATTCAACACGCTCAGAAATTGTGAGTGGATTTGCTTGTCTCAGTGTACCATGACCGCCTTCCTCTCCATCTCCCACCAGCATACACAAGACTGAGTGCCCCACCAGCATACACAAGACTGAGTGCCCCACCAGCATACACAAGACTGAGTGTCCCACCAGCATACACAAGACTGAGTGTCCCACCAGCATACACAAGACTGAGTGCCACTTAAGCTGCCTGCTCTAAACCTCCCACAACCTCCCACGCAAAACTTTGCATAGAGGATGCAAAGATGTCCAACTTTGAATGCGTTGTTCTCTCACGTATGAAATGTAAAACTCCCTCATAACTCTTAAATAGGTGCCCCATTGCTTTTGTATTATGTGGAGCACAATGTAAGATAAGTAACAGTATAGACATATAACTGTTATAAAGCTAGTATATCCCCATCTAATGACAGACATGTGCATTCGCTGAATAGCTGTGTGTTGAATATGACTATTCTCTTTCTTCTCTCCATTCAGCAAAAAAAAGGTTGGCGGACGCTGGAAGTGAACGCACGCACACACACACACACACACGCACACGCACACACATGCACGCACACACACACACACACACACACACACACACACAGAGGAGGCACAGAGAAGCAAGAAGACAGTTCAAAATGTTACAGCAATGATGCAGTTTTTCTTCCCTTGAGCTGACTGGAAAATAATTGTTTGCTGTGTGGCCTTTACTGACATTTTTCCAAATCACAAAATTATTATTAAAATGCACATACAACTCAAATGGTCAATTTCATTATCATTCCTGAAAATTCAAGCAGCTAACTAACAGAAACAACATAATAATTACCAACGTCCAATCATAATGAATGTATGTATGTGAGGCATTTGACAAATTGCTGTTAATAGCCTAGTAGTCTAAAAATAGCCTAGTAGTCTAAAAACCAGAAGATTCCAGTGTCATAAAATCTGGAGGTCTGGCAAAAATATTGGCTTGACTTTCAGTGAGTTTCATCATGTGAAGGTGGGGGTCATGCGAGTGTAGAGCAGGGGTGCACAAATTATTTCCCATGAAGGGCCAAAACTCAATCTGGGTGGAGGGCCGAGGGCCAAAAATAAACGTTGTGGAATTACATTAAAATGTATTGTGTTTTATAGAAAATTAACATTCTAAATCTAAAATAACATTTCAATATAGTAATCTACTTTTTATCTGTTTGGTAATTGTAATAATTTGCAATTGGTTATATCTATTTAAAAAAACATCTGCATTTGTGGGGAGCTTAAACATTTAATCAGTAAACACCCAGTTAAAAACAGTTGTATTTTCCACCTTTGTAATCAAGAGAGAAATTTGACTTAATTCACAACTTGAAAAGTCCTCAAGGTACTTTGAAAATCAGCTTTATTGTCCATCTATTGTAAACAATTTGCCATGACAATTTGCAGGGATGCAATCTCAGGAGTGAACACAGTATCCGCAGCCACATTCAGACACTGTTTCACAAAGTCACCACATGAAAAAGCTCGTCCACCCTTTCCAATCAGTGCAGATATCTGATAACTTGCCCGAGTTGCATTCTGGATAAAAAATGTTTTTTTTTGTTTTTTTCCCCCAAAATCTGTGGCGGGCCAAAACAAACAGAGCTGGCCTGCGGGCTCCAAATTGGTCAGCACTGGTGTAGAGTGATGTGTTCTGAGCTAGGCTGGGTGCAGCCAGCCTCACTCCTCCTGCAGTGTGAACACAGTCAGAGTGATGTGTTCTGAGCTAGGCTGGGTGCAGCCAGCCTCACTCCTCCTGCAGTGTGAACACAGAGTGATGTGTTCTGAGCTAGGCTGGGTGCAGCCAGCCTCACTCCTCCTGCAGTGTGAACACAGTCAGAGTGATGTGTTCTGAGCTAGGCTGGGTGCAGCCAGCCTCACTCCTCCTGCAGTGTGAACACAGAGTGATGTGTTCTGAGCTAGGCTGGGTGCAGCCAGCATCACTCCTGCAGTGTGAACATGGCGTGGACGTCGTCATCGCTGTTCGCCTCGTGCCTCGGCTCAAATCCCGCCTCTCCAGCGACGCTCGCCACTTTCTGTGCAAAGCCTGCTTCCTGCTCTTTGGTCAGGTCCAATAGGTACCTGAGATACAAGGACACATTCAGATCAGATAAGGACACATTAACATTACATTACATTACATTACGTCATTTGGCAGACGCTTTTATCCAAAGCGACTTACAATAACACATTTTTCTGTCTGCAATAGAACAATCAACTATGGAGCACAGTCTATGACAACTACAGCTTCTGAAGGAACAGTGGTACAAGTTTAGGTTAGTGGTACAAGGTTGGTTAGGGTTTTTTTTTTTTTTTTTTTTTTTATATATAAGGAAAGAGAGAGACGAGGTTAGATCAAGAAGGGCCCAGATGGAGCCTGAAAAGGTGTGTCTTTAGTCTTTTCCGAAAGATCGGCAGTGATTCAGCAGTCCTGACCGAAGGTGGAAGCTCGTTCCACCATTGAGGTGCCAGGGACGAGAAGAGTCGAGATCGGGATGAGCGACTTTTGAGCCCCCGTAGCGAAGGAGGGGCGAGGCGACCTGCACTGGTGGAGGAGCGAAGGGAGCGGTGAGAGGTTTGGAACCTGACCATGGATTGCAGGTACCGGGGAGCTGTCTGGTGTACTGCCCTGTAGGCCAGTACCAGTGTCTTGAATTTGATGCGGGCCGAGATGGGAAGCCAGTGGAGCTCCTGGAAGAGGGGAGTGACGTGAGAGAATTTGGGTTGGTTGAATATCAGACGGGCTGCAGCGTTCTGAATGAGCTGGAGCGGTCGGATGTCGGTGGCAGGTAGGCCGGCCAGAAGCACGTTGCAGTAGTCCAGGCGGGAGGAGACAAGAGACTGGACCAGGAGTTGAGTCGCTTCTCTTGTGAGAAAGGGACGGATTTTGCGGATGTTGTAGAGAGAGAACCTACAGGAGCGCGCTGTAGCAGCTATGTTGGCAGAGCAAGACAGCTGGTTGTCAAGGATCACCCCGAGGTTCTTGGCTGTTTGGGAGGGGAGTACAGTGGTGTTGTCAATGGAGATGGAGAGATCTGCAAGAGGGCAGTCTTTTCCTGGGAGGAAGAGTAGCTCGGTCTTACCAAGGTTGAGCTTGAGGTGGTGGGCAGACATCCAGTCGCCAATGTCTTTGAGGCATGCAGAGATGCGAGCCTCGATTTGAGTGTCAGAGGGGGGGAAAGAAAGGAAAAGCTGGGTGTCATCAGCATAGCAGTGATAAGAAAAGCCATGAGAAGAGATCACATAGGCAAGAGATCTGATATAGAGAAGGAAAAGTAAGGGGCCTAGGACTGAGCCCTGGGGGACACCGGTGGTAAGAGGACAGGATCTGGAGAGGGACCCTCTCCATGAGACCTGGTATGAGCGGTTAGAGAGGTAAGAAGCAAACCAGGAGAGTGCAGAGCCTGAAATGCCGAGGTCGGACAGAGTGGAAAGAAGGATTTGGTGGTTGACTGTATCGAAGGCAGCAGACAGGTCAAGGAGGACAAGAACAGAAGAGAGGGATGAGGCCTTAGCAGTGTGAAGGGCCTCTGTGACAGCAAGAAGAGCTGTCTCAGTGGAGTGAGAAGCCTTGAAACCGGACTGTAGAGGGTCCAGGAGGTCATTTTGGGAGAGATAGAGAGAAAGTTGTTCGGACGCTGCTCGTTCGAGGGTTTTGGAAAGGAATGAGAGAAGAGAGACAGGTCTGTAGTTGTGAATAGCAGTAGGGTCAAGGGAGGGTTTCTTAAGCAGAGGCTTGACTCTTGCAGTCTTTAGAGCAGGGGGGACAAGACCAGAGGACAGAGAGGAGTTAATGAAGGTAGTGAGGAAGGGAGATATGTTAGGTGAGATGGTTTGGAGGAGAGAGGAAGGGATAGGATCGAGGGGGCAGTAAGTGGCATTAAGATCAATGTAAAGACTCATATCAACTATTATCATTCAAATAGTGGTAAACACAGCAAACTGAAACACAAAAGAGTGGGCTAACCAACAACAGCTAATATTCTAAAATCTGATTTGTGTTTGTCACATGCAGAATGACTGTATGCTGTAGTCTGGCGACTGAATCGTCGCAATGGTGACACGCTCTGTTACTATATAAAAACCCTCACTTGGCCAACTCCACGACGAGAACAGCTTTGGGTGCTGCGATGTGTCTCAGCGCAGAAGGGCCCAACTGGTGCAGCGAGCTGGACAGCATTGACAGAGAGGGAGAGAGAAATAACAGGCAGTGAGACATGGTCCACAGTCAAAATGAGTCTGCAGAAGAGATGACTCTATTTTCATATCACAATATGTGCACGATGCACGATGCGTGTGAAATGTGAATGATTTGTAAGAAGCGGCTCACACCTGGCAGAGCAGTAGATGCTGTTGAAGAACTGAGAGTATTTCTGTTTTTCTGCCAGTTTGGAAAGTGAGTCCAAAGGCAAGAAGGTGACTGAGATGCCATTCAGATGCATCAGGTCTGAAAAGGATTGGGCCTCAATTCAGTACAAAATCAATCAAGGTGTGTGTTTCGCTCCATCATTTATCACATACACCCTACACCAGTGATACTCACCTTGCGGCCCGGGGGCCAGATGCGGCCCGCGATATTGTGAAGAGTGGCCCCCCGACCATTTTCTAATTCACAATGAAAACTAATGTTAAATCAAGTTTGACTGAGCTCCAGCTAAATTGTCAGATATGGCCGTCTGCTTGCCACCCAGGCACTTACAGTATATGTACCTAACTAACTTAACTTAACATAACTAACTAACTATCCTGTGTGCACAAAGTTGTGAGACTAAACTCCGGCGGACACCCCAAAAACCTACAATCCACTACAGAAAAAAGTATATTAATGTTTGTATATTAACTGGCCCCTGGCCTCCTGTCATTTTGCAAAAGTAGCCACCGGGCAAAGCAAGTTGAGTATCCCTGCGCCTACATGACTGCTGCTCATCTATAAACCACTGGCCTGCCCTGTAGCGCCCCTCGCTGGCTTGCCCGCTGAACTGGCAGTGCTCATTTGTACCATGGCTCGTTAGTTTGCCCTCAGAGACGCACGCCACGCGGGCTCGCAGATGCAGCTTGGCCTCGCCCGCTCAACTGCAACTGTGTGCCACGCAACCACCGCCGCCCGTCCAATTATAATAGTGAGATATTATGTGGCCGTTTACCGTTACTGCTGCCAGAGTTGCGGTGAGCCTCTGGCTGTGAGGCGGGGTCCTCTGCGTCTGTTGTCTCTCTGTCTGACTGGAGAGGAGTGGAGCTGCTCCTTCTACACTGCAATGTCTGGAACAAGGCCTGCACGTTGGCAACGGAGATATCCTGGGCTGTCTGAGGATATGGAGGAGGCAGTGACGACACAGTGAGACATCAACTCATCTCACAACAACAGTGGAAAATCACTGCAATCACTGGAGGTGTAGTTGTTGTGACTAGTAGTATCGCCAAAGTCGCGGTGCAAGTTGCTATTCAGACTGTAAACAGTGGAGCACGGACACGGAAAAGGAAGTGACGGTGGCAGGAGAGGCGCTCTGTACAGGAAGCTGGGGAAAAATGATAGGGCTGTCCCAGAGTCTGTTTTTCAAATAAAAATAAGACTCTGGGTTCCCAGATTGCCCCGTTCCTCAACATGTACAAAATGTACTGCAAGTGAACACCGATGATTTGAACTGGCACAGACACAAACAACAATGGAAAACATGCAAACCATTCGTTTTTACCTTGATATGTTGCCCATTCTGTGTCTGCAGTAGGCTCTTGTCATCAGTCTCAATGCCAAAGGAGAGGTAAGGACTGGAGACAATGTCCCCCCAGTAGCCCCTAGCTGCCACTTTGTCACCTCTCTACACACACACACATCAGAGTGGAGTTCCTTTGTGATCTCACAGAATCACTGTATCATGTGCTGTCAGTGTCCAACTACAAACAAGAAGAATACTTACAAGACTGAATGCTCTTGTGGAGATTAAAGTTGAATTGGTTATTTGGTAGGAACCTTCCCTCATTTCAAAGGCCACGCCCCGCTCCCTCCATCGACCATACTGTTGTCTGTTGATGACGCCGCACTGAGGACACACAGCAAGTGACGTTACAGAATGAGTGTCCATATCAGAATCAGAATCAGAAAGACTTTAATGATCCCCGGGGGGGAAATTGGGACAAGTTACAGTTGCTCGCACTCAGGCATGAAATATCCACATAACACAACGTAGCATAACACAGTATCTCCCTAAACGTAAAACAGTCAATACAATAAAATGCAATACACTGATGGTATTACAATTACAATGTCTAAGCCTCCAAATCACTTTGTAAAGAATCTGTGCCATTGTGAGTTGTTGCCTGTTTGGCCACGAGTTAAATTTCAAAGCTTTTTTAGGCGGCAGTTACAATCTGCTAGCAGAGGAGGAAGAAGGTGCAAGCAACGGTCAGATACCCCTTTCTCGTGCAGCTTCATGGAAAGGTCCCAGTCGAAGCAGCCCTTCCTGGAGTCGTAGCGTGTCCCCAGGTGCTGCCTGACCCGACCGTCCCAGAACTCGCTTATTGAGGCAGGAGGTGATGAAGACGAAGAGGACGCGGGCTGCAGCCACAGCTTGAATATCCGGGCCAGCTCATCTCGCTCCTTGTACTGTCGTCGAAATATGCAGATTATACAGAGCGGACCATCAGTGTCTGATCTCATACAAAAGCACTTTACAAAAGATTTGCACTTTACAAAAAAGAGTCATTAGGATGGTTCATCATGCTGGGTACCTTGATCATACAAGTCCTTTGTTTTTAAAATCGTGTATTTTAAAATTCATGGATCTAGTCAATTTCAAAACTGCACAGTTTCTGTTTAAAGCCTCAAATAACTTATTACCAAGTAACATCCAAACGATGTTCACGGTTAGAGAGGGAAAATACAATTTAAGAGGTAAGCATCATTTTAAACAATCTACCATCCATTCAACTCTGAAAAGTATGTGCATCCCTGTCTGTGGTGTCAAACTGTGGAACAAACTAGATCAGGACACAAAAATGTGCACTAACTTAGAACTATTTAAACGCAAATACAAACAATCACTCTTGGTCAGCTATAAAGAACTGGTCAGCTAATTTATACTTCATATATATAATTTTTTTTAGAAAGGATTTATTTAGTTTTGTATGTTCGTATGTTTTTGTTTTTTTTATATTAAAGTTGAATGTTTAATTTTTAAAGATGTTACAGATTTATGGATTATGTATGTTCTTATGGATCGTCTATGACAATGTAAGGGGGGGCTGTACATGATAAGCTTTGCTTCCTTCAGCCCCTTCTCGAACTTGCACTTTATCACTGTGTACCTGTTTTTCTTTTTACATATACTGCCTGTTTTTATGCTTGTGCTTGTTTGACACAAATAAAAATCTAATCTAATCTAATCTAATCATAGTTTGGAATCTTACTCATTGAACACAGTTGTCTGTCATCCCACCTTGAGCAGAGTTGTGTCCAGGCAGGCGTGTGCAGCGGTCTCCAGTGTGTCGGTAACGGACCGAGAGAGCTGGGACGCCGCGCGCCTCAATGTCTCCTGCGTCTGGCTGCGGATCTCACTGTTCCCAAACACCTCCAGGAAAACCTCTGTCTTCTCTGAGAATAAAAACATAGCAAGATAGACCGACAGACAGCTCTCCATAATAGCATTAAGATTAATATAAGGGAGGGGGTATGGTGGTGCAGTGGTAAGCGCTGTCGCCTCACAGCTCGAAGGTCCTGGGTTCGATTCCCACCTGGGACGCTGTGAACGCTGAAGGAATGCGTGCCCGTCCGCATGTCCTCGAGTGCCCACCGCCCGGGTGGGGTCATCAAAAGGGCCTTTCTGTGTGGAGTTTGCATGTTCTCCTCGTGCCCCCTGGGGGTTTCCTTCATATAGGAACCCCCTTCACCAAAACATGCAATATCCTGGTTGCTAATGTGGTTCCTCCTCTGGTCGTTAGGGGCGCCTTTTCAGAGGGAGGGGAACTCATTGGAATAGTGTGATCCTCCCACGTGCTATGTCCTACCGGTGAAGCTTCCCCTGTCAGGTGAAAAGAAGCGGCTGGCTACTGCCCATGTCTTGGAGGAAGCATGGAGCCAGTTTCGGCTCTCCCCAGATCGGCAGAGTAAGGGGGAGTAGCAACCAGGATAAATAAATTAAATTAGCACTAATGGGGGATAAAAAATCGGGGGGGGGGGGGGAGTCTTATTTATCATTAAATAAGACTCACCATGAAGTCCCACACATTCCTGAGGTGTTAGAGCCAGATAGAGGAGCAGCAACTGTCTGGCCACCACCTCCATACTGTGTTCTATCAGCCATATCTACAGGGGAGCAGAGAGGCAGGTTACACCACACACACGTTACGCCAAGCCACCTCTTTGTCACGTGACTGACTGACTGACTGCGGCTCACATGGAGGCTGTCTGTGTCCCGTAAAGCTGCGATGGTCTTCAGGATGTGCCGTGGATCTCCACTGCCCACCAGCAAAACATTGACCTCCCCTTCCTGTCTCTCAGGGCCTGAAGAGAGAGAGAGAGAGAGAGAGAGAGAGAGAGAGAGAGTAAATGGCTAAATTCATTCAAACACTGTCAACATATTTCCCCCATCCACCTTGTTATTATCAGAGTTCATACAGACAATATTAATTCAAATTTGAGGACTTTTTCCAGCACTACTTTGTGTCCATAAGGACTCTGCGCAAAAGCAATGGGCTAGAACAGTGGTTGATGAACCCTGTAGCACATCATCCATAAGAATTCAAAAAAATCAAAATAAAAACCATCATTCCTACTCTGATACATTCTTGTTTTTATTTTGTGATATGGACCTTCTGAGTGTGAAATAAAGATTATTATTATTTATATGTGGTGGGGAAATCTCTCCTATCCTCGTGCACGCGCCTCACCTGCAGCCAGCAGGTCGCGCGCTGGGCTGAAGCCCCACCAGGTGATGCAGCCCGCGCCCTCAGATGTCCGTCCAGCTCTCATCCTGAAGACAGACAGACGTCAGACAGCTAGCTAAGGTCAGTAACCTGTCTCTCTCTCATCCTGAAGACAGACAGACATCAGACAGCTAGCTAAGGTCAGTAACCTGTCTCTCTCTCATCCTGAAGACCGACAGAGAGCCTGCAGCTAGCTGAATAACCTGTCTCTCTCTTCACCAAAGGAAACAGAAGACTTCAGCCAACAAGGTCATGTTTAGCTTAGCTGCTTTGTTCATTGCAATGCACTGCACATAGAAGCGTTAGCACATGCCTAGGCTAAGCTAAGCTATAGTCAATGTTGGTTGGCTCAGTGGCAGTGCTGCTGAATGATGATGTGAGATAGATTAGCATGAACGTCAGTCAACAAACAGTATGCTCAGCTATGGCCCGTACCCAGGGCACTTAGCCTATTCCTATCCATGGTTATAAAACATATAATAGCCTACGTCCTGAAATGACAATGGATAAACTCACCTGGCCGACCAGCACAGACTGTATGGTGAACTGTAACAACAGAGTAAGGTTAACAGGTTGTTAACAAACCTGAAGCAGTCTGAGCACAAAGTTTCGGATGTGTTGCTTGTTGGTTGCTAGGCAGCAGTTTATCAATAAAGAGGGAGCGGCGCCCTCTATCGGTGCCTCTGACCATGTGCAAGGTTCTGAAGGACAGTGAAGCTATTGGAATATTCTTGATGTAACAGTGTCCCACCCATTCATATCTAACTCTTGAATCGTCATTTGGCTGGTACGCTTCTTATCACAATGGCTGCCATGTTTGACAATGGAAATCTATGTTCATTTGGTGCATGAGGCTCAGAAAGGTGATGTGTTACCATGGCAACAGATTCATTTGTATTAACATTTCAGTGGCAGTTATGATGAACATACTAACTTTGCTGTCTGAGTCTTGTGTTCGTGTTCACAATTAATGAAACAATTAAGATCGTACATCCATTCAATATATATGAAATCAAAGCATGATCAAAATCCTATGGAAGCCATGTTAGGTGCGTCTACCAAAGAGGGAGGTCTTTCTATCCATTCAATTATGTGCTAATATGATGCTGCATTCATAATAATGAAGAAATGCGTACGAGAAAAAAAGGCAAGTCAATATGGGTTTATTTGTCCCAGAACACAGCCAAGAATTTTCAGGAGATTGCCATAACGCCGTATCGTATTGTTTTTACAGCACTACAAAACAAGCAAAAAAGGCAGAGTTTACAGAGTGTAGCTATAGACTAAAACTATCCCATCCTCAGAGTTTAAACCAACCTGTCAGCATAACAAGACAAAGAAAAACGGCAAATTCCTTCCTTTGTTTAGCCTCATAACTACTAGGCCTATATGAGCACATTTACAGATATGGTTTTCCAAGTATATATTTAGACAAAGAGGTGACAGAAATTTTGCAAACAACCAAATGCCTCCC
>NC_139626.1:32449236-32481736 GCF_964638095.1 Poromitra crassiceps | reverse complement strand
AAGAGGGGAAGCAGCCTGATGTGGCAGGATATCCAGCAACCATCCTGAAATGCTTAACTCATTACCTGACCCCCCATAAAAAACAAACTAAAATAATATACCTCTTTTGCAAAAGAAAAAGCATAATCCTCTATTTAAACTCTTCCTTCTCGATGAAAGACTTTGTATGAGCATCATGCAGTACAATATGTAGTTGTAGTACATTAGGATTTTCAAAGAGAATTTAAATATTCCAAAATAGCCTGAGATTACATAAAAGAAAAATCCACTTTGATAACTCGGGTTATTCCTATAAATAAATATGAAACATTTCAATTAAATACCAATCAATATGTGTGAGCCTAAACAGCTTTCATAAAGCTGTAAAACACCAAGGGCATCATCCATGAAAAAAAATAAAAAATTATTGGGCACTTTTTGCCTTTATTAGACAGGACAGTAGGTAGACAGGAAAGGTGGGGGGAGAGAGAGGGGATGACATGCAGAAAAGGACCCTGTTTCGGATTCGAACCTGCGTTGCCGTGGTACCAGGTGAGCCACGCGTGGTACCAGGTGAGCCACGCATGGTACCAGGTGAGCCACCAGGTGACGCACATCCATGACATCATTAAGAGGTCAAATATGGCGTTGCTTAAAACAATGGTTTGTGGACTTCTGGAATGTTTATTTGAACCCTCTATTGAACCTTTATTTATCCAGGCGAGGTTTGCTGAGCATGCCTGTGTGTTTTCAGCAACACCCTGCTCCAAAGTCATATAATTACATGCTCACAGGTGTAACTACAGCCCTGAGCAGCTCCACTGGAGCAGTTCAGTTACTGTAAGTTACTTAAGGCGCCGCAACAGTAGTTGTTGGGGAAGCGCCGAAGCGGAGAGCAGTACTCATTCACTTCCCCCCCACCTGGATTTTCTCAGCCACGAAATTGGAAAATGGTTGACAGTTATGAACTAGAATATGTTCCCATATTGTTATAAAATTATCTTGTATACTGCTGACTGTGTCGCAAATAGTCTCCTATACCTTCAGTGGAGCGGCTTCAGGAGTTAATGACTCGAGTATCTTGGCTCTGTTGTTTATCCTTTTTTGGCTAGACAGAACGTTTGTCCAATATGACAGCAGGGGGCCATTTTGTGTCGAAAAGGCAGGGTAAACACAGGTGCAAGCAACACACTAACAAGGGTTTCAAACTTCAATGATTAGAATTTGGAAACCCTCATTAGTGTTTTGCTTGCACCTGTGTTTATTCTGCCTTTTCGACACAAAATGGCCCCCGTGAAAAGGGTCTATAGTGTGTTCTGGGGTGGACTTCCCTTTGGTTATACTGTAGGCCTAGGTAAAAAAAAATACACACAAAAAATAAAAAATAAAATAACCAGTTTCTTGCCAGGAGGGACTTACGTGGCAGTCTTTCAATCTCGTTCATGAACTTGTCCTTCATGTGGTTGTAGTTGTGGTGGGGGTGGTGCTCTGTGTGGGGGTGCTCCGTGTGGGGGTGCTCGTGCTCGTGCTCGTGGTGAAGTGGCTCGGGTGCGGCCTCGGCCTCCGGCTCTGGTTCAGAAGGCTCCACAGCCCGTCGGACCCGGACCCCTGCTCTAGCCAGCCTCATGTCAGCTGTCAAACGAGAGAATCAATGCAGTTATTCACATTGGGTTGTGTGTTTTATATTCGCCTTCCCTGTGAAAACACAACTTTCTATATCCATGCAGCACGCAGTTCCAGGGCTTCAGACAGCATAGATCATCTCTAAGCCAGATGCTCACCATGGCTGACCCTAATCCCCCCTGTCACTCTCATTCTCTCTGTCATCTCCCTCGCCACACAACTCACGCTCTCACCCTCCCTTTACCCATTTCTCCCTTTTCCATCTCTCTCTATCTCTCTCTCTCTGCCTATCTCTCCCTTGTCACTCCCTCTACACGTGACTGGATTAAACACTGGTGCTACAATATTAATCCAAAATCCCAGATTCTCAAAGCTTAAATAAATAGGGGATGGTCTACTACTCCGTCGCTTTTCCCCAACCACGGCCTGAGGCCTCTGTTGCAAGTCTCTCCCACCCAACTGTCTCTGAAAGTTTGCAGGAATTATGGGGTATGTCCCCAAAACCAAGAAGAAGGAAGTCTAGTGGAATACAGCCCACAGGGGACAACTTCCATGAGCCTCTTCCTCCTAAACTTATCTGTCAAAAGAAATATATATATGAGATGCCACAGCTGAATGAAATGCAAACATTATCGAATGATCCATTTGGGTCTATTCTAGATCGGTTCTGATCTGTACATCATTTCCATCAGTCTCAGCCTTTTGTTCGGGATGGTGCTGGTAAAACATTGCTCACAGAAAAAGTGCCAGTTAAGAAGTTAACCTACTGTACACGATCTCTGTTATACGGATGGAGAGACTCAGGTTCCTGAGGACCAACTCACCTAAAATATTCTTAATGATCTGGGACCCGTTTCTGGCCTACCTTGATGAGGTTAGCCTTAGGGGTGACGGCCGACGGGTGACTCGCCCGGCTTGTTTCTCATGGACCCCTTGTGTGGGATCCTATGCACAACATGTCTTACACGCACATAAGCACCTTATGCGGCTGGTAGCACCTCATTGTAATATTGGAATGTCGATAATATATGTACTGTATGCTTTTTCTTTCTTTTCTTTTCCTGTCTGAGTGTTTATTTTTGTTTTTTGATGTTCTGAAAAATACAAAAAAAAAAGAAGTTAACCTACTGTATAACTAGATAAGAAGATCAAAACAAAAATACCAATGACATAACTTGATCATAATATGAATGTTTAATGCAATTATATCATAAAGCAATATGCAGCTTACCTGGTGGTATATTCCTTTACTTTTATATGAAAATATATTGAATGCTGCTTCCCCCTCGTTCCTCTGTATGCCAATGGCTCTGACTGCCTCCTCCAATCCATTCCATGTAAGCTGTTTAATCTCCCCACCCCTCCTCCCTATATTAGTATACTGACAGCACATCTGTTGCTTTATGTCTGATTGAAGATGCATAAAGAGCAACAGCCTCCTTTTCTTTCATTACTTTTCCACTGAAACAATCCCACACGTATTGAACAGTTGAAGGCGTTCTTTGTCGAGACTGAAGACTAGAGTGACTGCCTATTCATTATATTGATGAGACATCGTTGCAGTCGTGGTCGAGTTTATCCATGGGAGTGAGGATTGTAGTGCATCTGGCCCTCTCACTAATCCCCTTTGGCATAGCTGTCCTGGCGGTCAATCATCACTCTACGCCAGTGGTTCTCAAAGTGGGGTCCGGGGACCCCACGGGGGTCCTTGAGGGGGTTCCAGGGGGTCCCCAGCAAAAAAGGGTAATCGCTTATTAGAATGCCAACCATAAGTATCATACTAACAGAATGTATGACTATTTTGGTCATGGGTTTTTCATTCACCTTCTGTAATAAAAGATCTAAAAGTGCGACGACTCTCCCACTCTAACCCATGAGTGCACAGGCCCAGATACACCCAATCAGCCTAACGACCCCAACACCAGGCTCCTGCAAGACAGGGCCAGTAGAGTGGAAGGGCCGTCACAAAAGCAAAAAATATCAAATGGAGGTCCGTGGTCTGAGTCAGTTTAGGGGTCCTTGACGTGAAAAAGTTTGAGAACCACTGATCTACATAATACTTTCATGAGTGGATATACCATGCTCCTCGGCCCCCGCCCCCCCTTTTTACTGTACAAAACACATATACCCACATTTAGAAGGCAGCTCCCATGTTTGCGCTGCTACATCTGGACATCTTGCTGACTCCAATCAAACAAGCAACAGCCTTCTCTAATTAACTTTATAAAATACATGTTGGACTTCCTTCAAAAACTCTCTTTGCTCCAAAACACATTTATTTGTAGGATATGAAAACATTGACATTTAATATTTTATAATCTAACAAAAGCCCATAGTAGGGACAAACATGGCAAATGAGCTCATGCTATGTTATACCTATGTGAGACCATTTTTTATGTTATATGTCTATGCATCTGTCCCTATTCAAATAAACATTGAAAGAATACAATGTGGGAATATTTACAAGCTCAAAGATATATTGGACATGTTAATTTCCAGACTTTCTACTTAAACTCACATCCATGATGTGCCGAATAATAGAGCCCATGCCACAGGTGCCTTTAGTTTCAATTCTGCCCTAATGATATTTTATAAACGCATAGCATGTTCTTGATTATGTAATGAGAATATTTCTTGAAAAAAAAAAAGTGCCAACTCTTAAAACAATCTTTCTATTTTACAACCGCGTATTCGTATGATCTTGTATTATCTGGGATGTCTCGTCTTTGTAGCAGTATCACTATGGCAGCTCAAACACACAGAGCAAAACAGGACATTTCCCAAGTGGTTGTGCTGCACTCTGTTGACATGTATTCCGCTGAATCTCATCTTTGTTATAACCTGTAATTTACTGAAAAGCAGCACGGACAGTTTCTGTAACCACAGACTGTTTGGCTGTTTGGCTGACTAATGTTAAACATTAGCTCCCACCCAACAGTCCCAAAGTCCCACTGTTATCTGTGATGTTCTATAGGTGCAGACATGACAGTATCAACAGCACATGGTGGTTAGACCGCATGGTAGCTCTGACAACTGTTATCTGTCTGAACAATTAGACGTGAACTGTAGCAGAGCTGGAAGACACTGTAAAGAAATAATACAAAAAGGCAGGTATCAATACAAGTTTAATCAAATCGATGTGTATTTCCCCCCCCCCCATGAAATTCAAAACTTTACAATTTGTCAAAACAATTTGTCCAACCCAAAAAGAGTATGTACTTCTACAAAATAGTTATGAGGGTAGAAATTTCCCATTGGAATGCATGACACTTGTGGAGCGTGAATTCTTTCAAACAGCTAAAGAGACTTGCTACGTTTTAAGCACCGGAGTAGTGAGGTCAGTAATTGAGGTATTTTTTTTTTTTACATCATACCGCTTTGCACTTCTGTATGAACGTGCTGTAGGTACAAGAATTAGCTTTTTGGGGTGTAAAAATGATGTAGTCGTAACGGAAAAGGGCGCACAGTGTGAGAGGGAGTGATGCCCTGCAGGACTCCTTAAACCACCACCACCTTAAAGAGTGTGCTTATCGAAAAGGTATTCTCCCATAGAAGCGTGTGTCTCAGAGGAGGTGAGACGGCTCAGACTGCTGTTGTAGTCGCCCAGTTTCTTGATGGTGTCATGGCTGTCAGTCAGGAAGTGCTGCTCAAGGAAGTCGCACAGCTAAAGAGGAAGTAAGACAGACGATGTGAAACGGTGCTAAAACGAGGACACATAAGGGTTAAAAATAGGACACATGGTTGACATGATAAAGCAGAAGCACAGGAGGCAGGTATAGCATGTATAAAGATAAGCACATCCCTCATATATGACCGTTGTATTGTTGCTCAATATAGTTGAACTCACGAAAATCATTTATGTTTGATATGTAATCCTTGTAAAAAATTGCTTCCTCAGGCATAACCATGAGCCTTTAAAGTAGGCAGAATTAACAGAAAACACTTCTCTCGTAAACGACGTACAACAAAATCTAATATGTCAAACTTACGTGAGGGTCACTGTTAACGCCAGCTTTGCGGTGCACATCCATGACGCACGTGTTGAGGGACTTCTGATACTCCAGAGAAAAGGAAATTGCATCAAGGCCACCTCTCCAATCCTCTCTACTTGGTTTCTAGAATGACAAAAAGTTAAAAACTAGATAAAGAACTGTACTGATAAATGAATAATAATAAAACAGTACTTGGCTGGGAGGAAGTAATTTGGGGGGAGGAAACACAAGGAAATTAAATCATGCTGCTTGACAGTCAGAGCACTCTTGATGAACACAAACATTGTGGACTCACCGCAACGGTCTGAAGCAAAATCCGACCGCCTCTCATGTTCTGATATTCCAGCAGCTTCTCTGCCTGGTCCCTCTCCTTCAGCGAGCGCTCCAGGAAGAAAGTGGAGAAGTTTGGCAAGGCTATGTCATCCCTGTCAAAATACATCCCCTGCAAGACAAAACATCAAGAAAATGTAGTGCAGACAAGTTTTTTTTTTTTTTTCGTTTATTTGTCAGGGACAATGCAAGACAACATTGTAACAAGTTACAGTAACATGAAACATATGCGATGCATATAGGATATCTAGCCAAGGCTAATTTGCAATCCCTGTCCCTGGGTAGGCTTTTCTAATAAAAGACATAATCTAAACAAAGTGCAAACATAAAAATTGTGACACGATCATACAAAATTGACAGTAAAATTACGCAACTACATCAGTGATCAATGGTCGCAGGTTTGATTTTGCTTCAGCCAGTGTTTCACCTTTTCATTAAAGCTTTTCAGATTAGTTTGCATTTTTATTTCTGTTGGTAGGGAATTCCATAATGTGTATCCCTTTTACTGAAAAGGATGACTGACCGAAGGTAGTTTTGCGTTGGGCCACTCTACAATTGCCATTCGCTGATCCCCTTGTGGCAGTTCTGTTGCCATTTATTTTTGTGACATATGGTGAAAGTACGGCTGGGACGAGATTATTCACACATTTAAAAATCAATTTGACAAACGAAAACTTAATGAAGCTGTCAAAACTGAGCAGCTTGTACTTGTGTAGAAGTATACAGTGGTGCCATTTCATTTGTTTTCGATCCATTATTTTCAGTGCCTGTTTGTACAGTGATGTGACAGGTTTGACAGTTGCCTGTGAAGCCTGGGCCCAGTAGGATAAGTGAGAAAATATCATGGCATGCATGAACAGTTGAGCTGCCTTGAGCGGTATGTAATGTCTTATCATTCTAAAGCAAGTGATAAGAAAGGGTAGAGAGGCGATCTCCAACAACAATGAAATATCGCTAATTACTGTAAACATTTTGGTATGAGTGCAATGACATGAATCAAATACATTGTACTCAACTGGTGTGTATTATAATTATATAAGAGAATAAAATAATACCAAAGCAAGGTAGGTGTAGGAAGCGTTCAGCTTCAGGTTGGAAAGTGTGTTGATGTCTGCCTCGCTCTCAGCGTGGAAGTTGTGTTTCACCAGGGACTGCATTTCTAAGTGACACACAAAAACAAGTTTTTAGGTTGAAAACAAGCAAAAAACATGGTAATGTTCACAACAGGCTAGACGACTGCCAGCCAAGCAATAATCCCAACAATGTTTCATACAGTATATCCCACATATTACATGTATGTTCCACGAAGCTATAGGAAACGTTAAAATTTGCTGTTAAGTCATACGATAACTGGTAAAAACACACACACACACACACACACACACACACACACACACACACACACACACACACACAAACAGGTAAAAATCCTGAAGAAACAGAAATCCCATTTCTCACCTGAACCCGAACAGTCAGCAAGCTAGATAACGATATCGTTTTAAACGCTTCTGGGGAAAGTTGGCAGAAGTTCTGCACTTTTCTCGTCAGCCAGCTTTTAAGAACGTTATGTATCCGACTCTAAAGACCTCTATAACACGTTACACAAGTCAGAGTGAAGTGAGTTCAGCTGGGTTGTGTCAGTCAGATCGCAGCTGTTTCGCATACAGCCCCTTTCAGGACTGTGTTGTCTGGTTGTGGGCCAATAGAAGATAACGTTAACTAGTGGATAGCCTGATATGTAACGCTAACGTTAACTGCTAGTTAAGCTAACCCCGGAGTCTAGCTAACGTTAACGTAGTTTATTTAACGCTATTCGTCTCGTATTTATTCTATCTTTGTCACTCACCCGCACTGGGAAAGTAACTAGTCCACCTTGAAAATACTACTGGCTAACGTTCACTCTTCTCACTTGTACCACGATTCTGTCCTTGGCTGCAGCTAACGCTAACTAGGTTAGCTTCTTCTTCTTCTTCTTTGTGTTTATTGGCAGATTGCAAACCTCTCCAAGTACCCCTCGCTGCAGCCCGCGGAATCGGGCGGAGTCGGATATGGGGCGGGGTCGGACATCAGGGGGGCGGGGCTTACTGCGGGGTCTGACATCAGGGGGGCGGGGCTTACTTACGACCACTTATTTCTTAAAGGTGTATGACACTCTCTTTGCAATGCAAAAGAGAGGGGTACTTGATGCAAAAAACAATTAGCCACATTAGAATTAATTTGATAAAGAATAAAGAAGAGTAATTAGTGTATTGACAGGCTGCGATGCAAAAAAGAAGAAGAAAATAAATAAATCCAATAATAGAGAAAAAATAAAATAAAATTTTTAAATCAAATAAAAATTTTGAAAATTGAAAAAATCTATATAGCCAATGTAACATATTGTTACTTATGTAACATATAATCAGTGTTGGGCAAGTTACTTCCAAAATGTAATATATTACATATTACTAGTTACTTGGAGAGGTATTTATTTTAGGGACTGTTTTAGGTATTTTCAGATGACACAGGCTCTTGAAAAAAAAATTGTCAGATTGTAACTACTTACCGGACTCAGTAACTGTAATAATATTACCAAAATAGAATGAGTAACTCGTTACATTACTCAGTTACTGCCTAAAAGTAATATACTACTGTAACTCGTTACTGTAACTAGTTACCCCCAACACTACTGTCATAGTAGCCTAGAGCAGAGGTTCTCAAATGTTTTTCAGACAAGGACCCCTTACAAGATAGAAACTATACCGGGGACCCCCTCATTCTGATTTGTGATTTTGGGCTAAGCTTAATTGTTTCCACGGTAACGTGCTTCACTTTTAAATTGATAGGTTTGTTAGATTAGAATGTAAGCCATGAACCATTTTAGATTTAAAGCATACAATATTTTCGTTGAACTATGAAGCTTTGCCCCCCAAAAATAACGTTTTTAATTTTATTTTCCTGAAAACCTTTTGCGGACCCCCTGGCAAAGTTCCACGGACCCCTGGGGGTCCCCGGACCCCCATTTGAGAACCACTGGCCTAGAGGGATTGTACAGCTGGATTACTAATGAGAAAGGCATCCATGAAAATGATTTAACACATTAATGTTGTAATTAATGTTAACATACAAACATCCCTACAAATATATACACACGCACACACACCTATAGACTGTATATAATGTATTTTTAAAATTAATATTGTCAACTTTCTGGCTGAGTGCTGCATTTCAGAGACACAGAAACAAGGACAATAAAACAGTGTTGTAGAAACAAACTTACTTTATTAGACAGAAGAAAAAATAACTTTTCCATGACTTTTCACAACTTTAAGTACATGAACAGATTTTCAGATTATCATTTCAGACTAGTCTATGCCCTGTCGGGGCAACATAACGTCAGGACAACATAACATCTGCCGCGATTTATACTCAGAATTAGCATAAAATTGGGAAAATGAAAACATTGTCTACTTCACTTTCTGCCTATGCCAATGCTCAATGGCCATGTGCAGTTTGAGATGGATTGTTCCAAGCAGCAACTGCTTCATTGCCTGAATGCATCACCTGACTGGTTCGTTAATGAAGCAGATCAAAGTAGTGATGGCAAGTGTGACACTGAAGCTTTGATACAAAGCTCATTACCTGAATGAATCACCTGACTGGTTCAAAGCTTGCTTTGGAGTGCCTGACTCTCTGGTGAACTGTGCATGCTCCACACACACACACACACACACACACACACACACACATTTAAATGATTTATTTATGTCTACATAGATACAAGTACAAAGGACATAAACACTAATGCAATCAGATGTTGGGAGTCAGTCAGATACATGAGTGCCTAATTGGCGATCACATTAATGCATACACAAAAGATGACACCACACAGGATGATGACAATGGCAAATTGACAGATACAGTTCTACTGTAAGGTAAGATAGCGGTCAGTATCCACTTCATGGGTACAAAAAGCAGCGCCTCCTCCATATTGAGCGTCTACCAATAATAGCAGATACTGAACAATACCTTGCTAACTGCTTGGCCCTTCTCTTTGGGAGACAAGCCATCTGAAGGCCTCTCACAACCAGCTTATGGACATGACATAGGCTACCAAATATGAAAACTAGAAGTTTACACCTGCAGCCCAGCTGTGAGATGGTCTGCTGCAGCTGTTGATATTTCAGCATCTTGGTTAGAAAGGCCTCCTCTAGGCTGTGGTCAAAGCCAACCTCTAGAACAAACACCTCTCTCTCATTTTCATTGACAATAACATCTGGAGTGTTAGCTGGAATATTAGAGAAAACATCTGAATCATCACAACACAGACTGAACATGCTCGGCTTCACAGTAGAATGTTTATACAGTGAAATAGAAGATCTGAAAATAGAGGTGATATCTTTCGATATCAAATCCACTATTCTATCGTGCCTACAAATTTCCGGCAGTGCGACTGACTTTTATACCGAAGCCTTGATGCTTCAAAGCAACACCGAAGCTTTGATACATGTCAAAGCAACTGAAGCTTTGATACGCGCTGTAGCAACTCATAATGCAATAACGGCTCATAATGTAATAACTTAAATGTAATAAAAGTTCATAATGTAATAAAATCATGAGTGCATAATGTAATAACAGCTTTGCGCATAATGTAATAACTTATTACATTATGAGCCTTAATGGCATCACTCATAATGTAATAACAGCTCATAATGTAATGGCTCATATTATGAGAAAATTGCTGGATTATCATCATCATCATCTTTACCTCTGCCATTACATTATGCGCAAAGCTGTTATTACATTATGAGCCGATTATTACATTATGAACTTTTATTACATTTAAGTTATTACATTATGAGCCGTTGTTACATTATAAACCATTATTACATTATGAGTTGCTACACGCGCTTCAAAGCAATTCCATAGAACCACTGCTTCGCTTGTACAGACAGGACAGACGTTTCATTATATAGTAAGATTTTAGATACAGATTCAGGAAGGAACCAGGAGAAGCTCACACACTGAAAGAAAAAATGGAATGTCCACTCCAAAGGTTCACGGATGTGAAGATGCCATATATTTAATGGTCCATAAAATAATACAAAGGTGCTACCATGTGAAAAAAGAGAAAGAAAACTGAACAGAAACGTTTCGGCTACAAAGCCATCTTCAGTCTGCCAGATACAGATTCAGAACAGGTTTTGACTCATGACCGTGGAAACTCACTCACTCACTCACTCACTCACTCACTCACTCACTCACTCACTCACTCGTGAAAAGTGCATCCAGCTTCATAAAAACAGTCAATACTGCAAAATCCTGCCAGATCATTCTCCGAGTAAAACCCTTGCACTTTTCCTCGCTGTCCATGCCCCCTGTAGCCTTCAGTGTCTTTATATAATCTTCGGCACTGTATGCAGTTGGAGATTTGGTAGGGGATCCTGTATGTCCTCGTGTAGTCGGTGGAAAAAACTTTCCAGTTCACCACACCTGATGAAAAAAGAACACAAGGGCTCATGTGTAAAGGTTCAGGTTATTTTTTATTTAATGCTCTGGCCTCGCTGCAATGTAGGAAGTGGCAAGCCGTCATGTCCAAGATGACTGCACCTATAGTTTACTGTCTATTATGTTCTATAAGCAAGTGACTTTACCTGTAGCCCAGAGATGCTGTGCATATAAAAAGATGGGAGTCTAAATGAAAACTTAAGGGCTAACAATGTCTGTCTGTCTAATGACACTGCATTTGTGTCTGGGCATGTGTGCATCTGTGTGTGTCTGTGTGTGTCTGTGTGCGTGTGTGTGTGTGTCTGTGTGTGTGTGTGTGTGCATGTCTGACCTTGTCTGGGTCCAGAGAAGAGGACTTCAGGTTCCAGCCAGATGGTTCCATCTCCATGGAGAACAGCAGTTGCCGTGGTGTAGGGCAGAGATACCAGGTTCTTCCCTTGCTCCTCCTGAACACACACACACACACACACACAGACACACACACACCATTGGAGGCGTGGCCACCTCCATTAAAGTCTGCTTTTACATTATCAACCTACTAGCCTTCATTTAAGGACATTTAGGAGCCTATGATATTACAGTAGTGTGTGTGTGTGTGTGTGTCTGTGTGTGCGTGCCGTGTGTGTGCTGTGCGTGTGTGTGTGCACTCACCCTGTGTATATCCAGTGGCAGTACGTATCGTCTGACCTCGGGCTGAGGAGGCTTCATCGCTGCTTTCACCTCCTCCCACTCCTCCCTCAGGTTGGCCAGATAGAGGTAGTTATACACAAAGTCATGACTGGAGAGAGAGAGACAGAGATAGAGATAGATAGAGAGTAATTACAGTATAATATACCTCTTTCACACCAAGGTCCAGCCAGGGATATTCCTGGGTTGATTTTGTGTTTGAAAGGCCCGACCCGGCTTGGCGGCCCACCTCACAGGTGGGTTGGGCAAGGGTTGATGTCCGTGTGAATGGCACACGGACCTGTGGGACCTGGGGACAAATTAATCTCATTGGTTGATATATTAGGTTACAATATAAACATCTGTAAAACTGATAAATAAGATTACATCGTTTCCTGTTATCATTAGTAGTCGGCAGGGTTATTCTTGGGGCGGTGATTGGAATATGTGTACTGTACCATCTATGGCTCCGCCACACTGAGGGTAGCCAGTGCCACAGTTCAAAAAGCCTCCAATGACCCTTTTTCACAGCAGTCATTTTCAACACAGGTGCAACCAAAACATTAATGAGGGCCCCAGCACTGGAACACCTAAATGGATTGGAAGTTGGAAACCCTCATTAATATTTTGGTTGCACCTGAGTTGACCCTCCTTTTGAGACACAAAATGCCTGTTGTGAAAAAGGTAAATTGTGTCATGGAGGCGCTGAAGTCAAATGAACTGCTGGTATAGCATTTCAACTAGCTGCACCAGCACACCAACCCAAACAAACAGGCAATGCTGCGGTACAGGTGTTACAAACTACCACAAAGCAATGGCTAATCTGCGCCTTACACACACACAGGACCGTACCCTTTCCAGGTGCAGAGGTCGACGACGATGAAGCCCTGGTCTTCATAGGAGTTAATGTGGTGGAAGAGGTTAAAGGCTGAAGTTCTGAACCTGTGGCTGCTCAAATAACTGGCTGGTTCCTTACTGGCCAGGTGGAACCATGTCTACAACACACACACACACACATAACACATATATGAGGAAAAATGCAGGGGCTCACATGTATGTACGTACGTACGCACGTACGTACGCACGCACGCACGCACGCGCGCGCACACACACACAGACACACCACACACTTACCCCCATGTTGGACTCAAAGCAGTCCATGTAGTTGGTTCCTCTGATGCTCCAGGCAGACAGGAACTTGAGCAGGTTGATCTTCACCGGCTGCTCCACAAACACAAAGTAGTTGTCTGTCATACCAAAACTACAGACAGACAGACAGACAGACAGATGAAGACCAGAATATATACACTATATACAGTAAATCCCTTTCTACAGCTATAGGTACATTTTCACAAGTACACAGAACTTTTGCATCTTTATGAACTAGGCATCTCGCACGCTCGATTCCTAGGCTCGCCCGCTGTGCGGGCTCGCCCACCCTGCAGCTCGAGCTGCTGCGTCACTGATGTCCGTCTTATGACATCATCAGTGACATCACAATGATGTCATAGTGACATCCTCAGTGACATCACAATTGCCCGAGTGTACTCAAAAACATGACCAAAATTGCAGAACCCACTTACTTTTATATAAGGAAGGATTAGATACAGAAATGATTTCTCAAGTCCTCTAAACTGTGTTGAAGTCTGAACGACCTGAATGTGCCTCTTGGTAACCATGGTGACAGCAATGTGGTGAAACCTCATTGTGAAGTGTTTGAGGCAACAGAAGGACTAACAACACACCTGTGCATGTAGGAGGGTTTGAACCTCTCACTGCTGGGCAGCTGCACCAACACCTGGGCCTTTTCTATAGGATCTGACTTGTCTGGAACACACGCACGCGCACACACACGCACACACACGCACACACACACACACACACACACAGAGAGAGAAAGGGTGTGAGGGTGTGTGTGAAATATTTAGATATGTGCATAATATCCTTTTTCTCCAGCCTGGTTTCTAATATCTGGTTGATTTAACAGAGAATACAGAAGTAAGCGTGACATTAGATTCTCTATTTTCTCCCCAATTGTACTTTCAGAGTTCACAATGGTGAACTCTGAAAGAAAAGATTTTGGGTTAGAGTTAGATAGTTAGTTAGTTTCAATCCAGAAAATAGGCTGGGTGTTATGAGGTTAATGTGTATTATTTTCTGTTAGAGCCTAACATTGTCTTTCACCTTTATACTTCACTGTTGCATGGTTCTGCATATGGCAATGCACAGAATGCCTCGCTGCATTCTTGTATGAGCAGAATGGGCAGTGATATGATTCTGAAGACTTTGTAGGCACAGGCTCTTCTCCATCTTCTAAGATGGTGAGGTGTCTGAGGCAGATGTCAAAAAGGTAATAAATAAACATCCAAATCTAGGCTACATAGAGCAGAGGTTCCCAAACTTTTCCGACTAGCAATTACGCATGTTGTAAAGTAAAAAAATTGTTACACTGCTGCTTACCTATGTGCCACCTCTGCAGAGTCTGTAACTGTTGGACTGATAACAGGAGACTGCGTTGTAGTTGATGAAATGGGGGCCACCACAGTTGGAAGCACGGCTGTAGACGATACAGCAGACTGTGGACAGAGAGACACAGTTACACAGGATGTTCCTAAATGCGTGTGTGATGGCTAGACTGTTAGCTAACAGCTAACAGGAGGGAGCGCTACAATTGCTCAGGTATATTTTGGCTGTAGGTCAAAGCCTAGAACAGTGACCTAAGACTGTGAATAAATGCACGGATTGCAAGTCGTACTTCGTCTCCTTCCTCCTTGCTTTCGGTCCGGGAGCGGATCATTACAGTAGGCTTAAGGCCTGTTGAGATAATTACATATTACAACTGCATCGTTACAAATCAAATATGAAGTTAACATACGATCACTTTTTGACTTCATACAACACAACTAACAGACGCGATATCAGGCCAGTAAGATAATAAACGCTTCGTCCGGTGGTTTTGGTTCGGTAACATTAAAAATAAAAAAGCTAGCGAGCTATCGTAGCTAGCAACAAGCTAACGCTGTATTCGCTAACCTGTTTTTCATGCACAATGCTGAACTTTGAAAACAATACAACGAGTGCAAACTTCGTGCGGTTAAACAAACACATACGTTAGGTACAATTGCAGGAATTACCGTATCGCAGGTTTACTAGCCGTTTTACAATTACAAGTCGTTTTGTGGACAATCTCCAGCGACACTGCTGAGACTTGGACGTTTTCAGGGAAGTGACGTGACATGACACAAGCAAAAAAACAAAAACCCAAAAACCCGCCCTGATGTCAGCCCCCGCCCCTCTGATGTCCGACCCCGCCCCATATCCGACTCCGCCCGATTCCGCGGGCTGCAGCGAGGACCCTCTCAACCACTAGGTGCATACCGCGGCCAAAGAACTTTTATGGAAAGAAATGACAGCTCCATATTGCCCCATTGCAACATCAGCGCCCAGCAGCCTCCGCCATTTTTTATTTTTGGAAGCGTGACAGCGCCAAAAGAACCTCGCACAGGCTCGCAGTGGTCAGCTGCGGTAGCGCTGGCCCCTATAATCAGCCTCTCTAAACAGTAACTCAACGGGAGAACACTCTAAACTTTGGGGATTCACATCTTTTCCGGGCGTACTGCAAATCTTGATTGAAGTGGTGTAGTGCAGGGATGTAAAACAACAACCATATTGTGGAAACTAAGCAAATTTTTTCGTTGTATTTGTTTAGTTTTTTCGAGATAAATACCTAATGAAAAGGACCCGAGGTTCAACTCCCGTTGAGTTACTGTTTAGAGAGGCTGATTATAGGGGCCAGCGCTACCGCAGCTGACCACTGCGAGGCGCATTCTGTTTCCAAAAATGGCCGGAGTGTCGTCTCTTTCCTTCCAGCGTGATTTCTAACCCCACATAGGATAAGCAATAACCACGCCCTGTGGCGCCGGGATTGGCCAGGAGCAACACTGGAGGGCACGCAGCCCAGCGATTTCATGAACCAACTGAAGCTCTTTAGAACAGACAGCGATATTGAGAGCGGACATTGAAATGAATTATGGTCACCTACCTTCCTTAGCATAGTAATAATAATAATAAGCATAATAATTGTAATCTACACAATGTACACAATCTACAAAAACATGCAATATAAACGGTGTTGTGTTCACGTTCATAGCACATATAATATAATGTATCGTTAATTTCAAGCTCAATTCTTACCCAGAGAAAAGGTACAGCACTGAAAATGTAACAAGCAATAGTTTTTTAAACATCTTTATTTTAAAATCTTCCTTCCACGCTCTTTGCCGCGGCTACCGCCACCTACTGACTGTTCTTCTTCTTCTTCTTCTTTGGTGTTACTGTTTTATGTTGGCCGGCATCCTTAATTGTTGCATTACCACCACCTACTGTATTATAACAGCTTCACACTTTAAAATACCATAGTTGGATACAGGTCCACCTAAATTGCTCAAATTGTCTATGTCTGTGCAAACACCTTCAGAATATCATTCACCTCATTTTCTGAAACGTCATTAATGTAAAAAAAAAATCTGGCAGCATCCAACACAATTTTTATTCTCTGATTTTCCCTCTAGCTCCAGAGCACAGTTGATCAAGAACGCCATGAAAGCTACAAACCATTTTGTATCCACACAACTCAAACACAGTTCATATTCTCGGATACAACTCTGAATCATGCAGGAACTGTAAAACTGCTTTTGTGCTCAGTTCAGCTGGTGGTTCTCATTCTGGCCAAAGAAAGATTGAAGAGAAAATGATAAAACTCCTAGGTCTGACAAACTTTTATAAAAGGTTTCCCGTTCTGTCATGTTTGGCATACATTCTAGGAAAACATCAGGACATTCACATAATCCAGTAGGATGTTTTCCTACATAGTCCATGGGCCAGTCCAGATTCCGGTACCACTCAAGGTGGCAAAACTTGCTTATAATTTTTGATAAGACACATGTCTGTAGATGATATTTTGGTATGATAGCCATTCCTTAGTGGTAGCTGTTACCAGCTTGTGAAGTGAACCACCGCTAAAGTAAATTGCATTTTAGACACTGGTGCATATCCTGGGTTAGGCACATGGTCAGGGCATTTTTCAATCTTTTTCAATCTATTTTAAAGCAGCTACGAGCAAGATTTTCGATTGTTATTAAACAGTCTAAATGTAATATTGATGCATCACATCTTACCTATAATAGTAGCTGAGACCAAAGCCGTGTGAATCGGAGATTGCTCTCTTGATGATTATAGAGTCTGTATCTGTCTTCCGGCGGGCCGGATAGACCAGGAAGTGAAACGAAAAGGTTTACGGCAGCTGCCTGCCTTCAACCGTTTCGCGAACATCTCTCGTTATATTCTAACAGGTGTTAGACATCCGCCTTAAGGTTTGACGTATTGCATTCTGAGATACTTTTCTGCTGACCAAAGTTGTTGTTTTTGCACCATTCTGTGTAAATTCTTGAGACTGTTGTGATATCAGCAGTTTCAGAAGGGTTGGTGCCAGACTAATACTGGGTAGGTATCAGCTTTCAGCTCGGTGTTAACCGGCTACCAAATTGACATCCGCCTTAAGGTTTGACGTGTTGCATTCTCAGATACTTTTCTGCTGACCAAAGTTGTTGTTTTTGCACCATTCTGTGTAAATTCTTGAGACTGTTGTGAGATCAGCGGTTTCAGAAGGGTTGCACCCGTGCGGCCGTGCGGCTGTGCCGCGGTCAAAGTCGCTTATGGTGTGAGTTGCAGTTAGTTTGTTCAGCCATAGTAACCACACGCAATGCCAGCATTGGGAAAATAGCTGTTGAATTCAACAATTTGATCAGAGTGAAATAAATTATAAACAAACACATGTTGCATGCAGGTGTAATCACACCTCAATTAGGTCAACAACAGACACGTTTGATGTTAAATCCGACAAACCAGAGCTCTGAAATGAAATCCACCACGTCTTGCCAAGGACAAAATGATCCCTTATTTTGACAAAATGTTCCATATGTTTATGGGCAATTAGAGGGTTATTGTGCTTTTGGCTTTAATTGAGTTTACCTGTGCTGTAAATCCTGTGTTATTGAGGCAGCGTCCAAAATTAGCACCAGCCACCAGCCAAATGCTGGTAAAATGTGCAAGTGGCTGGTAGATTTGCTTCACGCACCATCCAAAAAACCCACAATGGTCATCTATTGAGTGGCTGGTAAAATGTTTACATTCACTAGCCATTTGACTGGTGGACAAAAAAGTTAATTTTGGACCCTGTATTGAGATCCAGGTGAATTTATTTCTTGTTATTGTGCTGTTGGCTTTTGAGTGTTCAGGTGGCTGTGCTGTAAATCCTGTTGAGAGTCAGGTGAATGTGTCTTAGTTATTCTGGCTTTAATTCTGCATACCGGTATGTGCGCTGTGAGGGGGGGCCCTTTATGTGACCATGCCCAGGGACCCATCATGTCATAATCCGCCTATGGGGCATAAGATGTTGGGAGAAGTACATTCCTCTATACCAGTGGAGAGGAGTGGAACAAGATCCCTAACGGAATTAAATCTGCAAATTCTCTAAATGGTTTTAAAAACCTGAAAAAAATATTGCTGAGTAAACTAGAGTAATGTGCGAGCCTTCCGTTGTCATGGTTATTGAACTTGTGTGTTTATGTTGATTGTTCTATTTGGTTTATTTGATGTTATGTGTTACCGTATGTCCTGTTTTTATAAGACCAGGGACCATGAAGGTCATAGAAGAAGTAGATTAATTTCTTTTATGCTGCTATCTTGGCCAGGCTTCCCTTGAAAAAGAGGTCTTTGTATCTCAATGGGACCGACCTGGTTAAATAAAGGTAAAAAAAAAAAAAAAAAAAAAAATGTTGGAAATAGGTGTTCACACTTTTAGATGTCTATCCGTTGGATTTTGTTATTCTATATCCATAAAATCAATCAATCAATCAATCAATCAATCAATCAATCAATCAATCAATCAATCAATCAATAAAATACTCTGGTACCATAGACCTATGAGCATCCTTATGCTTGACTATGGTGTTTGTTATGGCCAATCCATGTCTAAAGCACAGAAGTCCAATAACAGAACACTCAGATCAGGGAAGCCATCCCAATCACGCCCCTCTGAGTGCTGTGAGCATTCCAGTTTTTGTGCTTTGTCTCTCTGATGTTCCTTGATGCCACAGGGCTAAAAGAAATGATACAATTTAGGCAAACATTGTGGAAACATGTCTGTCATTGATGGGTTGAAGAGCTCAAGTCACCTCTATATTTGTCAGAAGAAAATCACAACTGGCCTTAAATGAAAGCTAAGAAAGTCCCCTTTAAAATAGGACCAAAGACAATAGTACAAAAGATTGAAAAATGTCCTGACCATTAGCCTAAACCAGGATATGCACCAGCATCTAAAATGCAATTTACTTTAGGGCTGGTTAACTTCACGAGCTGGTAACTGTGTCACAGCTACCACTCAGGAATGGCTATCATACCAAAATATCATCTACAGACATGTATGTTATCAAACATCATAAGCAAGGTTGGCCACCTTGAGTGGTACCGACAACTGACATTTTGAGCTCTGGCCCATGGACTAACAAGCACTGATTCAACCTACAAGGCAGAGCCTCAGTCTGCACATTTGAACAGAATCTCTCCGGGTTCCATACCAAAGTGACTTTTTTCTGAGGCTTCAAAGTAGTGTCTTCCTTTGGTCTCCTTTTCCCATAAACCCTGCCATTCTCTTTCAACTCCATCCTTGATTTACTCCTGTTTCCTTTGCTAACTACAGGTGTAGGTTATTAGCTGAGGTGGTACACAGAGCTCTATCGCCACCTCTTGTGTTGGGGATGCATAGCATATTTTCGGGCCTTGAAAATGGCTGAATTTAAAAAATAAAAATCAAGTAGGCTACTTCAAACTTCTTAGATTTGGTTTAGCCTACCATAATCTCAGAGTTTGAGCCTCTTGCACTTCATCATCTCAAAATTGTTGGTCCATGCTTGATACAATTTCTTCCTACCTCTTCACTAGTCATTTCCCATGGCCTAGTCAGTGCATTAGCCTATTACATGATTTCTGAATGGAGGAACTGAGAAACCCTTGCTTATACAAGAACAAAAGTATTATACACACATGCTACATCTTGCTTGTATTTGCACAGTGTACCAAATTATTACATCTCACTGTTATTTACAACAACATGTGAAATCCTATAGAACCTGTGACCCAGCAAGTAATGTTAGTATGACTCATGTCTGTCCTAATAACTAAATATGTCCCAAATCTATTCAAAGTTGTAAATTAAATAAACAGTCAGGCATACAAACAAACCAACTACAGAACAGAAAAGGAAAGAAAGCAAGCAAGCTCGGTTGTTGGACCACAAGGTTGTGAGTTCAAGTCCCTGATGAACTGTGACCATTTAGAAGTTTCATGAAAAGTAAATCAACACAGAGTAGAAAACTCAAAGCAGGTGTTTGATATCTGCCAATGGCAAAATACCTGAATGGCATCACTGATTTGGGTGTGGCCAGACCTTTCAACACATAGACCCATTTCACAGCAACCGTTTTGAGGTGGTAAATCAGAAAGTAAAGCAGGTGTAACCAATACCATTATTGATTATTCCATTCCATTTAGGACTCAGGGGTGTCAAACTCATTTTAGTCCATAGGCCATATGTGACCCATTTTGTTCTCAAATGAGCCAGACAAAGAAAATAAATGCATAATCACTTATAAATAACAACACCTCCAAATTTTCCTGTGTCTGTTAGTGTAAAGATTAGGCCTACAGGTACATTTTAAGAACATTAAGTTTTCACATAAGGTTATCTCTATCTTATCTATATTCAATGGTATTGGAAATAGTTCACCATGTCTTTAGTAAGGAATACAGAAAACAGGAATAGGCTACTTGTAACTTGCTCCTGAAACCTGGTAGCTCTTAGCCTTCACAAGTGCATCAATATTAGCTGTCAATCCAGAGCTTGAAAATAATAGTATTGTTTTATTCATTAATGGAGAGTACTACAATGTTCAATGTTATATAAAGTGATTAGCACTGTCAGTCTGTCACACATATAGGTTGCAGTAGCCTATCACACTACTTCTCCCTTTAGTTCGTTAGTTCTCCTCACTAAACCGGTGTCTGGCTCAGTAGGAGAAGCATCAGACTTTTTTCTTATGGGAAGTTGTGGGATCAAATCCAGACCGGTCCTTTCCAAAGTCGTTAGTCATCAACAAGAAATAGCAGAAATAGTTTGGCCTCCAGCGATGTGATTGCAATGAAAAGATGACCTTGACAGAAGTCACAGGCCAACACAATGCCACGTTCGTTTATAACTGGCAAGTGGTAAATTGCCAGTTGCTATTGCAAAAAAAACAAATAAAATGCCATGTTAACTGGGAGTTCCTACTCGCAAACTTGGGTATGATGGTGCGTTCCTTTATCGCAAAATAACTGGGCTGTGAAGGCTAAATTACTGTACGTCACATCCGTTTTGTTAGCGTTCCATTTACAGAAAACTGGAACTGGGAAGTTCACTGTTGCGAGTCAGCTTGGTCAGATCTGCTGCCCGGAGCAGCCATCTTGGATTTTTGAGGTCGGCTCGGGGCTGCTGAGGCTCCTACGAGTTTGGAATGGGAAATACCAGCTCTAGTGACGTCACCGTCCCAGCTCATGACCTTTGAACCGTAAGATTACCAGTTCCCAGTTGTAAAGGAATGCACGATGATTTCTCAAACCCCAGTTGCTCCCAGTGCCTCATTTGACGTCATTTCAACATGGCACCCATGATTGTAAGAATTTAAAACACATTTTTTACGCATTTTTCTTTTCTTTTCTTTTCAACAACAGTAGCTTTCAGACCAATCAGCATACCAATACAATAGTTGGTTAAACACATACAACTAAACGTTAATGTTGTTATTAGCTGTTAGCTTAGACAGCTAACGGCTATTTAGCATCCATGGTTTTGCGACTTGAAGCCTGAAGCTCAAATGCATGTAGGTTGGAGATGATGCGTTTGCCACTTGCCAGCTCCTAAAATAAGATTTCTAAAAAACAGAAAAAGAAAATGCTGTAGTGGATAATGCAAGATGCATGGAATTATGTATCCCATGTGGATATGCTTAAATGTAAATGTCCAGGACTGGATGGAGATATTAAAATACTGGGCATGGAGCATCCTGATAGCTCAACCATATACCATTACTGGGCATACTAATCACAACAGGGTACATCATGTTATTGTCAGGCCATTTGCCATACAGGTACAGTGTAGGTCACAGTAGGTGGAATGTACCCTATGCCAGGTGCAATTTGAATAAATAGGCTGTTTTTATGCTGTATCTCTGCATCTATTCAGTAAAAGAAGTGGGAGCGAAATAATCATAATTTAAATGATCATATTTATTGCATAGGAACCAATATTTACGAGGCTTAACTTCCTCCTCCCGTTTCCCTAATGGTCAAAGTTGTCTGCCACACCAGAACTTGCATTGCCCTCCACATGATAATATGAGGCAGTGCATGTAAATAATTGAATTACTTTTGGCGTGTTGAAGCTGTGTTGGTGAGCTTCTCTGTTCCCAGTTCCTTATAGTGTTATAGACCCTAACCGTAAACCACAACGGTGCTATCAATAGCACTTCTCTTGAGATAAGGCAAAGGAACCGAAACCAAGCGTGCTCTCTGAAACCAGCAACACTGTGAGCAGACGAGGCACATGTTCACAAATGATTAAATTTGTTAATTTACATTTTTCCTGTATAATATTTAAAAGCTTTGTCAGGGTCCATTGCAGATAGAAAATTCCTTTATATGTATATATATATATATATATGCATGTACATTCACAAGTACATGCACTCTGACATACACACAGCGACATACTGTACAGCAATTACACCAGTATAATAAACAATACAATCTAATATAATAAACATATAAACCAAACAAATTTGCTTGATTGACATACCTTTCACCAGTGACAGCATTATGACAGTTAATAAGGAAGTAACAGGCGGGGCAAAGGTTGCTGTGTTCTTACTAGGGCTAGGGCCAAAAAAGAGAAGTAGCAGTAACGCAAGTCACCGAGGACTATGAGAGAGGATCAGAGGTGACCAAGAGGAGGACAGGACAAGTCACTGAGGACTATGAGAGAGGATCAGAGGTGACCAAGAGGAGGACCGGGTTGAGAATTAAAAGTCAACATAGGTGGAATTACGTAAATATTGGATTTCTTCACCCCAGCCACAAAGACATTTTTGTCAACCTTGGGTGCTGTGTTTTTGTTGTTGTAAACAGACCGTTGGCAGTACTGACAGTAAACTTAGGAGTTGGTCTTTGCACAGCAAACAAAGGGAAATCAACAAGATCATAATATGTCTGCAGCTCAACAGATCTGAAAAAATGATGCAGTCTTTATCTTTCAAAATGGACTCAGTCCACTTGCTGTGGGCTCTCTTCCTGATGTCACTTTGGGTATGTTTTTCACTTCTCACTTTGATTGCAATCACATTTCACAGCTTTTCTCTGTCAGCAGAACGTTGTCTGTGACAAGATCCCGATACAATTACATTGTCAATGAAGATAACATGCATGGTTGTATTTAATTGTTGAAATCTATAAGCTGTACACACACCATTCAGTCTTGATTGTGTGTTGAGTCTTCTGAGCAACATCTCTGTATGTAGAGAAAACAAAACCCAATTCTATTCAGTGCACAACACAGGGCGGATGGACGTTTTCACACTCTGAAATATGAACGCACACTTATTGTTCATGTGGTTTCCAGTAATCTATTCTTGCTCACTTCCTTAGAGAAACAGAAGCACGACTGAGGAAACAACTTACTGACAAAGATAAAGGAAAATGTGTCTCCAACACATGCTATATTTGTATCAAATTATAGATAGTGTTGAATGATGTATTTATACAGTTTTGTGTTATATTTATTACAATATAATTCAACGTTACAATGGCAGAATAAAGGTAGCCCACAAGAGATATCTTAAGTTATTAACATGCTATTTCAGGTCAATGTGGGATATGGAATGTGTGCATTTTATGAATGCATTAAAAATATATATATAAATTTGTCAAAAAAGGCAAGTGCATCTGAATAGTCTTAGGTGTAAGAACATATTTTAGTCTTTTTGTCAACCCATCTATCAGCCAAAATACATTTTCATTACATTCTGAACACACATCTCTGACACAATGATAATAGAAAAGGGATCTAACAAAAGACAGAACTACACCAAGTTGTAGACCATAATTTACGTAAAGTAATGAGGTGTCTTGAGGTTTCCTGTAAGCTGCATATACTGTCATAGCTACATTTGTCTCATTACGTTTTTTGATCTAGATTGTGATACAGATTTTAGCCCTCTCAGGAACACTGCTCCTCTTGGGACAGTAGTGGCCCAACGATTAGAGAAGCGAGTTTGTGCCCGGAAGGTCATCGGTTCAATCCCCGGGACCGGCAGGATAAATCTGGGTGGGGAAACTGAAAAGGCAGCGCTTGGCCCTCCCTCATTAACGCCACTGAGGTGCCCTTGAGCAAGGCCCTTAACCCCAACTGCTCCAGTGGAGCTGCTCAGTGCCCAACAGATCAGACTGTGGTTGTACTGGGGAGCTTCCAGGTGTGAATGTGAACAGGGCGCTCCTGAAACGGAGAGCATTGCTCTCAGTGAGATTCCCTTGAATAAATTTAAAGATAAATAAAGGTTATTTAAAACACTGGAAAAAAAATTGCTTTACATTTGAAAAGTGTGGTAATTTTGGACCTCCATGCTTAACTCATTCCCTGCTGTTTGCATTACGGGATATAAAACTATTCTGATGTTTTCAAAATAATGATGATAATAAAGTTGAGGAGGTATTATGTTTGAGTGTAAGTCACGTGACTTGGAGAAGAGAAAAAGCAGAAATGACATTGCGGTGGGATATTTAGAGATTGCATTAGATTTCCTTCAATTCTGTAGATTCCATAAATAGATGAATAAGAACATTTCAAATGTTAAGGTAAGTTATCCTTTATTTATCCCCATGGGGAAATGAAAGCTTTATTTTTTTTTATTACATCATTCTTTTCTGTGTATGCTAATGCTAACAAAGCTATAATTCTGTTTTTTAGTGTCCCATTAAACCCAGCAGCACATCAGCACCAGAAACCACAGCAATCACAACAACAACCAGAACAGCAACAACTCCACCACCACCACCACCAACTGTAGCAACAACAGAACCGCGTAAGTTAAGTACAGGTCACTGACTTTTATCTTTGGGTGGTTTCAAGTTTCAAGTTTAATTTAGATCCCCATTAGCTACAGCAATGCTGCAGCTATTCTTCCTGGGGTCTCCAAAACAGACGTTACATAGTGACAGTGCAAACATACAACTTACATCAGAACACACAACATACACATAACATACCTAGACAGCCACATGTCCCACATACACATTGAAGCACAGTCACTCACATTGTCGCGCCAATCGTGCATGTTTGCAGCATGCGCAAACTGACCTCCACGTTTATAGGCCCTTTTCACAGCGGGCATCCCGCGGCGAAAGCAGGGCAGACACAAACACAAGTGAAACAGCAATGAGGGTCCCCAACCCCATGATGGTGGTGCTGACAATGTGTCTGCATTTCCTTTTTGTGTAGGACAGACTTTGTGGAAATTACATCATAAATACAATTTAGTGTGATATTTTACTCTCTCACTCATCCTCACTTTAAGCTCCACAGTACAGTACAGTAGTATAGTATAGTATAGTATAGTATAGTATAGTAGCCTACAGTACAGTCTGTTTGAATAGCAGTTTACAGTTTCTCAGTAAGCAGATGGTTGGTGTTCACCTGATATCATTGACTGTTAAAAATGTGATGTTGGAAGGGATTTAAACTCTTGATTTGTAAGTCATTACATTTTATTCTTTTTTCTCTCTCCTTTTTGAACGAATTCGGCCTCAAACATGTTCTCCACTAACAGCTATGGACTCTCTTTTCTCTCTCAGCTCCTGGCAATGTACAGGAAGTGACGGTGACAGTGACAGGACAAAATGAGACTAGTATAAGTCTGCAATGGGATAACTTGGCAAACATCTCAACATACAGGCTACAGTATAATGACAGCATCATCATGAACATCACTGCACCTGATGGAGCCACTTCAGTTCAATATGTGGTCTCATCTCTTACTGCTGCCACTCAGTATCATTTCACCCTCTTCACTGTGGATGATGGAGGAGTCAGCAGCACTGGATACCAATTTACAGCTTCCACTGGTAGGTGGCTATTGAATAGACATAAATAACTTTTGTCATATACAAATTATTTCTCAGCTAAGTCAAATGAAACTTCCCTTAGTCAATAGAGCCATAATGATATGAGGGGTTTATGGGTTTATGAGGCAAGGCAAAGCAAAACAAACTTAATTTAAATGGCACAGTTCATATACAAGGCAGAGTCAATGTGCTTCACCTAAAAAAAGAAAAAAAAATACTTTGACTAGTAAAAAAAATAAAAAATAAAAAAAATGGGGAAGTAAGGATAATAAAAATAAATAATAAAACAACAGCTGGGACACATAAAATCATACAACTCACTGCTGGACCTAAATATAATTTCACTCTCTTCACCGTGTTTCTGAACAAATTCTGCAACAACTTTGTTACTCTAATGAAAGTAACTAGTCATATGTAGTATATTACATTTTGAAAGTAACTTGAAGACTGCCAACTCTTTTTCTCTCTCAGCTCCTGAAGATGTACAGGAAGTGAGGGTGACAGGACAAAATGAGACTAGTATAAGTCTGCAATGGGATAAGGTGGCGAACATCCCAACATACACGCTACAATATACTGGTGTCGATGACATTAACATCACTGTACCTGATGGGGAGACCTCTATGGAGTATGTGGTCTCTCCTCTTACTGCTCAGACGGAATATGATTTCACTCTCTTCACTGTGTTTGGAGATGTCAGAAGCAGCGGAGCAACAAAGGCTGCAGTCACTGGTAAGCAGTGTTGGGGGTAACTCATTACAAAAGTAACATATTACATGTAATATATTACTTTTACCAGTAACTCAGTAATCTATATAAAAGGGAGCATGTGGGCAATGGTTGTTTGTTCTCAGTTTTTCTCCCACTGATGATGTCATAGGAGACATTGTGACATCACTGATGCTGTTATCAGTGATGTCATAAGTCACTGATGATGTCATAAGACTGATAATGTCATCAGTGATGTCGTAAGAGCCAAACATCTTATGACATCACTGATGATGTCATAGGCACTGATGTAAACTTAAGGGGCACACACACACACACACACACACACACACACACCCGCACACATGTAAACTTAAGGGCAATAACATTTTGTGAGCAACACACACACGCAACAATAGCGCAGGTGAGACCACACAGCAGCTGAGCTGCGTATGTGAGCTGCAGGGCCAGCTTGGCGAGCTGCAGGGCGGGCAAGGCCGCAAGCCCGTGAAGCGGGCGAGCCTAGCAATCGAGCGCGCATAGCACGCAAGATGCCTAGTAGATTACAATAACAAAGGAAAAGGATAACATTTAGAATTTTGGACGGTTTGCACTGACTTCAAGACGGTTAAAATTATTTTTCTGGATGTTCCGGGGTTCTGGTTCTATGTCATTCTGCTACTGCTGTTATTTTGGTGAAAGTAATGCAAAGGTAGTGTAATAATTAACAAGTTATTCTACACAGACAGTAATATTGCAAAGTAACTTATTACTTTCAAATGGAAGTAACTAGTAATATGTAGTATATTACATTTTGAAAGTAACTTGCCCAACACTGCTGGTAAGACATTTGTGGTAATTTCATCTCAAGCAGTTGGGGACCTAGAAAGCAATAAAAAAAACAAAAAAAACAGCTGGGACACATAAAATCATACAACTCACTGCTGGACCTAAATATAATTTCACTCTCTTCACCGTGTTTCTGAACAAATTCTGCAACAACTTTGTTACTCTAATGAAAGTAACTAGTCATATGTAGTATATTACATTTTTAAAGTAACTTGAAGACTGCCAACTCTTTTTCTCTCTCAGCTCCTGAAGATGTACAGGAAGTGAGGGTGACAGGACAAAATGAGACTAGTATAAGTCTGCAATGGGATAAGGTGGCGAACATCCCAACATACAGGCTACAATATACTGGTGTCGATGACATTAACATCACTGTACCTGATGGGGAGACCTCTATGGAGTATGTGGTCTCTCCTCTTACTGCTCAGACGGAATATGATTTCACTCTCTTCACTGTGTTTGGAGATGTCAGAAGCAGCGGAGCAACAAAGGCTGCAGTCACTGGTAAGCAGTGTTGGGGGTAACTCATTACAAAAGTAACATATTACATGTAATATATTACTTTTACCAGTAACTCAGTAATCTATATACCTGTATAGGGAGCATGTGGGCAATGCTTGTTTGTTTGTTCTCAGTTTTTCTCCCACTGATGATGTCATAGGAGACATTGTGACATCACTGATGCTGTTATCAGTGATGTCATAAGTCACTGATGATGTCATAAGACACTGATGATGTCATCAGTGATGTCGTAAGAGCCAAAATCATCTTATGACATCACTGATGATGTCATAGGCACTGATGTAAACTTAAGGGGCACACACACACACACACACACACACCCGCACACATGTAAACTTAAGGGCAATAACATTTTGTGAGCAACACACACACGCACCAATAGCGCAGGCGAGACCACACAGCAGCCGAGCTGCGTATGTGAGCTGCAGGGCCAGCTTGGCGAGCTGCAGGGCGGGCAAGGCCGCAAGCCCGCGAAGCGGGCGAGCCTAGCAATCAAGCGCGCATAGCACGCAAGATGCCTAGTAGATTACAATAACAAAGGAAAAGGATATCATTTAGAATTTTGGATGGTTTGCACTGACTTCAAGACGGTTAAACTTATTTTTCTGGATGTTCCGGGGTTCTGGTTCTATGTCATTCTGCTACTGCTGTTATTTTCGTGAAAGTAATGCAAAGGTAGTGTAATAATTAACAAGTTATTCTACACAGACAGTAATATTGCAAAGTAACTTATTACTTTCAAATGGAAGTAACTAGTAATATGTAGTATATTACATTTTGAAAGTAACTTGCCCAACACTGCTGGTAAGACATTTGTGGTAATTTCATCTCAAGCAGATATGGGGACCTAGAAAGCAATAAAAAAAAAACAAAAAAAACAGCTGGGACACATAAAATCATACAACTCACTGCTGGACCTAAATATAATTTCACTCTCTTCACCGTGTTTCTGAACAAATTCTGCAACAACTTTGTTACTCTAATGAAAGTAACTAGTAATATGTAGTATATTACATTTTGAAAGTAACTTGAAGACTGCCAACTCTTTTTCTCTCTCAGCTCCTGAAGATGTACAGGAAGTGAGGGTGACAGGACAAAATGAGACTAGTATAAGTCTGCAATGGGATAAGGTGGCGAACATCCCAACATACAGGCTACAATATACTGGTGTCGATGACATTAACATCACTGTACCTGATGGGGAGACCTCTATGGAGTATGTGGTCTCTCCTCTTACTGCTCAGACGGAATATGATTTCACTCTCTTCACTGTGTTTGGAGATGTCAGAAGCAGCGGAGCAACAAAGGCTGCAGTCACTGGTAAGCAGTGTTGGGGGTAACTCATTACAAAAGTAACATATTACATGTAATATATTACTTTTACCAGTAACTCAGTAATATAACTTATTACTTATAGGATTTCAGTAATACTATGCCAGTTACTTTGTCAATTCTGATTCTGATTCTCAACAAGAGCAGTCTGTATCGATATACAATTGATAGTTTCTGAGTAAGCAGATTGATGTTGTTCACTTGATATTATTGACTGTTAGGTGTTGGAAGAGAATTTAAGTTGTGTCAAGAGTAGCACAACAATCCAGTACTTTCTTCTGTCAACTTGTTCCCCAAAACAACAACTGATGATTCTGTTACTTTCTCAGCTCCTGAAAGTGTACAGAAAGTCATGGTGTCAGGACAAACTGAGACTACTATAAGTCTGCAATGGGATAAAGTGGCGAACATCTCCACGTACAGGCTACAGTATAATGACAGCATCATGAACATCACTGCATCTGCTGGAGTGACATCAGTTGAACACGACGTCTCTAATCTCACCGCTGGGACTCAATATAATTTTGAGGTTTTTGTTGTATTTGAAAGTGTCAGTAGCAGTGGATTAAGCCATACTGCAGTCACTGGTAAGATATTTTGGTTGATTTAATCTTGTGTATTATTACTACATATTTATATATAATAATGTGATATATAATAATGTTATATAATATTATATAATATAATAATGTAATATATTATATTACATATTTATCCTGTGCTACAAAATAAGTTCAACATTTCAAAACATTTATTTGAGATTTTTCATCTAAAATCTACTAAGCAGTGTACACTTTTCTATCAAAGTGGAGTGGAAATTAAATGTATATTTTGAAACTGCAATTCTAAATCACAGAAAAGTCTAGTGTGTAAACTTTACACTGTAAAGTATTGGTTAAATTGCAAAAAACATTTAATAACAAATTAATCATACTTTATCTTTAGATTAGAATGCATTTTTTGAAATGCATGTTTTCAAAATTGTTCTAATTTGACCTTTCTTTCAAGGAAATCTCATAGTCATATGGCAACGGTTGTTGCCAAATTCAGTCATGGCGTGTTGTTAGTTAGAAAACTATTTGTCATAATCAAAGAGACTCCAGATTCCTGAGGAGACATGCATCACACTTGATACACTAATATGTTATAGTGAAAATCTGTCACAACGTCATTGAATTTGCCAGTGATTGAAGAATTTTCTTCTTTTCATCAGTTCCCTTGAGAGTGGCTGATGTCCGTGTGACTAGCCGCTCTGTGACCACTGCATTGTTGGAGTGGAACAAGCTGAATGACTACTACAACTACTCTCTTGAAATTAAGGGTGATTATGTACTTGACCCAACTTTGTTACCGGATGTTGTGAGAGTCCTGGTCACATCTCTCCCTGCTGGAACAGAAAATCAATTCCGTCTGTTCACTGTCTTCTCTGGAGTCAGAAGCGCTGCCTACACAGCTGGCGCAATAACAGGTAAACTGGCCTGCTTTCTTGGACAAATTTCAAAAACTGTTGTCAAAGGATTCCCCCCTTCCCCTTTTCCAGCCAATTCCAGGTTCAGTAAGCCTTGTTCCAATTGTTCATTTGAGTTGTTTTTTAATAGAAATTTTAGAAACAAATCATTGCTAACATCGACAAATATGTGCAATTATTTCCCCATTCCTTCAGCCATAGACTGTGCCGCCTCACCCTGGAACGTTACCAACTCATCCATCCAAGGGACGATTGAGGGTTTGTTCTCTAGGGCAACAGCCACTAATGGATCTGGACCTACTCATCACAGTCCTGCTGCAGTTCCTCATGTGTCGTTTACTGGCCTGTATCCCGGCTCTACCTATCAGGTGTCTCTTTTCTACGACACCCCTTCAGAGCCGCCCCTTCAACAGTGTATTCACGCTCTGCCAATCAGTGAGTCCAAATCTGATGTCCCACATCAACTAAGCATCTGCCCTTATTTCCCACAAAAAGCAATCAAAGAGGACAAAGAGGTGTTTCGCAATGTTTGTGTTCGATTTTAAACCAGAGGTTACACTTAATTTGTTTCCCCAACACATCTGTGTGTTTAGTTTGGAACATCACACATTTGTGTTGCCTTCCACCATACCACAACAGCATAATTATGTTGTGTATGTTATGTGTGTCAATATATGTTGTACTGAAAAGTACACAAATGTGTTGCCCTAAACTAAACACATAAACATACTGTTATTAACTGTTACAACACATACCGTTATTGACAGATAATCGAGCATTGTAGAAACTGTCTACCTGCGTGTTTTAACCAGATCCTCCAGATGTAAATGCTCACTGTGTCTACTGGGCTGCTGGCTACTCTATTCTAATCCGCTGGGATGTGCCGGAGGGTGTGTGGACTGGTGTGAGGGTGAAGGTGGAAGGGACTACTCACCATGTGACCACAAATGAGAAACTGGAAACCCAAATATCCGGATTTCAACCCGCAAAAGTGTACCAAGTGTCTCTAGCCACAGTCTCTGGGACCTTGACGAGTAAATCCTTCGTTTTTGACTGTCACACTGATCCAAGGGGTGAGTAGATTTCTTGTTCCAAAGAAATAGAATTCCAATAGTTTCGTCCTTGTTGTATATTTTGTCAAAGAGATCCACTTTTTTGTTTTGAAGTTTGCCATTAGCTGTATGGCCACTGATGGACTTTGTTGAATATCCTGATATTACAGTAGTTCATGTTTATTTCGGCCTGCCCTGCTGTGAGTATCAGCAGTGCTACAGAA
>NC_139626.1:32419236-32444236 GCF_964638095.1 Poromitra crassiceps | reverse complement strand
GAGGAGTATTAAGCCTGACATACATGTTTTTTGGTGGAAACCGGAGCACCCGGAGGAAACCCACGTGAACACGGGGAGAACATGCAAACTCCACACAGATTGGACCTGGGATGGACCAGGGTTTCAAACCCGGGACCTTCTTGCTATGAGGCAACAGTGAGCCACTGAGCCACCGTCCATGATGATAACTATTATAATCATGTATTGGCATTATATTTGCCTAGGACAGGCACTCATTTGACTTCCTCTACTTCACAGAAGCAAACCTCCGAGGAGCGCACAGTGAAGCACTTCCACTTCACCGCCTGGCCTGACCATGGAGTGCCAGAAGGCACGGAGGCGCTGATCCGGTTCAGAGGATTGGTTAGACGACACATAGAGAACGAAGGGGTTGGAGCACCCACTGTGGTCCACTGCAGGTACAGTACAAGACTGGTCCCCACACCACATGGACAAGCTGCATAGCAATTCATCTGGACTTGTTCAGAAGAGTTGATGAGTTTAGTATCGCTAAAGCTGTACACTATGATAAACAATGCCAAGGCAATCAGTTGTCACATCTTAGGCCCCTGGTAAGGAGTGTAAAACTGCCTACCGCAGCTTTGAGGAAGTTTTAAATGGCAAAATTACAGAAATGCAGTAAGAAGAAAAATCACTAAGAGATTGTCATCACCCCTAAATTAGATGACCATACTGTATCTATGCATGTGTCATCAGAATAGAAGCATAAGTATCCTTGGTCACAATTTCAGGTTCTGAAAGACATAATGTAGCAATGTTGAAAGGAAAGGAATTATGTTGCCTTCTATTGGGCTCCAGGGAAGGAACCTGCAAATATTCTGGCTGGTTTCATGAAAACACCACACTGTACCACGAGTGCTTTTTTGGTTGAGTTTTTCTCATTTTTTTGCATAGATGGCCCCAGATTGAATGAAAGTCATGAATCTGGCCATCTTGTTCCATGCTCTAGGAATCATATTAGACAGAGACCAAGGACTTAGGTTAAAAAGGGTAGCGCACTGCATTTTATCTGGACCCCTACATGAAAACGAGAAAATTGACTCTTAAAACTCAAAGATTATTTTACCTGGACACTAAGCGCTTACACTCGCGTTGTTGCCTTTCTGTGTGTCAGCGCTGGTGTGGGGAGGACAGGCACCATCATCGCCCTAGATGTGCTGCTCCAGCAGCTTGAAGCAGAGAGGGCAGTGGGCATCGCTGGCTTCGTGCAGACGATTAGACAGAGTCGACCACTCATGGTGCAGACAGAGGTAAACATTTGACCATAAAGTGGCTTCACAGACTCAGCTACCACCTTATGACCGTATGTGACAGCTACACACAAGTTATACATTGTGACGCTGTAAATGTTTGTTTGCATTGGTATTGATAACTGAGCCAAGTGGACGTGCAAGTTTCATGTTTACGTTATTTCAGTCTAGTCTTAGCCCTTAAAATATTTTAAATGTGTGCAAATCCACATAGCTCCTACCTGCCGTCCACAAAAACTACATTTGGTTCAATATGAAAATAATCTGATGCTGAAAGGTAAGTTCATGTAGCAAGTAACTTACAGTGAAAAATAAGTCTTATATGTCAGTGTTGATCAGAGTACCAAGGCATGTAAACACCTATCCTGTTTACCATTTGCTGTCTGCATTATGCTCCGTTTCCATGGTGACATCAGGATTGATGCAGGAAATAAGTGTGGATATGAAGTGTCAACCAGAATACTACTGTGTGAACTCACAAGTTATGATTGTCCTTAAGTGTGTCAGTAACTCTGCTCTTCCTTTCAGTCCCAGTACATCTTCTTGCACCAGTGCATCCTGAACTCTCTGCAGCTGAGTCAGAAGCCTGAAGAGAACATATATGAGAATTCAGACATGATGTATGTCAATGCAACTGCACTGAGAGTGTTTCATTCAAACGATAATACCTGAAGAGGTAAACAGATTGTAGACAGTGGATTCAGATTTGTACCAGTTGAGAAACAAAGATTCTGTATGATAAAATTGTTATACATCTTATGTTAAGTGTGAAAAGATTACAATATATTCATTGTATGTATATGCTCAGGACTTTCACTGCACTTTAGATTTCATTTGGTCAGTTTTTAGTTTTTTTTGCCCTTCTGTCATAAGATGCTTAACATTAGAATGACTTCATTGTTATCACGATGACACTCCAAATGACCAAAGAATGTTTCTCAAATTTATTTAAAATACAAAGAATTGTAGATAGAAATGTAATAACATGTGTACAACAATAAATGAGTTTCTGTTTTCACAAAGCCTGTGAATGAGATGAAAAACCCACACATCAGTTCCAAAGTTTGCTCTTCATTGTCCGTGATCTCTCTGCTTGTTCCCTGTGTAAAGAGACTCTCCTCACAGTCACACATCCTCCACAGTATTACTCCGAGTGACTAGTTCTTGGCGACTGGAAGCTGCAGAGAACCTATTGATGAGTTCCTCTCTGGCTTTCAGGGCTTCGGGCTTGCTCTCTACTACCGATATCTGATGCCTAAAGCTTGGATGCAACGGCTCGATTTTACCGACCACAGGCGGGGTGGGGACCGAGAACTTCTTTGCGATGTTGTGTAGGACACAACACCCCTTGATAATCTCAGACTTTTTTTCCAGTGAGTTTTCTTGTGCAAAACCCAGTTGCATCAAGCACTTGAAACGCCTCTTGATGGAGCCGAGCGTTGTCCTCATGATGGCGTGGATCTTGCTGTGGGCCTCGTTGAAGGCGACCTCCTTCGCGTTTTCCGGTTGGGACACAGCAGTCAAGACGCGCTCGCTCAAGTGGTAGCCTCTCCCACCTACAAGAGGACATTGAGAAAGTAATAATGGATTAGGTGGATGGATGAAGAGGACATCTTTTTCCTAATCTTCCTCACAGTGCAAAGTGCTTTGTAGTGCTGAAACAGTTAATTGATGAGTTGATTGGTCAATCAACAAAAATTATAGTTTTAGTCACTTCTCAAGTAAGTTGAGAGGAAAATCCCGCACACTGACTTCACTTCAGACTTTTTATTGGCAACGTTTCAGTCACAAGACCTTCATCTGGCAAAAGATGCCAGATGAACGTTGGCAACGTTTTTGCCAAAACGTTGCCAAATGCTCCGACGCACCTGACGCACACGGTTTGTGCAGAGATCACCCCTCTTCTACAGTCACTTCTCAAGTACAAATACCTTGACAAATCAGAAAATGTGCTTGCTTTTCTCCATTTCACATCATTAGCCTATACAATTAATATGGGGGGGGGGGGGATTTGGCTGCTGCTCAAACTAAGTAAACTATGGTAAGCTGTGATGGGCGTTTGCCATGGTTTTTTACATATAAACGAAATGATAAATAGAAATAAACAAAGATTAATCGAAAACGAAAAGAATCGTTAGTTGCAGCCTTATTAGTGAGAGCTTTGTTCCACCTCCCACTGTTATTCTGTCCAGACCCACATTGCACCACAGGGTATAAAGGGTGTCCCATCAAACGGACACTATTTATGGAGATGGTGTCATTGCATAAGTATGAAACTCATACTTTGAATAGCATGATGCATCATATCCAAAGTTTAAATGATTCTTTCAACTCTTAATCTTAACTCACCAACAACCCAGTACTGCCCATGCATTCCTCCCTCCAGCTCCCTTCCTTTGAAAGACTCCCCCCACATCTCCTGTTCAGGTGTGCTGCCCACGCAACACATCTCAGCACTCAAGATGTTGCCGTCAGAGTCGCATATGAGCTGGGTCATGACTGATGTGTAGCCCAGGGTGTTGAGGAAAGACCGGAAAGTGTCCTTCTCGTAAGGAGACGCTCTGATCTTGAAGTGGGCCGCAGCGACGACGCCCAGCACCCTGGGGATCCCGCATAGCTTCTCCGTTTTGCAGGCAACATTTGCCCTGTCGGAGCGAGTCACTGGGAACGAGATGAACTGATCGGCCATGCTTGCGATCACCCTCGAGATGGTGCAGACGACCTCGGGAATTTGTGAGTAGTTGACCCCGAGTCTTTCCTGGATCGCAGCCGAGGAGGTGCCCTGTGCGTAATAGTTGAGTGCGACCATGGCCATCGCCTCCACAGACAGACCCTGGATTTTCGCGTGTTTCTTCATGCGGAGCTCTATGTTGTCTGTGATGAAACGGATACACGGTCTGGTGAGGTGGAACGTCGCGAACAAAGCATCGTCTTCGAAATCGTCGAAACAGCTGATCGGAGGTGACCCGTCCGCCCCGCTGTCCCGCAACAGCTCATCCAGCACAGCAAACCAAACCGGGGGCGCAAAAGCCATCGCGTACTGAATTTAAATGGGCACCATTTAATTTAGGTAACTCTGAGAGGACAGCCCGCGAACCTTCTTGATGCAAGGAAGTGACGACAAACGCTCTGGTTCTGCATGCTGCCAAAGAACTTTTATGGAAAGAACTGAAAGCTCCATATTGCCCCATTGCAACATCAGCGCCCAGCAGCCTCCGCCATTTTTTATTTTTGGAAGCGTGACAGCGCCAAAAGAACCTCGCACAGGCTCGCAGTGGTCAGCTGCGGTAGCGCGGGCCCCTATAATCAGCCTCTCTAAACAGTAACTCAACGGGAAAACACTCTAAATTTCGTGGATTCACATCTTTTCTGGGCGTACTGCAAATCTTGATTGAAGTGGTGTAGTGCAGGGATGTAAAACAACAACCATATTGTGGAAACTAAGCAAAAATTTTCGTTTTCTTTGTTTAGTTTTTTCAAGATAAATACCTAATGAAAAGGACCCGAGGCTGTCGTCCACTCCGTCAGAAGTGCATTGCCGTGGTTTTAACCTCGGGTCCTTTGCATTAACTATTTATCTTGAAAAAACTAAAAGAAAAAAACGAAAAATTTTGCTTAGTTTCCACAATATGGTTGTTGTTTTACATCCCTGCACTACACCACTTCAATCAAGATTTGCAGTACGCCCAGAAAAGATGTGAATCCACGAAATTTAATGTTCTCCCGTTGAGTTACTGTTTAGAGAGGCTGATTATAGGGGCCCGCGCTACCGCAGCTGACCACTGCGAGGCGCATTCTGTTTCCAAAAATGTCCGGAGTTTCGTCTCTTTCCTTCCATGCTCTTTGATGCTGCTCCTAAAAAAATACAAGAAACTAGAAATTACCGCCACCAACTGGACAGGAGTAGCTATAAAATCCCTGATTTTCTATCCCAGATATACTAGGAATGTCTAGGATGACGTCGTGTGTACGTGGTGTGCCCTGCCAGGCGTGCAACAATGGACGATTTGGGTATGTCTGTGTTATTACTGTTGTGGGTTTGAAACGCTGCTCTTAACATGTTGGGTGAGGGGGTCTTTGGAACTTTGCATTCATTAAGATTGTAAAATATTCCAGAACAGCAAGGCTTCTTTCTAAAGTAAAATATATATAAATAAAAGTACATGAGAAAACAACACTTTAAGGCACATTTTGACATTCTAGAGACCCTATCAACAAAATAATTACACAGTAGCCTATCCGATATGCAGAAATCTACCCAATCTTTTTAAGCTCGTGTTTTGAAACAGTTAACACGAAGAAAATTCTCATTCGTGAGTCAGGTCAGGAGAGAGAGGACAGACTGCGACCTATTTACCCGTCAAATGTCTCTTGTTGTCAAAAACAGAACGTTTCAACATTGACTTTGTCAAACAACTTGTAAAGATGTTGCAGACAGTCCATCCCAAAGCATCTTTATCTTATTACTGCCTAATATAACACCTAACTCGGACTGTAAATTCGATGTAAATTCATATTTAATGCCTACTGAACACTCCTCCACTAGTGTAGCCTATATATTGTATATTGAACTACACTTGCAACGTTACAATTTTCTTTTAGTTATTTTTCCTATTTCTTTCCCTGAATATTGACATGACAGTGAGACTAAGACAAGTTCCTTGTATGTAATCTTCCATATTGTGGCAATAAAAGTGATTCTGATTCTGATAACCATTTATAGCTATGTGCATTAAAGCTTAGTTTTAGAGTGATTTACTAATGTAGGCCTATGTACCTTCTAAAAGCCTAACCAGGGACAAGGACTGCAAATTAGCTATGGCTAGAAGTCATATATAATGTACACTGCATCCATTGCATTTCATTTAAATGTAGCAACAATGCAGATAAACATTAACAATCAAAATAACAGATAAATGCATAATGGTGTGACAGGGTGTAAGACAAACTTCACTTGTATAGACGGTTTCATGGAATTGTGTTGCTAGGGAACCGTTTGAAACCTTAACCTAGCTTATTTCCTGTCAGCTATTGATTTAGCAAACACTGCAACAGGGAGTACGGTAAGCTAGGGGCAATTTAGAATGTTGTCAAGTTAAAACTGTCTATTGGTCTAATCAGCTGAAGAACCACTGGTGCATCTAAAGTGCTGCAGAGCGCCCTCCAGTGTCTGCAGGAGGAATGAGCTTCTCTGTCTGCAGCAAGCTCAAGTGTTCAGGTCACAACCCTAAAGTGGGCCTCCTATTTTCCTTGTATATCTCTGAATATTGATATGACCGCTACGCTGCATACTTACACTGAGACAAATTCCTTGTATGTAATCTTGCATATTGTGGCAATAAAAGTGATTCTCATTCTGATTCATGCTAAAATTGTAGATTGTTTTATTCATTCAGGCCAATGTGATGCTAGCAAGCTTATCTAGCTAATTGAATGTGTGTATACAGTGGTGGGTTTAATGTGACAAAGCAATAGCTACAGAAAAACAATCACAAATTAAAAATATCACAAAATATAAAGTCCTGTAAGTGACATACAGTATGATGAGGGGCAGGGTGGGGGGCGTGTAATGTTCTTATTCTACAAATAAGACATGCAACGTTTGAACATCATACTAGCTTGTAGCCAGCTAGTTTAACATGTCTTCTTCTGTTCTACTTCCTGTCTCAGCATACTGTGTGTAGATGTTATACTGCCACCTATAGGTAACACTTATCAGCACAGGGGGGACACAGCCCATTACTAGCCTAGGTAAACCCAGCCACCACGTGACCTGCTCTCTCAGTTCCCAGTCACTATCGTAGTGACTGAGAACAGGTCTGAGAGCAGGTCACGTGGGGGATGGGTTTACCCAGGCTAGCCCATTACTACAAGAATGATGGAATGATATGGGGCACCTTTTGCCTTCTCTGAGGGGAGGCTCACAGTCTCAGACTTTGAAAGCCCTTGAACCAAACAACACAAACTCAAAACAAACTACATTAAACAAAAGAACAGAATGGTATGGAGGGAGAGAGACTGAATGGTCTGAATGTCCAATGCCCAATGAGTACCCCTGGCCCAGGTGCACCCAATCAGCCTAATGACCCCAACACCAGGCTCCTGCAAGACAGGGCCAGGAGTGGGAGGGCCGTCACAAAAGCTAAAAATCTTTTCAGATGGGGGACCTTGGGACAAAATCTTATCAGATGGGGGTCAGTAGTCTAATGGTCAGTTTAAGGGTGCTTGACATGAAAAAGGTTCAGAACCACTGTCTTAAGACGTATAGGTTTATTAAGAACTAATACACAGCAGTGAAGTTGTGATTATTTTCAATGTTTCATAAAATAACTCATGCATGATGACGAATAAATTTACTGTAAAACAATAAAGCCGTAAGACCAAAACAACAACCAAGTAGTAGTCAACCAAAACCTACCAAAAAATACTAAAAGGGAGAGTTAATACATTATGTATGAAAGGTGATTTTTTTTATGTCAATGTTTTTCAGTACAGAAATGCAATAATGCATGAAACAAATGTTTGATCAGCAGCCGAGTCTCTGACTTCCTGCACCTGCTGGGTGGTCACGGCACCCCCAAATGGTTCCAGTGGAGCTCCTCAGTAGAGAGAGACTGTGGCTGTACTGTGCATAACTCGAACCAGAAGAAATAAAGTAAACTCAAGCAAAGACGATGGGATTCAAGCAAGACGGCCCAACTTAAACTCACTTCCTGTCATCTCGTCGCGTGGGTTTTGCCCATGGTTTTCCACGGACACGCCCACTTAGGAGACTTTCGGCAGGTCTGAATCAATGGTTGACCACGCCCATTTAGGAGACTTGCTGCTACCGTTTGTTAGAATTGGCGGAGCCTGCGGTGACCCATCTACAGTAATATAATATCTCTGACTCAACCCTTCTCTAAAATAGATAGGTTAATGTGTCTATGTCTCAATATGATCGGTGACCCGTGCAGCGAGCAAATCCCCAGCAGTTTCACATATACCCTGCATCCCACTTGATTCATCTACTACTACTGCATTTCCCCTGTTTGTTAAAGCTTTGGTGACAGATAGAGCATTTTGTTGACTTCGCTAATGGAGACATCCTTCAGTCTGGGTATTCCCCCCTTCTGGCAGCAGTCTGTCCTCTGGCCTCTGGCGAACACATCTGTGATGGACGGGAAACATTCAAGAGTGTATAAAGGTGAGGATGACTAGAAGGCTCTCTGTCAGCTGTAAGGAATGCCTGAGAAAAACTTCACCTGTCGCTGTTCAAAATATTCAAGAGATCATTCTCTATTGACAGGAGGCAGGATTTCTGAAGCCAACTGTATTACTATTTCTCAATATTCTAGCCTACATGTATACTAGCTGCGACCAGCAGCTCTATAAGTCGCTCTGTCAGGTGGTCCACAAAAACTTCACCACCCTTTGGTAGTTTTCGCCCTAGGAGGCTGAAATTTGGCATGGAGGTCACGTGTGTGTGTGTGTGTGTGTGTGTGTTTGTGTTCATGTCAATGGACTAAAAGGGGGGCTGTCCTGGGGGGGGGGGGGGGCATCACAATCTTCAGTTAGCAGATCCGGCAGATACGGCGTTGCAGATCCGGCAAATGCAGAACTTTTGTGCTCCAAAAAACAATTCTGCTCTGAAAACAGTTACGTAATAGTTACGTAAATAAATGTGACGTCCACTATGTATCTAATATCTAGCTATGTACGTAGCTACAAAAATAAAATGAACTAACAGCATATAAAAGCGTCTTGCTATGGGGGAACAAAAATACTGCAGCACACAAAGCAGCAACACCGCCGGATCTGGTCTTACAGAGGCAGCCACTAATGGATACCAGGCCCGTCTCCTTCCAGAGAGAGCCTGGTGACGCGAGGTTAATGCCAATCGGCTAAAAGGGGGCGGGGGCGGGATTTCGAAATGCAAGGTGGCAGAGGCAGAGTAGTGTGTGCTGCCCCTGTCATCCTGCATTTCTGAAACTTGCATGTGGTCGCAGTTATTGCAAATTCACTTTTTTTTTTAAAGAGCATGGTGCAGGTTGGAGACCACATTGGAGGGGTATATATATATATATATATCACACATAGCTGCATCTACATTTGTTTTTGTAAAGCAGCTGGCTGAAGCAGAACGTCCATGAACAAGTGATGTCACATGTCACAGCAGGTGTTAAACACCCATTTAGAATGCCACCCTATTCTCCATATTTCTGCCCGCAGGGCCTGTAACAGAAACAATATAGATATATATCTATATCTATATTGGGGGGTGAGGGTGGGGTATTTTCGTACTAATCATGAGCCCAAAATGTAAATTCGTTAAAAAATTCAACCTGCACCATGCTGCTTAAATCTAGATATTTTTTATACAATCCTTTAGTATTTTCATGCCCATTTGTGGCTTTTAGATATGCACTATATGAATAACATTTTATTAGTAGTTATTATTTTAGTAGTAGTAGCAGCAGCAGCAGTAGTATTAGCTATGGTAGTAGTAGTAGTAGCAGCAGCTATAGTAGCAGCATTAATAGTAGACTATACTGTAGTATATAAGTAATATAGTACTGTACTAGCAACAGTAGTAGAAGCAGTAGTTGTAACTTAGCAGTAGTAGTACTAATAGCAGTAATAGTAGTTGGTGTTATGGATGTTAAATTACATTGCCACACTACTGCATCATCTACTAGAAAGTGTCTAACATGGTTTGTAAAGGGATTCTAACCTGTGATGTTGTCGACTGAGTCGAGCGGTGCTGTGTTGATCATGTTCACTCCAAACAACAGCAGCACAACAATGGTCAGTGCAACCAGCAGATAGATTGGTACAGCAAGGGCCCAATATCTATACAGAAGACACATCACCATGAATAAAAAACACACGACCCAATCGATAGGAGAACAGAGAGTAATTCACTGCAGTCATGTGGTTTCAGTTCACGGATCAGAAAACTTCTCGAGTCATACACTTCTGTTTAACTATCAAATTAACCGATTGTTTTCTTGTTTTACCTACTTTTGAGGCCAGTAAGTGAGACCGATTGAATGAAGCCACTCCTCTGGTATGTATGCCCACAGACAAAACAGAACTGTGGAGAAAGAATGGGAAGGTCCATGGTTGGTTGATAGGCCATAATTGAAACACATGTAAGATGATTACAGATTTGAGTAGATACTAGAAGGCCTCCAGACTTGACTATCTGCCTCATTTGTTTGGCATTTTGCAGATTTAGTGAAAACACATCATCTTTGAGAAAGAAATCTGAGATAAACGGTTTGCCAGAATGTCACGGCAACAATAATAATAATATTATCAAGCTAAGCCAATCTTTATTTTCCAGAAGGAAATTTGTACTTTCTTAGGGACAATAAACTATCTTATATCAGATTGTACATTTGAAGGTTTTGCCAAACATGAAAACATTTCAGATAGTGACCCCATGAACAGTGAACACAGCCAATCACTGGTGAATGTTGAACAATTACTCTGTCCTTTTGTGTTGTATAAACGAAGAATGACTGTATATGTATATATCGCACATCTGGGAAATAGTATATTTTACACTGTGATGTTTATGTTTAACACTAAAGAAGCCTGTAACAGCATTTGTCAAAAGTCTGAATTTCCTGATCTCTTCATACATAACCAGAGACAGCACATGCCCTCATAAAGGAGGTCTAAACTTGTTTTACCAGGGCCATTGGAAAAGTGAATTCGCTATATTTGACTTACAGAAGCCGAATTGGGAGCCGAGGAAAAGAACAAAACCATAGATGGCCCTCTCAGGTAGAGGAGAAGGAGAGTTTTCCACCATGACCTGGGGGGGGAGACAGACATAAGATTTGAGCTATTTGAGCTCAAGACTCAAATAAAGCTTCAGATAGCGAGAGTCACATACTCTGTGCAACTAATGAATACAAACAAGCCTAAACTGAAAGCTACCAGGAAGTGTTTTCCTATTAAATCAACAATAACCTCAGGCTCAGCCTTTGAATATTTACCAAGATTCCGACCAAAGTACGTTACATCGATACAAAATGTAAGGAGAGCAGTGCAAAAACTAGCTAAATGAGTCAGAACAGAAGCAACCGAGCAACTGAGGCGAAAATCTTGCCGAGACGATCGTCCGTTACAATATTCTGTCCGTATTGCAACGTTTATCAGAAAATGTGTTCCACACTAGGCAATAAAATGCACAAGCATACAATTTGACTGTCATTTGTAAATCCACTATGTGAATTACCATGAGCGTGAGAAAAAAAAGATAACTATAGCTATAGCAAAGATAGCTTCGTTGTCACTTTATTGTAGCATTCAAAATACTTTGCAGTTTGCAGACCCCGGACCCATTTAGGTGTTACCCATCCAGTGGGAAGTACACAAGCTCAGCATGGCTTTGGAGCTTTGGAGCTAGCAGCACAGAAACGACTGTAACAGCAGTCAGAGAATTACCTGAACCATTATTATTCTCCGTCGGTATGAGCAGATAACTTGTTTAGTTGAATACTATTTCTCGTGAGATAGTAGTGACCGCTGCGTTAACGTACTTTAGCAGGACAGCTGCTGCCTAGCTGTTAACGTTAGGAAGCTGCTGGTCCAGCGTGGCTGAGGTAAATTAGTCGATTTCAGAAAACTTCAAAACCAAAATATCTCTGTCAATGTCCATAATGTCCAAGGTGAAGCTAAAGAAAGTCGATTCTGCCACGGTTAAAACGCAACAGTCCACGCCGACAGAGAAGAATAAGGCGAAAAAGAAAAAGAAATACTGGATAAAAGATACATTTAAACAGAAGAAGCTGCCACCGAAGGACCAAGGGAAAGATACAGCTGGGCAAATACTACCTCCAAAAGATTCCCAGCAGTTCTCTGCCAACTGGAAAACGTTACAAGAGGTAAGGGTTAAGACCAGGGGTGGACAATTATGTTTTCCTGGGGGGACCACATGATAATGGTGTTAAATGTATCACTAGATGACATTATAGAAAACATATTGCGCTTTATTCTTCAGCATTCATTATATTGAAAATCACTCCAAACAGCCAATTTAGGTCATCTCATTCGATTAATAGCTTCATAAGTAAAATGGTGGGTTTGTCGTACAACCCCCCGCGCCAGGCAGAACCATCATGAGGGCCGGTTCTGGCCCCCGGCCCGCATAATGCCCAGGTCTAGACTATCTATTAACAGTGATGTTTCCCCCCTTTTTTTTTTTTTACAGATCCTAAAGGCCAATCCACCAGAGAAGAAGCAGCCTGTGGTGCAGAACCTCAAGAATGGCACTTCACAAAAAGTGGAAGATGGGAAAAAATCATTCAAAAATATTTCTAGGAACAATGCCTGTCCCAGACAGATGGGTGCTGCCAAAGCAGGGAAGGACAAATCTGTTTGTAGTGTTGTTCCAAGTGGGGCTCAGGTTCATGTCAAAAGACCTGCTGTCTCAGAGGGACAGCAGCCTAAAGCCCCAAAAAGGAAAAAGGACAACGGGAAGACGTCAAACCGTGAGCAGGCAGCCAAGAAAAATAAATCTGTGGTGGAGGAGAGCAAGCCCACAGAGTGAGTATTCTTCCATGACTTCTATTCGTTGCTGTCAAATTTAAAGATACTTTTTGCTGCTGCAGCAGTTGACACACTAGTCTCATGTTGTTTTGCGCCCCTGCAGAGACGACCTGTGGTTTGATGATGTGGACCCCGATGACATCGAGGCGACAGTGGGAGTCGAGGCCGCAGATATTATGAGGAAGAAGCAGGGCATTCACAAGAACACCCAGGACACTGAGAGTGCCCTGGTCAAGGAGAAAGCTTTTGAGGGGTGAGTTACATCACATACACACACACACACACTCTTGTATCCTTACAGATTAATAGTTTGTGCGCTTCAAGAGACAACTTGGAAGCATTCCCATGTTTAACTCGTTGGAACGGCCACATCCAAAATCATTTTTATTGATCAATTTTACATCAACAATAAATCAACTGCAGCAAATCTTGCTCAGTTGTCTAAATTGAGTTGATACTATTTGTGTAAATATGACTGTTTATTGTATATATATATATTTTTTTTATATCTGGACTGCAGATATTAGTCGCCATGTTTTCCTCCTGTCTTGACATGCTTGTGCAATTATTATTGTCAAGTTGGAGAATGGAGATATTGGAGCCAACAAATAAATTCCTTTATGTCCTGCATGAAATTACCATTATGAAGCTGATGTGTTGTTGAACATTTATGTTAAATCTGATATGACATGACAGCATTAGCACCAGTCTATAGCTCCAGTTTCATCAAAATGACAGGTGAAAAGGTGGCGTGCTCTTGTGCTGTCTTTTATTTGGGTGAGGTTACCTTCTTGAGTGCTATACACAGATTTTCATACAGTAGGACGTCATGGCAACCTGATTTGAGTAAAAGTGTCAGACAATCATTAAAAACAATTAAAAAAAGGAAATAAATGAGGGCTTGAAAAGATGACAGGTTTTCTCCCAGCCTAAACTCCTCAGGCAGGCCGATTCAATGGCAAAGTAGTGACCGCAGCTCCTCTCTATTCTGCCCGTTTACCACGGTGACTGTTAGCCTCACCAGAGCCGTGGCCATGGACTGTGAGATGGTGGGAGTGGGTCCCGATGGAGAGGACAGCATCTTGGCGCGTGTGTCCCTCGTGAACCAGTTTGGAAAATGCATCTACGACAAATACGTAAAGCCCACTGAGAAAGTGACCGACTACAGGACAGCCGTCAGCGGCATCCGACCGGAGGACATCAAAAACGGTAAGCTAATTTATGAAATTAGTTCATTAATAATAATAATTGATTATAGCTCTTTTCAAGGCATCCAAAGCAGGGGGGGGGGGGGCATGATGTGTAGCACCCACAGGGATGCAAACTAGTCACCATTTTCCATCCCAAAATAGAAGGATTTCTCAGTAGTTTTATGTCTGCCCTGGTATCTGTCACCTTTTTTCACTCTCCATGACCGGGTGATGCACGGCAGCCAGTTTGCGCCCGAATGCTCACCACACACCAGGTATCACAGTGGAGAGTAGAGGACTTGAAAGTGCCCATTAGATAACAAGGGATGATTAGGTGGCCATGATAGAAGGAAGACCTGTGTGGGAATTTAGCCAGGGCACCGGGGTTACACCCCCTACTCGTCTCATCCGAAGGACGGTGCTCAGTCTCACTCACAGGACAGAGTCTCTCTGCCCTGGGGCATTGGGGATATTATTTATAAGACCAGAGGGAAGAGCACATCCTACAGGTCCTTCAACACCAAGTTGTACTGTAAATAACCTGCAATATTCTGCATTAGAAACTGAGACTAGTTGTCATTAATCCTTTGTGCTTAGTAATATTGTTTGGAGAGTGTTACAGTCTCAGTGACATGTCTCTCTCATGCCTTTCTGTGCTGCAGGTGAACATGTTGGCACGGTGCAGAGGGAGGTTGCCGAGATCCTGAGCGGTAGAATAGTGGTTGGACATGCTGTACACAACGACTTCAAGGTAGCCTGGCTGTAATGTGATCTCTCAGATCAGATGTAATGTGATGTCTCAGATCAGATGTAATGTGATGTCTCAGATCAGATGTAATGTGATGTCTCAGATCAGATGTAATGTGATGTCTCAGATCAGATGTCTCAGATCAGATGTAATGTGATGTCTCAGATCAGATGTCTCAGATCAGATGTAATGTGATGTCTCAGATCAGATGGCACCATTGTCATTTTCAAAATACATTTCAGCACTTTTATAAACCAACCGTAACTTCCTCTTTCAGATTTTACTCCTGGATCATCCAAGAAAGAAAATCCGTGATACCCAGAAGTATAAACCCTTTAAGAGGACTGTAAAGGTACTCGTACTGCAACATGCGAGAAACATTCCTCTCGCTAAACTTTTCATGTCTAGGACCCAGAAATACCTGTACATGCACTGTACATGCACTGCACATTGAGCAGCAGGAAAACGATGATGTACGTGATGAGATGTTTTCCTTCTTTTAGTCTGGAAGACCCTCGCTGAAGCTCCTCTGTAGAGAAATACTTCATGTGAAAGTCCAAGAGGGTGAACATTCATCCGTAAGTCAACATGAAACACGGTCCTCCTCTTCACACATTGATTTGATTTATTAGACGTTTGGTTAAAAAGAAACCATGAAGTACATGCATGTCAGAAACAACATATTACTCATGTCATTGGGTGGCCAGTCCACACTGCGCCGCGGAACCAACCAGGATTTGAGTTTTTTCTTAAATAGGTGCTGGCTGCTAGTACTCGTTATCGGGAGGGGTCAGAGCCATGTATATAGAAGAGTCGCCACATCTCCATTCACTCCAATGGACCAGTTTTTTACTTTCAAGACTTCCAGGAAGTAAGGTCCTGGATTAAGCAGCACTGTCGTTGCAGCAAAATGGACAGTTTGTGTTGTACTTAGATTTTTTTTTTCTTGAATCAAATGATACATTATCAGCTTTATTTTAGCATTCAAAAGTAGCGCGAGACCCTTTCCTGGCTGTTCATTGGCTAATGAGTCACGCATTTTGCTCCTCCGCTGACGCCACTCTCTCTCCAGAGCAGTGGTTCTCAAATGGGGGTCCGGGGACCCCCTGGGGTCCATGGCACTTTGCCAGGGGGTCAGCGAAAAGCTTTCAGGAAAATAAAAAAAAAATTTTTTTTCAAAAGCTTCATAGTTCAAAAAAATATTTTATGCTTTAAATCTGAAATGGTTCATGGATTATATTATAATCTAACAAACCTATCAATTTAAAAGTCCAGCACTATACCGTGGAAACAATTAAGCTTAGCCCAAAATCACAAATCAGAATGAGGGGGTCCCCGGTATATTTTCTATCTTGTAAGGGGTCCTTGGCTGAAAGACATTTGAGAACCTCTGCTCTAGAGGACACTAGGAGGGGTAACACTTGTCATTATCCAAATTTGGCACAGCTGTACCGGTGAAAGATGGGTTTTCCCAATTCACTTATAATAATGGTCAGTAGCACAATGTAGCCTGTGCTGCTTATGTCAAAATGTGTCATTGTTTCCCTCCCTTTTGCATCAGAAGTATCTCTTGAGGAAAATAGCATATTCCAGGCACTGTAATAGCTACAGTTGCCAATAGAATGCATCAGCGCAACATATGTCTTATATGAAAATACACAACACGTAGCGTCTTTACACGATCTCCCTCTCTCTCTTCGATTGTTCACCAGGTCCAAGACGCACAGGCCACCATGAGGCTGTACACTCTGGTGAAGAAACAGTGGGAAGCAGAGCTCAAAGCCAGTCAGAACAACAAAGACTTGCGTGAGAAGAGTGCGAGAAAGCCCAAGTCGCCCAAGAACAAGAGCAACCATCTCACAGGATTCTGAATTCAGAACCAGCCTGCAGGAAGACGGATCAGTTCTGGACAGGTGGCTTACGGACTAAAATGATGAGAAGATTGTGTTTGTTTTCAGAAGACAAAGCAGCAGCAACACACAGACTTTAGGAAGTAACAGTGGTGTTGAACTTTTATAATAGTAATAATTATAATACTCCTAATACGCTTTGTGTAACACCTGTCAGAACGGGCTGACAAAGTCCTTTACACTAGTAGAGTGACAAATAAACCAACAATATAACTATGAAAATGACATTTAAAAGAGTTAGAGAAGAATAAACAGGCAAACCATTCAAAAGGTTGTCTTTCTTAATACATTTTAAAGATGATGACTGATTTAGCCCAGCCTAAGCTCCTCAGGGCAGGCAGGAAACTCACAGCCTAGGGACCACGATGGTAAAGACTTGTCCAGGATCATCCCCGCCTGAGGATGGCAGGCTGTGCTCTGACTCAGGAGTAAAACATCTGAGAGAGCATGGAGCCATCATTTAGACTGGTCCTTAAATATTTGTTGTTGTTCATTGGTATGTTACTCGGAGCACAAAAGAGGTCATTTGCAGGCCATGTTGCAAACACTGCTTCAAGTTCTACAGTATGTTAGAAGTACACGGACCTGCTGTGTCCAGTAAGTCCAGTACCACGGCATGTTATTTTTGCAATTATGTCCCAGTCTTTTATACATTGTCCAGAGCTTTGGTCTCTCATGCCTTGGTGTTTTAACAGTTGTTTAATCCCGGGTTGGTTTGGGGAAGATTTGCCTTAAAAGTTGACTTTTGGAAACTTATGAATAAAAGGGTGAGATTTCTAATTTGTTTCTAAATCTCCTTGATAGTGATGGTATATGGTGTTTGATGATGACCGAATGAGAAGAATGGACATATGCATGCCCAGCCCAGATCTGATGAAGATTACCACTGGCCGTGGACACCTGGGTCAGACTAGGAGGATAGAATGAACAAGCATGTAGAAGGAATCTCTGCGTTCCCCCCTCAATGTACAATATCTTTATTAGGAAAAAATGGTATACGCACTCAAACAGAAGTAGGTTTCCAAACATCATTATGCAAATGTTTTTCTGTAATTGCAGAAAAAACATGCACAAACATTTGGCTGGTACCTTCCTGCGCAGGCTCCAGCCAAAACATTTGTGACCCTTGTTTCTCATGCATTTATAGATATAACTGGTTGTTGGGTTTGGAAAACTTCTTTTATTCCTTTCTGCATTGTCCCAGTTCTCAAGGAGGGACGTCCCAGAATCCTCACTGACAAACTGGTGGCACTGACCTGTGACATGATGGAGATCATTGAGAGGCTGGTACTGCTGAGGTGCAGTCTCAAAAGTGAAAGATTTTTTGCATTGGTTCTGCAAAATGTGTTCTTACTAATGCTGACTAGCTAAGAATGTCCTAATGACTATAGTTTGTAATTCACTAAATCAGAATACACATGCTACAGTATGAATGTGAGCAGGTTATTGACTCATCTGATGATACCAGTGAGTAGTAAGATTTTCACTGGATAATTTGTGATGCATCAGTACAGTGCATGTGTGCAGTGCTTCAGAATAGTACAAATAATTCCCCCAAAAGGGGAAAAAAACGAATTTGAATCCTATGTAATGGCTCCCTCTAGTGGTTGAGACTGGTTAAAGGCCCCGCGGCAGTTAATATGAGTTGTGTCAAACAAATGATATCTCAAAAACTATACATGACATCGCTTATATTTTGACATTCTGAGTGAGAGCAGAAGTAACTCAACAGTTTGATGTATAATATATGCATGTCGTGTTAAAGTTGTGTGAACTGTCACAGTTTTTAAAATGTAAACAGAGTTAACTGGCTAGAGTCAGCCACTCAAGCCTCACGCCACTTGAGCTCCATAGGGTTCCATTGCCGTTGCCACCCAATGGCGTGGTTTGTTTCCCAAAATGCTACTCTGCTGATCCCTCGTATAGCATTTTTTTTTAAACGTAGGTACACTATATTAAACTGCTATTGAAAACTGTTATATTTCAGAATATGTCATGGAGTTTAGTAGGGAGTTAGACTGGCTTCCCAGAATTTGCAACTTAATGACTGCAGTTCTGTGGAAACAACATGGTTATGTTGAAACTGTGGCTGCATCCCATTCCCAAGGCATCCCTCTCATTATAGGTCACAATGGGATTGGAGGCATTACTGGTGCGAACATGATTCCGGATTCATCATTTGACAACATGTAGTTTATTCCCTGCCAGGCCATATTCTGTGTAGCAAAGTGAATGGAATTTGTTTTTGCATCAGTGGTGTATAAAGTACTCGAAAACCATACTTAAGTAAAAGTAAAGATATATTCCCAGAAAAAGACTTTGGTAAAAGTCAAAGTCACTCATTAGAATATTACTTGAGTAAAAGTCTTAAAGTACTTGATATTTTCTGTACTTAAGTATCAAAAGTAATTTTCTGATATTAAATGTACTTAAGTATTGAAAGTAAAAAGTACAAGTAAATGTTGCAAAAAAAATCAAGCAAAAGACATGCTTGGGCTTGAGTGGAAGTCTATTTCTTCTTCTTGACTTTTATAGCCGCTGGCAAACAACATTATGTTGCATTACAGCCACCAAATGGAATGGCGTGTGGATCGTGATTAACGTAACTTGCAAACTAGGAGCACTGATTTGCCAAACCTGATTGCTTGCAGGCTACGCAATTTCTTCTGATTTTACTTTGTAACTAAGATGCTTGGGGGAAATGTAGTGGAGTAAAAGTATCCATTTTATTTGGGAAATGTAGTGGAGTAAAAGTGAAAGTTGACAGAAATATAAATACTCAAGTAAAGTACAGATACTCAGAAAAAAATACTTAAGTACAGTACTTAAGTATTTATATTAGTTACATTACACCACTGTTTTGCATGCATGCATTTCTGTGGTCTGTGGACACAAACAGCATCTTTGAATGTTTTTGGTCTCGTTCTCATATCAAACTGATTTCATGGACTTCCACTAAGTATGACATGTTTAACATGCTTGAAGCTCACACTGTCCTCCAGTCTTTGTGCAGTTCAGGTTCTGTAAATGATGGACTTTGTCAACACAAGATATCGAACCACTTTTAGTCAGCCTCAAGGCCAACAATCAATCCTTTCTATTTCCCCACATGTCCCTCGCTATATAATGTATGTATGTCGTTTTTGTTTTGCATGTAACGTTTAGCTAAATATTACTATCATCCATATATTCCAATAATAATTACTTATTTAATCTCTCTTCTTGGCCACTGTGGTGGTGAATTTAGTGGGTTGAAACCCCCCAAAACCTGCACCCAATGTTGAGTGAGTTGCCCTGCTACTTGAGCTGTCATCAACCCTTAAAAGAAATGGAGTCGGAAGCAGATGATTGAGTCCAGCCATGGTTTTCTGGTCCACCTCGCAAGTTGCATCAGTGATGTGACTTTATTGGTTCACAAAATCCCATCCAACAAACTCTCAGCAGGAACCAAAAAGCGATGATCGCCCCAAAACCAACTGTCTGAAATCATGTACAGTCACATCTGTTAATACCATAAGCTCATCACACAAATCTGTCATCCCATTGGTCAGAAACCGACCCCCCCCCCCACTTTTTTTTAAACTAAAACTCCCCCTCAAAGTGTAGCCATAAAACAACAGATTATTTTGTAACATGGACATTTAGTATGACACAAGTATTACACAATGTGCAGTTGTTCCTGTCATTCAAAAAATATCTTCCCAGAATTTGCAACTTAATGACTGCAGTTCTGTGGAAACAACATGGTTATGTTGAAACTGTGGCTGTTATTCAAAAACTAGCTTCAACTGGTCACTGACAGCAAAACAACAGGTGCATCCCCACATCTCCCAACTCTGCTTTTTGGCCAAGTCATCGAGAACATTTTGGTTTGAAGCAGATCTGACCAGTTTTCAGCGCAGACAATCACAACAACCTATGCCACCCCTTCACCTTCTTCTGAGTGGACCTAGTGCAATACAATGCATGCTATCATGAAGATTTGAGTTGGCGCAGGATGTATAGGCTATATGTATGCACCTGGGGGATGTGAAGAGATAAACCACCACACCACAAAAACACTTCCATGTGCTGTGCTGTGCAATGCTGCCACCAAGAGACTGAAGCTGGGTGTTGCACGTTGATCTTAACATGATCATCGATGTGGTCCCAGGAATATTGCATGATGGGCACAAAAGCTCTTTGCACTCTTATTATTGCTTGCATAGGATTTTGGTGGTGCAGTTATGTACTCGTCTATATTGCTGCTCTCCGTACTGTTGAGGCCATTATTACCTGGTTGGCACAAGGGCTTGTGTACCAGAAAACACCACGCTGTGGCAAAAGCAGGAGAGGGGGTTGACAAAAAGCAGACGAGAAAGATAGTTTGGAAGGAAAGGAGAAGCGACATCAGGAAGCAAAAAGCAGCTCACGAGAACAGTGTCAGCAACAGGCTCACTGAAAGATTGTGAAATTGTCATGACAGCAACAGGCTATCATCATATTAAAGGGACAGCTCACCCTACAATCCAAAATGTAGATTTGTCCCCTCACCTGTAGTGCCATTTATCCATCTATATCATTTTGGGATAGTTGCCTATGTTTTGGAGAGATCTCTGTCTGCCTTCTCTCCAATACAATGCAACCGGATGGCACTCGGCTTGTAGGGCTCGAAGCACCAAAAAAAAACATTCCAAAAACTCAACAGCATTGTCTCTTTCCAGAAATTATAACCCTCAAGATAATGCACAGACTTTGTTGTGAGCAGTTTCATGTAGGAACTATTTTCTTTTGCAGTCTCATGTAGGAACTAGCTAGCAGCTAGTGGTTGTAGTTCGGTCTATAGAAAATAGTTCCTCCATGAAACTTCTCATAACATGGTCTGTGGATTATCTTGAGTAACGGGGTCATGATTTCTGGAAAGAGACATTGCTGTGTTGAGTTTATCAAATGTATTTCTTTGGCACTTCTGTGAGCACCACAAGGCGAGTGTCATCCAGTTCCATTGTGTTGGAGAGAAGGCAGAAACTCTGCAGCCGATATCTCCAAAACTCGGGCAAATAACACAGGATGATATAGATGGATAAATAGCACTACAGGTGAGAGGGAATATATGTATTTTGGATTTTAGGGTGAGCTGTTCCTTTAACAAGAAGTAAGAAAAACACCCTGCAGAAGGTATGTACTCACCAAACACTTTATTAGAAACACATGTAGCTACACCAATTCATATTCATGTAATTATCCAAACAGACAGATGTGGCAGCAGTGCAGTATACAGTACATAAGATCAGATACAGGTCAGCAGCTTCAGTTAATATTCACATTAAACATCAGAATGGGGGAAATGTGATCTCAGTCTGGATTCTCACACACGGCAGTCTCTAGAGCAGAGGTTCTCAAATGTTTTTCAGCCAAGGACCCCTTACAAGATAGAAAATATACCGGAGACCCCCTCATTCTGATTTGTGATTTTGGGCTAAGCTTAATTGTTTGCACTATAACGTGCTTGACTTTTAAATTGATAGGTTTGTGTTAGATTAGAATGTAATCCATGAACAATTTTAGATTTAAAAGCATAAAATATTTTCGTTGAACTATGAAGCTTTTGCAAAAAAAAAAAAGGTTTTATTTTTATTTTTCTGAAAACTTTTCGCGGACCCCCTGGCAAAATGCCACGGACCCCTGGGGGTCCCCGGACCCCCATTTGAGAACCACTGCCAGTGTAGAGTTCACACAGAATGGTGCAAAGAACAAAAAAAACATCCAGTGGTGGTTCTGCAGACAGAAAGGCCTTGTTGATGAGAGGTCAGGGATCAGGGGAGAATGGCCAGACTGTTTGGACAGAAAGGAGACAGTAACTCAGATAACCTCTTTACAACTGTGGTGAGCAGAGAAGCATCTCAGAATGCAACACGTCCAACCTGGAGGCGGATGGCACTTTGGTAGCCGGTTGACATTGAGCTGAAAGCTGATAAACTGCCCAGTAGTATCGGTGTTCCTAAGGAAGTGCTCAGTGAGTGTATATTCAGCTTACTTGCTGAAGAGGCAGATACACTTCCTCTTTTGAAATGGTAGCCTAGTTTTTTCCCAAGAACAGAGTAGTGCAAACTACTAACCTTCTCTCTTGGGGGAACTCAGAGAATATCCCCTTTCGACTTCTAGACATAGGAGCCAAGGTTGGGTTAATGACCTGAAGGAAAGGGACTCACGCCCATACTAAACCAAGGGCCTAAGGGACGGGTTAGACTAATATAAGCTCCAATACTGTGAGTTAGGCCTATATACAGTAGCTATACTGTTGAGAAGACTGGTCTTGCAATCTGATAATACAACAATGCCTCCAGTGCAATGTTTGAAATATAGGTTGTCTATTTTATGTCATATTTAAAATAGTTTATACAAGCCTATAGTACTACTACTACTACTATACTACTACCACTGCCATAATAATAATAATAATAATGGCTGATATTGTTATTATTATTATTATTACTAACATTTTTATTTTTATTTTTTTATTATCTCTGCCCTGTAACACCCACCTCTCTTACCACATGACTGCTGATGTCAGCCAAGGAGTCAAGGATGGGAACCTGTAGAGACAAAATGGTGTTTGTGTGTCCGTTCATTGAGTGAGTAGAGTAGGCATATGTGTAGGATAAAGGGGGGGGGGGGGTGAGCACGTACAAACAAATATTTATTTTTTTCCCTTAACGGCTTTTGTATTGCTGCATCAAGTTCAACGCCAATATGAGAAATTAGCCTCTGTATTCACTGGGGTCCTCCCACCCCCTGTCTATTCTCTCATCCGCCCACATGTATCGTCTGAGGAAAAAAATAGTGCAGAAGGTGACGCTCCTCCACAGGAACAGAGGCAGAGAGAGGGAAACAGAGAGGTGTCTACAAGCTGGATCTCCATTCTGAAACATTAGGGAGGGGGAGACAGAGGAGGGATTGAATGGTAGCTACACCCTGCGCCTGGAAGCGTAGAGATCACTGTAACAAAGGCTGGCAATTATGATTTTTTTTGCAATAACAAAGGGGCACCGAAATCGAGGGAAATAGCAAAAGGCAGTTTTCATTGGGACTTCTGCTTCATTTCATACGAGAGACTCATAGGCTATACTTGCCATCATCAGTATATGATCATAAGCTATAAGTAGCCTGATACGCGGCAATAACGGTGTCAAAACGAGATTTTCAACAACAGACGCGCGCAATCCTATTTTGATTTATTCTAATCGGGGGGAGGAGAAAAAAATCATCTCCTGAATGCCTGCGAGAAACTGGATACTCTCTGAAATCATAAGAAACAACAATCTGACAAAGAAAGCTACATTTTGATTGCTCTTTTTTGGGGGGTTAATGTGCGTGTTTTCGCACGCACGCACACGAAACGAACCCGAACCCAAAGCAAGTGAGTATTAACCGTGTCTGTGTTGTCTGTATTTTGGTGGCTTCACTCTGCGTTTATACGGCTAATAACAAAGCCTGAATATGGGCCAGCGCAAAGAAAGAAACGGGGAAAATACAGCGTCTAGCCTACATTCAACAAGTATCGTTTTATCCACAAGAAGTGCTAAATTCCCTTGTGACCTGTGTGTTTTAATCAATATCTTGAGCAATCACGATGCCGTGTGTGGATTGTCCAAATTGTAATCACAATGTGTGTTCTTTCTATCGGCTATAATAATAGTGATGCACTCCTACACTGCCATATTCAGTTTTAATTGCCCACTGATATGGCGTCCAATATTTCATTTGATAAAACCTAACATCCCTCATTGCACGGTGGGTGTTTCCCCATCTTTACCACTAGATCAGAGCAGTTATGTCTCTGAGAGGGATGTGTGTAGCATCATTGTGTGTATCTATCTGTCTGTCTGTCTGTCTGCCTGCCTGCCTGTGTGTATCCATGTGTGTGTAGGCTGCTTTTGTATACGTCTATATGTGTGCAATGCACCTTCTTTTATTGTTGCATGTGCATCTGTGCATGTGGCGAGTGTGAGAAACGGCGTGGGCAGCACCGGGTAAGTGTCAAGGCCCTGACATGGAGGTGTGATAACAGAACTATTGGAGGAGGGAGAGATGGAGCGGAAACCCAGGAAGGACATAGCGTCACTGAGGTCTGATACAGGAAGTCTACGGGGCCCCAGTCAAATGTCTAGACGTGCCTCTCTTTACCTAGCCACCTCCACCATCCATGCCAACTGCCTGGCGTGATGTCAACTCACTTAGCCGGGCGCTCCATCCTTCCGCACTCCCCTGCATCTACGCCAAAAGCATTTCATAATTCTCTTCCCTCACTTCCCAGTGCTGCACGCCTCCTCTCCTGCCACCTGACCTGGCTCCATC
>NC_139626.1:32391397-32408897 GCF_964638095.1 Poromitra crassiceps | reverse complement strand
CTTTTACGCACGGGGTTTATTGCGTTTACGCATCCGTTACTGTACACTGGAGTATATATTTCACTGTTTTCATGTAAATAGTGTACGATTTCTCCTGATCAGCAAACGTTTGATGACCCTCTCTGATCGTGCAATAATAGGCTATATAAATGGTATTGATTAGTAGTATGAGTAACAAGTAGCCTAGACAGTCTTTTTGATCCATGTTACATGAAAAAAACATTCAGTTGAAGTATAGGCTTGTGGCTCTTTTTTAAGGTAAAGACAACGCCACCTTCTTAATTATAACTGCTTTGATTTTATTGACCTTAAAGTTTTTGGTTTTGGGGAGACTATTCACTGCTGTCGTTAGATCGTCCCTGTCTGTCATCCCCTTCAACACTGATGTTAATACACTTGTGTGTGATCAGTGATCACCCACAGACTTTGTGTGAATGCAATGCTATGCATACATACTGTAGGTCTACATACAAACCCAGACAGCCAGCAGACACCTGCAGTGGCCAGACATTCATGCCACCACATGGTGTAAAGACGTTAAATGCTGTGTATTTTCAAAAGCGTTTTAAAGCACAATACAATTGGCATAGTCAGCAATATGTTCTGCATTTAATTAACATTCGGTTACATCACAGATAAAGACATTCTCTCTCTCACTCTGCATGCGCGCGCGCGAACGCGCACACACACACACACACACACACACACACACACACACACACACGCACACACACACACACACAGTTTTTCTTCCCTTTCTACACATCTCTCAACCCAACAGTTCACTATGGACTGGCTCTGTGCAGAATTTCCCATAGTTGCAGGGGAGGCAGGCAGCATCAGGTTGGACACTTTTGCAGGTTCACTTCAAACCACACTATAGATAGATTTGTATGCCCGGCGGATGGCAAAGATGAGTTTGAAATGCATGTAAACAGATCAACAACATGCTTGTGTTGTGTAACTCACGTCGGGTAGTCCCCCGCAGCTGGGAATCGAACCTTGGGCATGGGAGGCGGACGTTCTAGTGAGGAGGCTAGAGCCATATGGCTCCAGCGTCTGTCGCTAGAACGTCTCTTAAGGTGTCGGGAGGCAGGTTTACTCACCGCACAGCACGACCACTGGCTACCGTTAACACTTGGACCAAGTGGATTTGGCACTGGACGCTGCTTTGGCTTCTCCTCGTGACACACAGTAGCATGCTGGGCAATATTAATAATATCATCTTATTGATCATATTAATAATATAAAATATTGATATTATATTGATATTGTGATATGAGACTATCGTCTTAGATTTCGGATATTGTAATATCACGATATATTTTCCTGGTTTTAAAGGCTGCATTAGAGTAAAAGTGATGTCATTTTCTGAACTTACAAGGCTGTTCTAGCTGTTGTGTTATATCCACATTGCTGATGATTATTGATCAAAACTCTCATTGTGTCAATATGTTGTGAAAGCACCAATAGTCAGGGAAGGAAACCCTGTCTTTGCATTTTATTTTGCTCACAGTCCTGTTTGAATAAAAAGCGCTTGTGACATCTCACATGTGGCTTTGACTTATGAAGATTTAGCCCGCTTCATAGAAAACACAGAGATATCTATTGTGTATCGATCGCCATTCAGTCTAAAAATAGAGAAATATGATTTTTGGTCCATATCGCCCAGCCCCTACTGCCTTGTTGTCACCAAAGGCCATGCTGTATTATGTAATGTACAGTTCAGCAGATCTACACTGACACTCATTAGTGGCCCAGATCTCGTGAGGTGTACAGCATCTAAGTGGCTTCATGGCCGGAGATAGCAGGGTGCCGATGACTCCATGTTGGGGTTATGCAGAGCGCAAAGCAGGTAGTAGGTGGGACTCCTCACAGCGCGCCACCGCGCCCGCTCTATTTGTGGGTGAACGAACGCAGCCCCGTTTCTCTCTCTGTAGGTTTCATATGCCAGCGCTATACGTCAAACAGCCATGTGACCCAGATCACTCCTTTCTGTTCCGCCCTCACTCTTTCTAAAAGTATCCTTTGGTGTGTGTGTGTGTGTGTGTGTGTGTGTGTGTGTGTGTGTGTGTGTGTGTGTGTGTGTGCGTGTGCGTGTGTGTTTTGCCAGAGAGATGTATATATATGTTATGTGCGGACTGCGGAGAGAGACAGATGAGAGAGAGAGAGACAGAGAGGGACGAGGAGGACGGGGGTAATAAAGGGAGACAGAGGAGGAGAGACTATTACTCTAATGATTGAAGGGATTTTGTTTTGCACGGCTGTGATGTAACGCGTCAACGATCAATGTTCTTGACCAGACTGCTTATTCACATTAGCGCTCCACATGCCAGCCGTTTTCTTCCCTCCTTCGCGCGCAATCGCGTGGATATACCGTGGTATCACACGCAGCTACACACACATGTACACACACGCACACACACATGCGCGCGCGCGCGTGTGCTGGCTTTTCTGCTGCAGTAGACACGGGGAGAGAGAGGAGGGGGAGCAGTGGAGAAAGAGAAAGGGGGGGTGAGAGGGATAGGCAGAGCCAGAGCCAGGGAGATGGAGAAGGAGTGAGATAGCGGAGAGGAAGAGAGAGACTGAACGGATGGAGGAAGAGTAGGAGAGGGAGAAGGAAGGGGAGAGAGGGGAGAGAGAGAGAGAGAGAGAGAGAGCAAGGGGGGTATAGAGATAAAGAGGGAGGCAGCAACAGCCAGCGAGAGAGAGAGAGAGAGACATTGGATGATGGGGGTGGGGACCCCTGTCTTTAGCATCTTCGATCAGCTATGAAGGCTTTGAGCCATCCAATCTTCCCAGCCTGGCCCTCCCGCCTGACTATTGATTGATATTTTATTGATTATCCTCTCTTTTTGTCTGTTTTAAAACCGTTCTGTCTCTCCCCCTCTATCACCCTCTTAAAGCCTGAGAATGCTTCCTGCGAGACGTGGTTCCGGTGCTGCTGTACAGTAACCTGACCGTTAACCTATTGACGCCATTTATGAATGCATGCATATGTCCCGTACGTTATGATGCACGCGTATACAATGCATGTCATTTCTTTATTGATCCGAGCCCGGATGACACTGAGTTTTGCACTGCAATTAAGCAACAAAGGAGACTTGGAGCGTATAAACCTGTCAGCCTGTAACATGCTTCACACATTGATTTGGTCTATTGTCTATATTTTGTGCTTTTGTTTTGGACCTCTGTTTTAGGTTTTTGTGACCAATTGCTATTTTTAACTCTCATCTTCCTGAATGGCAATGGTCCTAATTGTATAACTAAGGATTTACCAATATCCATGATCTGTGTGGTTATTGTTTTGGTGTCAGTATTTTCTTACTGAAGCAGAGGAAATCTAATTTGATGTTATCACTTGACAGTTATCACATTGCCTATATGGCGCTGAGCGAGAGAGTTACAGTGAATGACACTATTTGCTGCTCATGGACAAACATCACAAGAACATTGGGCAAATGGGAAACTGAAATGTTATGATAATTGAAAAGACATTGAAGTACCAATTTAAAGCTTGTTCAATCTATCTATCTATCTATCTATCTATCTATCTATATTATTATATCCCAAATTAAATGGGAGCTCGGGCTCTGTTTCTCTGTCCCACTGTGATTGTCCCACTGTGACATCATCCATGATGTCATAAATCCCACTGTGACATCATCAGTGTCAGTGATGTCATAAATCCCTGATCCCACTGTGACATCATCAGTGATGTTATAAATCCCACTGATGACATCATCAGTGATGTCATAAATCTGACATCATCAGTGATGCTGGTCTCATTGGCCACACAGCAGCCGAGTTGCTGTGGGTGTGGAGGTGGTTTCCACCCTGTTTGGTTGTCCTCCGGTTTGTGGAAAACAAGGTTGAGATATTGTATAAGGCCTATTGAGATGTTGTATAACCGTCCAAGCATCAGGTCATTCCACTAGGGAGAGCCTATTAATCAAATGTGCTTAATGTTTTAAATGTTCTCAGTATGTCTCCAGAAACATTGTGACTAGCCAAAAGTCGGGGTGACCTTGGCCTATACCCAAGATGGGGTTGTTCCCCCGTGTTGAGAGCAGAAGGATGCTCTCACAGAAGGCGACGCATGTGTGTAAAAGCCCCAACATTGTGGGCAAGGCCGCGCAGCGGGACGGTGTCTGTCTTTCTGTCAGTCACAATTTTGGAGCCCACGGAGCGGGTGATTTTGACATTTTTGAATAACCATTTGATTAAGGAGGCGTTTGGGTCATCAGAAGTCTGGATAAAGAAAGTTGAGATTTGATAAGAGATTTACATACAGTAATAATAAATACACTTAACATTCTCATAGATAGAGCAATAGGTCATAGAGCAGGGATGGGCAGCCCTCACTCAGTGTGGCCCTCAAGTCAATCAAAAAACAGAAAACATGTCACATACTTGCCAGTGGTTGCCAACACTCCCCATTTATTTTGTAACCCTTTCTCCTGCTGTGCTCCGAATTAATCTCCTGATTTCATAGTGATACAAACTGACATGGCCATTTTCAAAGCGGTCGCTTGGCCTCTCACCTCAAAATATCTGAATGAGAATGGGGTCTATGGGTACCTCACGACACGAGTCTCCCCTTTACAGATAAGGTAGCATAGCCCAACCCTTACTAAATGCATTTGAATGTGAAAAATAGAAATGTTGGTATAATAAACTTTGATTACCAGTGTATATTTCCTTCTTTTCATCAAATTAGGAGCTATAATTGGGTAATTGAGTAATGGGGTTACAGTATCCTACTGGTGGAAGTGCACGGTCACAATCTGGCCCTCTGGTAGCGAGGAAAAGAGCTTTCCCCTTTCAACACACTCTGCTAACCTGTATGAAGAACAATTTCGATTCCATATTAATTCTCCTTGATAGCTTCATATCATTTGGTCCCACATCATAGGTTTATTCTTGGTCACTTGCAGTTCAGCATGATGAGGGGTCAGGTTGTCTTTGTCATCTTATCTCCTGACAAAGCTCAGCATGTAGAAGATGCCCCCTAGCTCCTTTCCAGATCTGACGTTGTGCTTTGTGTTTGATCTGCATCCCGTCCCGTCCCAGGGCCCCTCCCTGAAGGTCATGTCTTGTGGTTCATTGTTTGCTGTTCTCTTCCATTGTCATAAACACAAATATGAGCTGCTACCACACCGGACAGCCTCAGAACAGCTTGTCTCTGGGTAGAAAACCACTGTGCTGCAAGGAAAATAGAAGAAACAGATGTAGCCTATAGATAATGTAGGCAAGACTATGTATGTCTTGGCCACAAAAAAACAACAACAAAAAACAACAACAAAATGATGCTTAAAAAAGATTTCATAAAAAAAACAATGCTTGGGGCAGGAGGGTTTGGGTGACATTACCATTTTCGTCAGGGACATTGCATCACCTTTTTTGGGGAGGAGAAAACCTTATGACTAAAAGGGCGGCTGAGTGCTGTGTGGGGTGGAAAGATGGTATTTAGCGACCGACACAAGTAAACATTTGAAACAGGAAGTGATAATTGGCGAAATATCCTCTTTAATACCTGCGTGGGGAAGCTCTTGAATTTCATTAAAAAAAACTCCTCTTCTGATTTATCCACCTTATTTTTGTGAGGCTCCCGCTGTAAAATAATTCTGGGAGCAATATCCGGTCTAGAACGTGAGCAGCTGTGTTTACGCTGGCTTGACGCTGCCTGGATAGTACCTACTCTGCACTGCAGCCCATGACTGCAGCGCGTGCGTCCTCGCATCACATTTCCTTGTCGAACTCCGACGTTAAAAGTTTTCTCGTCACAAAATAACACTCGGTTTGGGAATGTAGCCTAATGATGTTATCTATCACATCCGCTAACCTGTTGCTCGTTGAACAAGTCGGCATTTATCAGCTCAGCTGCACCGTTTACAGACGGGTACATTAGACGGGCTGTGTTGTGTCAAGCTAGACGTAACGGGGGAAGAGGACAGCAGAAGGAAGCAGCACCCATGGTGCATCATGGCGGCCAAAAATAAGGTGGATACAGATATCACACTCTTCGTTTGACTACAGTATTGGGTCACTTCTAATTCTGCATTACATTGTGAGATTTTGTTTGCACCAGTTTGAAGCAGAACTCTCCACCTATGCGCCTCCCAAATCTGCTCTGGGTTTTATGAGAATTGTGCTGATCACAGGTGCCTGTGGATTGTGTGTGCAGCAGGTCCCAGCCAATCATAGCAGGCCCTGTGTGCAGGTCCCAGCCAATCATAGCAGGCCCTGTGTGCAGGTCCCAGCCAATCATAGCAGGCCCTGGCCTCTCTCTCCCTGGCCTCTCTGCTCTGCTATTTGTTGCGTGTCCCCGTTGTGCTCCATGCTGTTCTCTGTCAAATCGCAGCCAACACCATTCTCATGTTAAAGGGGTGCAGCTCTAACCTGACACTACCAGATGGTTTGTGACACAGAACCACCTGGAACTCCGAAAACTGTTTGGAGTAAGGGGCAGGCACTTTTGAAAAATACCTGGCAGGTGATTGGATGAACCATCTGTCTAGCACCGCCGTCGATCGCGGGCTCGCTTCTCGCTGTCGTCGTCGTCACACCTAAATCCCGCTTTCTACAACAGCATGAGTGAATACTGGATTCTGATTGGCTAGCAACAGTGGTAAATAGGCCAACAATCTACAGTTCGGCTCCAACCGCAGTATCACTCCGCTCCCTGATGAATGAAGAACACCTGTGCTGACTCCGCCCACTGTTAGCCTGTCAGTCTACAAATCTCTAAAAAGGAAATGTCCGATTTCGTAGTAACGTTTGATTTACTGGGTGGATTGAGTTTTGAGCAGTGGTTAGATGAAGATGAAGGTGAAGTGAACAAAGAACGACATGGTGAAATTGGGGAGAGAGAACTGGCTGAGCTTGAGTTGTCACGGAGTGAACCTGGGACTCTGCCGTCACCAGATATCAACACACCACCACCAAAACGGGCTGCTTTAGATAACTGTTTAAATAACTGTACTTTTACAGGCAATGTATCAATAACTGTGAATCCCGTTAAGGAATAGGTTAGTTGTTTTTTGGCTCAAAGGCAACTAAATGTTTAGTGCAATCATTGATCTTGTGTATGGATCTATATTATGTGGCGGAAGGATAAATGTATTCTGAAACCAGTAATGATTGTAAATAAATGAATTGAATGTTACAATTGTGTATTTTTTATATTATGTGGTAGCTATTGTAGAAAATAAATTTACCACTCGAGGAAGGGGGTTGTGGCCACATTTACCACTGGTACAGGGTTTATGGTACTCGGCTTCGCCTCGTGCCACAACCCTGTACCAGTGGTAAATGTGGCCACAACCCCCTTCCTCTCGTGGTAAATTTCTTAAGTAGCCGCCTCTGGCTGCTGATTGGTCCGGCCCAACTTGCCGAGACGGAGTTAAACCAATCAACGGCTTGGAGCGCGGCAAGATGGATTTGTCGCGTGATCGTGACCTCGCAAGGTTAGTGCGGCTCACACAGAGATGATCTCCAGCCACTTTAAAGGAATAGTTCACCCCGAATGAAAACCCTGTCATCATTTAATCACCCTCATGCCAGTTGAAACTGTAGGTGAAGTTTGTCCATAATAACACACATCACACAGGGCCGTCGCCAGCACATGTCAGAAGAGAACCAGTCACCACTGACCTCGGTACAGTAGTAGAACCTATACAGTCTATGAGTAGAACTGAAGTCAATCAACCCTTCTCACGGGGGCCATTTTGTGTCGAAAAGGCAGGGTAAACACAGGTGCAAGCAAAACCCTAATCAGGGTTTCAAACTTCTCTGATTGGAATTTGGAAACCCCTCATTAGTGTTTTGCTTGCACCTGTGTTTACCCTGCCTCTTCGACACAAAATGTCCCCCGTGAAAAGGGTCTATTGGTGACTGGTGTTCTCTCGAGTCTATTTCTCACTCCATTCCAAGGCCTATTTCCCACTTCCATTCTTGTTCTCCCTGTGGGTCGCATGTGAAAATAGCAAAGAGACTAGAGGGAAGGAGGCCTTCATTTCATTCTCTGGTGACAAATCTATTGCTGCATTGCTGGTGAGAGGAAGAGATTGTCTACGTATGACCATTCAGCGCATACGCTTGACTTTTAGTGAGCACGGGTCTGGAAATAGCTACCGCAGTTTTGCTGTGTTCTTGTCTGGGTGGTCCAGTAGCCCGCTTGTTCAAACCCACCGTACCACCCTTGAGAGCGTGATGGAGCGTGATCAGTGCTAAACAAGTTTGGAGCGTCCCGGACGGTGGCTCACTTGGTAGAGCGCGTACCGCAAAGGCTTAGTCCTTCGCGCGGCCGACCCGGGGTTCGAATCGGACCCGTGGTGCCTTGCCGCATGTCATCCGCTCTCTCTCCCCACCCTTCCTGTCTGCCTACTGTCCTATCTAATAAGGGCAAAATGCCCCCCCCCAAAAAAGAAGTGCTAAAGAAGTTGATGAAGTTGAACTGTTTGTGACGAGTGAACGAGTGAACTTTCCTCTCCTTCAGTTTTCCCTGACGAGGTTTTGTATCCCGGGACCTTCTCGTGTTGTGTTCATATCCTCAGATATCCGTGTCCCTCTGTTTTCCATCCTGCCTGGTAATGTGAGCGCTGTGTTCTGCTGATAGTCTACTGGTAGCAAAGAGGTGACATTGTGTTGAGGACCTGAGACACACATAAGAAGAAGTCGAAACGGGAAAAAAGACATTCTTGTCAAAGTTGCTTTTGGACTTCATTAACTGCATTATTAGATTCCAGGCAGGAGCAATTAGCATGTTGTGTGATTATGTTACAAAAATTGCTTCCCCCCCCCCATCACTCCAAATACTCACTCAGCCATCTTCCGTCTACACGACAGCGATATTTGACGTTTATAGGTCTTCACACTCAGAGAGCCATTGTGACATCATCCGCATCCCTTCCCGCTGATGATGTCACTGTTGCACTGTAATTGGTAGAGCTGTCTGTCTGTTTCTGATTTGCCAAAACACATGTCAGGGGTCTGGAATGAATCTGTTGCAAAAAAAATTAAACACAGAGCCATTGTGACATCATCACCATCCCTTCCCTGCTTCCCACTAATATTGGGACATCATCAGTGACATCATCATCAGTGATGTCATCTAGATCTAAATCTAGATCTAGATCTAAATCTAGAAACCCACACGAACACAATCAACATCCACTACCCTATCACATCATAGACATTGTGACATCCTCAGTGATGTCATAGACATTGCAACATCATCAGTGACATCTTCAGTGATGTCTATGATGTGATAGGATAGTGGATGTTGATTGTGCTCATGTGGGTCGGAATCCACCCTATTATGTAAGATTTATGACACGATGATGTCACATTGTCTATGATGAGATGGTGGATGTTGTGTGTTGTGTTGACAGCACAGGCTTGACTGCTCAGAACCTTAAGGTAGGACAGCTCATTCATTCAAGATTAAAAATCCCCATCCCGACCTTTGACAAGCAGGTTGATCATCTGGGATGAGATATTCAGTGTCCACCGCTGACTTTTTTCCTTTAGCAGGGGGTTCCTATCTGGGGGAAACCCCCAGGGGAGCACGGGGAGAACATGCAACCTCCACACAGAAAGGCCCTTTTGACGAGCCCACCTGCGGAGTAGACACTGGGGACACACCCTCAGCGCCCACAGCGTCCCAGGTGGGAATCGAACGCAGGACCTTCTTGCTGTGAGGCGACAACGCTACCACTGCGCCACCGTGCCCCCTGTTCACCGCTGACTTTTGAAGTGTTTTCTGAAAATCGTGTTTAAAAAAAATTATGCTTCACAAGTCATAAAAGTGGTCTTCGTTTGTGAAGATTATCTTGCTGAACACAAACCTCGCTGTTTCATAAACTTTTGTTAACCACAGACCTTATTTCATTTAACCGAAATCCCCATACTAACATCCCCTTACGAACCAGCATGGCAGCGATTTGCTAATTTCGGACTCATTCCTGCGGTACTCTATTAAGACCTTATTTTGGATACTGGTCGTTATTGGTGTCAAGTAAACCAAAAAAATACAGGCAATGGTAGCCAGTGCCACCATATGGATCTGAACTGAAGTAAAAGTTTTTTTTCTAAATCCTTATTAAAACACATTGCTAAGAACTGAAGCCTAATAAGATGTTCCATTGCAACATCAAACATCATGGTGCACACAGCAAATCCGCTATTTTGGCCTGAAGGAGACTATCATCATGACACCAGTAAAACATCCCGCCTACAAAGTGCTGTACAAACTAAATGGCCTGTGTTCTTCCCGGTCACGGTGTGCCGTGGTTCTGTTTCCCATCGGTGCCAAGGAGGCATTTTCAGGCCAAAATGACGGCAGCAACGTTGTCAAAAAAGCACCAGAGCTTCCTCTCTTGGCTTATATACTTTTTCCTTTGGTTACATGGTTTACAACCATCACAAGAAGGATGTAGGCGTGGAGTTACTCCCATGTACCATACATACATTTATGCACATTCACCTAATTCGGTTTGTCACTACCAAATCCTGGCAGTGTGTACATAGTAGTCTCAACGCCAGACCCATGAGAGTTCTTACGCTGGTACACTACGTTACTGCATGCTGCAGATCTCTCTCTGGGTCTGGGACACCAAACTGGTCTCGGAAGTGACCCGTTCACTTGGCCACTGATTGGCGAGTGGTGGATTCACCCTTCACCAATCAGGCCCACCCACCCTGAGACCGCCCATCTAACTGGCTCCTGCAATATGACAGGCACAATACGGACTGCTTGAAAAAAAGTTTGCCGGTTCTCTCTCTCTCAGAAAAAATAAGTTGTTCTACCGTACATATTTTAACAACATGACAGTTTTTTCTAACATGACAGTTTACCCGTGACATTCAGAGGCTATTGCATCATCCTACCTGTGCAGTGAAGGAACGAGATCATTCTGGGCAAACATTCACTGCGGCATCCCTGCAACAGCCAGACATGTGAAATCTCCCAGCATGCATTGGGCTAATCCATTTCGATAATAAATCGCATCGAAAGTAGCCTAAATAGATAGAAAGGTACATCGAAATAGATCTAAATAATGTGTCATGTTCCCACAACATGCTATTGTAGAACATTTCAATATTGGACAAAATAAAATTCGAAATCCAAACACAACCCTATGTGAAACATATATGTCATCCTGGGCCCTCGTCGATTTAACGTGATTTAGATAAGTGACAGCGTAACACGCTTCTACTGTCATATGCTATACTGTGATGTCTGCTCCAATAACTTGGCCCTACTTCACATTTAATTTTACAATAAAAACACATTTCTGCAATGACTTTACATAATGTAGGCTATATTTATGTGCATCATCCTACCTGTGCAGCAGGGGAGAGAAAACAATATCATTCTGGACAAACTTTCACCAATCCAATTAATCTCATCATATAGGGATAGGCTATATTTTTCTAGCTGATGCGTTTAGAACATTCTTTTCACTTTGATCTTGCTATAGTGTAGCGTATTTACATGCTTGCAGTATTTAAACTGCAGTTTGATTGGTTTGAGAATAATATGGAATAATAGCCAGACAGACAGAGGGGATAAAAGGGGGGGGGGGGGATCAGAGCCCTCGGCTTTTCTGAAGCCGGACTGGATCGCTCCGTGGAATTGGAGCTGAAAAGTGAAGCATGTGATTCGTTTACTCCACTTACCCAATGAGCAGATTGAGTGCATTTTACGCTTAAAAGGCGTGGTTGTAATGCTTAATGCTGGGTGTAGCGCCGATATATTTTGAAAAAAATAATAATATATATATTTAAATATATATATTTTTTGTGCTAAATTCATGGCGGGCCATTTAGAAACGGGCAGCGGTCCGCAGTTGGCCCGCGGGCCATAGTTTGGCCACCCCTGCTATATATACTGTACCTCGCAGCTGGTGCTAGGGGAATCCCCTGCATAGGAAAACAAGTAGCATACACACATTTACCTGCACAGTCAGGTAAAACCTTTTTTTAATGGGCGCACAATCCCTCTACACAATTCCTTACACTGTCCTTTGCACTGCATCAGAACTGCAAGCTACTCAATTATTCATAAGCAATTCAGGCCAGACTGCAACTAAACAACGAGCAGGAGCACCTTTACGCACTATACGCATGCTATACTGTACTACGCGCTCAAACACCTGGGCGCACATCGATCATTCTCACTGCGCTCACCTGACACATTAGCCTCTACTCTCTCTGTATGTGTTGCTGCCCATAAAAGCATTCTGCTACGCGTTCACAGTGACAGCATGCATCAATCATTTGGTTTGACACACCTCCACTCTAACCTTGGTAGACCACATTCACTACATGCAGTCAGAATGCAAGTCTCAAAACCACTGAAAAAGTGTTTGACAGCAGCTGACAGGTGAAGTTGTATTATAATAATAATAATAATAATAATAATAATAATAATAATAATAATAATAATAATACTTTATTCGTGAGCATTCCAAACCTAAACTGTAGCCAATTCCCATGCCAAATGTATGACATGATTGCTTTTTTTTAATAGATTTGTTTTGTGTTGAATAGTCTTCACAACCCACTCAAATAAGGCCAGACTAACCTGCTGATGGTACCCTACCCGTGCTGTGCCACAACACATCTGATGGTACCCTACCCGTGCTGTGGCACAACACATCTGATGGTACCCTACCCATGCTGTGGCACAACACATCTGATGGTACCCTACCCGTGCTGTGCCACAACACATCTGATGGTACCCTACCCATGCTGTGCCACAACACATCTGATGGTACCCTACCCGTGCTGTGCCACAACACATCTGATGGTACCCTACCCGTGCTGTGGCACAACACATCTGATGGTACCCTACCCATGCTGTGCCACAACACATCTGATGGTACCCTACCCGTGCTGTGGCACAACACATCTGATGGTACCCTACCCGTGCTGTGCCACAACACATCTGATGGTACCCTACCCATGCTGTGGCACAACACATCTGATGGTACCCTACCCGTGCTGTGCCACAACACATCTGATGGTACCCTACCCATGCTGTGCCACAACACATCTGATGGTACCCTACCCGTGCTGTGGCACAACACATCTGATGGTACCCTACCCATGCTGTGGCACAACACATCTGGTTAACGGGCTCGTGTGTTGAGTGTGTCTGCATGGTTGGCCACATGTCGGTGCCCTGTGGCACTTCACAGTGGATCTGGAACCCTGCTCATTCCCTTGGAAAATGACATTGGACTGCGTCACTGGGACAATTCCTGTGCGACCATCTGCTTCCTAGTGATTGTCCCTCCTTTCCAAGTGGCAGTGGAGTGGAGGCAGAGTGCGTGTGCCACTGAATGACCACTTTAAGGGGGAATGTAGCCTAGCCAATGGCGGCTGTGTAAAATGTCCAATTTGGGAGGGGATTTGATGGGAATATCTCAGGATCGCCCTGAGGAGTTCTTGCGATATCATTTTGACATCTTGGGCCATTTTGCACGTAAACATTTTTTAATGTACAACGCTTGGAGGGACTGATGGTTAGATAACACTACTGCAGTGCCCGTTCCTCTCCCTCCCTCCACCCCATCCCACATTATGCTCTCCCGCTCTTAACAAACGATTCTCCCTGAGAAATCACTTTTTGTGTTGCCAGTAGGTGGCGCTATGACCATGCCCATGTCCGAATTGCACGGAATTCAGCACTGCACTCCGTCGGGTCCCCCCTAAGCGCACTCCCCGAGTTTGAAGTCCATCGGGTGAACTGTTCTCGAGGTATGTGGAGGACAGACAGACAGACACTTCTGCCTTCATTAGATAGATAGACTAGTGCAGTGCCTGTTCACTCAGAAACTCACTCACCTGTGTGTCTGTCTGTCTCCTGGTGTGTGTGTGTGTGTGTGTGTGTGTGTGTGTGTGTGTGTGTGTGTGTGTGTGTGTCACGGCGTGTCTCTGTCTCCTCTCTCCACATGAGCAAGCACTTTGCAAAAAGAGAAAAGTCTTAGTCGACATTCAATGCGTGCTATTAAATGTAAATGTTTCCCTATTTAAAATGCTGAAAGGCCAGCCAGTGTTATGAGAGTGCACTGTTGAGAGAAAAGCATATATGGGATTTGGAGCTGTAGGCTACTTGCCACATAAATAAGTAATGGCGGTACAGGGGGATTCGAAACCCGTCCCAAACCAGGAGTCCAGACCAGTGACTTGTGCTTTTTGAGGCGACTCTTATTTGTGTCTCATTTAATCAGTTGTACACACTGTCTAACTTCTATCTTTTGGCATGTTTCTACGGTGTTTGTATGCGCCAAATACTGTGTGCGTCGTTATCAACTGTTATTGCTAACAGTGGCTAGCCTGGCTAGAGCTAACCCTGGCTGGTATTCCGACTTATATATTATCTGTGTTTACTGAGCTTAAAAACAATAGACAGTATCATCATCATCAGTGGCATCACTGTCACTGTGGCCATAGCGCTGTAGCTATCAACTTGCTGTCAACTAAATGAGTGACAGCTAGGTTACAGCAGTGCCAATAGGAAGCTATCAGGCATTAGTGTTAACTACCATTTCTGTTGCGTTGTGATCTATTACAAAATAGCGATGGTGGCCTGCGTTATACACGGCTGTAATGTCTGCAGACGTGAAGGGAAAGCCAATGAGAGAGGTGTGGATAATGTTAACGTAACGCTCACAGCAAACCTCATGTTACCACAGGTGACAGTGTAACTTGTGGTGTAACTTTATGTCAGCATAAACGTAACAGTTTGCCTTCAAAATATATTCATATATGCCTTCAAATATGGCCATGGTTTGTTGTACATGCTCTTTTGTAACCAAACCACTTCCACACTACTGTGTTGCTGTGCATACCTCACACTGTTACACTAGGGATGTCACGATACTAGAATTTCTACTTCGATACCGATACCCAGGAAAATATCCATACTCGATACCATTTTCGATACCACGGGAAGGGGGGGATGACGACACATCAAGCATAAAAATAAAGTTAGGCAGATGGACGGACAGACGCACACTTCTCCATAATCTAGTTCTGATCAAACTTTGAACTTAGACAGCAGATTAGCCCTGCTCTAGCCATCAGCCTATCAGAACACATTTAGCTTGTTGAAGCAACACTATCCACCAATGATAGGGAGGGAGAAATCAGTGATTTTTCACTTAAAGGGCCCATATTTTGCTAATATAATGTATTATTATTTTTTATTGTTGGCCTCCACTAGAGTAGCTTATTGCATCATTCATAGTTAAAAAAAACTCATTGTTTATCTTGTACTGGCTCTCACGACCCCCTTCAGTTCACCCTCTGTCTGAAACGCTCTGTTTTAGTCTTCTTCTGCGTTTTGCTGTGGCAGGGAATTTTAGTCTTCTTCTGCGTTTTGCTGCGGCAGGGAAAGCTACAATGTCTGTCTATCTATCTATCTATCTATCTATCTATCTATCTATCTATCTATCTATCTATCTATCTATATATCTATATATCTATCTAGATAGATAGATAGATAGATAGATAGATAGATAGATAGATATAGATAGATAGATAGATAGATAGTCATGCATAACAGAAACAGACAGGCGATCTCTGCTTTCGCTACTAAATTTGGTAGTTGTAAAACAATTATATCAACGAGCAACGGATTGTCAAAACGAATTTGACCATCGATAAAAAACGTAAATTGGACGTAACAAGCAAGCTATCAATTGATATATCAACATCCCCCTAGCTATCAACAGCTCCGCTAGGCCCGGGCTGCGCCGGGACATTTCCTTCGGCGGGTAGCCGAGCAGGGCATTGTTTACCGCGGCCGCCGTAACGTTACGCCCCGGGGTCCACCTGCAATGCCGACGTTAGGGTTAGGCGTGGTGGTGGGAGAGGTAGGTTTAAGGTTAGGGTCTGGAGGAGGTTAGGTTTAGGCGTGGGGGCTGGGAGAGGTTAGCTCCACCCGGCCCACCGACACGCTGCACGCCGCCTCGCTCAGCTGGTTCTGTTTGCGGGCTGTCTGCACATCATTCAAGCCGCAACAACAGCTAACGTAGCTAGTTAGCTCACTTCCCAAATGCTTGTGACTATAGCTGGGCCTCTCCTAGCAAAGGCTACACGGACCAAACAAAAATCAGGACTTGGAGAAGTCAGCAAGTTGGACTAACGTTACAAGTTCTGAAAATGTGTGCCTTCGTCATTCCAGCTATTAACGCGATATCGGTTGTTCATATGTCTATGAAAGGCAGCTGTGCTGCTAGGCTAACATATAACAAGTGCTAACGTTACTTAGCCGGTAAGTAACGTTAGCGCTTCCTAGCACCACATTGGTACAACCGATGCTGGAATGAGACACATATTTTCAGAACTTACCACTTCAGTCCTACATCCTGGCTCACTTCCAAGTCGTCTCCTTGTTTTTGCGGTCTGGAATCCGTTATTCCATGAGACTACTGTTGTGTTAGTTAGGCAAGTCCCAGACAGCCAAGTTGGAGAGAGGGGTTAGGTTGGCAAGGCAACAAGGAAGCTCACTGACTTTAAACGACTGGACACTGCTTACAGCTACAGCTTTTAACCAGGACTTCTATCAGGAACTACTAGATACTCAGATAAACACAAATAAAGTGAAAGGCAGATACGGCCGAGACGAGTGGAAACTAGCAGGGTTACTGTCGGCAGTGTACTGGCATGTCAGAACAGGGAAGGGAGGGGCGGACGGACGGGTGAAGGCTAGGGCGCGCGGGGCTATGCTTGGCATCACCAGGGTAACAAGCAAGTCCTAGCTGACGTCACCTAGGACTATATGGCTCTCGCACAAATCCTGTACCATCTCGTCGACTACGAGACTTCATGGGGGGAGGGGGGGTTCATGGGGCTAACATTCAAACACTTTCACCTATTTATTTGAAGCTTAGCCCATGTTTATAATACAGTATGACCATCCAAGATTGTAACAACATATATATGATACAAAATTAAGAAATGCATAATATGGCCCCTTTAAAGAAAGCACTGCTGGTATTGAAACTGTTGCAAATGAGTATCGTATCCATTTAAAAATGTATAGTATTGATACTTATCGATACTATCGATACCTGTTGCAAAAGAGTATTGCATCCATTTAAAATGTTCAGTATTGATACTTTTCCATACTATCGATACTCTTGACAACCCTATGTTACACTGCCTACATTATTGCCATTATCGCGATATCACAATATGAATCTTTGACAATATGAATATGAAATGTAACGATATATCCATAACGATGTGATCATAATATGACACACCCCCACTTTACATGCATGTGTTGTGTGTGTGCGTCTCCTATGGCTTTCCCTTTTCTCTTACATTGCCCTTTTTTGTGATCAAGGTCCGAGATAGATTAAGGACAGGGAGAGACTGAAGACAGACAAAGGAGATAGAGAGAGAGAGAGAGAGGAAGATGAGGGAGGGAGAGAGGAGGGAGGGAGAGAGAGAGGGGAAGAGGAGGGAGGGAGGGAGA
>NC_139626.1:32363897-32388897 GCF_964638095.1 Poromitra crassiceps | reverse complement strand
TCCTTGAGGTTGAGAGGTCATAAGCAGCTAAGAGCTACTGTAATAATTCATAATTCAACACTCATAAGACTGAAAGACCTCTCTCTTCTACTGCTCTCTCTCTGTCTCTGCCTTCCCACTCAGTTTCACTGCTTGTCCGTTTCACACGCAGTGTCCCTGAAGCTCTCTTTCTCTTGATCAGGAACCTTAGTTAGTTGTTGGGTTTTCTGCAATCTGGGCGCCCAGAGTCTATCAGTCTGACAACGAATAAGACTCTGATTCCACTGGTTTTCTGCTGTAGAGAGTGGATGTCCGCGCCAAGACCTCTGCTTCTGTGCGCCGTGGTTAGTGTGTACAGTCCAATTGACGCGGGGATGGAGTTGGAGCTGATCGAGTGTAGGTGTTTCAGGTTCAGACAACATTTTGGCTAGTAATCATTAGAAATAGTAGGGCTGTCACGAATACCGTATTTAGAACTTTGAAGCTTCAGGGAGATAGATTTGATCATAATCGAAGCTTCCACGGGGGGAGGGGTGGGGGATTGGGTGGGGGCTGGGGGCTGGGTTGGGGATAGGGGCTGGGTGGGGGATGGGGGCTGAGTGGGGGATGCTGCAACTTCATCATGTTAGAAACAAAAGAGTTGAATTCACTTGAACAAAGGCAAAGCTCTCAATCTACCGGTCAATCTTCTTTCGTACCCCCATCCTCACCTATGGTCATGAAGGATGGGTCATGACCGAAAGAACAAGATCATGGATACAAGCGGCCGAAATGGGTTTTCTCAGGAGGGTGGCTGGCATGCTCCCTTAGGGACAAGGTGAGAAGCTCAGTCATCTGTGAGGGACTCTGAGTAGAGCCGCTGCTCCTTTGCGTAGAAAGGAGCCAGTCGAGTTGGTTGGGGCATCTGGTGCCACCTGGTCGCCTCCCTATGGAGGTGTTCCAGGCACGTCTAGGTGGGAGGAGACCACAGGGCAGAGCGAGGACTAGGTGAAGAGATTATATCTCCACGCTGGCATGGGGACGCCTCGGGATCCCCCAGTCAGAGCTGGCTAATGTGGACAGGGAAAGGGAAGTTTGGGGTCCCCTGCTGGAACTTCTACCTCCGTGACTCGATGCCGGATAAGCGGTTGAAGATGGATGGATGGATGGATGGATGGATGGACTCGTAGCGTTACTCACACTTGGTTGAAATGAGGAAAGAATGTGTACGTTAGTTTCTTCTTTACATGTTTACAACACGAGCTCTTTCAGGTCCACAGCTCACTGTCCGTCTGTGGCTGCTGCCTGCTGGGCATTTGAAGGCAAGTTGTGTTTGTTTGTGCCCAGGCAGGAAACTACAGACACTGTCTGTTAGCAGTGCACTCATGTCATTTTGGACAATAAAGTGGATTGTTAAACTGTAAAATATCCTGCCTCCATTACATATCTTTGTCACAAGTGTTTGCTATTTGAGGGATCATTGCAAACAAAATGATGTTGTTATATGTATCGTCTGATACCGTATATTGATATCGGAATTGTTTTCCCTCCCCAATATCGGCACCGGCCCCCCAAAAGAATCCTGTATTGGTTGGGCTCTATCTGAAACGTTAGTCTGCAGTGAGTGAATATAGTGGTGATGATGACTGTTCCTGTAACTCACCAAAGGTTCTACTCACGCTTGGAGCTAAGTGGCTACTTACTTCCTGAGTCCCTGAGTGATGGCTGATGAGTCATTCACCTGAGATCATAGATTCATCGCCCCATCCCAGTCGAACCCTTTGCTTGGGTTGCCCTTCAGGACAGCTCTGTTCTGTGTTTCACATCGTTTAAGTGTCCATTTCCCATGGACAGATTTCAGAGCATCCTTCAGTGCCTCCTTATCGTTGCTGACTCCGCAGTAGTGCTCGTCCATTTGCGTCGCCCTCCGGGAAACATTCCACATTACTGGTTGTTGCCGTTCCGTAATGCTGATCAAATAGCACATGTGAGTTACATGGAAGAAGAGCACTGTTGCTAATAGGGTTGTCAAAAGTATCGATAGTATCGATACAAGTCAATACTAAAAATTTGAAACGGATACAATACTCATTTGCAACAGGTATCGATAGTATCAACGATAAATATCAATACTACAAATTTGAAACCGATACAATACTCATTTGCAACTGTATAAATATCAGCAGTGCTTTCTCTTAATGAAAAACATACCAGTGATTTCTCCCTCTCTGTCATTGGTGGGTAAATTCAAAGTATTCTGATAGGCTGATGACTAGAGCAGGTGTGATCTCCTTTGTTATGATAGGCTGATGACTAGAGCAGGTGTAATCTTCTGTGTAAGTGCACAGTTTTTAATGAGTTTTATCAGGCTTAGATTATGGAGAAGCGTGCATCTGTCCGTCCATCTGTCTTTTATTTTTTATGCCTCTTGATGTGTTGTCATCCCGCCGCATGGTATCGAGTATCGATATTTTCCTGGGTATCGGTATCGAAGTAGAAATTCTAGTATCGTGACATCCCTACTTGCTAATGAGCATAAACCTTTATTTCTCTCCATATCTCCATCTCCACCAGGGTCACTCACCCCTCAACCTGGTCAAAAAGAAAACGCTTACTGTCATTTTGTCATTGAACAATTAGCGGCCAAACGATCACCATTTGGCAGGGTCTTGCTCTTGCTATATTCAGCTGTAGGAGCAGTATTTGGCTTGGCCCTGTCCTTGGTGCCTGAAAGCAGAGGCTAACGCAGTGGTTGTCATGGTAACAGAGAGAGAGAGAGAGAGAAAGAGAGAGAACCAGGCATGGCTATTGGTAATACTGTAATGATAAAGCTCTTGTGGATGGTGCCGCAGTAAACACACAGCGCCACTAGGGTCCCGTTAAGGAAGAGCGCCGCGTGCCGCCGTGCATGCTAACATGCCTGTAGCGCTAATATCGGCTCCCACAATCTGCTGTTGGTTATGTCACTTACTGTACATTCATGCGCTCCCCCTCCCTACCCCTCTTTCTTTCTTTCTTTCTTTCTTTCTTTCTTTCTTTCTTTCTTTCTTTCTTTCTTTCATTGTCTTTATTATTCTATCTATCTATCTATCTATCTATCTATCTATCTATCTATCTATAGATATCTATCTATCTTGTGCTCTTTTTCTCTCAATATATTACCCCCTTTCTCTCCCCCCCCCCCCCTCTCTCTCTCTCCTTGTCATTGTCTTCTCTCCTCAACTCATCTTTTCATCTCCTTCTCCTCCATCCGACCCGTTCCTTCCTTCGCTCTTTAATTCATTCATCCATCCAAACACAATCAACGCTCTCTCTATCATCAACTTCCTTTCACAGTTCCTCTCTCTCAAAGGCCCCATCTCATTCGCCTCTCTCTCTCCCCCCCTCTCTCTCTCTCTCCCCCTCTCTCTCTATCGCCCTCTCTCTCTCCCCCTCTCTCTCTCCCTCTCCCCCTCTCTCTATCTCTCCCTCTCTCTCTCCCTCTATCTCTCTCTCTCTCTCTCCCCCTCTCTCTCTCCCTCTCTCTCCCCCCCCCTCTCTCTCTCTCTCTCTCTCGCTCTCTCTCTCTCTCTCCCTCTATCTCTCTCGCTCTCCCTCCCCCTCTCTCCCCCCCCTCTCTCTCTCTCTCTCTCTCTCTCTCTCTCTCTCTCTCCCTCTATCTCTCTCTCTCGCTCTCCCTCCCCCTCTCTCCCCCCCCTCTCTCTCTCTCTCCCTCTCTCTCTCTCTCCCCCCCCTCTCTCTCTCTCTCTCTCTCTCTCCCCCTCTCTCTCTCTCTCCCTCTATCTGTCTCTCTCTCTCTCCCCCCCTCTCTCTCTCTCTCTCCCTCTATCTCTCTCTCTCGCTCTCCCTCTCTCTCTCTTTGACTCCCCTCTCTTTTAAATTTATGTTGATGATCTTTGGAAATCTCATTGCAGAGCCCAGAGAGTGAGGGAGACTTTATTGGGCCTTGAAGGTCATTGGGCCACAGGTATTCAGCATGGTAGCTTTAGCTATAGGGAATTCTACACAACAGGCTAAAATGATCGTGTATTTGTCAGCATGGACATGGCTGTGCACGCACACACGCATGTTCATGCGCGCACGCACGGCACGGTGACGCGCACGCATACACACATACACACACACATACACACACGCACGCACACACAGACACACACACACACGCACGCACGCACGCACACACACACACAGACACATACATACACACACACGCACGGCACGGTGACGCGCACGCACGCACTCACGTACACACACATACACACACACACACACTTAAATGATTTATTTATGTCCACATAAATACAAGTCAAGCAGGAGGAGTCAGATACAAAAGTGCCCAATTGGCAACTGCATTGTTGCAAACACACAGGATGATAACACACAGGATGATAACACACAGGATGATACACACAGGATGATAACACACAGGATGATAACACACATGATGATAACACACAGGATGATAACACACAGGATGATAACACACAGGATGATAACACACAGGATGATAACACACATGATGATAACACACAGGATGATAACACACATGATGATACACACAGGATGATAACACACAGGATGATAACACACAGGATGATAACACACAGGATGATAACACACAGGATGATAACACACAGGATGATAACACACAGGATGATAACACACAGGATGATAACACACAGGATGATAACACACAGGATGATAACACACAGGATGATAACACACAGGATGATAACACACAGGATGATAACACACATGATGATAACACACAGGATGATAACACACAGGATGATAACACACAGGATGATAACACACAGGATGATAACACACAGGATGATAACACACAGGATGATACACACAGGATGATAACACACATGATGATAACACACATGATGATAACACACAGGATGATAACACACATGATGATAACACACATGATGATAACACACATGATGATAACACACAGGATGATACACACAGGATGATAACACACATGATGATACACACAGGATGATAACACACAGGATGATAACACACAGGATGATAACACACAGGATGATAACACACAGGATGATAACACACAGGATGATAACACACAGGATGATAACACACAGGATGATAACACACAGGATGATAACACACAGGATGATACACACAGGATGATAACACACATGATGATAACACACATGATGATAACACACAGGATGATACACACAGGATGATAACACACATGATGATACACACAGGATGATAACACACAGGATGATAACACACAGGATGATAACACACATGATGATAACACACAGGATGATAACACACATGATGATAACACACAGGATGATAACACACATGATGATAACACACAGGATGATAACACACAGGATGATAACACACAGGATGATACACACAGGATGATAACACACATGATGATAACACACATGATGATAACACACATGATGATAACACACAGGATGATAACACACAGGATGATAACACACAGGATGATAACACACAGGATGATAACACACAGGATGATAACACACATGATGATAACACACAGGATGATAACACACATGATGATAACACACAGGATGATAACACACATGATGATAACACACAGGATGATAACACACAGGATGATAACACACAGGATGATACACACAGGATGATAACACACATGATGATAACACACATGATGATAACACACATGATGATAACACACAGGATGATAACACACAGGATGATAACACACAGGATGATAACACACAGGATGATAACACACATGATGATAACACACAGGATGATAACACACAGGATGATAACACACAGGAACGATTTGGAAATAATATCTAATTGTGATTATTCTGACTTATATTGCTACTTACAGTATATTATCAATATTAGAGGGAATGATAATTTGTACATCATTATTCTCTTTTCATTGATTTTTTTTTAAATTAAAATGATTATGGGGTGATTTTTGTGGGGATCTGTACCAAACAAATATATTTTGTAGAATATGATGTGTGTATGCCAGGACATCTCAATTTAGATACAATCTTGATTCATTGTTCAGCCCTACATAGCATATCGCTCTCTCTCTCTCTCTCTCTCTCTCTCTCTCTCTCTCTCTCTCTCTCTCTCTCTCTCTCTCTCTCTCTCTCTCTGTCTCTATGTCTCTCTCTCTCTCTCTCTGTCTCTCTCCCCATCCTTCACCATCACCATCAATGCAGCGGCAAGTGTGTGCAAACCCCTCTGTCTGTGCCCATAGCCTGTTGATCTCACTGGCATTGTGTGAGTCATGTCCACACACACACACACACACACACACACACACACACACACACACACACACACCTGTGTGCACTGTACACGTGTGCAGGCGTGATGAATAGCATGAAGTACATCTCCTTAATGGTGACGTGTGGTGAGAGTAGTGTCAGAGTGGGAGTATCTCACTCCTATAGCGCACAATAGATCTCTGCTTGACACGCTGCTGTATATTTAAAACGGATCGACTCCTGTGATCGATTGATCTGTATTGATTTGGTGTTCACACGTCTACAGTTTGATCCATTGAGCTCCGCCAACTTGAATTACCGTTTCATTCAATGACTGAAAGCATTAAGGTCAGCAGGCCACCTGATGATTCCTCACTTGTGCTTTTCCCACACACTTTTTGCCTTCAGCGGTCTGGAGGAGCGCACATTCATTAGGCCACACACACACACGCACACACACACACACACACGCACACGCACACGCACACACACACGCACACACACACACACACGCACACACACACACGCACACAGCTTCCGTATGTACTGTAGTCGCAGGCTAATGTAACGGAACAGTTAGTTTGCCAATCAAATCTTTAACGAGGTATTATTGCTATACACATCTGAAATTACACCAGGAAAATACTACGTTGTTCAGAGGAATCAAGAATCAGAATCAGCTTTATTGGCCAAGTATGTAGACATACAAGGAATTTGACTCCAGTATACGTTGCTCTCAATGTACTTACACAGGAAAAAGAAAAGGTCTGCATACAAGCTAAAACAACAAACAAGGACAGCGATCAAAGGTACATAAAGCAAGTGAACTGCTATTTACATTATATACAATAAGTGTGATGTAGAGTGACTGTTGTGAATATGTACGGTATATAAGGAATAATCAGAAATAGTGTACCATGGCTTACGGTTAGTCAAACTAGTTACACCCTATAGAAGCTCTATGAAACCTGCATTGTGTAGTCCTGCAACTGGGGATCGAACCAGTAACCTCCGGCATGGAGGCGGACACTCTAGCAAGGAGGCTAAAGCCCATGGGCTCTAGTATCTGTCGCTGGAGTGTCTCTTGAGGTCTCAGAGAGTGAGCTTTACTTACTGCACAGCACTAGCCGCTGGCCACCGTTACTGTAGCCTACATCTGCAAGTTTGAATATGGCTGGCCCAAATGTTCAAGTCCAGCTGAAATGCCATTCCAGAGTATTTAACTTCCTCATCGTGACGTATTTCCGAGTGAAACGTTGATTGTAGACGGGGCCAGAGTCTGGGAGGAATTTGATTGGACAACAGGCCGCTAGAGAGGCAGGACAGAGGCTTGGGGAGTTTGATTGGACTGTTGAAAAGTCGATGCATCACTAGCGTCAGAACAAACATGAAAACTTCACTTTAGGCAGAACACGCCCTGCGCCCGCCTACGCAGCAGTCAAGCGCCGGTGTAGGTACAGGATCTACTCTGCCTACAGGTTTTGGCTCGGCCTACCGGTAGTACGCGGCTCGGGGTCCACAACGGGGTCTAACCCTAACCCCTAACCCTAACCCTGATTCATATTTTAATGTCTATATAATCTCTGACAACATCAGTAGCTTAGCGTTAGCTTGTTAGCTAATCTAAAGCTGTAGGCCATTTTGCCCACGTTAATCAGTTGTGGAGGACTAAACCCCCCACCCCTCCTCCCCCCCGATCTCCCCCGCTACCAGAGCAAAGACTTCAAAACCCAGTGGCATTAACGCTAGTAAACTTAGCAAACCTTCCTCAAACCTACATTTGTTCTTATTAGTCGCTAGTGGGGTTGGAGGTGCTAAAGAGGTTCAGTTTCTTTGGTGAGTCCATGAGCTTTCTCTAGGCAGAGTGCATTTGTATTTCGCTTGCAAGTTTCAGTTTGTCACTTCTTTTCCTGCCATTGACCATACCCGACACTAGGAATTCATTGAGGCAATTAGACCGATTCTACAAATCTGTGAATCAGAAGAGGCTTTGCAGGTGCATCACAAATCTCTCAGCAATGACAGCTAGTGCACTCCTGGAGGTGCATTAGCTAATGTAGACTCAATGATGGCTGGGTAACAAGCAGACAAGAAACAGAGACCATCTATCTGGGGAAGATGATGTTGTGGGTGGAGTTGCAGTCACTGTAAACTGTTTTAGCCTATAGGCCCTAGTTAAATACTCAAATACAACATGAGTTGCAGCTCGAAAAGCATCATCTCAGTTAACCTATTAAATGTTTTTTTTCGCGTTGTTGGCCACCAACTCTGTTGCACCACACTTCATGATTTAGTCAATTTTTTGTGTATTTTCACTTAGAAATCATACGTAATGCAGCTTTAAGTCAGGCAGGTATTCATGTTAATGTAGACCCCAAAAGGAACTAGATTAACCCATTGATACATGATGCAGCATTTGTGTGTGTATCCCTTTAAGACCGCCAGGGCCCGAAATTAACTTTTTGACCCACCGGCCTGTGGCGGGTAGATGGAAAAAATCTACCCGCCAAGCATATTTCTTACCGGCCAAAAAAAAAACTAATTTTTGTGTCACATATATCCATATATATACATTTTTTTCAGTATATTTCAAGTAGATAAGGTATTACGTTGAAGAATACACACTTAAATAAGAGGCCAGAGTAAAATTTGAAGCACATTATTTTAATATATTGATTGATGATTGATTAATCAATACATGTCAAGGCTTACTCCCTCGATATGGTTCCACATTGTAACTCATTTAACGTTATATTAAGCTAACGTTAGCTTAGCTATAGCAGGCGGACCGGCGTAACGTTAGCTCCCTGCAGTGCAAGCAGGCGCTGCAGAATGCAGATGGCCACGGCCAGTCAGCACAGAAGAGTAGCGGATGTGACGTCGGCCAAAACAAGCCAAAAATGAGGCCGGAGATGCAAGGAGCTGCAAGATGCAAGGTGCAATGAGAGATTGGGGGCTGCAGTAAAGGCGACTGTCGTAAGACCAAAACACACTGCAGTTTTAATTATTTTACATGACTATTTTGTTACCCGCCACGTGGCGGACATACCTTTCAATGTCACTCGCCAAACCTAAAATCTGCCCGCCATTGGCGGGTGGCGGGCTCTAATTTCGTGCCCTGAAGACCGCAAACCACGTTAACACGGTCTTAAAGGGATACGCACACAAAGGAGGGATATACGTAAGGCTTAATGCACGACGAGGTGTCCATTATCACTTTTTAAGGGACGACGCGAGAAGCGTGAACCGGTCCGAGGCGCCAGCCACGGCCCGGTTGCTTCCGCGAAGTCCCTTAAAAAGTGATAATGGACACCTCGTCGTGCATTAACCCGCTTATACCATGGTCACTTGCCAACAAAACAAGACCATTCATTTATATTTTCATGTGTTTTGCAATCAAAATTTCGTTTTTATAACCTTGGAGATGATTTAAGAACCGCAGAGAAAATAGTCCCCTCGCTCAGACCGCAACATGGGACATGATGCTCACACGTGTTCAGAGGGCAGTTTTGTTACAGTCGGGATTCTGCCTCCATTTCGGCTCGCCCCCGCAGGGCGCAGCTCGCCCCGCTCAGCTTGCAGAGGCACGCGCGTCACTTAATGGCTCAGAGCCGGCTTCTGTCAGGGGAGGGAAATCTCCGAAACGAAAATCCAAATTGTAAATAAGAGTTATTTTTGATAAACTGAGCACACAGGGGTGATTTAAATACTTACTTTGACCGACTCATTTTTTTTCTCAACTTACAAAAGTGACATATTAACCCTTAACGGGGGTATAGAGCTCAAACTGCTCTCTTGATAACACTGTTGAAACTCTGGCGCATTGATATGAATGGTGAACAGACCATTTGGCTGAACGACTTTACCAACTGTACATTATCACTTTTTAATGGACACTCTGCAGCCAATCAGAATCGAGTATTCACCCAGACCATGGTATAAACGCAAATGCTGCATCAGGTATCAATGGGTTAACATACAGATTGACCAATGTGGGGAAAAGATATACCCAGAACTCACTCTCACTCTCTACGCTACGCCCCATCTGTTAGCATTATAGCCTTCGATCTTTCCCTTCTCTCTCTTTTCTCTCACTCTCTTCCTCTCTCCATCATTTCTCCACTCCTTTCTCCCCTCTTCCTTTTGAATGGCCTCTTTGCTTGACACAGTCAGGTCACTTCGGGGGTTCATCAGACTGATGACACCAGCTCAGTGGCCTTGTGGTCTGAGTGTCCGCCCTGAGACTGGGAGGTCGTGAGTTCGATCCCCGGCCGAGTCATACCAAAGACTATAAAAATGGGACCCATTTGCCTCCCTGCTTGGCACTCAGCATCAAAGGGTTGGAATTGGGGGGTTAAATCACCATGTGCTTCCCGAGTGCGGCGCACGCTGCCGCTCACCGCTCCCCCAGGGGATGGGTCAAATGCAGAGAACAAATTTCACACATTGTGGGACTTTACCTTTACCTTTACCTGAGCTAGCTTAGCTTAACATAGCATAGCCGATAGCTCTGGAGGAGGATCTTTCCTCTGGAGCTGCGGTTCCCAGCCCTTTTTCGACTCATGGCCCACAGTACGGAGGCCAAATAATGTGTTCTCAGAGCACTTAAAATAATAACATAAAACATAAAACATATAACATAAAAGGAGCTGTCCATCAGCACCACACAAAAATCAGAAACAACTGTAAAAGTAAAGGCCTGTCTGCAATAGGCTAAGGAACTAATAATTGATTACAAATTAAATAACGGTATTGTTCAACAATGGAGCTTTCTCATATAAAAAGAATCCAGTAACACCGTAATGTTTTAGAAAATGATTTGGTGGCCTACTTGCAATACCTTCATGGCCCACAGGTTTAGAATGCCTGCTCTGGAGAAGTCTCCTAAATGTTTGGATTATTATATTCTCCTCAGCTCATGTTTTGCTCCATTTGTAATTGTATTCTCCTCTCTCTCTCACTTTTATAATGCTCTCTCCTTTCTCCCGAACCACTGTCATATTTTCATTTCTCCTTCTCTACACTAAGATGACCAGAATTCTCAAATGAAAACGGGACATTTCCAGTTCAGCAGTCAATATATCATTAAAATATTAATATTATTATTAATATATATTATTAATTATAATATATATTAATATTAATTATAATATTATTATCTATGAGATTATTTTTTTTAAAGGGGAGGGGGGGAGAATTCCAGTTTCATGTATTTTTTACCATGGGAACTGCAGGCCAACTGATAAAATTGGGGGACTCTGTCTTTGTAAACCGTGGTGTGTCCACAAATTTGGTGCAAGTTTGAACCATTTGACCACTCGAGAATTGATAGAAAATGGTTAAAAAAATCCTTCGAAAATAAGTCCTTGAGGAACACCATGGAAAAAATCACCATGGAAAAAAATCATGCTGCGAATCGTGATTTGATACCCAAAACTTTTGACATTTGGAGATTTCTGTAAGAAAAGCATTTTACGCCGATTGGAGGGTGAGCACCTCTTCAGCACTTCAGTTCTGGAAATTGCCAGAAACCCCCTATTGTCAGTATACCGAGGGAAGCCATGCATCACCTGAATGCCCTAGGTCTCTAGTTTATGGTTGTAAAGATTCATGAGGTTGTGATTATCCTAGAGGTCACATAAGGTCATTACGGTGAGGTCAAGTTTTGAAAAATGGTCTCACTACAATGAAATGGCTACTATGGGGACTAACATCTTCACACATGAATACAACTGGGCTTATTGAATCCACAAGAGTCTCAGCTTTCCAGTCATACCCAATTTATACAATTCCAAGACCCCAGTATGCAGAAGTATTCAAATAGAACTAGATAGAAATAAAACTTCATCGTTTTTGCTAACATCTCCATGGGATTAGGATAAAGTGGGCATGTCTGTAAAGGGGAGAGTCGTGGGTACCCTACCCATATAACCCATTCTCATTCAGATATCTTGAGGTAAGGGACCCCTTTGAAAATGGCCATGCTAGTTTTTCCCTCACCAAAATGCTGCCTAATTTTGGATTATTTAACCCCTTTCCCACACAAGCTAGCATGACATGGTTGGTAGTTGGCACCCATGGATGCCTTAGTTTTCTAGTTTCATATGGTACCAGTATCTTCACTCTAGCTTGAATAATAATAATAATAATAATAATAATAATAATAATAATGATGATGATGATGATGATGATGATGATGATGATGATAATAATGATAATCATAATAATAATAATAATAATAATGATAATCATAATAATAATAATAATAAAAGCCTCTGAAAGACTGTAATGTCCGCGAGGAGTTTAAGAGGGAAAGCTGGGACCTTTCCGGGGACAACTCTAGCCGGGGGACAACTCTAGCTGGGGACAGGTCACCAAAAACGGGGACTGTCCCCAGAAAACGGGGACGTCTGGTCACCCTACTGTCTGCCCCCCTTCTGTGTCTCCACCTGTATAGCCTACATACAGGATATGATGTGACTGCAGTTTTCCCACTATGTTTTGTTTGCACGCACGTGCGCATGTGTGTGTGTGTGTGTGTGTGTGTTTGTGTGTGTGTGCGTGTGCACGAGCGTGTGTGTGTACATGTATTGACACCATTCACCAGCTCATTAAGCAATGCAACATGAGAGCTTCACTTCACATCTTGCACTTATAAGCATCCTCAACATTTCACTCTTTATTACTTCCTTACTCTGACCAGCACTACCATCCTCCTCCTCCTCCTCCTCCTCCTCCTCCTCCTCCTCCTCCTCCTCCTCCTCCTCCTCCTCCTCATTCTAATCACTATTTACATCATTAACATCATTAGCAGGAACAACAGTGGGCTAGCATTCACATCAGGAATAGCAGTGTAACACTCCAGGGCAAAACTCTCCTCCATACCCTGATTTGTACATGTAAAGGGTTTCTGGTCCTCAGCCAATGAGGGAGCGTCCTGAGCATGTCCCGTTGGTACTATCCTGCTTCCCTGGGACAGGGGGGGCTGGTACGGGGGTAGGGGTGGGAGGGTGATTGAGAACCTCACTGTGTGTGTGTGTGTGTGTGTGTGTGTGTGTGTGTGTGTGTGTGTGTGTGTGTGTGTGTGTGTGTGTGTGTGTGTGTGTGCGTGCGTGCGTGCGTGCGTGCGTGTGTGTGCGTGTGTGAGTGTGTGTGTGTGTGTGTGTGTGTGCTTTCACGATACAGAGGGGGAGAGCACTGCAGCAATCTGAGAAAGTAGGTCAGACACCGAGTAGTGAGAAACATAGCAGAGGAGAAAAGAGGCAGGGAAAGAGAGATGGAAAGGCAAGGGGAAAAGGAGAAGGGGAGAGAAAGAGGGGGATGAGAGAAAAAAAAAAGAAGGCCAGAGAAAGTGAGAGGGGCGGGATGGGGAGTATTGTGGGGTTTGAGACCCGACAGAACAGAGACAACCAGAAAACCTAGAATCGACATGACAGATACTATAAATCATCAAACGATTTGGGGTACAAAGAGATAGTCCCCCCCCCAAATAAAAATAAATATATATATGTACGGTATATATATATATATATATATATATATATATATACATACACACACACACACACACACACACACACACACACACACACACACACACACACACACACACACATACACACACACACATGTATATACAGTACATATACTATCATTGCAATGTCCTGATTTACTTGAATTTGTGCTCCATGTACCATTCCACTTAACAAGGTCTGTGCAGGACTTTATATAAAAACATGCATAGCTCAGCATAATAACGAGCATTAAAATTCTACTAAAAGAACATGGATACCAATATACCCCAATATGCCCCAGTTCAGTCCAGTGCGGGTGATATATTGCCTTAAGTTGTACTTAATGGCTTTCCCTGGAAGGTCACTTGATTGGCTAAATGCTTGTCGGCTAATCTCCAATAAATGCATTGCCTGCGAGTCTTACAGGAAGTCTTCTGCTAAGTCTTGTTCTGTCATGAAAGACATTAGAGCAAGTATATGTGTATTATACCCCGTTCAAGACAACTCGGACTGCCGGAAAAAATGCGTTCCGAACTGTAAAAACGGTCGTTCAGGCCGGAATTACAGCTCGGAAATTCGGGTATCATCCAGAGCTCCAGTTTCTCCGAGTTGACGTCACAGCCACATCACAATGGCAACTTGCATCGTTAATGATAATCACAGAATTATTATAAAGACGTTTGATATGTGTTTGTGTCATCTGTGTGAAATTCCGCATTCAGCATGTTCGCTAGTAGGTAGCTACCATGCTAACGCGGGTTGCTATAGCAACAGTTTGGTTCCCCCCCCCCCCCGAGCGGGAGGTGCAGCGTGAACGCAAATCTCTCCGGGCCGGAGATTCCGTGTTGAAACTTACGGCGGTCCGAGTTGTCATGAATGCGGTATTAGGCACCCATCCCATTTTTTATATAAAACAGAACTGAGATTGGAGCGATAACCAAAAGCCACAGCGAACTGACACCAGTTCTCTCCATTTGTGCTTAGTGATAGGCTTCCTCTTACAGTATATTGCTCTTGATATTACATAAGTACATAACATTGAAAATACACAGTGACACACGCACAATACACTGAGGGCACTCAGGCTGCTTATGGGCTGCACTCAAGTATGAATTACCTCTCTCTCTTTTGCTCCTCTGGCCATGTCTGTGTTTTATTATTCATTTGATCAAGCACAAAGTATACTGCATCTATAAATACACCGCAGGCCATGGCATGCAGGAATGGACGGACCGCAACAGGAAAGACTGCGCAGTAGCCACGCCCACGCACACGCCGGCGTTGTGATCACGCTCAGTAGCCACACCCACGCACACGCCGGCGTTGTGATCACGGTCAGTAGCCACGCCCACCCCGGCGTTGTGATCACGCTACTCTCATTGATTCGGGGACAATTGAATGAGCCAGCATAATGAGCTTGGGCACACACCTATCGACAGACGGTAAGCTTGCAGGCTGCACACAGGCAGACGGCAAACATTAGGAAAACCTAATCGGCGAGGGATGAAAAAAAAAAAAAAAAAAGTATAGTCCTCTTTTAAACTGAGTCACCCATCTAAAAGCAGCAGAGATCTGTGTGTGGAGACGCTGTTATAACTTTTTTTTTTTTTTTTTTTTTGCTTTCTGTCCAAGAAATGTACCCCGAGGAGAAAGTTTTGGAAGTGAAAGAGCAAAGCTTGGAGGAGCTGCCAGACATTGTAGTGTAGAACGGATGCCACTCGCTGACTGGCCAACAATGCAATACTCTCAAGGGATGGAGAGGGTTGGAGGCAGCGTCCAAATGCCAATAGAAATGCTTTAATTTGACAGTGAGCTTTTAATGTTACTCACTCTTTTTTTATGGGGGGCGGATTCTACAATGGAAAGTTGCCAAAGGCATTTTAAGCCTCACAGATTTAATTGAGTCTAAAACGAAAGTTCACTTCAAGATCAAATCTATTACCACCTGTGAAACAAAATGATTAATACAGTCATTGCCTCAGTACATAATATACATCAACCTGTAATATAATGTGTGGAATTATGCCAGATTGTACTAGTAGAACATGAACATAAATAACATAAATGAACATAAATGTAATAATTGGGGTATCTAATGCTTGAATGAATCAATTAATTTATTGGACGCCTCTTAAAAATGGGTATACAGTCATCAGCTTCCAAGGAGACGAAAACAAAGCATACACATGAACATGAATTTAATAATAATAATAATAATAATAATAATAATAATAATAATAATAATAATAATAATAATAATAATAATAATGCAGTTTATTTATGAGCGCCTTTCAAAGCACTCAAGGACACCTTACAAGGCACAATTAAAAAGAAAACATGTACCAAGACATCATAAAATCAAACAAGGCAGTAGTAAGAAACTAAATACAACATACAACAAATAGGTCAAAACCAACAGGATCATAAAGGATCACACAGAATAAGCCAGTTTAAAAAGGTGAGTCTTGAGACAGGATTTGAAGGTGGAGAGAGTGTCATGGCTCCAGACCCCATGGTGGCCAAGCAGGCAAAAGGTATAGTGAGTTGGAAGGCAGAAGAGGATCTGAGGGCGCGAGAAGGTGTGTAGGAATGTAGGAGTTCAGAGAGATATGAAGGAGCTAGGTTATTCACCTTATGTAGCCACGCCCATTTAACCCGGTTGTGTGGTTGTGTGACGACTTCCGGCTAAAAAAAGAAGAAAAAGAAAATGGCTGGCTGCTCCAATATCATCTAACTCTGAATTAACTAATAATTTAGCCAATTGTATGTAACATACCAAATAAAAGCAAACGGCAATGTCTAAGAATGCAACGCCATGTAACTGGCTCGTTAAATCTCGCATTCCAGGGAATTACGTTAACGTCTGCGGGTCTTATAGACGTAAGTGGCTCGAGCGCTCGGAGGAGAGAAAACTATCTGAAGCTTTCTTTGTTGGAGTCCAGGTATGTTTTACAAGAAAGTGCTCGTCATTGTCGACGATAACGTTATCTGACCTGGCTAACAGTGGATACTCGCTTGCTTGCTGTGTACTGAGCTCAAAGTAGTAGGCTACGTTCTTTGTTTTACCCACTGCACTGTCCCCTACAAAAACAACTCTCTTCTTCATGACGTTCTTTCATATTTCGCGCCGTGACCGCCGGAAGTGTTAACACGACCCAGAAGAATTTGGCCCACCCCCGCGTCTGAACATAAGGTGAATAAGGGGCCTTAAAGGTGAGAAGCAAATTTGTAGTCCAGGGGTTCTGGACTACAGACTACAGAACCCCTGTAGTCCCCCCCCCCCATGAAATAAAAATTACCTGATTTAACCATGCAATAGCAGCAGAAAGGCTAAATAACAGCATGAGGCTACTGGTTCAAAACACACACACACACACGCACGCACACACACACACGCACACACGCACACACACACACACACACACACACACACACACACACACACACACACACCTCTGCCAACATTAGGTTGTGAAAATTGGCTCCCTGTTAAATACTGTATTGAGTACATCATTGGTTCCCAAACTGTGTCAGTGGTTCGCGGGGCTCCGCCTGGTGGTCCGCCAGAGCATTGCTTTTTCTTCTTCTTCAGACAACAGTTTTTAGATAATACACATTAACCGTGAGGAATAGGCTTGGGCCGATTTTCGGAAATAAAACGTTATTTGGGAAATATCACGATTTGGAAAATTTGCTTTCAAAGGCCGTAGCGGGATCAGTTTGGAAGTCAGCAGACCTAAGGCGTCGATTAGATTGGTACCAACCATGTCATGCTAGCTGGTCAGCAAGGTAGCTAAATAACAGTTGAAATTTAGGCAAGATTTGGAGGGGGGGGGCATTTTCAAAGGGGTCCTCTTGTGAGGGAATAGTTATGGATCTTGCATTTGTGAAATTGACCCATGTACCTTACCTATCAAACCATGTCGAAATAGAAAATCAACTATAGGTAATCAGACACAAGGTTAACAATAGCATCAAAGTCATGTTTTAACAGTTCTAACATAGAACTGTGGCTTTGAGCATGTGCAACATCGTGATTTCTTCGTCATTCACTGCACTATGGCATACACACTATCAATCATTCATTTGCCTTATCCTTACACTTGCTTTCATTTTCCTGTCCATCCCTCCATTATATCCTGTCGCTTTTTTCTGCAGCTGGCTGAACTGTGTACCACCATTAAGGGTTTATAATGTGTTACAATGTTACAATGTTACATTATATCCTGTAACTTTGTTTCTCTCCAGCAGAGCTGTGTACCACCATTAAGGGTTTATAATGTGTGTTACAATGTTACATTATATCCTGTAACTTTGTTTCTCTCCAGCAGAGCTGTGTACCACCATTAAGGGTTTATAATGTGTGTTACAATGTTACAATGTTACATTATATCCCGTAACTTTTTTTCTCTCCAGCAGAGCTGTGTACCACCATTAAGGGTTTATAATGTGTGTTACAATGTTACATTATATCCTGTCACTTTGTTTCTCTCCAGCAGAGCTGTGTACCACCATTAAGGGTTTATAATGTGTGTTACAATGTTACAATGTTACATTATATCCTGTAACTTTTTTTCTCTCCAGCAGAGCTGTGTACCACCATTAAGGGTTTATAATGTGTGTTACAATGTTACATTATATCCCGTAACTTTGTTTCTCTCCAGCAGAGCTGTGTACCACCATTAAGGGTTTATAATGTGTGTTACAATGTTACAATGTTACATTATATCCCGTAACTTTTTTTCTCTCCAGCAGAGCTGTGTACCACCATTAAGGGTTTATAATGTGTGTTACAATGTTACATTATATCCTGTCACTTTGTTTCTCTCCAGCAGAGCTGTGTACCACCATTAAGGGTTTATAATGTGTGTTACAATGTTACATTATATCCCGTAACTTTGTTTCTCTCCAGCAGAGCTGTGTACCACCATTAAGGGTTTATAATGTGTGTTACAATGTTACATTATATCCCGTAACTTTTTTCCTTCCAGCTGAGCTGTGTACCACCATTAAGGGTTTATAATGTGTGTTACAATGTTACAATGTTACATTATATCCATTGGCGAAAACCAAAACAAGGAAGTCAAACGCGCGTGCCTTCTATCTAGCCAATCACACTTGCGCAACACTGTGTGACGTAGTCAGCGACACTTCACATTTCACTTGGTAGGAGACACTTCTCGGCGACACTTGAAAGTGTCGACAAAGACCTCATTTCTGCCGGCGACGGTTTCAAAAAGTGTAAGGGTTTGATATTCCTTTTCCTTTCCTTTCTCCTTGGTCTGTTATGTATAATCTACATTGTACATGACTGTTACAGCTTCTCTCTGAGCTTCAGACGGTAGTTTTCCATATGATAGCACATAGGCCACTTTGACTCAGTAGTTTAGCCTCAAGGCCAACATTTAGAACACTTGTGTATAGTCAGGCTTCACAGAATACACGGTTGTTATCTCATCCCACTGAGAAATGACCCACAGTGACTTGTTTATCTATGCTTGTGTTGATATCAGTTGATAAGGTGTCAAAGCTCTACCAGTTCTGCGTTTTGTCGTTATGCCTTTCTCTGGCTGCCCAAATTTTCTCCATTTGCAGCTGACCTTACCTTGCTTTCTCTTTCTCCCTCCCCATCCCATCCTCTCTCTGTCTGCTCTTTATTCCCTCTAGTATGTGGCATTTGGCTCCCTACTCTTCATCCTCATCTCCATCTCCACTTTCTGCATGGAGACGCACGAGGCCTTCAACACCATCTACAACAAGACGGAGAACGTCACGGTGGGCAACTCGACCCGCGAGGAGATTGTCTACGAGGTGGTGACTGACAGCTGGTTGACCTATGTGGAGGGCATGTGCGTCATTTGGTTCACCATCGAGGTCCTGCTCCGCGTCACCTTCTGCCCAGACAAGGCTGAGTTCTTCAAAAGCACCCTCAACATCATCGACTTTGTGGCCATCCTGCCTTTCTATCTTGAAGTGGGCCTGAGCGGTCTGTCCTCCAAAGCTGCCAAGGATGTTCTGGGGTTCCTCCGCGTTGTCCGATTTGTCCGCATCCTTCGAATCTTCAAACTGACCCGCCACTTTGTGGGCCTTCGCGTCCTGGGCCACACCCTCCGTGCCAGCACCAATGAGTTCCTCCTGCTCATCATCTTCTTAGCCCTCGGTGTCCTCATCTTTGCCACGATGATCTACTATGCTGAGAGAATTGGCGCCGACCCAGATGATCCCACAGCCAGTGCCCACACCAACTTTAAGAACATCCCCATTGGATTCTGGTGGGCCGTGGTGACCATGACCACGCTGGGCTACGGAGACATGTATCCGGAGACATGGTCAGGGATGCTGGTGGGTGCGTTGTGTGCCTTGGCTGGTGTGCTGACCATCGCTATGCCCGTACCTGTCATTGTCAACAACTTCGGCATGTACTATTCTCTGGCCATGGCCAAACAAAAGCTGCCCAAGAAGAAGAACAAACATATCCCGCGAGCGCCCCAACCAGGCTCCCCCAACTACTGCAAGCCGGACGCACTGGCGATGGCTACTGCCTCACCCCAAAGGATCCTGGGAAATGTCCTAGGTGGGGTGATGGGGTCTGGAGGCATCGGGGGTGACTGCCCTCTCGCCCAAGAAGAAATCATAGAAATCAACAGAGGTGAGACAAATTTCAAATTTAATCTTTTTTGTATTATTATGATTATTTCTCATTTCCACCATTTTTCTCCCCAATTGTACTTGACAAATTCCCCCTGCTGCCCCGGTCGCTGCTCCACCCCAGCCGCTTCTTTTCACCTGACAGTGGGGGGAGCGGCAGGACGTAGCATGTGGGAGAATCACACTAATCCCACCAGTTTCCTGCCGCCCTGAACAGGTGCCCCGACCGACCAGAGGCGGCGCTAGTGCAGCAACCAGGACACATACCCTCATTCGGCTTCCGACCCGCATCAAATTTCATCTTAAGTCGCTCTATTTTGAGGAGAAATAGTAAGCACTGATGACAGCCGAAAGTCAATAGACATCTGTCACCCTGAATATGTTTGTTTACTCAATATGTATTTTTTTGAAGCATCTGTTTGCACGTTTGTCCTCAAGGGCGCTGAACACAAATTACTGAGTCAAATTCTTCTATTTTTGGAGAAATGAATGCCAAAGTCATGCTGTATGGCACACGTCCAATCGGAGTGGAGTGGGCAAAGTAGCTGTGCACGATCCTGGCGAGTAAGAGAATTGACTGACCGTTGCACGCATAGTAATGGTGTGAGGGGTCGGGGGTCGCGAGGTTAGTGTGCCAAAGTCTCACGAGACGGGAGTGGTGGTGTTTGTATTATCAAGAAGCCATGCATAGTTGATTCTGGATCCACCCTGGAGAAATCACTGGCCCATCAGAAGTCATGTGTAATTTATGATCAACTGGTGGGTCCACAGTTGCCTGAAGGCACCCATCTGTCGGCGAGGAACAAACACTATGGAGGGAAAATGAACTAAATTATCTCTTAACCCATTGATACCTGATGCAGCATTTGTGTGTGTATCCCTTTAAGACCGCAAACCGCGGTCTTAAAGGGATACACACACAAATGAGGGATATAAACGCAAATGCTGCATCAGGTATCAATGGGTTAATGCATCTCAGGTTGGGTTGACTTCACACATTTCCTCGCTCTCTGGCATTACCAGTGACATGCCATTGCATCAGGCTTCACATACAACAATAATGCACATTTAATGCATTACTTTACTGCCTCAGCTCATCAGTGAGCCAGTCATAAGCGGTTAGGTCAGTGGTTTTATTACATCTACTCCACCTGGCTTTCTACCACAGTCTATAAAGGTTTCTTGTAAGTTGTGTCATTAGATTGCTTAGCTGAAACTACAAGGAAACAGGAAATCTAACCCTAACCCTAACTTACAGCGGCATTCAGACTTTACTTGTGTGTGTGTGTGTGTGTGTATATATATATATACATATACATATACACATATATATTAGGGCTGTCAGCTTTAACAACGCGTTATTTTCTTTTAATCGCGTTAATCGCATGCCGCTATTTTGTCCCTGTACTCCAAAATCTTCCGTAGTTTCCAATACCGAGCCATTATTCACATGGAAGTGCCAAAGTTTTTAGCTCAGACACAGCCTTCTTCGGCTGTGTCATTTTGGGTTTCGACTGCTCCACAGCGCTGCCGCCGGAAGTGTCGGTTCTGTTTACAATTGTGCATTTATTTTCTATTCAAGAAGATATATTTTGTAGACATTGTTACCTCCTGTCTACATTGCACTTCTATTGAATTGAAAGTAAATCTAAAATTCAAGATCACAAAGTACATTTATTTGCATTCATTTGATTCCCAATCACGACACACTGGTAAGAATTATTAGAAATTATTATTAGAAATATCGAATTAAAAATGCTTTGAAATGTAAAATAATGGCATTTTAAACATGCGAAACAAAAATCGATTAAGAAAATGTATCGTTTGACAGCCCTAATATATATATATACCGTAAATTCCGGACTATAAGGCGCACCGGTGTATAAGCCGCACCTGCAGAGTTGACTGTTTTTTACATATATAAGCCGCACCGGTCTATAAGCCGCGGGTGTTTTGATGTTTAATTACCATATGTAAGGCTTCGTGCACAGAGGGGATTGTCGGGAAAGAGATGGCTGTTTGGGGAAGCTCCCATTTATTAACATTTCAACAAAACAAAAGTCAGGTCACTAATCCCCAGACAAAATCACACATTGTGAGATGCTTAAAAATCACCATCGGCGGGAGCTTTACTCCAGATGCTGTGCAGCCAAGAACACAAGTGAAATTCGTTCTCTCGTGACCTGTGGTTCTCAACGTGATGGACGATTCACCTTTCTTGTTAACAGTCCTAGTGAGAGGCAGGTCGAACGTCAAAGGCACTTCATCCATATTTATGATCTGCTCTGGTCCGATGGAATATTCCTTGATCTTTCTTTGTGTGAATTCGCCGAAGTTTGTAATTTTCTCCTGGTAGTCGGGAGGGAGTTGCTGACACAGTCGTCCGCGCCCTGACGGACAGTCCCTTTCGTCTCGGGTTTGTGCATGATCCTTTGCTGCTGCTGCTGTTGTTGTTCCTGTCTCGCTACTGTCTCAGACATGGCTTTCAGGCTCAATCGCCGCCATCGTCGTAACACAGCCAGTTCTCCATCTTTTGAAGCATGATGTTAGATTACAACGAGCTAGTTGTGTGGCTTAGCCTTCCAAAATGTTGCTGTTAGTTTTTTAGAATGTAATACATAGAATTGGGAATGTTACATTCAATTTCATTCAGACTGTCTTTCAGGCTCAATCGCTGCCTTTTTCCCCCCGGAGCGAGGGAGGAGGGAGGGTGTTTTACCGTAGTGGCTGAGAGAGAGTAGTGGCACAGTGCTCCAATCAGGTCGCGAGGCACATTTTTTGCAACATCATCCAATCAGGGTCTCGCTCTCATAATGTCTGTCTTGCTCTCGTTCTGCCTCATACCAACATCCATAGATTTTGGAGGTTCCCGAGTGGCCGTTTGCTGGAAAAATCCATAGATAAGCCGCACCGTTATATAAGCCGCAGGGGGCAAAAAGGCCAAAAAAACGGGAAAAAAGCCACGGCTTATAGTCCGGAATTTACGGTATATATATATATACTAGGCATCTCGCATGCTACGATTGGAGCGCTGGATTCCTAGACTTGCCCGCTGTACGGGCTGATGATGGCCCTGCATTAGTGTGGTCACAATGCCTCCTTTGTGTGTGTGTGTGTGTGTGTGTGTGTGTGTGTGTGTGTGTGTGTGTGTGTGTGTGTGTGTGTGTGTGTGTGTGTGTGTGTGTGTGTGTGTGTGTGTGTGTGTGTGTGTGTGTGTGTGTGTGTGTGTGACATCACTTCCAGGACAACCGGGACACAAAATTGAAACATTGCCCACATTACCAAATTTATAGATTGAATCTGTGGTATCACAATAATATTCCTATAATATTGCCATAGGGACATTAATGGGCATCAAGCTATCTAGCTATCAGCTAGCTAGCTGTCTTGAATGCCGTATAAGAGCAGACGTTAGCAGCATATGCAACCAAGTTGTCGATAAGGGTCGATAAGCACGTACCTCTATCTAGTGCTTCATAGTTTCCCCCGGGTGGTGGTCGTCCCTCTGGCCACTTCACAGGCCCAGCTCAAGCAGGAGGACAGCTGTCCTCTGGGTACGCCGTCCAGGCCGTGATAGTCCGGTCGGTATAGCTGGCGTTGGGCGATAGCAACTCCCCAACCTGAAGAGGGTGGTTGGTTACCCATCTTCATTGTGTTGCTCCCAAGCTATTGTCACACTACCCAACTCTCTCTCGCTTTCCGACTTCCTACTGAAAATAATCACGCTGAGCGCGAGGTCGACCACGCCCTCAAGTCAGGCACATACTAGCCAATCATCCGGTCAACATAGACAGGGCTACCAACCAATCATCCGGTCAACATAGACAGGGCTACCAACCAATCCAACTGTAGTCTCACTGGCCAGCCTCCTCTCCCTTTCGTCTGAGGAGTCTGGCGCCGCAGGTCTCCATAACTGGGATAAACCTTCCCCTGCTCTACAGCTGCTCTCCCATTTGAGCGACTGTTTCGGTGGCAGCCGGATGTCCGATTGCTGCTTATTACAAACTATGTCATTGGCTCCGACCATGTCAATCAGAGCGGCTTCCGCTCCCTCCTCCCCGTGTGTCGCTGTAAATAGTGCCCTGCCGCCTCAGTGAAAACAACAACGCTAACTAGCTGGCAAGCTAACGGCAGAAACCTACACGCTAGCTCGTTGCTACACGCTGAAAACAGGCAAGTTGGATTGTTTGAAACTATTTTCCAAGGACACTGCCGCTAAGCGCCGCCCATCGCAATCCCACTATGGAGACCTGCGGCGCCAGACTCCTCGGACGGAAGGGAGAGGAGGCTGGCCAGCGAGACTAATTGAACTGTAACAATTATCTCACAATTGCTTAATGAAATAAGAAAATACACACATTTGTCTTTGTGAAAGAAGTCACCCAATGCTGTTGGACATAGTTTCCTGTCCTGATGTAACTGTCCTCCATGTGTCTGCGCCCTCTGTCTCTCTGCTCTGCAGATTCCAAGCAGAATGGCGACGCGGCCTCGGCGGCGCTGGCTAACGAGGACTGCCCCACCATCGACCAGGTGCTGAGCCCCGACGAGAGGAGCCCCGCCGGGCGAGGGGGCGGGGCCGGCGTCACCCGGGAACGCTAC
>NC_139626.1:32296397-32358897 GCF_964638095.1 Poromitra crassiceps | reverse complement strand
GAGAGACTTACTCAGGGTGTTTTGAGACTATACACTGTAACTCCTATATTCTGGTTTGGGAATCTGCACTGGTCCTTGTTCTATACTTCAAACTGTTGAGTTGTGTGCGTTGAACAGAGGGATTGTATTTAATGCTTACAGTAAATACCAAAGACATTGGATCTGTCTCTCCCTCCCTCTCTGGAACCTGATTCTCTAACATTTGACAGTGTCGTTATGTGTACGCGTCTATATTACACTAAATAGAGCAAAATAGAGCAACATGGCAACTCAATCTGACATGAATGACAATCGGTGGCGTGTGATTTAGGGGCAGGCATGCATCAGGGAGAGGAGCGACAGAAGCACTGCAGGCTGGTCCAAAACCAGCTCCAACAAGTTCTCCTTGTTTCTAAAGAGGGATTCTCCTGCTCTCTCACACTGGTTCTTGTGCGCTTCAGTCGTGGTTTCCTTGGTAGAAAGTCACGTGCATAAGAAGTCTTTGCCAACTGGTTTTTGTTAGCTTCTCTGTGATTTGTGGCCATTTGACCTACGGACATACATGCAATATGCATGGCTCAGTGAGGTCAAACAGTCATTCGGCCCTATGATTGCCCACTCCAAATCTCTCCTCCAGACATTCCTCAGTAGTCTTTCTTTCTTTCTTTCTTTCTTTCTTTCTTTCTTTCTTTCTTTCTTTCTTTCTTTCTTTCTTTCTTTCTTTCTTTCTTTCTTTCTTTCTTTTCCTTTCTCACTCTTCTGACTTCCTCACACTATACCTGTGTACTGTATGAGTGCTTATCTTTTTTTATTATTATTACTTGGGACTTTTTTGTTAATTTCTGTCCCATTATTTCTGACATGGTACCTATCGTATATATATTTTTGGTCTGTTTTTGTTTGTTTGTTTGTTTAAGTCCTGTGCACTCTCACCGTGGTGTTGTTTATGTTTGTGTTGTTCATGTTTGCGTGAATTGTGTATCTTTTCAATCTGGGTAGTAGGACTGAGTGAATGTATTTCAACTTAAGTGTCTTTTGTTTTCCTGGTGTCTTGGTACTGTCGTGTGTTATTGTCTTTGAGTTGTGTGCAGATGTATGGTTTCTCCTTCTGTCATTTTGAGTTCCCCTGTGTATCTCTGTTTGCCTTCATCACTTAATATCCGTCTGCGAGGAATTGGAATCATAAACAAAATCATCAGAAAGCCTCTTGTCCATGACCAAATTCAGTCCACCCCCACCACTCTTAAACCAACAGAATTGATGCATTGCAATTTTATATCATTTTAAATTTGAACAAATAACTTAGACAAAAAGACGCATATAAATAAAATCCTGATAGCTCATTAGTGCACATTTGCTCTCAACCCCCATGTCATCTTTTTTTTATGTTTATTTTCTAATCAGATGTATGATTCGTGTTTAGGTTAGGATAGCTTTTCAGTCAAATCATTCATTGATAGTAGAGCATTTACTTAATGGCACTGCCTATCTATTCTTTTTGTACTAATGTAGATAATTATGTTTAGTAGAAAGATGACAGGCACAGTACCAGAGGCTAACTGAAAGAAATGGACTCAAATTTGACCTTGTTAGACCCTTTCTGGTACAGTTAGTTTGAAACTATGTTTTATGCGGTAACACTTGTCAGTGTCATCTCGTATCTCATTGTACTGTACTCCCTGTAGTCTGTGATCTTTCTCCATATTGTAAAATTGTATTTTCTACATTTTCCTGCATGATCTAACTTGTGTAACAGTACCACTGTGTTTGTCACCATGTAGCTCCATCACAACACTGTGCAAATATTTAAGCCTGCCAGATTTTTACCTTGGTTTTTAATTAAAAAAAAAAATACATTATCTATAATATGAAATATTGAATGTTTTTGACTGAAATGATGATAGCTGACTCGTATACATGTACTACTGTGCATGACCTAGATAACAAGAAGACACAGAAGAATAGCATGTTGTGTAGTTTCCCCAAAAGACATCCCAGATATGTACTGAGCAGATTGCAGCTTCTGTTATGGTCGAGAAGAGATCGATACATCTAATTATGAGTAAGATGAGCTCGCACCATCATTGAAAAGCAATTGATCTCATGTAAGAATATGATACAGTATGAGGACATGCCTTCTGGACTCAAGAATAGCATCTTACCAGAGTCCGCAATTGTTGTGTTGAAGCCTTTTTATGACGCTATAAAGCACACAAACAACCACAAAGCACATAAACAACCACATGAATTTAAAGGATTTATGCTCCCCAAAATGGTCAGAGCAACAGAGGAGGTCAGGTAGTTCGTAGCCTTCTCCATGTATGCCACAATACCCGCACTATTCAAATTCTGTCAAATTCTGTCCAATATTTCGATCACACTTATGAAATTCCGGAATGTCTATTTTCTTGGTAAACAATCTGGTGGGCGATATTTGCACATTACTCGCTCCGTTCCTCTGTGTCCCACTCTCCCTCCCATCCCTCCACCATACTGTAACCCTCTCCCTCTGTGATTAACACTCATTCTCCATCCCATTCCCAGGCCGCCACTGCAAGTGTAAAGTGTAACTAAAGTCTGACTGTCGGTAGGTACATGCTCTCTCCATAGTGTCAATTAAGTGTGAGTACGGTGACAGAAAGACTCGCCGTTTCCCCCTGGTGGATAATCCCACGGCACACAGTAGATAATAGACTCACTCACTGTGCAGAAGAAGCAGGTAGTAGGCACTGACCGACCAAATTAACTCAATTAGTATAGAGAGCCAAGGTGAACGTCACTTCCTGCTTCACTATGGTACCAGAGATTTTCATCCGCCATTTATTTTCCCATTAGACATTTCGTAAAATGCTTATAAAAGTGGTTTTACTTGTTCAAACCAAACGGTTCAGCTATGTTTAGAAACGGGAGAGACCACATAACATTTCACTCGGACCAAAACCTAAAACAATTGCGGATTTAAAGATGTTTTCCTTTTTTTAAAGGTTTTCGATGTTGTTTTTTTAAGTTTTGGTCCGTGTGAAATGTTTTATGGTCTCTCCCGCTTCTAAATATAGCTGAATCGCTATATTTAAAACTATTTTTTATAAGCATTCTAGGAAATGTCTATGGGAAAATAAATGGCGGATGAAAATCTCTGGTACCATGCTGAAGCAGGAAGCGACGTTCACTTTGGCTCTCTATTATTATTGTTGTTTGCTGCCAACTCGATTAAGAAATACCTTGAATTTGACCAATAGCCCTATACCCGGATGAATGTATGACTCAGCTTTTGGTAAATCACCATGTTACTGCCTGATCTATATTACATCATCAGTTTGACCTTTGCTCTAGTCTAATCAATAGACAGGACAAACTCTCTCTGTGTGCCATCCATATCTTTCTCATATTCCACCTGACAAGTGTTACAAATAGCTGCTCCCAGATTATATTGCAAAGTGTCAAATAAAGGACGTTTACCCAAAGTGACATGCCCTGCACGCAAGCTAGAGTTCAATACTGTAAGCGTTATCATCTTCGTGCTTTTACACTTTAGTTCAGTTTGAAACATAGTGCTTTTAGAAGATATTTTTCCACGTGAGCAGTGCGTATGGGTGTTCTTTCGCTCTTTCTTTCCTCCTCTCTCCATTTCTGCATGCTAATATCTGCCTAGCTAATGTAGGCAGACATTAGCATGCTAATGTCTGCATGCTAATGTCAGCCTAGCACTGAAGCAGATCCAAAAGAATTCCTGGCTAGTATCAAAAGCTTTTGCTGTAGTTTGATGGACGGGGTAGCCCAACGCTATTTTTGTGAACTCCCACGTTTGATGCGTACTTCAAATCCAAGGTAATCAAAGGTACCACATAAGTAAAAGTAGCCTCAGCAGCGAAAAGGACTTTAAGTTGGCAAATATCATTACTAACTTTAATCTCACACAATTTGTCACTTTTCATCAGCTCACTAAAGGTGCGTTCACACCGACCTATTAAAGTTTTTCGCTGGCGTTGAGTTTACATACAAAGTCAATGCAAACGAGCGATTGAGTGTATATTCGCCTGGGAGAAAAATCGCTGGGCGTCCGAGCGGCAGAGACAGAGCGATAGGGAGAAAATATGCTCGTCGCTCGAGATGAAATATCCCAACTCGAGCGAAAATACGCTGGCATCAGTCGCTCGCCGCTCAATGCTGATTGGCTGCCGTGTGAGAGTGAGTCAAGGATCACACTGGCTTGGAACAAACCGCTGGTTTATTGTGTGGCAACAAACCGCATTGACAGGCTGACAGCTGACATGAAGTGAAGTCTGTACTACCGGGCTGCGTTCCAATACCCATACTTGTACTTCTTTCTTGTAGTATATACTGCCGCTGCCCTCACAAAGTATGCATTGTAGTGTGCAGCATGCATGCAAAATGCATACTATTGGGACACACTACATCTGTCGTCACGTGAGCTTCCTGAACTCCGACCTCTTGCTCACTTCCGCCGACGTCCGCAGCGCCACATTTGAGTTTTTTTTTTTTTTTTTTTTTTTTTCTCTCAATAAACAAAGTCTGGCAGTAACAAACAGTACATTATACAAAAAATTCAGACTAAACATTTACAAAATTGGAACAGACAATCAAATAAACAAAATAAAATAAATAAAGCAAAAACATTAAGTCAGAGTTCTAAACAGGAATCAAGATATGCATGTTTTGGTACACACTCCATGCTTGTTTGGTTTTAACATATTTCAAGGCTTTCTTAAAGTTAATTATCTCATTCATGAACACGCAGCTCAGTCAGTGCGACGTAACTCCAGTAGGAGGCGGTAATGCACAAAAAGTTGTTTGCCAACCGCCATAAAACATTAGAAGAAGAAGAAGAAGATGTAACTTCCTGCTGCGCAAAGGATTGTGGGGAAGATTGGCTGACGCAGCATGCATCGATGCATACTCCGAAATAGGAGCTGATGTAGTACAACCTCCTGGTACTCTTGGCATACTGCATCTGACATACTATGTATTGGGACATACTAATTCTTTTTTTGCCTACTAAATAGTATGGAAGTATGGGTATTGGAACGGGGCCCTGGTATGGAGCTCGCATTAGGAGCACGCTGATAGGCTTTATCTTGTAAACAATGACGGTGGCTCGTAGTGGACAAATATCATGACATTGCGTAACGTTATTTCAATCAGGAGAGGCCAGTTGGTAGGATTAGACAAACTTTATTTAGCAATCGGCGTGCATGGCAAATGCTTTGGCGCTTGACTCCATTGGCCAGTGGCGCTGCTCTTGAGGCAGAGGAGGGCGCGCTTGACTCCATTGGCCAGTGGCGCTGCTCTTGAGGCAGAGGAGGGCGCCTGCATGGGCTAGGAGATCCCCCCCCCGTGGGGGATCAGGAGTCAAGACTCGTTGGTGGTGGACTGGGGAGGTGGGTGGGGCAAAACAACGCTTCGGAGGCCGGCTTCAAGGGAGATGGACTGCCGTGGGCTGCTGCTGCTATGATCGGCCAGAGAGAGAGAGGTGACGTAGAACCCTTGCTATATATATGAGGATTAACTGACGTCATGTTTGACGTCATAGCAGACGTCATACTAGGATTTTTGACCACGTTGAGATCGGATTACGCGTGAGTGGCCTTCTGCTTGAACTATGGTCTGGAGACCTCACATCCCCCACATGTCCGTCATTTCGTGTGCCTGTTGATGAGCGATTTAAACAGAGCGACAGAGCGATTCCAAAGGGTTGACTTGAGCGACAGAGCGAAAAATAAATATCTCGGTGTGAACGCACCTTTAGGCCTACAGTAAACCCCCTCAAATGAGCTGTAGGGACATTAGCATAACAGTTTAGAAAACAACTAAGTGCTGAATTATTTTGGTCCTATCTGAAGTCTAAAGATCTACATTTTTGCACTTAAAAAAAAGTTGAATTTGGGAACTTGGGAATAAACGGCATTATTATTCAAATTTAGGCGTGTAGTATTCTCCTTCAGAATGTATTGCATTTTGCATATTTATGCAGGAATTATTGAATAAACTCCTGCAATCCATGTCAAATAATTGTAACTTATTTGAACAGCAGATGTATAACATGAAGCTACTTCTTCACCTCATCAAATCTCCAGCACTAAATCTATTGGATGCAACAACTTCAGTATATTACACATTGCCTTTTTTGAGCCAGATATTTAGGCTATATCTACTGAGCATTGCTTTAGTACACTATATAGAAGGGATTACATTATTTCCTCATCTTTTCCCACTTCCTGCCCCTAGACACTGATACGATACAGGAAACAGACACTGATATGATACAGGAAACAGACACTGATATGATACAGGAAACCTCACAAACGGCTTCATTCAATCTCTTGACATGGTTTACATTGTATAGATACAACATAGGAGTCGTCAGGTTTGCCTAAAAGGGAGGTTTGGACTAAGTGCTTCTGAAACTGAACTTAAGCCAGGAGCAGCGACTCAGATTGGCCAGACGGCGCTTTAGAAATGTTTGTGTGACGTGCGGCGTCTAAGAAACCCGGTGCATCATCAATATTTTACTGCGTTGCCTTCTGACTAATGTGCCTGAGCTATTCAGAATAAAAAAAAGAGGAATTTTTATTTCTGCTCGACTCGAGTGATGCTTGAGTCGGCCATTGTGCACCACAATGTTCCCACAGTAAATTTCTTATTTTTCCATTTCTGCAGGAAGGCACAAATGGCATCGTACTGTACCAATGGGTGTTGTTCTTTGTTGTCTGTTTGTGGGTGTCGGCCTCATGATGGTTGGAGTTTGGCATAAACACATGCAGTAAATATGACTTGGTCATTTTGTGCCACAAGCTCCGTTAGCAATGGCATTACTGCTTGACTATAATTTATAAAATGGCATTTCGGCTAATAGTACATTTCTAACAAAAAAACATACAACTCCACCCATTATTGGTCAGTTAGCCATTGTTAGGGCAGCCATCTACTACCTACCAATGGTGCTTTCCACTTCACTTTATCCAACACCACTTTGTGAGCACTCTCTTCTCTCTGGCTGCTCCTTGCAGGGGGGAGCGTTCAGCGTCTGCATGCTTTGCCCCTGTGTCACGCACCAGAAATACAGAGGGAAAGGACAGCACACCAAGGCTGATGTGTTTTCTTACACACAATTGGTTAGCGTGTACATCCTCCACTGGCCCAGTGCAGTGTCACAGGCACAGTGCAGTGTCACAGGCACAGTGCAGTGTCACAGGCACAGTGCAGGGTCACAGGCCCAGTGCAGTGTCACAGGCACAGTGCAGGGTCACCGGCACAGTGCAGGGTCACCGGCATAACTGAATTTTCGTCAGTAAATCAGTCTTAGCGTGTGTCGTTTCCCACTGTACACGAAATGTGAACTGATCTCCATTACAGGATGTGACCACCGGGGACATGAGGTGATTTTGAATGTGGCAGGGAGGCCATTTTTGTGTTGGCCATGTGAAGTTGTCAGGAACCTAAAGCAGAAGCACCCAATTTCTTTCATTAAGAAAAATGGAGACGATAAAGCACAATGCACAATTTTCTCAGTCGTATTCATTTAGGCTCATTCAGCTCAAAACTTCATTTGGTCAACACTCATGTCAGTGATGTCTCTCAGCATTGCTGCTGTGTGTTTGTCTAAAACTGTTTGCTTTGGGCCGTGTAGTTGTCTAAAACACCTGAACATAGAGTTTCTTTACATGAGTTTTCACGTGACTAAATGTTGGGTGCTTTATTCAACTGGCCTATTGTAGGTGTTAAAGTCCTGAATATCTAAGAACCTTTGGCTTTTCTGTTTTGAAAAAAGAAAAAAGAATGACATAAATCATAACTCGCATTTTCTTGTTTTGTCCTGTCTTGTCTTGTCTTGTCTCTGTGTCTGTCCTCGTCTGTCCTTTATATGTCTTTAACATTGAATGATTTTGTAACATTTACAATCTTTTATCCTCAATTTATTCTTTTCACTTATGTGCTCCTTTTCCTCTTGATTTCATCTGCTAACATCCTAAAACCACATGTTCATGTTTCAATGCTCTGTAACCGTCACGTAACACTCAATCTACCTCAATATGGGAATTTTTTTCATGACATGTACAAACATTTCAACTTATGATTTCCTTTTCATTTGGACACGATATATATACAACAATATCCTAATACAATAAAATACAAAATCTGGCAACGGTCACCACTCTCTACTTAAAGCAACTGGCTACGAGAAATCTCGCAGTCTAAATAACATATCGGGAATGACTGGGTCGTCACTGCGCCTCGCTCCTATCACGAGCGCTCCCTTTGAAACCTATGAGGCCCCAGGACCGCTGCATCGCTGCCGCTCCCCCATCCCCTCCATTTTGTAGCGGAAAGGAAGCTCACTGATTGGATGACAAAAGATGCAAGGGATTATCTATGGACAGAATGCATTGATGCCTCCAGTAGGAGTGGACACACTGTACACAGCGCAAAAACAATAGCAATAACATAAAAAGATCTTGAATGTAGAGAGAATGACCTCTTGTCTTGTGAATCCAATGGTTTAAGATGCATGCGTCAGGTTAGCTGATGGGGTCAATTACACATTTTAGCTTTAAAGATACATTGCTATTTTGAATTACTATAAGAAATGTGTATAAAAAAAATGCATTGGTTAGTAAATGAAATAGCATATTATTAAAGCTGAAAGAAAAAAATACGTTATAAAAACATGTGCACAGTTAGGTTTTAATACTTAGAACGAAGTGTGTAGATGGATATCCGTTTTTTGTGCTTTTTGGACCAAACAAAACTGAGTTCACAATACTGCCCAGAGATAGGACCATGAAACAAGAAGATACCTACATTAATTTAGCCAAAGAAAGAAAGAAAATGATAGATTAGATTGATGTTGAATAGGTTTCTACTTTATTCGTCACATGTGAATATTAATGTATGTACAGTGTAGACACCATTTTGGTATTCTTCTCAAGCTCTTAGGAAAAAGAACAGAGCGTAGAAGTCTCAGTATTAAGAACTAACATGCATTCAGCGCTTCATTTGGTAGAGCTTTCGGTGTGACGTCGTTGGACACTTTGTGTTGGCAGTTTACGGCAACACGGCGAGGCGATGTGAAAAAGATGAACACAAAAGCATACAAACCTACAAGTACTGTAGCATAAGAGCTATCTCAGTTGTTAAGCATCCCGTGGCATAACCATATGATCACATGTTATGTGCATTGTCCAAATGTTACCTCACAGTGTAGAGGCAAAGGCTAACGAGGCCAACGGTGGAGATGAAAGATGGTATGGTGATTTGAGAGAATGGAAATGTTAGATACTCCGATAGCCACTTGAAGATTTAACACAATAATTGACACAGTTTCTTACAAGTACAAGTACTGATCAAATTATATATGGATGAATACAGATTTAATTATAGACTATAGCTATCACAAATACAAGCACTTTACTAACAGTTAATGTTACTTTACTAACATATTTAAAAAAAAACATAGCTTGCATGTGTGCATTCTACATAAGACACAGTTCATATTACGACACATATAGATCAAACGTTACCATTATCAAAAAGTGAACATGTGAGTCCAACGCATAGCTAAGCCATCATCAAAAATATTTCTAACAAAGGATGTTTAGTTTTTCTAAATATCTGTTTTACTCCTTTTACACGTTTTGTTTCCTTTTTTCCTTTTTCCATAATTTTTTTGCCCTTTAATTTAAATGCAGTTAACTAGTTAACAAACACACACGCTCGCGCGCGCGCGCGCATGTGTGCGCACACACACACACACACACACACACACACACACACACACACACAAACAATAATCGTAAATAGTAGGAGTATGACAATATGATATAAACAAACATGTCAGTCAACAAATCAGAATAAACACATATCATTTTCTTATCTCCTTTAAGCAATTTATAGCTTTTTTATTGTTTCTAAAAACGTCCATTGAGGTCTTCCCTCAGATTGCCATCCTCATATGAAAACAGATGATTCTGTCAAAAGATGAAGCAAAAAACGTTATAAATCAATTACACATATTCACATATGCAATATACTGTACATGCAATATTACATTAATGCTGGAAACATGCTGTGCACATACATATATAAATATGCAGATCTATTTTTAATCTTGAAAATGCACAGACTTATTAGGCAGTCTACTTACCTTTGATTTAGATGTTCATGATCTAAATGTATTGACAGTATTACAATGACATGAGCCATTTGTCTTGTTTTGATTCAAGTCGGTCTTGTCTTACTGGTCCTATAGACTTTTTGATGTTGTAGCTGCCATTTTTTTGTTTTATGATCATTTGTTTTTGTAAATGGTTTTATATTTACTTCAATTCTTGTATTGGTAATGTGTATTTCATTGTACCACTGAGTGTCTGAAGAAAAAAACGATTTAATGTTCTATTTCACTGTCATTAAGTTATTTAACAGACATGTTAAATAACTTCTAAATAACTTCTCAAATCATGAAAATCTGTAAGTGCTTTAGAACTAAGAAACCATCATTTGCAGGTGTAAACGAAGCGTATTGGATAACGTCTTCATGGACAGACATGACATATCAACTTCCACTGTCCTTAATGTAGCTCTATATATTTCTACAATCAGTGTTTCATTTTGTCTTCCAGACCCCTAAACCTCTTGAATTTAGATATGCAGTATTATGATTTAAAGTCGAGCTGAACCCAAAAATTACTTTTCTTTTCTTTTAGTTCAAATACCTGGGTATGCAGTGCACCTATTTAATAATGTATGCAAAAAAATCACAACAATCTAATTTCTTTAGTTTTTCACACTTTTTCACATCAAAAGTTCATTTTTCAAGATTTCATTGATAACAGTAATGTACAGTTTGCTGACGTCACCTAGTACTATCAAATTTCTACCCCATTTCAACCAATCATATCACGACATGCAGCTGTCAATCAAATCTTCATTTCAGGATAATTTTCTCTTCCAAATGAAGTAGAAAATGTTCTATGTCTATGTTTTCAGTCTGAAACGGACTCATATGCACGTGACGAACGGGTTCAGTTCGACTTTAAGATGAAAGCTATGACAAGACTTGAATGTTTGCTTGAATCTGTTGTTGACAGAAATGCGAGAAGTTTGTAAAAACTTATAGTTGAGTATCTCTTTTGGATGGATCATAATTATGCTTACACTGCAAGAAGTAATGCTTGGTAGGCTTCGCTTGATATGGGTTTGTGAAGGATAGTGCCGATATTTAGCGGCTGAGGTTGCTGATATTTTACACCGATACTCAATATCTTTACATTTGATCATTTTCAGGCCAAAAAAAGTGTTTTCCCACAGAATTCTATTCTTGGCAGGGTTCAAAACCTCTCAAACAGCATGTTGACAATTTAAATGGATCAACTACAGTGTATAGTAATGAGATACAGTATGTTTTGCTTCAAAAAACTGTAGCACAACATATTGTGCTGTATAGGGCAAACACATTAATATGTTTGCCTGCGACGTTAGCATTTTTGCTAGCATCACTTCTGTCAGTGCATTAAACCTTTTGAACGCACATGCATTCTGTATGATGTTAAGTGTGTAGATCATCTGAATGCTACTGGTTTGACACTTTATTTGGAATGTATATTTTATGTAAATTCAAAGAAAACGTCCATCCATTTATCTGCAATGGAATGCTTTTCTTAAATGTTACAATCAATTGTAAATGGGTTATATAATTGACAATGCTTATATCACATAATCTCACACATCACCACTTTAGTTTGAACATTTGTGACCATAAAAGTACTGTATTTGTTCATAATAGCAATGTAATGTATCAAAAGGGATCAGAGGAATGTCTAAACTTGGTTTAATTTGGGACTGAAAAGTCATATCATGTTGTGGCCAGTGGAAATCACCTCGGACACTTTGAAATAAACATTGTTTAAATAAACAAAACAAGCAGATGTTAAAAGTGCCTCTATGAGGCCCCCCTGTAGGCTCTGATGTCAATTTAGGAGTTCATGCAAACTAGCTAGATTTAACTAGCTACACCTTCAAAGCAATGCTTGATAGGTCAGTGGTTATAATTGAATATGTACATATCTGTATCTACACATGTGAATACATTAAAAATCATATGAAATGCATGTTTCTACGTATACTTTGTGTCAGTGTGGGACAAGAAGCATCATGGCAGCTGATTCTAACAAGGTGAAAAGATTCAACTGCCAAACCAACCTGACTGACAGAACCCAGTTTAGTGGTTATGCATAAATAGGTATGGTGCCTGTGCATTTTCAAAAACAATGTTGTTTTTCATGAATTATGCTGTACCATTTCTATATCCTATGGTGGATTTGTGTGTCTGAATTCAAAAGCGTAACATTATTATTTCATCTGTAATGACAACTTACAGGGAAAATGTTTTATTCTGAATTAGTTCATGCTTCTGTCTTGTTTGTTTGGGCAACCTACATAGAGTAAATGCACTGTACTTTATAGAATATGAATGTAAATGTAAATATAGAAATGGACGAGGTTAAGCCATCCTGAAAATCATGGCCCGCACATGTGCAGCTTTGAGAAATGGTTTGATCCACTCAGATAGAATAAGTTATTATGTCTGAGTCTCTAGTTTAAAGCTGTGTTCTGTTTGTATCATTAGTTATTATTAATAATAAATAAATCATTATAATTAATACATGTGTTTAATAATAACTAATGATACAACCAGAATGCAGCTTTAAACTTCTTGCGATGGGATCACACCAGCCGCGACGCCTGGGCCCCCCATATGTGGGTCAGGGACGTAAAGTGGGGGGACTAATGTGGGCGGGGGGACTGGCCCCCTTCCTCTGATCACACCCATTTTCAAAGTTGCTCTTCATTTTGATGTCAACTACACACCTGTAAAGTTTATGTAGAGTACTCAAAACCGCTTCGGGCAGTTCCCACGGCAATAGGTGTCTCCTAGTACAGTTGACGGTCGGAGAGACGGCATCCGGTACGGGATGGGTTTTAGCACCCCTCCCAGCCTCCTGAAAATCTGCGTAAACATCGGCACGGCCTGGGGTCCTTCAGGCTAGTGCGAGGTGCTCGGCGCAGGCGAATGACGTGCAGCGCACAGGCCTTCTTGAGGCATCCTCCCTGCCCATGGTACGGCATGGTAGGATTGCCTTCTTCCATGGGAGGTTCTGGTGAGACGAAGGAGGTGTAGCACTAACTCTATTGCAGCATGATCAACCCTTCCGCGGGCAACATTGCAGACAGAGTAGGAAGGCTGATCCGTGAGCGGCTGCTTCTGGGACGCGGGTCGGGGTCATAATGGGCCTCGGCTGGGTCTACTGGGCGAGGGTGTATGATGTTGACAGACCCGAAACACCCCACGACCCCAGTTAACATCACTGATGACGCGTCCCAGCGCATGCTGTAGTATGTATATTTGAAACTCGAGGAAAAATGCTGAAAAATAGGCGTACTGTTGTACTGGCTATTCTTTTAATTTAACACCAGAAAGCACACCCCTTATTCTCCTTAACTCATTGAATGCCATGGACGTCCTTCGACGTCCAATTAAATAGTGACGTAGAATGCCACGGACGTCCTTCGACGTCCAATGCGTTTTTTGACGGTGGGACGTCGATCAAAGCCTTCCGCAGCTCCTGTACAACTATAGTAGCTATTGGAGGTGTATAACCTATTTTACGGACTCATTAGGTGGCGACAGTGCTTGCTCGGTGCAGTCCAGATTAGAGACAGGTCCGAGAAACAGCCTAAAAGCCGTGGATCAAAGACAACCCGATGCATGCTCCCAGAGCCATTTGCTCTGTCGCGGGAGCTGACATTGGCTCCGAACAGGAGTCAATCCGCGCTCACAACTGAGCCCCTCTGTCCCTGTCTGTCTGTCTGTCTGTCTGTATAGTTTCTCCAACCGATTAGCAGCCAGGAAAGCAGCCCCTGACGCCAAACCATTCAGCAATCCGGGTTGGCTCTTCCCTGCTGTGGCGCTGAGAGCCGACAGCAGCACACAAATGCAGCACTCCGAAAATATAATGGTTGCGTGAGGCTGTGTGCAGTGTGGGGAGGAGTTTACGGGGGGAGGGGGGGAGGGGGGTGGTGCACGCAGGGCATCACACAACAACTACGTCACTACATCAGAAAATATTATCTTCAGACTCAGTGAATGTGCTTGAAATGCTGCATTTCACAAAAGGCGGATTATCTCAGCTAATAATTTGAAAAGCCTGAAAACGCTGAAAACAACCTATCTTCTCCGGCTCATAACTAAAGAACGGAAAATGGTATCAATAAACTTTTTTTTGCTGATGATACAATAGAGCCAGCTCGTTCTTGTGCGTGTTCGGTGTTTACATAGTAATATCACACAATATTCTGTGGGCCTCGAGAAATCACTGAAAACGCTCTGAAAACTCTGGCACTGGGAGCATCCGTTCTCCAAAAGTGGCTGGCACTGAATGAGTTAATAAAGCCAGATGGAATATTCTACTCCAACCCTACCATCTATGGGAAATAATGTATCTTACCATATTTACTCTTTAACCATTATTGCTACAACAGAACAACCTCCTCCCCTTTACTAGGCAAATGGAATTTAGGAAAACATGGACGACTGGCCTTGAACAAAGCATGAGTGGTGTCTGACAAACCGCTTTTCTCTGCAGAGAAGAAGCTATTGCACAATGGAAATTGACAGAAGAAGGGGGAGATGAAACGAAGAGCAGATGAGAAGAGCTAAAGTGGTAGCAGTGATGATCATGTTTGTGTTGTGGGTTGATGCAGGTGAGACTGCAAACAGAAGTGTTTAACCTCCCTATCCATAAATGCCATGCCGGCACATGTGGTGTAAGAATTGTTTTCAATAACTGTAGGTGAGGAATTCAAAACCTGCTGTTGTTGACAAGCATTTTCTCAAATGAGCATCTGTGGGTATGGTGGCATTAATTGGAGGTTTCATGCTCCTGAAATGGCGTCGGCAAACTGCGGACTTCCACTGGTTGCTTTGCTGTACAATCATTCCTATTTGAGATGTGCAAACTTCAAAGATTCGCCTACAGTATGTATGTGTACGTATGTGTGTCTGTGTGTCTGTCATATACTGTACTGTGCATGTCATCCCAATGAAACTATCTCTGCGCACGTGCGCGCACACACACACACACATACACACACAAGCGCACGCACACAAACAAACTCACACAAGAACATCACTAAAGAATTGTTCACCTTCTCTTTGATAAATGCTTTTATTTGGTCAAGAGCAACTTTCCACTTCAAAACTTGATGTAGACGGGGCGTCCGGGTAGTGTAGCGGTAGATTCCCTGCCTACCAACACGAGGGTCGCAGGTTCGTATCCACGTGTTACCTCCGGCTTGGTCGGGCGTCCATACAGGCACGATTAGCTGTGCCTGAGGGTGGGAAGCTGGATCGGGGGGGTATGTGTCCTGGTCGCTGCACTAGCGCCTCCTCTGGTCGGTCGCCTGGTCGGGGTGGAAGGGAACTGGTGGGAATAGCGTGATCCTCCCACGTGCTACGTCCTACCGGTGAAGCTCCCGCTGTCGGGTGAAAAGAAGCGGCTGGCTACTGCGCATGTGTTGGAGGAAGCATGGTGCTAGTCTCGGCTCTTCCCAGATCGGCAGAGGGTGGAGCAGCGACCGGGGCAGCCAATAGGGCAGCATGGGGATAAATTAGGCATGTATAATTGGGGAGAAAATGGGGGGAAATCAGAAAGAAAAAAAACTTGTGAAGAGGAAGACTATATTTGTTTTGATTGTTGGGAGCATGGAGCCAGTTAGGTTTCTGGCTACTTGCTTCATTCAGTTGATTGTTTGACTTTCTGAAAGTGTCAGACACCAATGTTAACGTTGCATTTCCTTTTCTTTTCTTTTGTTATGATATTTGATGTACCTTCTTTCCTGTCTGTATGTTGGGGGTAGACTGTTACTGTAGTTAGTTGTACTAGAGTTGTCATTGCAGTTCAAATTTGTGCATTTCATTCTCACATGCTTATTTAACCAGCAGTGCAGGTATAAGCTGCAGGTAATCCATGCTTATTATTAATTAACATTAATTAACATTATATAATGGTAATCCATGCTTATTATTTCCCTCTTGTCCATAATGTTAGTTACATTGAAATGAAAGAATGAAACCATTTCATGGACATTCATGTGATTGGCTAAATTCCAATTGTGGAGGGGAAAAAAAGGGAAATTGTCCAATGACAGTGAAGATTGGTTTATATCGGTTATACACTGCTATAAGTCAACCTCGACACAAATGCTAGCTGTTAATATTAAGTTTAGACGTACTCAATTTGACAACACATAAGTTGAAATGCTCTGTGAAGTGAGTATTAATGGCTTTGTGTTTTTCTCTTCACAGTGTTAAGTTTCTAGCCTTCTCTCTGAAGAAGAGTCACTTACCGCTAATCACTCATTTGCGGCAGGAGCCACACAAGCGACAGGTGTGACACGGCTGGACAGTTTAAAGGAGATCTTTGGCGTGACAAGAGAGAGACCAGAGGTTAATCATGAGAGAAACACACACACACATGCACACACACACGCACACACACACACACACACACACACACACACACACACACACGCACACACACACAAAAGATGTGGCCTGCTCTTCACGTTGTTACCAAAGCAGCCTCTGGGACCTCCTGACCTACCTGACTGAGCATTGCACTGATACACTTTGGGAGAGAGAAGGACTCCTGATAACACATTCCAGATGACATCACTTTGACAACAACAACATATTTGATGACATCACTTTGACAACAACAACAACAACAACAACATATTTGCCGTCTTGTATGATGACCAACTACAGTACCGTCTACAGTGCTGAACAAAACTGAGCAACTTTACAAGTTTCCGAATAACCACTCGTGTTCACAAAAGGACCGAATGAACAATGTAGCACCTCTGCTAACACACTGTAGCATTTGTTGGCTGGGAAATAACTTGACTCAATCCATCAACAGTTTGAAGAGAGAGGAATTTATGCATTCAAGGGATCTTTTAGATGTCATTCACTTCCTTATGGAAACGTATAACTACATGAGAGACAAAGGAGCAGTCCTTCTCATCATCCCCAAAACTGGATTCTGTAGAAAACAGTAAAAACCAAGTGAAGCGATATATGAAAAAAATATGACCCCTTCCTCATTCAAGTTTACAACTTGTAGAGCAGTCATGCTTGCCACTAAATCTTTGTCTTCCATTCATTTCCATCCGATTGATAAGCACTGCCCTCCCCACACATGAGATCATCCAAAACCACACACACATTCATACCTGGAAGCTGACCAGTACAACCACAGTCTGATCTGTTGGCCACTGAGCAGCTCCACTGGAGCGGTTGGGGTTAAGGAACCTTGCTCAAGGACACCTCAGTAGTGGTAAATGAGGGAGGGGCAAGCGCTGCCTTTTCACTTTCTCCACCCAGATTGATCCTGCCAGTCCCGGGGATTGAACCGACGACCTTCCGGTCACAAGCTCGCTTCTCTAACCGTTGGGCCACCGCTGCCTAAAGGTGGTCTCAGTAAATACTGTACAGAGATCATCCAAAACCACAGCACTAATTGTGAAGCAGAATGAATGAGGCACATGTAGCATCAACTCATCGTGTGGCATTTCTCTTTCGATTCACACGATACATTTCACGAAAGGAAGGACGTGTTCTCTTTATCTCTCATGTAGTGACGTTCCCCGAAATCCACACGGGACACCTGTGCTCCTGTGGCATGCACTTCCTGGATGACCTTCTGTAATGTAGATTAGGACGAATATTCCCATTCGGGTGAAGTCGGAACTCGCCCCCGATTCCTGCCATCGCCTCTGATACAAAGTCGAAAATATCATTCCTCTAAAAGAACTCCAGAGTGAGTCCTTTAAACTGCCACTAACACTAGGGGGCGCTAACACTAAATCCCCCTCATGCACATGTTAAAACACAACTGTGTTTCCCATGTCTGACCGACATACTGCTCACCTCAATCATGAGCAGCGCACAGACTGATCGAAGGTGACAAAGTCCTCGAGATCATTGTCACTCTTTCGTCAGTAACGGGGGGGGGGGGGGGCGGGGGGCGGGGCCTACCTAAACAAGTAACAAGGGGGGGGGGCTACCTAAACAAGTAACAAGGGGGGGTGGGGCCTACCTAAATTATGAAGGATCCCTCCACCACAACGACTCTTTTTGTCACATGAAGGTGTCCATTAGCTGGCGATTCAGTGCTATGATTTTGAAAGGGACCAATCAGAGAAACGCTACCCCCTAACGCAAAGGCCTACACTGCCAATCAGGCACAAGTATATCCCCAGATGCATACTGCCCCATCTCTTTCTCTTGTCCCCTCCCCCCCCCCATCCCCCCGTGCTGCAAACGACTGCTTCGAAATGAGGATGGCCCACCAGGGGGGGATGGGGGGGGGGGGGGGGCAGAGCAAAGGGGAACCTCAGAAGAAATGGACCAAGTAGTGGACTGAAAGCAAGTGAGGAAGTGTACAAAGAGAACAAATCTATATTTTGATAAACAAATCAACTATTCCATGGCTTCAGAGGATGTTCATGAGCAGAAAAGGGGCCAGAATGTAAGAAAAAGAAGATAAAAAGAAAAACACCAGATGCAAAATGTGAATAGCCAATTTGGCATCATGAAATGGAGTCAAACTGAACAGGCTGGAAGAGAATTTGTCGTCGTGAGGCGTGGGCAAGGGTGAGAGTCGTCTTCCCCACAAGCACTGGAAACGTGTATTTCTGAAAGACAATGAGCGGTGACAGACTCTCGCCTGTAAAGAACGACGGGGGGATGACGAAGGACGGACGCTGAGATAAACAAACGGGAAAAAAAGATAATGCATTTTTGTAACTTTGTTTACCAGCATGACTACTCTGCATGACTGTCTTTTCTGCAAGCCCTTGGTTGAAGACAAGGGTGCTAGAGATACAGAAAATATATATATATAAAATGAATTAAAAAAAAGTTATATGCAATTAATGTTTAAAAAAGATTATAATGAAAGAGAAGAGCTATATTTTGTTTTGAAAAGTAAAAAAAAAAAATGTGAATATTGAAACATGTATGTATGTTTGCAAAGTACACCCTGAACTATGTTTTGTTTGATGAAATCTCTCTGCTACTACTGCCCCACATTCATCATTCCAATGTTTTGGCCCACTGCCATTGTTTTTGTTTGTAACGCATCGAGCAGTATCTTTTGAACGCCATCGAGCAGTATCTTTTGAACGCCACACACCATTCAATCAGAAGTCATTATTCAACACTTCACCAAACTATTGCATTTGTGCAAGGAATATTACCCTTTGTTATCACATGCTAACTCCATGTTTTCCTCCCTTGAATCATTTGCACAACTATCGTAGCAGCAGCAGTTCTAAAACAACAGCTCTCCATACTGCAAGTTGGACTGGTTGATTACAAAGATTGCTTTTTTCCTTTGGCAATAATATACAAGAGTTGTCATTATGATTGTAGCAGGGCAATCGGAGATCCTCCTGGATGTCTCCAATGCCTCATTGTGCAGAGATTTGTTCGGGTCTTGGATGTCCCATGGCAGGATTTGACTAGGATAGGCAGTCCTCTTCCACTTAGTCCTAACGTTGTCCAATAACGACCCATGGCTGGTTTACGAGCGATTCGGTATTGGCCAATAGTCAAGAGAGATTTCAGGTTTGCATGGAACCAACTGCCATTCCAAAGTTTGTGTGTTCTAAAGGACTCAGGTGTGTTGATGGTGTGTGTGGATGTCGGTGGTTTGCTATTTTCTTTCGTACATAATAAATTCTAGTATATAGATAACGATAATGTGAACACCTCACAGTGACGTGTAAAAAAACGCATGCATTATGACTTGATTGTCAGTCTCTCGAGGGGGGGGAACACAGTCTCGACATATCCCCTTAACCTCCTTTCGTTGTTCGTCATGAATCCAGTCCTGATAACTATGAACACTGTGCCGTGTCGTAGAGCAGCAACGTCTTCCTTCGAGAGGGCAACTGAACCCTGCACACACACTCGCAGTGTCGGCATGAGTGTGTAGAGGTAGCTCGTCTTCGTTCTTAGGTGGTCAGGTCTTTGCATCACCCGTCATTAACCAAGGAGTTACCATCGCCCCCAGCTGGCCAGTTGGCAGCTCGTCGCAGCCCACAACAGTCATGCAAGCACCCATCAAAAAGACCCAGAGCTTCCAAACTGAGCGCAGCGAAGTACTTAAAATGTTGAGCGAAAGAGAGGGGGAGAGATACCAGTGGCCACCGAGGGGAGGTTGATGTAGAAAGTTGCGCAAAAAAAAAAAAAAGTCTCATTGTTGTAGATCAAAGGTGGGATCTCCAAGCACCTCATCCTTGGTTGGTAGTCCAGTGGGTGTAGGTAGGTCTTGGCTGGTCCAGGTCCAGTGGGTGTAGGTAGGTCCTGGCTGGTCCAGGGCTCAGCTCAGGCAGCAGAGGGATGGGCCTCTGTCGATCGGACTTCTGTTGGGTCTACACTGGTTTTACAGGATTCTGTTGGGTCTACACTGGTTTTACAGGGTCTAGAACTTTTGTCTACTTACATTCCCATTTTAGAAGGCGGCTATGGCTTTTGGGTGGGCTCGCAAAGTGAGACACTTGTGAATATTTTAGAGGTAAGCGCCCAGCAATGGTGTACATGGTGTGTACACGTGCAAATGTCTGTGCTTCACCCAGCACTCTGACAAAGTACTGTCATCTTGTTTTCTTTCCCCATTGTTGATTGTTGAGTTTTCCATTGCTTCATTCTCTCTACATTGTGACTGTCCTGCCCTGTCCTGTCCTGCCCCGCCCCGCCCTGTCCTGTCCTGTCCTGCCCTGTCCTGTCCTGTCCTGCCCTGTCCTGTCCTGCCCCGCCCTGTCCTGCCCCGCCCTGCCCTGTCCTGTCCTGCCCTGCCCCGCCCTGTCCTGCCCTGTCCTGTCCTGTCCTGCCCCGCCCCACCCTGTCCTGTCCTGCCCCGCCCCGCCCTGTCCTGCCCTGTCCTGCCCCGCCCCGCCCTGTCCTGCCCTGCACTGCCCCGTCCCACCCTGTCCTGCCCCGCCCCGCCCTGTCCTGTCCTGTCCTGCCCTGCACCGCCCTGTCCTGCCCCGCCCTGTCCTGCCCCACCCTGTCCTGTGCTGCCCTGTCCTGCACTGCCCCGCCCCGCCCTGTCTTGTCCTGTCCTGTCCTGCACTGCCCCGCCCTGTCCTGTCCTGTCCTGCACTGTCCTGCACTGCCCCGCCCTGTCTTGTCCTGTCCTGTCCTGCACTGCCCTGCACTGCCCCGCCCTGCCCTGTTCTGCACTGCCCCGCCCCGCCCTGTCCTGCCCTGCCCCGCCCTGTCCTGCCCTGCACTGCCCCGCCCTGTCCTGCCCTGCACTGCCCCGCCCTGTCCTGCCCCGCCCCGCCCTGCCCTGTGCTGCCCCGCCCTGTCCTGTCCTGCCCTGCCCCGCCCTGCCCTGTGCTGCCCCGCCCTGTCCTGCCCTGCCCTGTCCCGCCCTGCCCTGCCCTGTCCTGCCCTGCCCCGCCCTGTCCTGTGCTGCCCCGCCCTGTCCTGTCCTGCCCTGCCCCGCCCTGCCCTGTCCTGCCCTGCCCACGCCAGGCTGAAAAAAGATGTCTTTCCTTTTCTATTGCGTAATACTGCCATTTGATTTAGTCGTGTTGAGCCGAATGAGTTACAATGTCAGAGTGCTAAGTCTGTTTTATCTTTTAAAGACGCCATTTGCAAGCTCTTATGAAAATGTTATCAACATGGGCTACATAACACTCGCATAACCAAAAGAACAAAAAGACTTTCCATGGTATAGCACTGTTAACCTTATAGTACAGTATGTGTCGTTACAATGCACATAACCTCTCCAGGTGATCAGAAGGTGTTATGTAGCCCTTGTGTTCCATGGTATCCCCCATCTTTCCCCGCTGCTTTTCTTTATGTGCCTGTTGTTTATAACCAAAACATTCATTGGTTTTGTTTGAATAGAGAGCCAAAGTGAACGTCACTTCTTGCTTCAGCACTGTACCAGAGATTTTCATCCGCCATTTATTTTCCCATAGACATTTCGTAAAATGCTTATAAAAAATAGTCTTACTTGTTCAAACCAAACGGTTCAGATATATTTAGAAACAGGAGAGACCACAGAACATTTCACTTGGACCAAAACATAAAAATAAAAAAAATTAAAGAAAATATTTTTTCAGTGTAGTTTTTTTCCATTTTGGTCCGAGTGAAATGTTCTATGCTCTCTCCCGATTCTAAATATAGCTGAACCGTTTGGTTTGACGAATAAAAACAATTTTTATAAGCATTTTACAAAATGTCTATGGAAAATAAAATGGCGGATAAAAGTCTCTGGTACAGTGCTGAAGCAGGAAGTAGGCAGTCACTTTGCCTCTATTGAGGATATGCAATCTGCACCACTAATGCCACTGACACTTACTGTATCACCCCCGAGACAAGATGTGCTGTCATCAATTCAAATGATTGAAAATGTATAGTGGCTTTATGACTTATAGACTGACTTAGCAAACACATTACCTGCACAAAATTTGTAAATTGATGGAATTGATAAGAATAGAGTTGTTTTAAAAGAAATGTTATCACAGTGGATGGATCCCCCCCCTTCTAAATATCGTATTTTTATTTAAGAAAATATGTGATGTTTTTGACCCATCTCAGATTTTAACCCTTGATTGATAAACACTCCTAAGTCATAGCAAAACACATACATCTAATATAGACAAACATCATGCATTCTTGTAAACATTCCAAAGATGAAAGATGTATGTTCATTCACCATGCCATCACACTATATAAAGATGAAAGATGTATGTTCATTCACCATACCATCACACTATATAAAACAGACTTAGGTACTAGTCCATTGTACTGCGGTCACTGGAGGAGAGTAAACGGGGAGACGAGGTGGTCACTGGAGTATCTGGTTGTGACTTATGCCGGAGTTTATTTTTGAAATGTTGGAACACAAAGAACAACTCATCAAGAAACTGTATAAAGTATATTTCAATGGAATGTTCATGATCTATCTTTTTATATTTTGAAGAAAAAAATAGAAACATATCAATAAAGTGTCATAATTGAACATATTTCGACTATTGAGACTTAAAGTGTATGAATGTCAATGCGATCTAATGTGAACCAATCTCCATAGCAGCTTGAATGAATAACTGATTAACAGTCATGAGATGCTTTTTCAAAGACATTAAAATTGCTTCAAATCATTGAAATGACCTTCAAATAAATGGAAAAGTGATATCAATGCTGTGCCAGTTTGTGTCAGCTCTCTGACTGGTAAACTGTGTTCCTATGTGCATATTGAATGGATTGTTCGCAGTACTCATTGGCCTGTCATGAACACGATTCCTCAATATGAATATGTATTGATTGATATCATTTGATTTAATTTGAAAACAAACTGTCATTCTTCAATATACCTTTTTGAAGAAATGGACAGGTGACATGTCTTTTTAATGACATGTCGAAGGCGTATCTGCCCATGCAGCTCCCATCTTTGCCAGCAAGAGACATTGAGCCACCCTGTGCTCCTAAAATTAAGATTTATAATGGCAATCTAGGATTTTGAGCTCCACTGCATCTGAGAATGATGAGGTAACACCGAAGCTCTCAGCCCTGCAGTGCTAGTATCAAATAGCTAAAGTCTAATGTCTTTGACACCAGACACCAACTACATGCTAGACTCAATCCACACCCGCTGTAATATGCAATATTTTGTAATTTTAAGGTGAAGGGCCAAAAGCATGAGCGCAAAACAAAGGGAAAGTACACAGTGGATGAAACAATAGAAACACCACGTGAAGAAAAAAAACTTGAATTTTGAAGTAACTGAATCACAATTTACAAAGGCAGCTACTTAGGTGATTGCTAGTAACTTGAATAGCATAGCAGTATGCATCAGCTTCATAGGAGGTCTTTTATAGACAATTCAAAAGCCTTGGTGCTCAAATTGCAGGTGCATAAAAACATAGGCAAACTGCATTGGCACAGAGGAGCAGTGGGCACAAGGCGGGACACTTACTTGTTAAATGCCACAAAACATAGTGTATGGCACACTTTGAAGCTGTCACTGCTCCCTCACAACATTCCCATATTCAAAGCTTATATACCCTACCACTAGGGGTGCCAAACTCATTTTAGTTCACGGGCCACATACAACCCAATTTGGTCTCAGACAAAGAAAATCAATAATAACATATAAATGACAAAACCTCACAATTGTCCCGTTTCTTTTAGTTTAAAGAACGACATTTTAAGAACACGTTTTCATGTAGGGTTAACGCAGCTACCCCTCAAACAAATGATCAAATCTACTGTCTGTAAGTGCATTACAATTGACGGCAACTGTGCACTTCTCTATAGTCAAAGGTGCTGAAAATACTTCACATTGGATTGAAGGACTTCAATCAACACCATTTCTAGACTGCAAAGTCAATCCTCTAGTGGGCCGGATTGGACCCTTTGGTGGGCCGGGTATGGCCCCCGGGCTGTATGTTTAACACCCCTGCCCGGCACACTGCTAAACACGTTTCTAGAGTGGTTTCATGAACACTAGGGGCGGTCAAGTGCCTTCCATGGCCCCCCAATGACAAAACCTAGCTACCAATGAATCTTTGTGGCCAGTTCTGCAGGTATATTTCCACTTATTTTATTCAAAATTAGAAATGGTTTAATATCCCACTTGACACAGTTGAGAACAGTGAATTATAGATTTGAAGGTGTTGCCAAGGCAAAGAGGGTCATTTGATTCATATTAAGTGGCTAATTCATTGCATCATTGATGACATATGTTTGATAATGTGTAAATGTGAGCAATGTGTTTTCCTGTATGTGAAGACCGCCATGAGGAAATGTCGGTAGAGACCTTTCTCTGATTTTTCTCCTTTGTCAGTACACCACTGCCCTCTGGTGGTAATACACAGTCTCAACAATGGTGTCTGCATTGCTGGGTTCACATGGATAAATACAGCAAGCAAATGATTAATCTGAATGTTTGCATGATTCAGTCTTGGCATTAGTTTATCAGTCATTCGTTAGTTAGTTTGTTTCTTTTCACACACAAAAAATATGGTTTTACTGTACATGTGTACATGTCCTGTACAAGAAAGGTTCATAAATGCTAAAGGTTCTTCCCAAATTGACTAAAATCTGACTTAAAATGTGGGAGTACTGTTCTGCAAAAATAGCCACTTTTCTTAGCAACGTGCAACATGCAATCCTATGATTTTGTCATGTTGAATTTCCTGAGAAATCACTCACAAGAAAGATATGACATCCTCTATTAGATATGATAATATTATTTATTTATTTTGTTTTTATTATTAAATCCTCTTCGGGAATGCAATTCCACACTGTCATAAAATTGTGTTTTCTTTTTTAGACCACATGGGGAATTTGAGAAAATGGCTTTTGCAAAATATGAATAAAAAACCCACCAAAACAAATTCCATATCAGTGGAATTCCCCTTTAATTCATGATGATTCCAACCAATTTCAAAATGATATTTATACTTACATTATGTCATTTTCCCAAATTTGCATTCCAACAGTTAATACTATTGATCTGGGATACAATTATTATTTAAAAATTATGCCACTTTATTATTCAAAACAGTTGTCTCAAGTGCAGGATCAATGAGATAGTAACACTCACACATGAACACAGACAATCACACAAACAGATTGTGACTTGATGAAGGACAGTGTGGGACCTCTTTAAGCCCTGCAGAGCGCCATGCTTGTTAGAGAGGGTAACACCAAGCAGCAGCAGAAGCCCTGCAGAGCGCCATGCTTGTTAGAGAGGGTAACACCAAGCAGCAGCAGAAGCCCTGCAGAGCGCCATGCTTGTTAGAGAGGGTAACACCAAGCAGCAGCAGGCAGGGGAGGGGGTGGAGAAGGGGGGGGGGGGGTTGGGGTGACATTTGATAGTGAGGGTGAAGGTTGTCTAGGCCCATAGCATAAAAAACGGTGGGAAAGGACAGGGAGGGGTTGGAGGGGGTCTCGCAGAGATTGAATTTCAACAGGACAGCATTCCCGAAAAATTTCAAGACGGACAACGTGAGACAGCAAGGGGCCGGCACAAGAGCGTGGATGTCCCCCGTGGGAGCGCAGTTAGCGTCCAACCTGGTGTGAGAGGTGAGCTGGAGTGCTAGGGGATTCTGTGGAGTGTCCATCATATCTAGACAGCCAAACAAAGACTTTGCGTGTAGGACAGACGGACATGATGACAGACAGAAAGACAGACAACCTGATGAGCCACAGGAGTCAAACAATGTGACTTTCCACCCTGCCATTACTCTCTGTCATCCCGGCTGCTTTACACTTTTAGTGAGTGAACCTTTCCATCTAGCTAATTGTGCACTAACAGTACCTGTAACCTGTTACATACATCTAATATTCTGGGGGGGTGCATTACATTGACTAGTCATTTTCACAGTTCACCTGTGTTCTTGGAAAATAAAATAAGTTACAGTAACATTTCTGTGCCGTTTTTAGATGGTGTGTCTAACTGTCTAGGCGTGTTTTTGGGTGAAGGTCTGTGTTGGAAAGTATTTATTGAACAGCCAGGGGAAACACTGCCGCTCTCCCCATTCAGCCATTTGCTTCTAATGCCATCTGTAGTTTTCTCATCATAATAAGGCTGTAATAACAACTGCTTACTTATGACCCTTGCAGTAAATCCACTCATGGAACTGTCCCTCTGCTTTCAGACAGGGTTCAGAGCAGTTCCGCCCAGTTGTTCTACGAATTCAGAGGGCAGTGAGGGGTGCCGAATTCCCTGGCTGAGGATTAACAAACAGGAATGGAGAGCAGTGACAGAGGGGGAGATGCAGGAGGAGGGGGCACCAAAGACAATGATGGGGAGAACGATAAACACATGAAGAACCAGCTCAACACCGAGGAGAAAGGCGAGAAGGAGGTCAAAGTCAACGAGAAGGAGAAGAAGGAGAGGAGCAGCGTGTGGAGGAGCGGATGGGCACTGAGTGAAAGGCTGGCCATCAATGTCTCAGGGATGCGCTACGAGACTCAGCTTCGCACCTTAGCCCAATTCCCTGACTCCATGCTCGGTGACCCCCGACGGCGGATACGGTACTTTGACCCACTGCGGAACGAGCTCTTCCTGGACCGCAACCGGGCCTGCTTCGATGCCATTCTGTACTTCTACCAGTCAGGCGGGAGGCTTCGGAGGCCTGCTAACGTACCGCTGGATGTCTTTATGGACGAGCTGATGTTCTACGAGCTGGGAGAGGATATCATGAACCGCTTCAAGGAAGATGAAGGTTTCCCCAAAGAGGAGGAGAGGCCATTGCCAAGGAACGAAATCCAGAAAAGACTGTGGATGCTGTTTGAGCATCCCGAGTCGTCGGGGGGCGCACGCATCATCGCCATCGTCAGTGTCATGGTCATTGTGGTGTCCATCCTCATCTTCTGTCTGGAGACACTGCCAGAGTTCAGGGCCGAGAAAGAGATGCGAGAGGTAGGGAATGTGGAGAAAGCACTATGTCTGTGAGTCAGTGTCACTGTATGTCTGTGAGTCAGTGTCACTGTATGTCTGTGAGTCAGTGTCACTGTATGTCTGAGTCAGTGTCACTGTATGTATGTGAGTCAGTGTCACTGTATGTCTGCGAGTCAGTGTCACTGTATGTCTGTGAGTCAGTGTCACTGTATGTCTGTGAGTCAGTGTCACTGTATGTCTGTGAGTCAGTGTCACTGTATGACTCAGTGTCACTGTATGTCTGTGAGTCAGTGTCACTGTATGTCTGTGAGTCAGTGTCACTGTATGTCTGAGTCAGTGTCACTGTATGTCTGAGTCAGTGTCACTGTATGTCTGAGTCAGTGTCACTGTATGTCTATGAGTCAGTGTCACTGTATGTCTGTGAGTCAGTGTCACTGTATGTCTATGAGTCAGTGTCACTGTATGTCTGTGAGTCAGTGTCACTGTATGTCTATGAGTCAGTGTCACTGTATGTCTGAGTCAGTGTCACTGTATGTCTGTGAGTCAGTGTCACTGTATGTCTGAGTCAGTGTCACTGTATGTCTGCGAGTCAGTGTCACTGTATGTCTGTGAGTCAGTGCCACTGTATGTATGTGAGTCAGTGCCACTGTATGTATGTGAGTCAGTGCCACTGTATGTCTGTGAGTCAGTGTCACTGTATGTCTGAGTCAGTGCCACTGTATGTCTGTGAGTCAGTGTCACTGTATGTATGTGAGTCAGTGTCACTGTATGTCTGTGAGTCAGTGTCACTGTATGTATGTGAGTCAGTGCCACTGTATGTCTGTGAGTCAGTGTCACTGTATGTATGTGAGTCAGTGCCACTGTATGTCTGTGAGTCAGTGTCACTGTATGTCTGAGTCAGTGTCACTGTATGTATGTGAGTCAGTGCCACTGTATGTCTGTGAGTCAGTGTCACTGTATGTCTGTGAGTCAGTGTCATTGTATGTCTGAGTCAGTGTCACTGTATGTATGTGAGTCAGTGCCACTGTATGTCTGTGAGTCAGTGCCACTGTATGTCTATGAGTCAGTGTCACTGTATGTCTGAGTCAGTGTCACTGTATGTCTGTGAGTCAGTGTCACTGTATGTCTATGAGTCAGTGTCACTGTATGTCTGAGTCAGTGTCATTGTATGTCTGAGTCAGTGTCATTGTATGTCTGAGTCAGTGTCACTGTATGTCTATGAGTCAGTGTCATTGTATGTCTGAGTCAGTGTCATTGTATGTCTGAGTCAGTGTCACTGTATGTATGAGTCAGTGTCATTGTATGTCTGTGAGTCAGTGTCATTGTATGTCTGAGTCAGTGTCACTGTAGGTCTGTGAGTCAGTGTCACTGTATGTCTGTGAGTCAGTGTCACTGTATGTCTATGAGTCAGTGTCCCTGTATGTCTGAGTCAGTGTCACTGTATGTCTGAGTCAGTGTCATTGTATGTCTGTGAGTCAGTGTCACTGTATGTCTGTGAGTCAGTGTCACTGTATGTCTATGAGTCAGTGTCATTGTATGTCTGAGTCAGTGTCACTGTATGTCTGTGAGTCAGTGTCACTGTATGTCTATGAGTCAGTGTCATTGTATGTCTGAGTCAGTGTCACTGTATGTCTATGAGTCAGTGTCATTGTATGTCTGAGTCAGTGTCACTGTATGTCTGTGAGTCAGTGTCACTGTATGTCTGTGAGTCAGTGTCACTGTATGTCTGAGTCAGTGTCACTGTATGTCTGTGAGTCAGTGTCACTGTATGTCTGTGAGTCAGTGTCACTGTATGTCTGTGAGTCAGTGTCACTGTATGTCTGAGTCAGTGTCACTGTATGTCTATGAGTCAGTGTCACTGTATGTCTGAGTCAGTGTCACTGTATGTCTGTGAGTCAGTGTCATTGTATGTCTATGAGTCAGTGTCACTGTATGTCTGAGTCAGTGTCACTGTATGTCTATGAGTCAGTGTCACTGTATGTCTGAGTCAGTGTCACTGTATGTCTGTGAGTCAGTGTCACTGTATGTCTGTGAGTCAGTGTCACTGTATGTCTGAGTCAGTGTCAGAGGAATATAAAGTGAGGTTTTCAGGCTTTTGAGATTTCAGGAAAGTCGAATGGATGATATTGTGAGATGTGGCCGTAAGTATCTTCCTTTTAAGCAGAAAGGTAACACCAGCAAAATAGGGAGAACTGAACATGTCATTAACTGCGTGAAATCCTGCAATATCACTTGTATTAAATTCAACTCTAAATGTGGTACTGAATATGTTCAGGGTCTAGGCCGGGTATAGGATAAGATAAATGAGGGCAGTGGGTCATTTTGAAAAGCGCACTTCATTTGAACCAAACACCGATCAAACTTCTCCCAACAGTTTGTGTGGAGAGGCCACATGTGGAATGGAACTACTCCATTCATTCAATGCCACTTGTTGAAATAGAGCTGTGACTTACGGCTCAATGAATTTGTAAGAAAGTCCAGATCAGGCCTGCATGTGCCTCGTGCTCCTGAATGGGGATGTGTTGTGACTCCATGTGTCCAATGGAAACCTGATAGCAGCAGCAGCAGCAGCAGCAGGTGTTTAGGTAAACACACACGTGGGTCGGTAAGTACTCCAGTGTGTTAAGAGGACGGAACATTGACATGGAGACAGACAATTATTGACCAATATGGTTGGAAGCAGACCAGAGAGAGACACAGGGAGGCTTATGGCGTGATTATTTTAGTCGGCTATTTGATACAGTTGGATTGAGGGAGGGCGCAGGGTGCAGGGAAATGGGCGGAGATTGGAATACAAAAACAAGGGGAGAGAAAGGAAAGGGGACAGTGAGGTGAGAGGTCATACACAGTGAGGTGAGAGGTCATACACATAGCACAAAGGTGAGCCGTGACCTTCCCGATGGCTCAGATCTGGAGACGTTGAATAAGTGACATTCGTTGTGTCATGTTAACACATTCCTCTAGGACTGCTGCGCTCGGGCCGCGCTGCCTTTTGCACGAGGGGAGCTGCCAGGAAACTACTGTAACCTACTCGCATGTCCCAGTCAGCGGGCCGAGCCAACCGCGTGGGCAATGCTGTGCTGGCTGCAGCGGCCGGGGTGATGGGATAGCGACGAAGGTGGAGACGCGCGGGCGGGGAGGGGGTGCAGCGTGGGGCCACTCTCATGTTTCTCTGTGGAGATCTCAAGATGCTATATATAGTCTTAGGAGAGCCCCGGGCGCACATCAACACATAGATAGTCCACCTTTATTAATAAACACCGTCACTGACCTGCTACTGAAAGTCGCGACATGAGGAATAAGTTAGTGTCAATTTAAACGAGGCACGTTTATATTACACGCTACGGCGGCGGCATGCTAGCGATCCGGTTTTCTCATTCACACCATACTTTTTGATTATGTTTTATGACTTGATAAGGAAATATAATGTGCTTTAATCAAAACAGCCACTTGACTGTACAGAGCGTGGACATACTGTACAGAGCGTGGACATACATGGAATGGGAGACAGGTGGACTGACAGAGAGATTGGCATAACTATGATTGAAATGTGAAGTCACACGTGTCAAACGCTTTGGTAATGTTGATTGATTGATTCGACTTGATCAGAAGAGCACAAAGATCACATGTCAGAAATTGTTTGGAAATGAACACACAAGTAAATAGGTCGCCATAAATTAAGTTGACATTCAAATTGGGGACAATCGCCCTGTTTTTGTTTGTTTGCTTGTTTGTTTGTTTGTTTGTTTGTTTTTTACTATTCTGTATTTGGAGGAAGATGTCTATTACAGTCGATTCTTGTTATTGTGATACTTATATGCAAAATTTTACAAGTCCATCTTTTCTTTCCCCCCTGCTCTCTCCTCTTTCAGGATTATGTTTACAAGTACTACTCCTATCCAAAGAACATATCAGACACCATGCCCCCACCGCCCGGCGTCTTCCAGGACCCCTTCTTCATGGTGGAGACCATGTGCATCTGCTGGTTCGCCTTTGAGCTCCTCATGCGCTTCCTTTGTTCCCCCAGTAAGCTGCACTTCTTCAAGGACGTCATGAACATCATCGACTTCAGCGCCATCCTGCCCTTCTTCGTCACGCTGGGAACAGAGCTGGCCAAGGACAACGACGCTACCCCGGCCACGTCCCTGGCCATCATCCGAGTCATCCGCTTGGTGAGGGTCTTCCGGATCTTCAAGCTGTCGCGTCACTCCAAGGGCCTCCAGATCCTGGGCCAGACGCTGAAGGCTAGCATGCGCGAGCTGGGCTTGCTCATCTTCTTCCTGTTCATTGGAGTCATCCTCTTCTCCAGCGCCATCTACTTTGCCGAGGCCGACCACACCAACACGTCCTTCGTCAGCATCCCGCACGCCTTCTGGTGGGCCGTCGTCACCATGACCACGGTGGGCTACGGCGACATGTACCCAGAGACGGTGTGGGGCAAGATGGTGGGCTCCATGTGCGCCATCGCCGGCGTGCTCACCATCTCGCTGCCTGTGCCCGTCATCGTGTCCAACTTTAGCTACTTCTATCATCGCGAGACTGAATGTGAGGACCACAACCAATACACCCACATCAACACCTCGGTGTGGGAGGACGAGGAGCCGGAGGAGGAGGACACAGAGGAAGGGGACGGGGATGCGGAGGGAGATTACTATGCCATCGAGGGCACCTGCAACCCTCTGAATGGCACTCTGTTGGGTGGACTGTGTGCAGGGCAGAGCAGAGAGTCCAGAGGGGGGAATATGTATTTAAGAGAACCACTAGTGACTCAGGTGTAACAGACTGTTATGAGTGAATGAGAGAGAATAAAGAGGAGTTTATTATAAGTCCAGGGAGTCTGAAGAGAGACTAGCAAGCAGAAACTGGTAAAAAGTGTGAAGTGAAATCATAAATATAACACAAATGCACTTACTAACACACCAGACAACCCTTAACTGCCTTTTAATGTTCTTACCGTGTTGATGATTTTTTACAAGGGTCGGTATTTAGAATAAACAAGAGTTGTCACTGAAAAGCCAACTTTTGCCCGATAGTTTAAAATAAGCAGAATAACAAATTACTGTGAGTATTACTTTCCAGGGTCATGATATGAATGAAGCGATGAGCTGTAAATTATGAAGCATATTAGCTTTAGCTTGTGTTTGGAATGAAACCGACTTTCTGAATTTCTGTGCCTTGAAACTATAATGTCTTAGTACCGGCACTTTGTGCCTTCATGTTGAAATGGAAGCAGATGTATTGGCAATGTGGATATGTCATATCAATCATAGAAATCAGATTAGAATAAGTTGTAAAGTCAACATCTCTATAGTTTTTGCTAATGTGCCAGCATTCTCATTCACCTGAGAGGACTGGCATAACCTTTTGAAAAGGAATGTATAACACCATAGCATCACTTGACACACTGATGTTTTGATCGCTAATGCCAAAGGCCTGTATTATCTGCTGGATTGTGAAATAATTGTTTTTAATAAAGATTCTATTTTATTTATTTTCTTAAAAGATGTGGTGTTATTTGTGCCCCATGGTGTTTAGGTGCTGAGCAGCTGGGTGATTATTTGCAGAAAATAAATAAACTTACCCTGGTAGGCCTACCTAACCTTACGCTGCCAGATGGGGCGCCCCCATCTGGCAGCGTCAGGTTAGGTAGGCCTACCATTGCACAAGGATAAGATGCTGCCATTTTGTGCTGAAAATGTAGGATAAACACAGGTGCAATCAACACACTAATGAGGGTTTCCAAATTCCAATCATTGGAGTTGGAATCCCTCATTAGTGTTTTGCTTGCACCTGTGTTTACCCTGCCTTTTCGGCACAAAATGACCCCCATGAAAAGGGTCTATAGTCCACAAGTCCAAAGTAAGCAGCTGCAGTGCGGGCTGCTCCAGCACCGCCTGCAACAGTAACCTTTTATGTAGGCTGTAAATGTCAATTTTCCACATCTCTAATTGTTTGGCATAAACCCCTTGGTCATAATATTTTGTACAGCTGATATAGTTTGGATTGCTGATTCAGCCAGGAGATGTAATTTAGAAAATATGTGTAAGCCATCTTAAACAGAACGAGCAATCAATTGTCAAGTCATGTAAACTTCACAGCCACAAAATGTAATCAGTCACAAATGAGCAGATAATTACTGCATGGGGAATAGAAAGGTGTCATTATCATAGGAAACGTGATTTCACAAGATCCTGTGCAAGACGCCATTGACAGCAATACTACTGTACTGGCACAACCCTTCTGAAATGAGTAGACAGTTTGGTATTGCACTGTTAATTTAATCTATGAGGTATATGTGATACATTAAATTGGAGAAAAACAATTATATACTTAGGCTTCTTGAACACAACTGTTAATCACAATGTCCTGACAGGTTGAGTTTGTCTTTGGACTCTAGTACGGTCATGACTGACCTTCCCAGCACCTACAGTAAGCAATATTTTTTTTCCCATGATGGCGAAGGCTAGGCGAAGGCATGACCCGCCCCTCTCTGCCTCTGATTGGCTGACTGTACTCAGCTGCTCCCACCTTCTTTCCAGGCAAGCCAGAATTATCTCAAACGTGAGCAGCAGGTGCAAAACACAATTAAATCAACAAGCATGAGATATTTCATTATATGGAACGTTACAATTGCAGACCCTATATCTGAGTTATTTAGGCCTAGTTAGCCTATTGCACAGACGTGTAATTTTTTCTTGTCATTCCAAATTTAATCACATTGTTGCTCTGATTAAGTAGACGTACAGTTATTTGTGTAAAAAAAAGACAGCTAAAGCAGAAGCACTGATTCAACTTAATTACTCAAGTAAAAGGAAAAAAGTACAGGCTCTGAAATGTACTCAAGTATAAAAGTAAAAGGTTTTCTGTGCAAGGCAAATAGAAACTCACATCATATTAATATAATTAAACTCAAAACATATTTTAAGATGCATAAAGACTATACTTTAATCTTCTAGTCTTAGTTGCTATGACCGACTAGCTCAGAGAGTTGCTTGTGGGTTTGACACTCAGTGACTTTTGAGGTTGTGGGTTCGATCCTCAGTCAGTTTTGAATGTTGACAGCCAGAGGAAAGAGTCATTTAAAGCCGTGAGAAAACCTCATTCGATCTGTCTGACTTTGTGTATATGACATGTCTGGATCTCTTTGCAGTCTGTCCACAGTGTCCATTTCTGTGGATCTGTAGGAGGCGCTGTGTCGATCTGTGTATCTGCCTGTAGGAGGCGCTACGCTGGTGATGTTAAAGACAGGGCAGTGCTGTAATATGTCTCCTCCATCGGGAATCGAACCAACAGCCTACCTGTCAGACAGAGACAGTGACACAGCCACTCAGCCGACTGAGCTATGAGCTGTTGGGAGTTAAATTTCTGATTTCTACACACTGTATTCACACTGACAATAACACAGAGCATAAAGAGTGAGACAGGTGAGATTTGTACCAGTGAGTTTAGCTAGAGTCAGGAACTGACTAGTCTCCTTCATCAGCTTATTTCTATCAGTGTTCAAACTACTGGTGATGATAAAGAAGGATCACTGCTGCAGCTTATAATGCGAGTACTTTTTAAGAAATTGCCTGAGGCTGGGATTGAACCAAGAACCTTTACATATCACACAACATTCACATGTTTGTCTGAGAGAGCTATAATCCACTTTCTCTAAAGCTCTTATCATATTTAGTCAACCTCATCCTGATTTTATTTAGTCAAGTTTTCGTCGACTAAGTGTCTAAGTATTTTCATCTCATCTTAGTCAAAGAAAACTGTAACTATTCATTAGAATTTCCAAACTTATTGTAAAGATATATTAATCTGTTATTCTGGAATTGTTTTAAGGTTTGAATGTGCAATACAGACACAGATGTTTAACTTCTTCTTCTCTTCTGATTGGATCTCTTCCCAATTCGTCCCTCCCTAATATTTTTAGTCTAGTTTTCACCAGTGAAAATAGGTAGTCGACTAACATTTTTCCTCATAGTTTTCGTCTACGAAATCAACACTGCTATGGATGCATGTCTCCACCTAGTGGTGCACTCCTCTTCCAAACTCACACGCACTTTTCCACAACTACACCATGTATCTGAAACAATGTTTACTTACTGTCAATCTCATCAAAGTTTCTGAAGACCATCTCCACGTGATCCCACTCCATAAAGCTGCATTTCTAAATGAAGGGCTGGGCAAACACCACATACTGATACATATTTCAATTCAAATACATGTCACTCTTGAATGAGTAAATGGGCATTGACACTATTTTTATATAACCCTTGATCAATTCTCATTAATCTTTTCTTTTTTATTTGTCTTGAATGTGATTGGATGAACGTTTGACTCTAGGCCAATCACAGGCAGAGCGGGTGCCTCCAGCCTTCGCCATCATCCGGAAAAAAATATTGCCTACATACTGCATTGGTCTCAAGCTCACTGGAACACATAAGCTTTTCCACCACAACAGGATGGTGACGCATGGAACGTTATGTGTGAACCATTTGGCCACTAGAGAGCGCTGCTGCCCACATATACAAGACTCAGAAGCATGTTCCCCAACCTTTTTCTCCTATGAGCTGTGACAGATCAGCAGTACTGTAATATTAGGACCATCCAGCAGGTGTATATTCTCCTGAATCGACCTCCTGGCTTGTTTTATGGTGTGATCATTATCAAATTGCTGTATCATTGCCTCTGTGTTTGCATTTATACTCTTAACTGTGCTACAAAAGTGCACAGATTGAACTAAACAGTTTATGTCACATTACATGTTTAATGGCATTCAGTGATTTTCCTTTCTGGTCATACAGAATAGGCTAGTACATTCATAAGTTCCTTGGACTTTCCACTTATAAAAGTTAACACTATCAGCTGCATATTAATATCATGTCAACATTATTTGGCAACATAGGCCATATTTTACTCACATACGCACATGACATTCAATTTATAAATAATATGCAAAACATAGCAAATAAGTTAGAAAAATAACATTGGTATTCAATGTTGAAGACAAAACAAATAACAATTTAGTATCACCCTGCACTGCAGAAATGGAATTTCAACACATCAACACCATAATTTAACTGGATTCTAAAATCAAGATCAAGTAGTCTATATTCAACCAGGACAACACAGTGAGATTGTTTGAATCTACAGATAGACTTATCTGTGCAGTGTATTCATTTCCGGTGTCTCTCCTTCATCTTTACTTGTCCACTGAGAACTGAGGACTGACCATAGAGTTTAGGCCCATTCCTAGAGGATCGTCTGAGTCCATGTTGAAACTTTCTTGAGCGTGTGGAAGCTGTTCAAACACACTCTCCACTGACAAAGTATTCCTGAGGGGTAAGAATCGAGTAAAGGGGAGGTGGTGTCTGTCTGGGGAATGTTTTGATGCCAGCGACACAGGAAGCCCGTGGTGCGTAGACAGGAAGCGGGTGTATCCATCTGCCAGCAGCAGCTCTCTGAAGGTGCAGTCAGCCGCTGTGTAGTGCCTCTGAAAATCACAATGCAACATGTGGTTGACTTTCTTTTTGGATTCGTATATATATATATATAGGCTATATTACAGGATCTGTCTATACTTGTTTCATATCAAGGACCTATTTTAGTCCACATTAGTGACAGTTCTTGACTTGAGGGGATATATTGCCTCTCAGAAGCATTCCCTAATCGTGCTAACTTCTTGTTATTTAAATACTGGTGAAGTTAAACAATGCGTTGACCCCTGTAACCCCCTCAAGGACCCCTAGTGGTACTCCGGACCCCACCGTGATTACCACTGGTTTAGGGTATTGTAGTGTGATGACCCTCCCACTTTCCTGGGCCTGTGTTGCAGGAGTCTGGATGGGGTCCTTAGGCTGATTGGGTGCACCTGGGCCCGGTGTGCTCTTTGGCCTTTAAAACCTTTAGACATTCAGTGTCTCTCTCACACCGATGCACCTTTTTGTCTTTTGTTCTGTTTAATGTAGTTTGTGTTGTCTAGTTAAATGATTTCCCCTTAGTTTTAAGTTATTGATTTAACTTTTACTTGGGCATACAACTCCTCCTATATTACAACCCAGCTCAAGGAAGTAAGAAAGGAGTCATAAGCCAAAGTAAAAGTTAAAACACTAAGGAGTGTACAACAACAACATAAACTACTAGATCAAATAAAAGAACAGAACAAAAACGTGTGGTCTGAAGGCTTTTAAAGGCCAAAGAGTACACCTGGCCCAGGTGCCCCCAAAGACCCCAACCAGGCTCCTGCCAGACAAGGCCAGGAGAGTGGGAGGGCCGACGCAGTGCTTACCTGTCCTCTCAAATGGCCTCCACTGTCCACACAGAGATAGAGAGACGATGACAGGCCCTTGATGACTGTCTGGCCACGTTCAACTGATCTCAGCTCCAGCACACCTGGAAACACAGAACAGAAATAAACCAACTGATCTCAGCTCCAGCACACCTGGAAACACAGAACAGAAATAAACCAGTCGAAAGCCACTTTGCTCCAAAAGTCGATCCTGTATAGCAAACAGTCTTTGCTGCATTCAAATGAGAGATGCCAGCCCAGGACCACATGTCACCCCCCCCCCCCCCACTCCCAAAAAAAAAACAAAAAAACAAGGGGCTTCTGTCTAACTGTTAACTTTTTATATATGATATAATAGACCACATTCGATCGACATCAATGTAATGCAGAATATGCACATTCTAAAGGAGGGAAAGGAGTTGAATGGCATCCAAGTATGTCCTCTGACTTGTCTGCCAAACACTCACTGTGGAGAGTCTGAGCAGCACCTCCTGAAACTCTCCCGTCTGCGCTCATCTCCAGATACATCCCTCTCCTGTGATTCTCTGCAACAAAAGAAGAAGACGTCAAAGTATTTGAGCGAGAACATCATCTTGTCAATATCATTCAGACTGAATGACATTGACATAAGACATTGTTAGTTATGAATATAATATTATTCAGACCCGACACATTGTTTAGTTATGAGTATAATATTATTCAGACCCGACACATTGTTTAGTTATGAGTATACCTGTGTAGAGGTGCCTCTCTCTGACTTGATCGCTCAAGGCCAAAATTGGGCTGGAGTCGGCGATGTAAAATGATCGAGAGAAAGTTAGACGAATGATGAAGAGAAAGGCAGAGAAGAAAGAGAAGCAAGTGTGTGGAAACATGGCCATTGAGAAGAGGAGACTGAGTCAAATTCCAGATAAAGAAAAAGTAAATAATATAAATAATAAATACAAAATAAATAGCGTATGAATAAATAGACAAGAAATATACAGTTGCCTGCTTGATCAAATTCTAACTCGGGCCAAAGTCTGGGCCCTTATAAAGGAGTGTGTGGGGGCCACAGAGAAGGAGGTCCTAGACACATTCTATGTATGGGCTTCTTCCTGGTCCAGTAAATTATACAAGTCTTTCCTCAATTCTACGTATACTGTTAAGTCCATCAGCGCCTCAAGTGCTCTTTGGAAAAATGTATACAAACCAATTAATAGAGTGAAACCAAACATATGTCACACAGTGAGTTTGGGTATTGCCACTGTTACTCCACTTCTAACAAGTAGTTGAACATCATTCTGGACTGGTTATGTATAAGAAATATATCGTTGTACATTTTGAGTATAGATTCTCTGACTTAACAGAATAATTAAATTCTCATGGGAGAATTTTGTGTTCTCCTAAATGGCTGTGAACATTTTCCTATACAAGCAATATACTGTACATAATATTGTGTAAATAATATACCGGTATTATAATTTAGTCCAAAATGCAGATTTCCATCATTGCATTCAATAGATCTATAATAAAAAGACAATGATTTTGATGGTCTGCCTTGATAAATATTGGTAAAAGTGCTTACTCATGTTCACACCAATCAACTTACAGTAACCCAGGGAGACGGGGGAGTATTTTCCCAATTTCCACTTCTTCAAAATATACACATTTCACAACTGCAACAGTAAATTGTGACTCACTTCCGGCGATGTTAGGAACAGTTGTGTTTATCTTCTTTGTGCGTGTTTGTGTGCGTGCATGTGTGCGTGTTTGTGTTTGTGTGTGCATGTGTGTGTGTGTGTGTGTGTCTGTGTGTGTGTGTGTGTGTGTGTCTGTGTGATATGGTTTGCACATAAGGCCCCGGAAAGGGACACTTTTGTGATGGGTCATTCTGGGAAACATCGAAAGGATGTTTAAGCAGGGCTCATTTGTCTGGCTGCAGGAGGCCTGGTTCTCATACGTTTTATTTTTTTACCACATGCGCAGCTGCGCGTGGTCAAGAGACGGCTTTTTGGGGTGAGTCATTCATTCATTCAGTCAGAAACGGATAACGGTGATGATGTCATCAGTGATGATGTCATCCGTGATGATGTCATGCCAAATATTTTGGTGGTTTCATCCTCATCAGGTATTTTGACTCTTGACTATAAGAGGGCCAAGTCTTCATTAAGAAGGTCCTCATGTTTTTCTCTGAAACGGATTCTGTTGAGAAGTTCTGCGTATGTTCTGTCGTTGCCTTGGCGTCATTGGCGATGGTTCTGTTCCAGTGTTACACATCTGAACATCTGCCAGAGGTTGAAGATATCGAAAACATCTTTAAATCTGCCAAACTATGGCTGTTGAAGATGTAGTTTCTTTGAATGGGCTTGTGCTGCATGAGGTCGCCTGGATGCTACATGACGCACGTGGTCCTCGTCCTTGTTTTAATCAGACAAGCAGTGCATCGATAAGCTGTTGGCAGGTTGATGTATGATAAACTCGCCCAATAGAAACTTCACCTGTGAGTCCTGCAGTTAAACCAAAGTCTGGTCTTCTGGACCAATAAGGCTTTTTGAAGGCGTTTACTTGAAAAACTGTAAACTGAAAGCCAAATGGAGCAAATGATTTGAGGTCTGTTGGTTTCACTGCAGGTTTTACAGACTGATGATACAAATAATCAAAGCATGTTTGGTCAGGGAGGACAACAGATCGGACCAGCCAATATCCCACTTCTAATAAGGGGCCAATATTGCTCTGTTGTACCTATGGTGCTCCTCGAGCAAACAAGGAAGTAACTTTGGTCACAGAGTGAACCCTCTTGGAACCCTCTTTGTTAGTTCTCACTATGGATTTACATAGAAAATGACTAAGTACACGAGTCACAACATGTACATGTGAGTGTTTCTGGCAGATCACATGATCAAGTTAACGTACGCTCCCTCGCAAGTGGAGAAGCTAATCCAAGTGCTGCCTCTGGCTAAAAGCTGATTGGCTTGACTTGTCTTCTGAATGATGCTAATTTCTAAAATGCACTTCCTTGATAGCTGCATCATAATGAGCAGCAGATACTGGAAACACCAAACATATATGAAGTGCTTGATTGAGCTCTAATTGGAGAAGCAGGCCTCCTGCAGTCAGACGAATGGACTCTTAAACATCCTTTTCATTTAATAATTGAATTCACCTTTATTTATACAGGGGCGCCTCACTGAGAGCAATGATCTTTTTCAGGAGTGTCCTGTTCACATTAGATACAGTACATACATTTATTAGGTTACATTACAATACTACACAACACTGCATCTTTAAACTGTGGGAGGAAACCCACACAGAATATGCAAACTCCACACAGAAAGGACCGGGGTGGAGATTTGAACCCACGGGCCTTCTTGCTGTGAGGCGACAGTGCTGCTAACCACTGAGCCACCGTGCCGCCCTTTCAATGTTTCCCAGAATGACCCATGACCCTGAGAGTCACAAAATTGTCAATTTGACAACAGGAGAGGGAATTGCCCCCTACCCACCATCACCCTTTCTCTTTCTTTCCGGGGCCAAACCATATCACACACACACACACACACACACACACACACACACACACACACACACACACACACACACACACGTCGTGCACGAACGAGCACGCACACACACACACACACACACACACACACACACACACACGTGCACGCTCGAACGAACACGCACACACACACACACACACACACGCACGCACGAACACACACACACACACACACACACATGTGCATGCACGAACGAGCATGCACACGCACGCACGCGCACACACACACACACACACACACACACACACAATTCGACTTCTTGAAAAAAAACAGGTATCTGAATGAAAACTATTTTGTGCAGCTATTCACCTTATGTAGCCCCGCCCACTTGATCCCGTTGTGCTACAACTTCCTGTTCAAAACACCTTCTGTTTTACCTGCTCAAACCTCACTGGTGGCTCTTAGGGGTACTGCATACACCTTAATTAACACAATATAAGTGCTTAGTGTCCTCTAGTAAGAGAGTGGCATCAGCAGAGGACCAAAATGCGAGACTCATTAGCCAATGAACAGCCAGGAATGGGTCTCGCGCTACTTTTGCATGCTAAAATAAAGCTGATAATGTACAATTTGATTCAAGGGATGAAAAACCCTTTCAATGTACAACACAAACTGTCTATTTTGCTGCAACTTGACAGTGCTGCTTTTTTTACTCAAGAGTTCCACTTTCTACTTCCTGGAAAAAAAACTGGTCCATTGGAGTGAATGGAGATGTCGGAACTCTTCTATTATACGGCTCTGGAAGTGCTGTACTGTCACAGGAAGTGTCAACACAATAGGAACTGATTGGCTGACCCCTGCGTTGGAACATAAGGTGAATATTTGTTGTCTTTTTGTTTATGTGTGTTACCCCACACATAAACAAAAAGACAACAAAATATTTGAAGAGAATGAATTTTGGATGTAGCGTTTTAGCAATTTTTACTGAATGCTAACTAGATCATGAGAGACTGTGCTAAGCTGTATAGCTGTCATTGCTGACTTGTCATTGTATGTGGCATGAGAAGAAAATAAAGAATTAATTCACTCACTCACTCACTCACTCACTCACCTACTCACTCACTCACTCACAGGTAGTGGTACACACACTTATGTTGTCATCCCTTGAACAATACGTATGTATTAGATAGGCCCACTGTACTCAACAAGCTTGCGATCATCAGAGCAGCCATTTTGTGTCTGAAAGGCAGGATAAACACAGGTGCAACAAAAACATTAATGAGGGCCCCAGCACTGGAATACCTAAATTAATACCTAACATTAATGTTTTGGTTGCACCTGTCTTTACCCTGCCTTTCAGACACAAAATGGCTGCTGTGAAAAATCAATTCAGTCTCAATTCCGTTCTTTGGTTTAATGTAGTTTGTGCTGTGCAGTTATTTTAATAAATTATTGTTTTCACTTTTTCTTTGGCAGCCTGCATGTGACGGGGGTTGAACTGTTCACCACTCTGTGTACACAGCCTGCATGTGACGGGGGTTGAACTGTTCACCACTCTGTGTACACAGCCTGCATGTGACGGGGGTTGAACTGTTCACCACTCTGTGTACACAGCCTGCATGTGACGGGGGTTGAACTGTTCACCACTCTGCGTACACAGTCTGCATGTGACGGGGGTTGAACTGTTCACCACTCTGTGTACACAGCCTGCATGTGACGGGGGTTGAACTGTTCACCACTCTGCGTACACAGCCTGCATGTGACGGGGGTTGAACTGTTCACCACTCTGCATACACAGCCTGCATGTGACGGGGGTTGAACTGTTCACCACTCTGCGTATACAGCCTGCATGTGACGGGGGTTGAACTGTTCACCACTCTGCGTATACAGCCTGCATGTGACGGGGGTTGAACTGTTCACCACTCTGCGTATACAGCCTGCATGTGACAGGGGTTGAACTGTTCACCACTCTGCGTACACAGCCTGCATGTGACGGGGGTTGAACTGTTCACCACTCTGCGTACACAGCCTGCATGTGACGGGGGTTGAACTGTTCACCACTCTGCGTACACAGCCTGCATGTGATGGGGGTTGAACTGTTCACCACTCTGCGTACACAGCCTGCATGTGACGGGGGTTGAACTGTTCACCACTCTGTGTACACAGCCTGCATGTGACGGGGGTTGAACTGTTCACCACTCTGCGTATACAGCCTGCATGTGACGGGGGTTGAACTGTTCACCACTCTGCGTATACAGCCTGCATGTGATGGGGGTTGAACTGTTCACCACTCTGCGTATACAGCCTGCATGTGACGGGGGTTGAACTGTTCACCACTCTGCGTATACAGCCTGCATGTGACGGGGGTTGAACTGTTCACCACTCTGCGTACACAGCCTGCATGTGACGGGGGTTGAACTGTTCACCACTCTGCGTATACAGCCTGCATGTGACGGGGGTTGAACTGTTCACCACTCTGCGTACACAGCCTGCATGTGACGGGGGTTGAACTGAACTGTTCACCACTCTGCGTACACAGCCTGCATGTGATGGGGGTTGAAGTGAACTGTTCACCACTCTGCGTACACAGCCTGCATGTGATGCGGGTTGAAGTGAACTGTTCACCACTCTGCGTACACAGCCTGCATGTGATGCGGGTTGAAGTGAACTGTTCACCACTCTGCGTACACAGCCTGCATGTGACGGGGGGTGAACTGTTCACCACTCTGCGTACACAGTCTGCATGTGACGGGGGTTGAACTGTTCACCACTCTGCGTACACAGCCTGCATGTGACGGGGGTTGAACTGTTCACCACTCTGCGTACACAGCCTGCATGTGATGGGGGTTGAAGTGAACTGTTCACCACTCTGCGTATACAGTCTGCATGTGACGGGGGTTGAACTGAACTGTTCACCACTCTGCGTATAGTCTGCATGTGACGGGGGTTGAACTGTTCACCACTCTGCGTACACAGTCTGCATGTGACGGGGGTTGAAGTGAACTGTTCACCACTCTGTGTACACAGTCTGCATGTGATGGGGGTTGAAGTGAACTGTTCACCACTCTGCGTACACAGTCTGCATGTGATGGGGGTTGAAGTGAACTGTTCACCACTCTGCGTACACAGTCTGCATGTGACGGGGGTTGAACTGTTCACCACTCTGCGTACACAGTCTGCATGTGACGGGGGTTGTGAGCACTGAGCAGGCATTAGAGCCAGAAAACTTCCCGTTAGTATTGTTGTTTGTCTTCTTCCAAAAATTCTTGGACCATCTCCAGTGGTCAAGTTCACCCTTGGTTCAGCCAAAACGTTTAAGATGAAGATGAGTAAGGGTTTGTCTACTCTAGACTTACTAAGTAGAAGGGTTGAACATTCAACACATTATGATAGGACAATAGCATGTGCCTAACAGCATTTGTTTTGGAGGGGGAAATGGCATAATAATAATAATAATAAATCCTTGAATAGCATTTTACAGATATCTTTTTTAATTACAGCTTTTACAATCATTATCATTATTATCATATTACAGTATACTCAATTATCATCACTACTCTCCATTAATAATATGAATTTAAATCATAACACAATTTGTTTTCCAAAATGTACACATACAAGTAGCATATCTTAAATGTCCATAATTTAAAACATATTTACTTTTTCCAACCTAAAATGAAATTACAGTCAGTCTTAACTAAGTATGAAATGAACATATAGTTCAATACATACACACACGCACGCACGCACGCACGCACACAAACACACACACACACACACACACACACACACACACACACACACACACACACACACACACACACACACACACACACACACACACACACACACACACACACACACACACACAGTACATACATACAATAGCAGTTTCCATAAAAAAAAATGATAGAAATAAAATACACACATTTTACAAATTCCTTACCCAAGCTTTCACATCATTAGATGAGTGGTATCATGACGTTCACTCTAACATGTTGATTTTGGCATGCATAACACAAACGCTTCACTTTTTTTTTGAACAGGATTTTGTCATAATGCACTTTGCTAATTGTCCCGTTGTCTGTCCTATTCACATTTGTGCATCTCATAATGTCTGTTATGGCTTAAGAACATACATTTCTTTTCCCATGTGTACACTCGACACTATTCTGTTGATGTACTGTACTGTATTGAGAGCTTACTAGGCAGCGTATGTTCTCTTATCAATCTAAATCATGGTTGTAAGATCAACTGAGGGTGTGTGTGTGTGTGTGTGTGTGTGTGTGTGTGTGTGTGTGTGTGTGTGCGTTGGTGGGGGGTGGGCATTCAGAACAGGAATGCATTTTCCAATTAAAAACTAAGGATTCATTGTGTCAATATTGCCATTTCACACTCAAAACTGAAGACACACAATAGGCGATGGAGTTACTTTCTACAGCATCAAACAGCATCATGCCACAATTGTGGATGGAGCGAGAGAGAGACAGAGAGACAGAGAGAGAGAGAGAGAGAGAGAAACAGATGGGCAAACAGATATTCACTCACTCTATTTTAACATCTTTTCAGAAATCATTCATTCAATGTCTTTGATTCTTCGTAACACCCGGCTCAAATATTGTTGGTCATCTTCTTGCGTCCATTTTGATGTTGATCCTCTTTTCTTAGTTTTTTTCTTTAAAAATGTTTTTTTTCCCCTCCTTCCTTGGGTTAGGATGGAGGTGGGGTTCTACAAAATGAAATAAAAAAAACACATAGCTATAACCACACTAGCTTTTTAGCTCCACTATTTTTAGCTAGGCATGGTAAAGGGAAAATCAGTCAGTGTGGACGCTTCTCTCACCTGGTGTGCTTATCTTTTAGCAGGAATATGTTCTCACGGATGCAGACTCGCCCCTCGGACCAGAGTTCACTGACAGAGAGGAGGAGAACAAATCAAAGTGTGCATGGAACTACAGATCAACAGTTTACCGCCTGTCTTTACTCATATCTTGTGGTCAGCTCTTTCAAAATGAATCATGTTCCGGCTACGCTTCATGACGGAACAAACGTCTTCTAGACCCTCGTGTTCTCCCAGCTGTCTGTGTCACTCTTTCACTGCAGCTATTCTTGTTGTTGTCTTTGTCACCACTATCGTCATGCAGCCGCCGCTGGTGTGGAGTGTCAATAAATTAACAACACGAAACTGCAGCCAGTACACACACACACACACACACACACACACACACACACACACACACACACACACACACACACACACACACACACACACACACACACACACACACTACACACACACACACACACACACACATTGCACATCTGGTTTTCTCAAAGATGTTTCAACAGGAAGAAACAACTCTATCCCTGTGTAGGCAGCCATAGAGACACTGCGTAACGCGTCATCATTCAGAAGCCACGCCCAAGACGGGGGAAAACGGACCCCCCCCCTCCAATCCTGGCATTCTCCTATGTCACGTGCATGGTTGCGTGTTGCACAAAAAGATTGTATATACGGAAGATGAACACTCCAACTTACTTCTTGACAGCTAGATCCACGTTTTCCTTCTTGCCAATTCTCAATGGCTTCCTTGTTTTGCTCGGGAGTACAAAAAAACTTTGGTGATTTCTTACATTTGTTGTCTGCGCAGACCACCACACAACAGCTTTTAGCTATGTTTAATTCAAGGAAAATGACGCTGGTGTGTGGAAATGAACGGAGCTTTTCCCCCGTGATGGGCGTGGCCTATTTCATGCAGTGTCTCTATAAAAGGATTTGCCGCAAAAGGTTCAAAATCAGATGGAATATTTGGTGAACACTTTTAGGTGGCTTTGAAATGTTTCTGTGACACTTGTAACTACGTGCGTATCGCTGATTTAGACAGCTTGAGAGCGAGAGTCGCAGGCAAGTCTATGTACGGATAAGGGACTCTTGTAGGGGAGACGATCACGTGACGATGACGTCATACCCGGAAGAGTCCGAAAGGAGGTGCTCACCTTCACTCTGGACTTTCCTCAGGGTGACAGAAGGGGTGGAGATGGCGGAGGCACGGAAGTTGGCAGGTAACGTTTCTGAGGAGTCGGAGGTCACGCCCCGGAGGTCCTTCTCCCGGAACATCTTCCTCCATGACGGGGAGCGTGTAAAAGTTTTGGTGCCATCCTGCACAGACAGAGCAACAATGTTAAACACCCCCCTCCACTCTTTCTTCTCCTTCCTTCAGTTTGGATGTCTGAGCTTCTCTGTGCAGAATGATGTCTGTGCTGCAGAGTTTGACACTAGAAGGCTGTTTCCACAATCGTCTGCTGAAAGTGGAAAGTTTCTCTGTGCTCACTGAAAAGGCGATTTCCCACAAGCAGGATTTGTTACATCACAAATATTTGGAGCCAATCCCTGTCCTAAAAAGCAACAACAATTGCATATTGTTAGGGGAAGTCATTTGAAGGATTTTAACAAGATAATTAAACTTTTTTTTGTGTTAAAACCATATCAAGACACAAATTATTAGTCAAAGTAGAGTATTTTATATACATCCCATAACAGATCTGTCCTGTTAATTGTGGATGATTAGTATTTAAAAAGTACTATTAGACAAAGCAAAGTTTGTTGTGCCAATAATGCCTCTGTTGCAGTTTTCATTTTACATGCGGTAAGTAAACAATTAGCAGTGGTTTAAACAGCAGCTGAACCATTTTGTCAACAATTTACCAGCAGGGGCACATGAGCTTTAAACACATCATACTGCAAAGGCTGTATGAAGAAGAGATATTTTATTTATTTATTATCCTTTCATGTCCCAATTTGAACAAATGGCAAAACTGAAAAATGTGGATCAAAGGTCCTATTGTCAAGAAGATGGTGTTAGCGTGCTAAAAGACAACGCACGCTCCTGTGCTGTGGCAGGAGTGATGATCTTGATTGATTTTCTACTGACAGTCTGCTTTGTCTCACCTCGTCTGGCCTCCTCTCTGTTCCCATGGAGATGAGTGCGTTGTACTCCTTCTCTAGGAGCTGTCTTGCCTGAGATAGATAGACGAAGAGAGGAGAAGAGAAGAGTGTTTTAATATCATAATTAAGGTAATTAAGAACATTAGGATGATCTTGGCACTATAGGAAAACAGCAGGGTATGGTAATGTGAATTTCTGACAACAGTGAGATAAGTCCTCTGTTAGGATGTTGAGTGGCCAAATTCGGTGTGTCCAAGTTGCCAGTAAAGGTGGAGCGTACCTGCGTGTTCTGATTGGGTATCTGCATCAGGAGGGCCAGGTCAGTGTAATCAAAGGTGTCGTCTAGTGCCAGCAGGGCCCCATGGACCCCGCTTTCTAATAGGTTGTCTGCAAACTCCTTCAGCCCAATAGTCTGCACCCAACACATCACACGCTCATTGGACCATACCATCACATCTGCAGAGAGGGGCAGAGAAGGGGAGTTACCACCAACATTTCTTGTGGGAAAGTGAATGAAAACAGATGTCCATGGTAAATGGTAAATGGACAGTATTTATAGAGTGCATTTCATATAGTCTATCGACTAAGCGTGAATACCTCACATTCACGGCGCCTGCAGCCACGCAAGGCGCTAACTGCTCGTCGGGAGCAGTTAGTGGTTCAGTGTCTTGCGCAAGGACACTTTGACACGCTACCGGGAGGAGCCAGCCTCGAACCGGGAACCTTCCGATTCCCAGGCGACAGCTCTACCTCCTGAGCTACTGCCTCCCAGAAAGGTACTGTACATTACGACTCTATTCAAAGATATTCCATTTCGAAGGTGGTATTTACAGAGGAGGTTCCCTCACCTTGGCTCTGATGCTGACTCTCATCCCTCCTCCTCTCCAGCTCCTTCCGGTCGTAGTTCAAGCGCTTCAAACACATGATACCATAATGGAGACTCACCCTGTAAGCCAGAAAGAAACATTTTGCTCAATTTGTTTTCATGCAAACTGACAGCAGCCTGGGAAAAAAACATAGTGATGTAGAGCAGTGATTTGCACATCAAGGACCCCTAAACTGACACAATGAGACCCTTTTCACAGCAGTCATGTTGTGTCTCAAAGGCAGGGTAAACACAGGTGTAAAGAAAGCATTAATTATGGTTTCCCACTTCCATTCCATTTAGGTGTTCCAGTGCTGGGGCCCTTATTAATGTTATTGGTTGCACCTGTGTTTAGCCTTATGACACAATACTGGCAAAATGGCTGCTGTGAAAAGGGTATATTAGACCACGGACACCCATTTGATAAGATTTTGTCCCAGGGCCCCCCATCTGATACGATTTTTGCTTTTAGATGTTTTATTACAGAAAGTGTATGAAATCCATGAGCAAAATCGTCATACATTATGTCATTACGTTATTTATGGATGGAATTATAGTGTAAATAAATTAGTCCCCTTTTTGCTGGGGATGCCCTGGAACCCCCTCAAGGACCCCTAGGGGTGCTGTGAGAACCACTGTAGAGGGTGCAAAGGAGAAGAAGAACGCCCAAACGCTGAGTGAACCTCTCACTCTGACCTGTGGAAGCTGTCCACCATCTTAAGCTGGCCCCTCAGCTCTTTCTTGGTCAGGTGATCAAGCATGCGGGCATCCACCAGCGACTCCATGAAGTAGGAGCGGTACTGAGGCAGACCCAGGCTGGGCAGCCATTCGTTTCCCACCCACTCATGGTTCATGTCCCCGTAGGCCAGGATCTGGAGGGGGAAGGTGGGATGGAGAAAGAGATGAATAGAGGGAAAGAACACAGATGATAAGTGAGGGAAAGACAGAATTTAAGAGTTTACAACCTGCCAATCCTAAAATAATTGGTATCTGAATGAAGATTTTTTTAAACTCTTAAATTCAGTATCTGAGATATTATTATATAGAGGTATTAATATAGAGATATTAATTTAGTAAAGGTTGAATTAGCATATTTGCCTTCATAGAGGAGCTTTGTGCATCTTTTGAGGCTTTGCTTATCTTCTAAGTGTATACAGAACTCATTAGTCATTATATATACTGTATATTATATCAACCAGGTGTGACCGAACGCATTCACCTTCAAATCCTATTTCAAAGAGTCATAAATCTGCCCTCCTCTTAATCCCAAATGGGAATGGTTTAGCCTTTGTGTAAATGAATATCAAATCATATTGCGCTGCCGTTTAAAATCATACTGACATCATCTGTGTATGACTGCAACTCACCTGGTCCCAGCTGAACTCCTTCTGCTCCTTGGGGGTTCAGGCGAAGAAGAAAAGAAAGAGAAAAGGGACAGGGAGTTGGAAAGAGGGGGAGATCACCAGGGTGAGTGTGTGTGTGTGTGTGTGTGTGTGTGTGTGTGTGTGTGTGTGTGTGTGTGTGCATGTGCGCATGTGCGTGTGTGTGTGTGTGTGTGTGTGTGTGGGCATGCGTGCGTGTATGTGTGTTTTATCAGAAATGGGTGTCCGCCGCAGGGAATGGAGAGGAGAGGAAGAGGCAGAAGGAGGAATAGTTTTGTTAGTGAGTGAGAATTAGTTGGAAAACCACTACGTCACAACAGACTTTGAGGGAATAGTAGGGGAAAGGTGTAGCCATACATGCCTAATCAGAGACAAAGAAAAAGAAGACAGTTCATCAATGTGAGAACTTTGATAATATTGCTCAAATATTAAAATGCCAAATGATTAAATATGTAGGAGCACAGAGTAATAGGGTTTGCGTCAGAACATGACTGCTAATAACATGACCGTTTTAAATTAAATTTGTTCGGCAGCCATGGCTGTTCATAAAATGTGTCTGCATCCTAAAATACTGAATTTGCTTTATATTTGATATAGCAGAGGGGAAAAACGTACTGGTTTGGTAGCAGCAGTGAGGGATTCCATCTCGGCATGTGTCATCCAAATATTACTGGTCGACTGTAAAGAAGGCAAACAAATGCAATATGAATATTAGTGTCATAATGTGTGTGTGTGTGTGTGTGTGTGTTTGTGTCTCTATGACTGTGTGGCCATGTTTTGCACTGAGCCTTACAGAGCGAGTGCTTGCGGGCGCAGAGGGACTAGTGAGGGAGACCATTTCCTGGATGGCCAGGCGGAGTTTGAGCCTGTGCAGAGGGTTGCTGATGCCGATCTCTCTCTGGATCTCTGTGTCTGACAAGTTGGCCATGATGGCGCCGCTCTTCACGTTGGCCCGGCACGCCGCCACATACCACGCTGGCATGCCCACCCACAGCTGGGAGGAAGAGGAACGATACAGAGCACCTCGCATTAGACGAAGCTGAGCTGAGCTGACGCTAAGCAGTGAGTATGTCTGATGCTAAGCAGTGAGTATATCTGATGCTAAGCAGTGAGTATATCTGATGCTAAGCAGTGAGTATGTCTGATGCTAAGCAGTGAGTATATCTGATGCTAAGCAGTGAGTATGTCTGATGCTAAGCAGTGAGTATGTCTGATGCTAAGCAGTGAGTATGTCTGATGCTAAGCAGTGAGTATGCTGATGCTAAGCAGTGAGTATGCTGATGCTAAGCAGTGAGTATGCTGATGCTAAGCAGTGAGTATGCTGATGCTAAGCAGTGAGTATGCTGATGCTAAGCAGTGAGTATGCTGATGCTAAGCAGTGAGTATGTTGATGCTAAGCAGTGAGTATATCTGATGCTAAGCAGTGAGTATGCTGATGCTAAGCAGTGAGTATGTCTGATGCTAAGCAGTGAGTATGTCTGATGCTAAGCAGTGAGTATGTCTGATGCTAAGCAGTGAGTATGTCTGATGCTAAGCAGTGAGTATGTCTGATGCTAAGCAGTGAGTATGTCTGATGCTAAGCAGTGAGTATGTCTGATGCTAAGCAGTGAGTATGCTGATGCTAAGCAGTGAGTATGTTGATGCTAAGCTAGGGTGACCAGACGTCCCCGATTTTCGGGGACAGCTGGAGCTGTCCCCGAAAATGTCCCCGATTTTGGCCACAAAGTCAAATAATAATACTGGCAAGAAACTCGATAACAGAGCATTTGCGGCACCACAAAAGCCTGTCGTTGTGCAAAGTGCTGCCTGTGTGTGACAGAGTAGGCTAGATCACAGAGTAGATGTTCTCCCTCTGCCCGTGCCGTGGTTTTCCCAGGACCCAGCCGCCCGCAACTGAAGCGGCCCCAGAGGTGGCGAACGAGAGGCAGCGTCTGCTTGCTGCTTTTGCTACCGTCCTTATTTACCGGACCCCATTCAGCGGGTTATCCATCCCAGTTGTTTTGAATAGTTAAAAGTACAGTAAAACTATCTGGTAAGTAAGTGCAGTAACGTTTTTATGTACACCAAACTCCATTGAAAAAAATGGCAATTTTTAACATGATTGGCGATGGATCATTGTTATCTAGTCATTAGCCTACTGTTCCCTAAATTGACCTTCAGCCATCAAAACTTTGATAACCCCTGGTTTAAATTAACACAATAGGTCATATTTATCTCTAGATTACAATTTTAATCATTAAAATTGCCTTTTAGTATTAACATGATTTTTTTAATTATTTTGTCAGCATTTAATATTAAATTAGCAGTTAATATGGTCATGTGGCCATTGAATACTTGAAACTGGTGAGCGACACCCTAAACTCAAGGAAAGTGTTTACTGAGGTAATAAATCACTACTGTAACGTTTTTGTTTTGTGGAAATAAATTATCCACCAGTTGGTGAGGTCAAAGAGAGAAGTTGTCCCTCTCTTCCTGCCACTCTACACAATACACCAGTAGCCTATACACCAGTAGCCTATTTCCCATGAATTACCTAGGCTGTGGTAAAATGTGCCAGATAACTGCTTCTTTTTCAATTGTTTCAAAATCACAAAGTTCTTCATAGATCTAGCCTCTTACTTTTGCTCTCAAAGTGCACCAGATTTATGCATTTTACTGTAAAATGTACACAATTTTCTACAAGACGGGGGGGCACAGCCCCCCCTGGGCCCCCCTAGCGGACCAGAAAATGTCCCCGATTTTCATTTGAGAAATCTGGTCACCTTATGCTAAGCAGTGAGTATGTCTGATGCTAAGCAGTGAGTATGTCTGATGCTAAGCAGTGAGTATGCTGATGCTAAGCAGTGAGTATGTCTGATGCTAAGCAGTGAGTATGTCTGATGCTAAGCAGTGAGTATGCTGATGCTAAGCAGTGAGTATGTCTGATGCTAAGCAGTGAGTATGTTGATTCTAAGCAGTGAGTATATCTGATGCTAAGCAGTGAGTATGCCTGCTGTGCCATTCTGTACCTCGAGCCATGTGACAACGGTAGGACCGTCCCATGAGGCGAAGGGAAGTCCTTGACGGCAGGCCTCCTCTAACAGGTCATGCCTGGGAGGGAGAGCACAGAGCGATGAAGAGGGAGAGCACAGAGCGATGAAGAGGGAGGGGGACAGAGCGATGAAGAGGGAGAGCACAGAGCGATGAAGAGGGAGGGGGACAGAGCGATGAAGAGGGAGGAGGGGGACAGAACGATGAAGAGGGAGGGGGACAGAGCGATGAAGAGGGAGGGGGACAGAGCGATGAAGAGGGAGGAGGGGGACAGAGCGATGAAGAGGGAGGGGGACAGAGCGATGAAGAGGGAGGGGGACAGAGCGATGAAGAGGGAGGAGGACAGAGCGATGACGAGGGAGGGGGACAGAGCGATGAAGAGGGAGGGGGACAGAGGGATGAAGAGGGAGGGGGACAGAGCGATGACGAGGGAGGGGGACAGAGCGATGAAGAGGGAGGGGGACAGAGGGATGAAGAGGGAGGGGGACAGAGCAATGAAGAGGGAGGAGGACAGAGCGATGAAGAGGGAGGGGGGCAGAGCGATGAAGAGGGAGGGGGACAGAGCGATGAAGAGGGAGGAGGACAGAGCGATGACGAGGGAGGGGGACAGAGTGATGAAGAGGGAGGGGGACAGAGGGATGAAGAGGGAGGGGGACAGAGCGATGAAGAGGGAGGAGGACAGAGCGATGAAGAGGGAGGGGGGCAGAGCGATGAAGAGGGAGGGGGACAGAGCGATGAAGAGGGAGGAGGACAGAGCGATGACGAGGGAGGGGGACAGAGCGATGAAGAGGGAGGGGGACAGAGCGATGAAGAGGGAGGGGGACAGAGCGATGAAGAGGGAGGAGGACAGAGCGATGAAGAGGGAGGGGGGCAGAGCGATGAAGAGGGAGGGGGACAGAGCGATGAAGAGGGAGGGAGACAGAGGGAGGGGGACAGAGCGATGAAGAGGGAGGGGGACAGAGCGATGAAGAGGGAGGGGGACAGAGCGATGAAGAGGGAGGGGGACAGAGCGATGAAGAGGGAGGGGGACAGAGCGATGAAGAGGGAGGGGGACAGAGCGATGAAGAGGGAGGGGGACAGATCGATGAAGAGGGAGGGGGACAGAGTCGTTTCTCATAGTCTCACTTCATACATGGAGATTTGCATCAAGCTACATCATGATGACAACATTATTCATGTGAGTGCATCTGTATACAGTACATTGGTGGCATGGGTCATGGGTGGCCCCAGGTGGAAGCAAAACCCCTAACCCCGGCCATCTAAGTGCCATCCTCTACCCATTCAGCTGTAACGCACCTGACTGTGCCATTTACCAGCACACTCTCTAGGCCAGTGGTTCTCAGCCTGCAGGTCAGGACACCTCAGGGGGTTGTGCGAGAATTTCGGGGGACTTGCGAGATGATTTATGATCATATGATAATATTTCTACTGTATTTCTTTTTCTAATACTATCGTGTCTATTTTCTTTCCAGATTTTTCTCAAAATTTTGCTTTTTTCTCTCTCTCATGAAATAGTCATTTGTTTTCAGCCTCTGCCCTCTAGGCCTCCCTGATTTTCAAACGAAACAATGTAAAAAAGCTCAATAATTTGGTTGAGTTTTTGCACGTATTGAACAGGCTTGTGAGTAGGCTTGTCTTCATTTTAAGGGGTCACAAGCCAAAAAAAGTAGAGGCCCACTGCCCACTAGAGGGCCACCACTCACTAGAGGCTCACTAGAGGCCCACTGCCCACTAGAGGCCCACTGCCCACTAGAGGCCCACCGCTCACTAGAGGCTCACTGCTCACTAGAGGCCCACCGCTCACTAGAGGCCCACTGGTCACTAGAGGCCCACCGCTCACTAGAGGCCCACTGGTCACTAGAGGCTCACTGCTCACTAGAGGCCCACCGCTCACTAGAGGCCCACCGCTCACTAGAGGTCCACCGCTCACTAGAGGTCCACCGCTCACTAGAGGCCCACTGGTCACTAGAGGCCCACCGCTCAGTAGAGGCCCACCGCTGACTAGAGGTCCACCGCTCACTAGAGGTCCACCGCTCACTAGAGGCCCACTGGTCACTAGAGGCCCACCGCTCACTAGAGGCCCACTGGTCACTAGAGGTCCACCGCTCACTAGAGGCCCACTGGTCACTAGAGGCTCACTGCTCACTAGAGGTCCACCGCTCACTAGAGGCCCACTGCTCACTAGAGGCCAACTGCTCACTAGAGGCCCACTGCCCACTAGAGGCCCACTGCTCACTAGAGGCCCACTGCTCACTAGAGGCCCACTGCTCACTAGAGGCCCACCGCTCACTAGAGGCCCACTGGTCACTAGAGGCCCACCGCTCACTAGAGGCCCACCGGTCACTAGAGGCTCACTGCTCACTAGAGGCCCACCGCTTACTAGAGGCCCACCGCTCACTAGAGGTCCACCGCTCACTAGAGGTCCACCGCTCACTAGAGGCCCACTGGTCACTAGAGGCTCACCGCTCACTAGAGGCCCACCGCTCACTAGAGGCCCACCGCTCACTAGAGGTCCACCGCTCACTAGAGGTCCACCGCTCACTAGAGGCCCACTGGTCACTAGAGGCCCACCGCTCACTAGAGGCCCACTAGTCACTAGAGGCTCACTGCTCACTAGAGGCCCACCGCTCACTAGAGGCCCACCGCTCACTAGAGGTCCACCACTCACTAGAGGCCCACTGGTCACTAGAGGCTCACCGCTCACTAGAGGCCCACTAGAGGCCCACTGCTCACTAGAGGCCAACTGCTCACTAGAGGCCCACTGCCCACTAGAGGCCCACTGCTCACTAGAGGCCCACTGCTCACTAGAGGCCCACTAGAGGCCCACTGCTCACTAGAGGCCCACTGCTCACTAGAGGCCCACCGCTCACTAGAGGCCCACTGGTCACTAGAGGCTCACTGCTCACTAGAGGCCCACCGGTCACTAGAGGCCCACTGCCCACTAAAGGCTCACTGCTCACTAGAGGCCCACTGGTCACTAGAGGCCCACTGCCCACTAGAGGCTCACTGCTCACTAGAGGCCCACTGCTCACTAGAGGCTCACTGCTCACTAGAGGCCCACTGCCCACTAGAGGCTCACTGCTCACTAGAGGCCCACTGGTCACTAGAGGCCCACTGCTCACTAGAGACGCAGTGCTCACTAGAGGCTCACTGCTCACTAGAGGCCCACTGCCCACTAGAGGCTCACTGCTCACTAGAGGCCCACTGGTCACTAGAGGCTCACTGCTCACTAGAGGCTCACTGCCCACTAGAGGCCCACTGCCCACTAGAGGCCCACTGCCCACTAGAGGCCCACTGGTCACTAGAGGCCCACTGGTCACTAGAGGCCCACCGCTCACTTGAGGCCCACTGCTCACTAGAGGCTCACTGCTCACTAGAGGCTCACTAAAGGCCCACCGCCCACTAGAGGCCCACCGTTCTAGGCTGCAAAAGGTTTCATAAAAGGTGGCTGATCTCACTTTTTCTTGCTGCGACGGTCTTTCTCCACTGTTCCAGTCCCAAGTTTGGCCAGGCCCAAGGGGTCGGCGGAGCCCAGGTCATCAGAGGGTGTGGAGGCTGGAACGGTCAGAGTTGAACAGCAATAAGAAACACTTCTATCAACCAGCCCTGTTGTCAATAAGTGCTGAGTTACAAGACACATTATTTAGTCTCTTCAACACAGAAATGGTTCAAATGCATAATGGCAGAACAGTCTATTGACGCACCCAGAGAGGCAGATTCACGTCCAGGCGCACCGATCCTTCCCTTCTCCTTTTTGCCAAAGAGACGACCGATGGACGACTTGATGCTCTTCTTCTTGCTGGCTTTGTGGAGAGAATCCTGACTTGCTGTGATGGCGCCATCAGCAGAGAGACTACACAGACACAAAGATTTAAAAAAACACTGAGCCAACATGTCTCACTGGAGCCAAGCAAAGTATTTATTGCCTATCCTACTTGTGCGTACCTGCGAAATTCACGGTGGTCATCAAGCCCCGCCCCTGGGTGTGTGTGGGTCATTCTGTCCAATCGTAGGGCACGAGGAACAGGGGGAGGAGTGGAGTCAATCAGGGCTAGCGCTCTGCATTCTTCACCCTCTTTGCTATTCTACATTGAGAGGAAAAAAGTGTAATTGAATTATGCAGCTCACAGGTCTGCCAGTAAATGATTCTCATTTGGAGCTCAACTGCTCTGAATCAAGGCGATCCTGGGACAGACAGGTCACATGACAGGTCACATGACAGGTCACATGAGAGGACAGGTCACATGAGAGGACAGGTCACATGAGAGGTCACATGAGAGGAGACATGAGAGGTCACATGAGAGGACAGGTCACATGAGAGGACACATGAGAGGACAGGTCACATGAGAGGACACATGAGAGGTCACATGAGAGGACAGGTCACATGAGAGGACACATGAGAGGACAGGTCACATGAGAGGACAGGTCACATGAGAGGACAGGTCACATGAGAGGACACATGAGAGGTCACATGAGAGGACAGGTCACATGAGAGGTCACATGAGAGGACACATGAGAGGTCACATGAGAGGACAGGTCACATGAGAGGACACATGAGAGGTCACATGAGAGGACAGGTCACATGAGAGGTCACATGAGAGGACAGGTCACATGAGAGGTCACATGAGAGGACAGGTCACATGAGAGGACACATGAGAGGACAGGTCACATGAGAGGACACATGAGAGGACAGGTCACATGAGAGGTCACATGAGAGGACAGGTCACATGAGAGGTCAGATGAGAGGACAGGTCACATGAGAGGACAGGTCACATGAGAGGACAGGTCACATGAGAGGACAGGTCACATGAGAGGTCAGATGAGAGGACAGGTCACATGAGAGGTCACATGAGAGGACAGGTCACATGAGAGGACAGGTTACATGAGAGGTCACATGAGAGGACAGGTCACATGAGAGGTCACATGAGAGGACACTTCACATGAGAGGACAGGTCACATGAGAGGTCACATGTGAGGACAGGTCACATGAGAGGACAGGTCACATGAGAGGACTGTGTTATCCCATACAGGCGCACCACCTTTGGCCAGACAGTTCTGTCTGTCAAGGGTGGCAAACTCTGGAACACAATTCCATCCGCCATAAGGGAATGTCCAACACTAGGCATGTTTAAGGGTCAATTGAAGAGATGGCTGAAGTCCACTCAACTATGTACACATCACTAGGGTATATAACAGTATGCTTATACTGTATGGATATGTGTGTTGTTCTCTGTATTTTTAATTTTTTTTCTCTTATATCTGTTGAGTAAGTCTTCTATGTAGATCTTACATTTTAGCTGTATGTTATCCCAAACTCAGGTTTTAGTATCTGACTGTATATTCCTGTATATTTGTAGTTTGCACTTTACACTTAGCTATGTAGATCTCAAACTCAGGTTCTCAGTATCTGATTGTATATCTCTGCATCTCTGCATACTTGCACTTTGCATTGTGTTTACATTTTAAATATGTATTTTTTGCACTATGTTACTTTTTACCCCTATCAGGACTCTAAGCCTGTATCATCTGGCAGGGGGACTAACAATGGAAATCAGTCTTGTGACTGCAATTGTCGTGCATTTACATTTTTTTTTATGTTCATTAATGTACACCTGTCCCCTATCGAACAAATAAATAAATTGAAATTGAAATTGAAAATTGAGGACAGGTCACATGAGAGGGGATGACTTAGTACCTGTCTGTCAGTCTCCCTAGCAGGGGAATGTGGCAGGCGTGGGGTTGAATGTCCAGAACTGGGAGGAGAGGGGGACGCCAGCGTGGAGGAGGTGATGGAGGGAGTCATGTAGCCTCTCCCCACGCTGTCCCGTCCTCCCAACGAGGAGGGGGGCATAGGCGGGGCGTCAAGGGCCACACTGCTCACCCGGCTCTCGATCTCCTCCGCCCTTAGCTCTGTGCTCTCCTTTTCCTCCTGGATCAGCCTGAGAGGAGGGGAGAGGAGGGGAGAGGAGAGGAGAGGAGAAGGAGGGGAGAGGAGAGGAGAGGAGAGGAGAGGAGAGGAGAGGAGAGGAGAGGAGAGGAGAGGAGAGGAGAGGAGAGGAGAGGAGAGGAGAGTGATATTACACATGAACACTTGGATGACTGTATTCAGCATTGGGCCAATCTTCACATTGTGATGTAGTCGAGTCAAATTCACTCATGCCATTTATTTCCATTAATGTTTTATGAATCTCTGTTGTGACAAAACCTGTCAAGGAGTCTGCATACAGTAATATTATCTGATCAGGGGAAAACCAACAGTCTGCCCAGTTCATTTTGTATGTAGGTTAAAATCTTGCTTCAAATCTCAGCTAATCTCATGAACGTTCCGTTCACAATAGAAGAGGAAACAAGCCAAAGCTCTCCAGCGCTTACTTGATCTCCTTGTTGATGGCCTCCAGTTGCTCCTGCAGCATGATGGCCAAGGTCTGCACATCTGTCTGTCCACTGGGAGAGAGCAGCTCAGATCCAAACAGAGTCTCCCGGTCGTCCTCATCATCGGAGCACCCTCCATCCACACCCCCATCAAAGCCAGGACCCAGCAGAGTGCCGCTGTCCCACTCACCATACTGACAAGCAGCGGAAGGGAGGGAATGGAGGAAAGAAAGATGGAAAGACAAAAGGTCAGGAAGGCAAGCAAGCAATAAAGAGGCAGTTGAGCTGCTTAATGTCCCACCATTATCCTCATGATATATTAAACATAACCACTTATCCTAATGGGGCCATTGTTTAAGCTAATTAACACATTCATTAGCAAATATCTCTATGTCAACACACTTGTCTTCACATAACACATGGGTGGTATTATGGACTCTGTATTTTAAACCATTAAGGAGTTATAGTCGTTTCAAGAATCTGCGGTGTAACTAAATGATGACGTTTCTGTCATAAAATGTCATAAGCCTTGAGAGGTTCAGCACATTTGGAGATAGACGGCTTTGACGGGGACAACACGTCATAATCCTCCTCTTTATGATCACAGTGTGAGATCAGATGGACACCTTTCCGCCGCCGTCGTCTCTAGGGGGACCCCACCGGCCGCGGTGCGCCCGCCTGACCACCACCCCAGCAGAGGCGTTGCCGTAGCCGGCCGGGAGCGAGCCACCACCCTGGGGGTACCGCAGCTCCGAGGCGCTCCCTGGAAGAGATCTTCGAAAAAGGGTTGAGGGAAGTGAGCTCACGCTGCCCGCCCTACGGTGAGATCCAGAATTAAGGTGTTATGTCACAGTTCTTGAAAATGACAATGTCCCCCATTTCTTGAGTGAGTGAGTGAATGAGTGAAATTACTATTACCGTGCAAGTTTCCCTGGTAATACAAACTGTGTCATGAATTATATTTGCATATTTCTTAGCCAACACAAAATGCTCTAGGTACAATATAAATATTTGTTTTGTAGAAGTACATTACAACTGAACAGGGGAGTAAATTAAGCTTAGCTAGCGAGGTAGAGCTCAGAAGGTGCAGCGTGCATTTAATATCCCTTGGGAGAATTTACGATGTTTATTTGGGCATTCACAGAACGTAGGATGTATAAATAAATACCCTTGGAGGTCCATTGTGGCTAACCTGGAATAGGAAGAGCCAGGCCTGCCTCTCAGCTGATCCAGCTCCAGTTGGATTCGCTCCAGCTCGGCTAGGAGCTGGTCCTACACAATGACAGAAGGAGAAAAGACTACAATGTGTTTTTTGTAAAAAAGGAAAATGACCTTTCATTCTCAGACATGAACCTGTCTTGTTTGGAGCAACAATGGAGATATTGAGAACTGAAAGAATCTTTCTATCAAGGAGAAAGAGATTGACATCATTATCATAAAGTCTATACGGTATATATAAATGTGTTTAAACACTGGAAGTTAGATTTCCCCACCTTGTAAAAGTACAACTATATTCCATGATCAATGAAAATGAATATTTGATCAAGTAAATGAAAAGGTAAAAATACCTTATTTGCGAGAAGATCATCTTGGATTTTCTTCATATTGGACAGTTCCTCCGAAAGAGCATTCTATCAGAGCAAAAGCGTGACTTTTAGACTTTTTCTATTGCTGATACAGTTGTCTTTCACAAATACAAATGAAATATAATTATTCACAGTTACATACATAGTTACAGGGATATGATGGAGGGCAAACCCACCAAAACTCAGTTTACCAGGCTTTTTATTCAGTTACTTTACTTTACTTTACTTTACTTTACTTTTTTTTTTACGCTGATCGACTCATTTTTCTACTTGTTTCATTCTTTTCGGGGTGCAGTTTAGAGCCTCCAATCCAGCTGACTTGCATGTCTTTGGCATGTTGGAGGAAATGTGGGAAAATAACAGACAAAAAGGGCTGGGAATCGAACCTCCATCCTTTGTGAGCTGACAGAGCTAAACGCTGGGCCACTGTGCCACCCTGACACTTAATCTTCATGCCACAGTGTATACTAGCTTTATAAATGAGCCTGCCACAGCCTCTGAATCACAGTCTCTCTCTCTTTCAAAACCATGGAGGGCCAAAACAAACTGAGCATGGGCCAAGTTTGGCCCGTGGGCCGCACATTGGTCAGCCATGGTATACACACCATTAGCCTGATATTCAAACTGCATCGTCAATTCATAAACTCATTGCCTCTTCTTAAAGTCGAGCTGAACCCAAAAAGGAAATTTATTTTATTTTAGTTCAAATACCTGGGTATGCAGTGCACCTAATAACAGTAATCTACAGTTTGCTGACGTCACCTAGTACTATCAAATTTCTACCCCATTCCAACCAATCATATCACGACATGGCAGCTGTCAATCAAATCTTCATTTCAGGATAATTTTCTCTTCCAAATGAAGGAGAAAATGGCGCCTAGTGCCTGTCATCTGGCAGAATTCCTATCCCATAAACTAACTACTAACATGGCCAATTGTATGAAACATGAATAGAAAACAAAAACGGTACTGTCTAAGAATGCAAAGAAATGTAACTGGCTCGTTAAAACTCGCAGTCCAGTAATATTGTATTTACGGCAATATCGATAATGGCGCGCGACTGA
>NC_139626.1:32288897-32291397 GCF_964638095.1 Poromitra crassiceps | reverse complement strand
ATTCCGGTTTAATGTCTTTTGATCATGGTCAAACTATGGTTCAGGCCGACTGATATGCATCAAAAATACCACACTAAGACATCAAATACCTTGAGTAACAGAAAATGCCATGCTGTGATTTCAAAAACTTTTGACAGTTTGCACTATGCAATGAGTAACATCTGTAGCATGACATGGTTAGGACCAATGGATGCCTTAGGTCTTCTAGTTTCATATGCTATAAGTATCTTCATTATAGCGTTAAAAATGAGCCTGCAGGGACATTTTCGGGGACAGCTCCAGCCTGGGACAGGTCCCCAAAAACGGGGACTGTCCCCCGTCTGGCCAGACGTCCGCAGAAATCAGGGACGTCTGGTCACTGACCAGATGTCCCCGATTTCCGGGGACACATTTTCGAGCGGATCTGGATTAAGGCAACCAGTGGTCACCTTAATCCAGATCCGCTCCGGTTCTTCCTTGGCCTGCATGCTACACCCTCCCACAAAGTCTCATGAAAATGGGTTGTTTTTCTGTAATCCTGCTGACAAACAGACAGGCAAACAAACGGCACCAAACACATAACCTCCTTGGCTGGAGGTAATGATTGTAGTTTGCCAAAGCAGCTGCAATATTCCAATTAGCCACAAGAGGGAAGAGGGAGACTGTTTCCTGTAGTCTGGTCTGGACCCCTCATCCTTTGACTCCCTCTGCTCTATGGCATGCTTTTGGTCTAGCTCAGCACTACACTCAAGGAAATCATGGTCAAAGCCCAGGTTTATTATATTCATCTATCAGGGGTGGCCAAACTTTTTTGGTTGTGGGCCACATACAGAAAAATATAAGGAGTCGCGGGCCAAACAATATTAAGCACGGCAGTTTTCGCGACAAAAGAATTGGACCAGAAAACCCTTGTGCCATCAAAAATGTAATTTCTACCTAAATAAATATATGACACATAGTTTATTGATGTGCTCACCTATTACAATGGGTATTTCTGTATGTTTTCAAATGTTCTTTTCCTGTGCCAACAGGTTAAGACAGAGATCATTTAACATAACATTAGTATTAAACATTCATTCAGTATTAAAAATGTTTAGAAATAAATAGACCAGGTCAGGATTTTTTTTTTTTTTTTTGTTTTTAAGTTTTTTTTCCCGTTTTCGTTTTTTCGTTTTCGTTTTCCGTTTTAAACTTTAAAACAGAAAAACGGACAGACATTTTTAGCAATATATATAGGGTTAATGCATGACGAGGTGTCCATTATCACTTTTTAAGGGACGACGCGAGAAGCGTGAACCAGCCTCGCAGGGCGCAGCTCGCCCCCGCTCAGTTTGCAGAGGCACGCGCGTCACTTAATGGCTCAGAGCCGGCTTCTGTCAGGGGAAGGAAATCTCCGAAACGAAAATCAAAATTGTAAATAAGAGTTATTTTTGATAAACTGAGCACACAGGGGTGATTTAAATACTTACTTTGACCGACTCATTTTTTTTCTCAACTTACAAAAGTGTCATATTAACCCTTAACGGGGGTATAGAGCTCAAACTGCTCTCTTGATAACACTGTTGAAACTATGGCGCATTGATATGAATGGTGAACAGACCATTTGGCTGAACGACTTTACCAACTGTACATTATCACTTTTTAATGGACACTCTGCAGCCAATCAGAATCGAGTATTCACCCAGACCATGGTATGAATATATATATATATATATATATATATATATATATATATATATATATATATATATATCAAAATTCATGGCAGGCCACTTAAAAACGGGCAGCGGGCCGCAGGCAGTAGTTTGGCCACCCGTGATCTAGATCCAACAAAAGCACCAATGCACATTATGCAGTGCTTCCTCAACACACCTGCCGGCACATGAGGGCCAGCCTCTCCTTCAGCTGGGAGAGTTCAGATCTCTGTCGCTCGATCTCTCCTTCCCTCTGTCTGTCCAGCTCGCCCTCCTCCAGGCTCGACGACGGGCCGTTTGGCAGACGCTGGTGTGGTGGCAATACAGAAGGAGAAATGCGAGTGACGGAGAAAGATAATCAGTTAGAAGCAGCTCCAGGTTGCAGGCGAATAGAAATGAGTTGAGGCACGCTCTGTAAAACAAAACACATGACATGTCACCATATGATACCCATACATGGAGTGACTTTTCTGAGTGCTAACACAAACACAAAAACACTGGGACCAACGTGCAGAAAACCCTCCCTTACATCTTTCCCGCTGTCCAACCCTTGTTGACGTCTTTTAATTTGGTCTCTTAAAGAGATTACCTGGAAGACAGGGAGACACAATGGACAAAGAACACAATGAATGCTCTTTTCTTCACTCCAAGCCAACTGAGGAATGCTTGAGATGTAGGAGCGGTTCTTTACCTCTTGAGAAGATGTTGCGAGTTGATCCTCTAACATGGACACCCTCTCGAGGGCCACACGGAGCCTCTCTCGAACCTGCAGGGTGACAAGAAATAATGCGAGGGGGGAAAAGTAGAATTATTTTTGTATGCTATCA
>NC_139626.1:32234330-32283697 GCF_964638095.1 Poromitra crassiceps | reverse complement strand
GCCACTCCTCTGCATTTTCTTTGTGCTTTGCTCTCTCTTTCTCTCTCTCTGTCCCTCTCTCTCTCCCTCCCCCCCTGTATGACTCTCTCGCTGTCTCTTTTGCTCACCGTCTCTCTTTCCCCCTCCCCGTCCTCTCTTACCTCCATCTCCACCTCGCTCTCCCCTCTAACCCACTCGCTCCCCCTAGCTGCTGCTGGAACACCTGGAGTGTCTGGTGTCTCGCCACGAGCGCAGTCTGAGGATGACGGTGGTGAAGAGGCAGGCCCAGTCCCCGGCGGGAGTCTCCAGTGAGGTGGAGGTCCTCAAGGCCCTCAAGTCCCTGTTTGAGCACCACAAGGCCCTGGATGAGAAGGTGGGTGAGCTGGTTCCCTGTTTGCAAGCTCGATCGTAATGCGTAAATCGTGGCAGCTTTGTTGATTCCTCTCATCATCAGTCCTCTTGGTCTATCATGTCTATCATCTTGGTGATCATACCCGAAGTTTGATTTATTGACAATGCAGGACACACACATACTTTATGCACCTTTTGAGGAGAACCTTTGTTGGAGTGTGGATGCTTTGCTCTCTTTTGAGCTGTCCAGTAGCCTCTGCTTGTAACCTTTTTCTTGATCTTTCTAGCAAGCTTATCAGGAAGGTCAAGAAGAAATAGTTACTCTAGGACAGTGATACTCAACTTGCGGCCCGGGGGCCAGATGCGGCCCGCGACAGGGTGCAGAGTGGCCCCCCGACCATTTTCTAATAATTTCACGTTAGTTTTCATTGTGAATTAGAATCTAATGTCACAATAAAAACTAACGTGAAATAAAGTTTGACTGAGCTCCAGCTAAATTGTCAAATACCGCCGTCTGCTCACTACCCACGCACTTATGTATGTACTTAACCTAACTGACTTAACCTAACTAACTATCCGGTGTGCACAACATTGTCAGACTAAACTCCGGCTGACACCCCAAAAACCTTCAATCCGCTACAGAAAAATGTATATTGTTTGTTTATTAACTGTCCCCTGGCCTTCTATCATTTCACGAAAGTGGCCCCCGGGCAAAGCAAGTTGAGTATCCCTGATCTAGGAGATCATTCAAATGCTGCCCAAATCTGCATTTGTGTCATGATAGCATACAAAAAGAATTCTACTTTTCCCCCCTCGCATTATTTCTTGTCACCCTGCAGGTTCGAGAGAGGCTCCGTGTGGCCCTCGAGAGGGTGTCCATGTTAGAGGATCAACTCGCAACATCTTCTCAAGAGGTAAAGAACCGCTCCTACATCTCAAGCATTCCTCAGTTGGCTTGGAGTGAAGAAAAGAGCATTCATTGTGTTCTTTGTCCATTGTGTCTCCCTGTCTTCCAGGTAATCTCTTTAAGAGACCAAATTAAAAGACGTCAACAAGGGTTGGACAGCGGGAAAGATGTAAGGGAGGGTTTTCTGCACGTTGGTCCCAGTGGTTTTGTGTTTGTGTTAGCACTCAGAAAAGTCACTCCATGTATGGGTATCATATGGTGACATGTCATGTGTTTTGTTTTACAGAGCGTGCCTCAACTCATTTCTATTCACCTGCAACCTGGAGCTGCTTCTAACTGATTATCTTTCTCCGTCACTCGCATTTCTCCTTCTGTATTGCCACCACACCAGCGTCTGCCAAACGGCCCGTCGTCGAGCCTGGAGGAGGGTGAGCTGGACAGACAGAGGGAAGGAGAGATCGAGCGACAGAGATCTGAACTCTCCCAGCTGAAGGAGAGGCTGGCCCTCATGTGCCGGCAGGTGTGTTGAGGAAGCACTGCATAATGTGCATTGGTGCTTTTGTTGGATCTAGATCACGGGTGGCCAAACTACTGCCTGCGGCCCGCTGCCCATTTTTAAGTGGCCTGCCATGAATTTTGCTATATATATATATATATATATATATATATATATATATATATATATATATATACTGTATATTCATACCATGGTCTGGGTGAATACTCGATTCTGATTGGCTGCAGAGTGTCCATTAAAAAGTGATAATGTACAGTTGGTAAAGTCGTTCAGCCAAATGGTCTGTTCACCATTCATATCAATGCGCCATAGTTTCAACAGTGTTATCAAGAGAGCAGTTTGAGCTCTATACCCCCGTTCAGGGTTAATATGACACTTTTGTAAGTTGAGAAAAAAAATGAGTCGGTCAAAGTAAGTATTTAAATCACCCCTGTGTGCTCAGTTTATCAAAAATAACTCTTATTTACAATTTTGATTTTCGTTTCGGAGATTTCCTTCCCCTGACAGAAGCCGGCTCTGAGCCATTAAGTGACGCGCGTGCCTCTGCAAACTGAGCGGGGGCGAGCTGCGCCCTGCGAGGCTGGTTCACGCTTCTCGCGTCGTCCCTTAAAAAGTGATAATGGACACCTCGTCATGCATTAACCCTATATATATTGCTAAAAATGTCTGTCCGTTTTTCTGTTTTAAAGTTTAAAACGGAAAACGAAAACGAAAAAACGAAAACGGGAAAAAAAACTTAAAAACAAAAAAATAAATAAAAAGAAACGAAAAAAAAAAAAAAATCCTGACCTGGTCTATTTATTTCTAAACATTTTTAATACTGAATGAATGTTTAATACTAATGTTATGTTAAATGATCTCTGTCTTAACCTGTTGGCACAGGAAAAGAACATTTGAAAACATACAGAAATACCCATTGTAATAGGTGAGCACATCAATAAACTATGTGTCATATATTTATTTAGGTAGAAATTACATTTTTGATGGCACAAGGGTTTTCTGGTCCAATTCTTTTGTCGCGAAAACTGCCGTGCTTAATATTGTTTGGCCCGCGACTCCTTATATTTTTCTGTATGCGGCCCACAACCAAAAAAGTTTGGCCACCCCTGATAGATGAATATAATAAACCTGGGCTTTGACCATGATTTCCTTGAGTGTAGTGCTGAGCTAGACCAAAAGCATGCCATAGAGCAGAGGGAGTCAAAGGATGAGGGGTCCAGACCAGACTACAGGAAACAGTCTCCCTCTTCCCTCTTGTGGCTAATTGGAATATTGCAGCTGCTTTAGCAAACTACAATCATTACCTCCAGCCAAGGAGGTTATGTGTTTGGTGCCGTTTGTTTGCCTGTCTGTTTGTCAGCAGGATTACAGAAAAACAACCCATTTTCATGAGACTTTGTGGGAGGGTGTAGCATGCAGGCCAAGGAAGAACCGGAGCGGATCTGGATTAAGGTGACCACTGGTTGCCTTAATCCAGATCCGCTCGAAAATGTGTCCCCGGAAATCGGGGACATCTGGTCAGTGACCAGACGTCCCTGATTTCTGCGGACGTCTGGCCAGACGGGGGACAGTCCCCGTTTTTGGGGACCTGTCCCAGGCTGGAGCTGTCCCCGAAAATGTCCCTGCAGGCTCATTTTTAACGCTATAATGAAGATACTTATAGCATATGAAACTAGAAGACCTAAGGCATCCATTGGTCCTAACCATGTCATGCTACAGATGTTACTCATTGCATAGTGCAAACTGTCAAAAGTTTTTGAAATCACAGCATGGCATTTTCTGTTACTCAAGGTCTTTGATGTCTTAGTGTGGTATTTTTGATGCATATCAGTCGGCCTGAACCATAGTTTGACCATGATCAAAAGACATTAAACCGGAATTGTCCCAATTTTTAATTACATCGATAATAATATTGGATATTTTAATGATATTTTGACTGCAGAACTGGAAATGTTCCAGATTTTCATTTCAGAAATCTGGCCACCTTAAGTCTCACAAACAAGCAATAATAGCACTAACCTCGGTGGAGGTCTGTGCTCTCCATGCTGCCCTTCTAGTTACATACTGTAGTACATTGTGTACAATAGGACCCCATTTGATTTTATATTAATACAATAAAATCAACAACATAGTGTTGTTGTGTAGTGGGGTAAAAGTCAATAGGGGATGAATGATCATTACTAACTCCTTGTATGCTTACAACACATTGACTGTCTGGTTGGAGGACTTGCCATCTTGTCTTTTATTCCATGTGTTTTAGATATGTCAGCCTCTCCAGTCAGCAGGTGACATGTCTGGCAGTGCTGCTTGTTAATAGCCTTACACTGAGCAGACAGCTATTTGTAATCCGCATGTCCAGTTCTCCTTGGTGCTATGGCATTTAGCACGGACTCACAAAGGCCCTGTCTGTGTCTCTGTCGTCTTATGTCCCTTCGTGCTGTCACGTCAGGTTGGGGAAATAGAGGAACAGCTTGCGGCCGCCAGGAGGGAGGTGACGAAGTCGGAGGAGGCCAATCAGAAGCTGCAGAGAGACGTGAAAGAGGTCTGTTGGGCCAATCTGTTCTTTCCTGGCCAAGACCCTGAGCTCCTTCAACTCCTGGGGCTCCAGTGTCTATATTAGAGCACCATAATGTGTAGCTACCTATGCCTATTTTTTTTTTTTTTTTTTTTTTTTTAGGGGGGGGGGGGGGGGGGGTAAGAATAGAGAGAACAAGAATAAGAAAGTAGTGAAATAGTTTTTAGGTCTATTTTAGCATATTTTATTTTAACAACACAGGAAAGGAGAAGAAAGAAAAGCATACATATTATATCGACAATTATTACAATGTGGTAGTGTGCTTATGTGCTTGTAAGATATATTGTGCATTGCGCATGGGGTCCTACTCAAGGGGTCCATGAGGAACCAGCCGGACAAGTCACCCGCTGCCCCCGACCTCATCGAGGTAGGCTAGAAACAGGTTGCAAATAGTTAGAAACTTTTCAAGTGAGTTGGTTCTCAGGGATCTGAGTCTCTCCATCCTTACAACAGAGATAATGTCCGTCAACCACAGCTGGAAAGAAGGTGAAGAGGGGGACTTCCATTCTTTCAGAGCGCCCTCCGTATTTTAGCAGGTTCTTGATGTTGACGTGGAAGTCTGCATCCTGCAAAATAATCTGCAACACGTGAAAATAGCATTGAAATTCCATAATGTATTCGTAAGACAGACCATGCTGAAGTTCTGAAGTCCATAATGAAGTTCTTGAGGTCCCGTTACATACCTGACAACTAACCATCAGTTATCACATGCTATGTTATAATTCTGTTATCACATAGAATGAATGTTTGGATTGCTGATCATCTTGCTTCACAAAAACATCTCTGTCACCTTCAGGCTCTTTGCCAAAGGGAGGACATGGAGGAGAGGATTACTACACTGGAACGCAGGTAACGCTTGTTGTAAAGGTTTCTTTATCTTTAAGCTTTCCTGATTTTGCAAATAAGTAGTTATTTTTTTATTGGTAAAACTACATAGTCCAGCACTCTAAAACACCCAATTTTCAGGAACTGAAGCAAACCAAAATTGACCAAAATGTAAAATAAAATGCTTTGCTCATTTGTCTAAGCCTGCTGTTCTTGACCTATATTTTGTTTCTAATTTATTAGACAAGCTCCAATGATGAGAGAAAATCCTACAATATATATGATGTTAACATGAGCCAGTATTGCAGAGCTAATCACACTTGATGGTGGTTTGGTGTTGCATGCAGGTACCTGAGTGCCCAGAGGGAGGCGACTTCTCTCCATGACATCAAAGACAAGCTGGAAAATGAGCTGGCCAGCAAGGAGTCACTGCACAGACAGGTGAGGAACGGCTAAAGCAATCTGCTTATAATATTGTTGTCTGTGGGGGGGTAGAGGGCTCTCACTGTCTTTGAGGAACTGAGTTATCAGTGTTGGGGAAGCTACTTTGAAAGCATAGCTTAGGAAGCTACCAACTTCTTCACCATGGAAGTAGTTGAAACTACAGCAAAGCTACCCTGGAAGAAACGTAGTTTAGGAAACTACAAGCTACGGAGAAAACGTAGTTCAAACTACTTTGTAAAAAAAAAAAGAGCATTACATTGACAATGTAGGCATGTGTGATATATGAAATTAAATATAATAATAGCCTACAAAAAAGCACAATGCCAGCAAAAATATACCTCTCAATTGACTTTATAATAGTTGACACCCAATACATTCAATGTTATATTTTAGTTGTAAACAAATCTGGGTTCTTCTTTTTCTTTTGTTTTTTGATCAGACATACAGTAAACAGTAAAGACTTGACTAGGATTGGTTACGGTTAGGGTAAGAATATCAGGGCAAGCCAATCAGAGGCAGTATAGGCTGTGTATCTTGTCAAGAAGTACAGTAACGTTGGTGGGATCCTGGCTGCCATCATGGTCTATGCTGCCTTCAAAGCGATCAGCGATATATATACATATATATATATATATATATATATATATATATATATATATATATACCGTATATACCGTATATATATATATATACATATATATATATATGTGTGTGTGTGTGTGTGTGTGTGTGTGTGTGTGTGTGTGTGTGTGTGTGTGTGTGTGTGTGTGTATATATATACTGCATAGTTCAACTACATGTAGTTCACTACTCCCCAACACGGTGAGTTATAATACCTATAATAAGTATTTACAAAACTGAAAATGGACACGCAGACTGGCCCTATCTTGCTGTGGCTTGTAAGTGACCACATTTAGAACTGTGTCCCCTCATTCATGGGTGTAGCTTTGAAACATCTACACCTTCTTTGTGGTTCTGCCTGTGTGTCCAGAGTGAAGAGAAGAACCGACAGCTCCAGGAGCGTCTGGATGACGCCAAGCAGAAGCTCCAGCAGACCCTGCAGAGGGCAGAGACACTGCCTGAGATTGAGGCCCAACTTGCCCAGCGAGTGGCCGCTCTCAACAAGGTACCCTGAGTGTGTGTGTGTGGGGTGGGGAGGAGACGTTTGGTTGTTCGGTAGCATCTGTTACAGTAGTTAGGCTCCTCATCCTAAAGATGATGACAAATGTTTGTTGTAAGGATATTTGTTACAAAAATATACAACAATTGCTCTGCAACCAACTGCGTTTGATGTCACAGTAGCTAATGTTAGTTCAGGCAGGACCACTGCTCTCCAAATGTCTCCAAATGGTGAAGTCCTTGAGGCAGGATGCTTTGTGGTGCCTTGTCTGTGGGACAGTATCGGTTACTATCAGGGTGGGAATTTCTTAATTTTAAGGGCAAGGCCATCTGGCCTTCGGCGTCACAATTGTTTTTAGCGCACAAGGCCACATGCCAGGGCACACAGGCCAATGCTCCATTGACATTGTGAACGGTGATTTTTCTGAAATGTGTGTTAACATGAGCCAATGACACTTCCTTTGCATAGGGCAGGCCACATGAAACTGATGCTTAGCAACTGACAGTAGCAGGCTGCTAGTAGGGCTCTGCCAAGGTGGCCTTAGGGGTCTCAGGGTGGCACGGCCAGATAGGGAGGGGCAATGGAGGCCGCCCTGGTTACTATCAACAACTATTTTACTTCTAGCCAACACACCTAACTGGTCTGACATGCTGCCACTCACACTCTCAGTGGTGGATTTAACCCAACTGTCTGTTCAAGTCGATTCTACAGTAGCCGTCACACTTGTTTAGTCAAGTCAAGTCAAGTCAACTTTATTTATAGAGCACATTTACAACGACTAAAAGCCGACCAAAGTGCTTCACAGATTAAAAAACACTAAAAATATGGAAAACAGCACAATACAAATACAACTGTAACAGCAAGGTGCAATACAAGGTGCAACAGATACAAATGATAAAAACCAAGAGTGACAGACAATGTAGGTTGCCGGAAGGCAGTCTCAAATCTGGTCAAAGGCCAGGTAGAAAATGTGCGTTTTGAGCAGGGTTTTAAAAGCCACTAGGCTCTGGGCTGATCTAATATGGAGGGGGAGGGTTTTCCAGAGCCTAGGAGCTGCTACAGCGAAGGCTGTCTCCTCTAGTTGTTTGTTTGTTTACACTATGCCAATGAAATGCGCTGGCTTTTATACAGTCTATGGTCCATTCACATATCAGAAGCAGGCTTTTTAGTAACATCTGCGTGTATTTGGATGTCGTTTACAGGCAGAGGAGCGCCACGGAAACTTTGAGGAGCGACTACGGCAGATGGAGGCCCAACTGGAGGAAAAGAACCAAGAGCTACAGAGGGTAACGCTATTCATCTTTCGCCACTTGGCGACTTCCCTAACCCCCCCCCCCCCCACCCCCCACCCATTTTTGGACAATGAAAGCTAGTGGTCGACCCTTTTTTCTCTTATGTCCTTGCTTCGTTCCAGGCGCGGCAGAGGGAGAAGATGAATGACGAACACAACAAACGCCTCTCAGATACAGTGGACAAGCTTCTGTCTGAGTCCAACGAGAGACTGCAGCTCCACCTCAAAGAGAGGATGGCTGCTCTGGAGGAGAAGGTAACAGGACAGCCGGCCACTAGAGGGTGCAGTGATGTAGTGGTAAATTTAGTGTAGGGTAAACCAACACTAAAATCATCCCTATCTTCATTTAACTTGACTTTAGTTTGATGCTACTTACTATGGTGTAAATTAGCCTGGCTCCAGACCTTCGAAGCCACGCCCACTCCACAGTTGTGAATTTGGCTGTTCTTAAAGTCGAAGTGAACCGGAGGCGAATGCACTAGCGCGAGCGTCGGAGACTCAAACAAATCTTGTCTGAGATAACAGGGTTGAGAGGCGGACCATATATGGTGTCGATGATTTGATTTGACAATTCTGGGGACTGGCTTTGGCATTGGCCAATCCTGGCGTGTTCCACCCCCAAATTGAGTGGGATTCAGCGTGTTGTCGTGCTATGCGAGTGGGATCCGCAGAGTACCAGGCAGCCAGCTGCTTCGTGCGGAGCGAGCGGACAATCCGATGCATGGGTGCTGCCCGCCCGCCTGGAATCTCTGAGGGGCGACCCCTGACAACCAAGCTTTCAGTCGCGCGCCATTATCGATATTGCCGTAAATACAATATTACTGGACTGCGAGTTTTAACGAGCCAGTTACATTTCTTTGCATTCTTAGACAGTACCGTTTTTGTTTTCTATTCATGTTTCATACAATTGGCCATGTTAGTAGTTAGTTTATGGGATAGGAATTCTGCCAGATGACAGGCACTAGGCGCCATTTTCTCCTTCATTTGGAAGAGAAAATTATCCTGAAATGAAGATTTGATTGACAGCTGCCATGTCGTGATATGATTGGTTGGAATGGGGTAGAAATTTGATAGTACTACGTAGGGATGTCAATTTTCGGTTAATTTCACTTTCGATTAACCGACGCTAATAATCGATTAACCTATCGGTTAATTCATAATTTTTTAATATTAAAAAAAAAAAAAAAAAAAAATGTTTTTTTTTTTTTTTTTTTTTTTTTTTGTCTATTTACTCAATGAACTCATGCCCAAACAAGGCGTGTCTATTTAGATGCTGAAATGTTAATGCTTTTTGTGTTAGAATTTCTAACACAAAAAGCATTAACAAGCATTAACAAAAAGCATCAACATTTCAACACAAATTCTTTTTGTGTTAGAATTTCTAACACAAAAAGCATTAACATTTCAGCATCTAAATAGACACGCCTTGTTTGGGCATGAGCTCATTGAGTAAATAGACAAAAAAAAAAAAAAAAAAAAATTATATTAACTGATAGACCGACAGCAATAACCGAACAACGACGTTAGCGACGGTTAATCGATTAACGGTTAACCGTTGACATCCCTAGTACTACGTGACGTCAGCAAACTGTAGATTACTGTTATTAGGTGCACTGCATACCCAGGTATTTGAACTAAAATAAAATAAATTTCCTTTTTGGGTTCAGCTCGACTTTAAGAAGAGGCAATGAGTTTATGAATTGACGATGCAGTTTGAATATCAGGCTAATGGTGTGTATACCATGGCTGACCAATGTGCGGCCCACGGGCCAAACTTGGCCCATGCTCAGTTTGTTTTGGCCCTCCATGGTTTTGAAAGAGAGAGAGACTGTGATTCAGAGGCTGTGGCAGGCTCATTTATAAAGCTAGTATACACTGTGGCATGAAGATTAAGTGTCAGGGTGGCACAGTGGCCCAGCGTTTAGCTCTGTCAGCTCACAAAGGATGGAGGTTCGATTCCCAGCCCTTTTTGTCTGTTATTTTCCCACATTTCCTCCAACATGCCAAAGACATGCAAGTCAGCTGGATTGGAGGCTCTAAACTGCACCCCGAAAAGAATGAAACAAGTAGAAAAATGAGTCGATCAGCGTAAAAAAAAAAGTAAAGTAAAGTAAAGTAAAGTAACTAAATAAAAAGCCTGGTAAACTGAGTTTTGGTGGGTTTGCCCTCCATCATATCCCTGTAACTATGTATGTAACTGTGAATAATTATATTTCATTTGTATTTGTGAAAGACAACTGTATCAGCAATAGAAAAAGTCTAAAAGTCACGCTTTTGCTCTGATAGAATGCTCTTTCGGAGGAACTGTCCAATATGAAGAAAATCCAAGATGATCTTCTCGCAAATAAGGTATTTTTACCTTTTCATTTACTTGATCAAATATTCATTTTCATTGATCATGGAATATAGTTGTACTTTTACAAGGTGGGGAAATCTAACTTCCAGTGTTTAAACACATTTATATATATATCTTTATGATAATGATGTCAATCTCTTTCTCCTTGATAGAAAGATTCTTTCCGTTCTCAATATCTCCATTGTTGCTCCAAACAAGACAGGTTCATGTCTGAGAATGAAAGGTCATTTTCCTTTTTTACAAAAAACACATTGTAGTCTTTTCTCCTTCTGTCATTGTGTAGGACCAGCTCCTAGCCGAGCTGGAGCGAATCCAACTGGAGCTGGATCAGCTGAGAGGCAGGCCTGGCTCTTCCTATTCCAGGTTAGCCACAATGGACCTCCAAGGGTATTTATTTATACATCCTACGTTCTGTGAATGCCCAAATAAACATCGTAAATTCTCCCAAGGGATATTAAATGCACGCTGCACCTTCTGAGCTCTACCTCGCTAGCTAAGCTTAATTTACTCCCCTGTTCAGTTGTAATGTACTTCTACAAAACAAATATTTATATTGTACCTAGAGCATTTTGTGTTGGCTAAGAAATATGGGAAATCAATGAAAGTGTGGACCCAAGCAGCTCAAAAGGCAAAAGTATTCAAATTGAAAAAACGGTGGAGCTACTAGGAGTATTTTTATATAGCAATATTTAATGCGAAGTAATATATCTGTGTACAGGCAGTTACAAATCAGAATATATCTTCAAAGTTATACGGGCAGACAAAACGCAACGCGTTTCAACCACGTAGGTCTTCCTCAGGCAATGTTCCTCAGGCAACATTGCCTGAGGAAGACCTACGTGGTTGAAACGCGTTGCGTTTTGTCTGCCCGTATAACTTTGAAGATATATTCTGATTTGTAACTGCCTGTACACAGATATATTACTTCGCATTAAATATTGCTATATAAAAATACTCCTAGTAGCTCCACCGTTTTTTCAATTTGGCTAAGAAATATGCAAATATAATTCATGACACAGTTTGTATTACCAGGGAAACTTGCACAGTAATAGTAATTTCACTCATTCACTCACTCACTCAAGAAATGGGGGACATTGTCATTTTCAAGAACTGTGACATAACACCTTAATTCTGGATCTCACCGTAGGGCGGGCAGCGTGAGCTCACTTCCCTCAACCCTTTTTCGAAGATCTCTTCCAGGGAGCGCCTCGGAGCTGCGGTACCCCCAGGGTGGTGGCTCGCTCCCGGCCGGCTACGGCAACGCCTCCGCTGGGGTGGTGGTCAGGCGGGCGCACCGCGGCCGGTGGGGTCCCCCTAGAGACGACGGCGGCGGAAAGGTGTCCATCTGATCTCACACTGTGATCATAAAGAGGAGGATTATGACGTGTTGTCCCCGTCAAAGCCGTCTATCTCCAAATGTGCTGAACCTCTCAAGGCTTATGACATTTTATGACAGAAACGTCATCATTTAGTTACACCGCAGATTCTTGAAACGACTATAACTCCTTAATGGTTTAAAATACAGAGTCCATAATACCACCCATGTGTTATGTGAAGACAAGTGTGTTGACATAGAGATATTTGCTAATGAATGTGTTAATTAGCTTAAACAATGGCCCCATTAGGATAAGTGGTTATGTTTAATATATCATGAGGATAATGGTGGGACATTAAGCAGCTCAACTGCCTCTTTATTGCTTGCTTGCCTTCCTGACCTTTTGTCTTTCCATCTTTCTTTCCTCCATTCCCTCCCTTCCGCTGCTTGTCAGTATGGTGAGTGGGACAGCGGCACTCTGCTGGGTCCTGGCTTTGATGGGGGTGTGGATGGAGGGTGCTCCGATGATGAGGACGACCGGGAGACTCTGTTTGGATCTGAGCTGCTCTCTCCCAGTGGACAGACAGATGTGCAGACCTTGGCCATCATGCTGCAGGAGCAACTGGAGGCCATCAACAAGGAGATCAAGTAAGCGCTGGAGAGCTTTGGCTTGTTTCCTCTTCTATGTGAACGGAACGTTCATGAGATTAGCTGAGATTTGAAGCAAGATTTTAACCTACATACAAAATGAACTGGGCAGACTGTTGGTTTTCCCCTGATCAGATAATATTACTGTATGCAGACTCCTTGACAGGTTTTGTCACAACAGAGATTCATAAAACATTAATGGAAATAAATGGCATGAGTGAATTTGACTCGACTACATCACAATGTGAAGATTGGCCCAATGCTGAATACAGTCATCCAAGTGTTCATGTGTAATATCACTCTCCTCTCCTCTCCTCTCCTCTCCTCTCCTCTCCTCTCCTCTCCTCTCCTCTCCTCTCCTCTCCTCTCCTCTCCTCTCCTCTCCTCTCCTCTCCTCTCCCCTCCTTCTCCTCTCCTCTCCTCTCCCCTCCTCTCCCCTCCTCTCAGGCTGATCCAGGAGGAAAAGGAGAGCACAGAGCTAAGGGCGGAGGAGATCGAGAGCCGGGTGAGCAGTGTGGCCCTTGATGCCCCGCCTATGCCCCCCTCCTCGTTGGGAGGACGGGACAGCGTGGGGAGAGGCTACATGACTCCCTCCATCACCTCCTCCACGCTGGCGTCCCCCTCTCCTCCCAGTTCTGGACATTCAACCCCACGCCTGCCACATTCCCCTGCTAGGGAGACTGACAGACAGGTACTAAGTCATCCCCTCTCATGTGACCTGTCCTCAATTTTCAATTTCAATTTCAATTTATTTATTTGTTCGATAGGGGACAGGTGTACATTAATGAACATAAAAAAAAATGTAAATGCACGACAATTGCAGTCACAAGACTGATTTCCATTGTTAGTCCCCCTGCCAGATGATACAGGCTTAGAGTCCTGATAGGGGTAAAAAGTAACATAGTGCAACAAATACATATTTAAAATGTAAACACAATGCAAAGTGCAAGTATGCAGAGATGCAGAGATATACAATCAGATACTGAGAACCTGAGTTTGAGATCTACATAGCTAAGTGTAAAGTGCAAACTACAAATATACAGGAATATACAGTCAGATACTAAAACCTGAGTTTGGGATCAACATACAGCTAAAATGTAAGATCTACATAGAAGACTTACTCAACAGATATAAGAAAAAAAAAAAAAAAATACAGAGAACAACACACATATCCATACAGTATAAGCATACTGTTATATACCCTAGTTGAGTGGACTTCAGCCATCTCTTCAATTGACCCTTAAACATGCCTAGTGTTGGACATTCCCTTATGGCGGATGGAATTGTGTTCCAGAGTTTGCCACCCTTGACAGACAGAACTGTCTGGCCAAAGGTGGTGCGCCTGTATGGGATAACACAGTCCTCTCATGTGACCTGTCCTCTCATGTGACCTGTCCTCACATGTGACCTCTCATGTGACCTGTCCTCTCATGTGACCTGTCCTCTCATGTGACCTCTCATGTGACCTGTCCTCTCATGTGACCTCTCATGTAACCTGTCCTCTCATGTGACCTGTCCTCTCATGTGACCTCTCATGTGACCTGTCCTCTCATCTGACCTCTCATGTGACCTGTCCTCTCATGTGACCTGTCCTCTCATGTGACCTGTCCTCTCATCTGACCTCTCATGTGACCTGTCCTCTCATGTGACCTCTCATGTGACCTGTCCTCTCATGTGTCCTCTCATGTGACCTGTCCTCTCATGTGTCCTCTCATGTGACCTGTCCTCTCATGTGACCTCTCATGTGACCTGTCCTCTCATGTGACCTCTCATGTGACCTGTCCTCTCATGTGACCTCTCATGTGTCCTCTCATGTGACCTGTCCTCTCATGTGACCTGTCCTCTCATGTGACCTCTCATGTGTCCTCTCATGTGACCTCTCATGTGACCTGTCCTCTCATGTGACCTCTCATGTGTCCTCTCATGTGACCTGTCCTCTCATGTGACCTGTCCTCTCATGTGTCCTCTCATGTGACCTGTCCTCTCATGTGACCTCTCATGTGTCCTCTCATGTGACCTGTCCTCTCATGTGACCTGTCCTCTCATGTGACCTCTCATGTCTCCTCTCATGTGACCTCTCATGTGACCTGTCCTCTCATGTGACCTGTCCTCTCATGTGACCTGTCATGTGACCTGTCATGTGACCTGTCTGTCCCAGGATCGCCTTGATTCAGAGCAGTTGAGCTTCAAATGAGAATCATTTACTGGCAGACCTGTGAGCTGCATAATTCAATTACACTTTTTTCCTCTCAATGTAGAATAGCAAAGAGGGTGAAGAATGCAGAGCGCTAGCCCTGATTGACTCCACTCCTCCCCCTGTTCCTCGTGCCCTACGATTGGACAGAATGACCCACACACACCCAGGGGCGGGGCTTGATGACCACCGTGAATTTCGCAGGTACGCACAAGTAGGATAGGCAATAAATACTTTGCTTGGCTCCAGTGAGACATGTTGGCCCAGTGTTTTTTTAAATCTTTGTGTCTGTGTAGTCTCTCTGCTGATGGCGCCATCACAGCAAGTCAGGATTCTCTCCACAAAGCCAGCAAGAAGAAGAGCATCAAGTCGTCCATCGGTCGTCTCTTTGGCAAAAAGGAGAAGGGAAGGATCGGTGCGCCTGGACGTGAATCTGCCTCTCTGGGTGCGTCAATAGACTGTTCTGCCATTATGCATTTGAACCATTTCTGTGTTGAAGAGACTAAATAATGTGTCTTGTAACTCAGCACTTATTGACAACAGGGCTGGTTGATAGAAGTGTTTCTTATTGCTGTTCAACTCTGACCGTTCCAGCCTCCACACCCTCTGATGACCTGGGCTCCGCCGACCCCTTGGGCCTGGCCAAACTTGGGACTGGAACAGTGGAGAAAGACCGTCGCAGCAAGAAAAAGTGAGATCAGCCACCTTTTATGAAACCTTTTGCAGCCTAGAACGGTGGGCCTCTAGTGGGCGGTGGGCCTTTAGTGAGCCTCTAGTGAGCGGTGGGCCTCTAGTGAGCAGTGAGCCTCTAGTGAGCAGTGGGCCTCAAGTGAGCGGTGGGCCTCTAGTGACCAGTGGGCCTCTAGTGGGCAGTGGGCCTCTAGTGGGCAGTGGGCCTCTAGTGGGCAGTGAGCCTCTAGTGAGCAGTGAGCCTCTAGTGACCAGTGGGCCTCTAGTGAGCAGTGAGCCTCTAGTGGGCAGTGGGCCTCTAGTGAGCAGTGAGCCTCTAGTGAGCACTGCGTCTCTAGTGAGCAGTGGGCCTCTAGTGACCAGTGGGCCTCTAGTGAGCAGTGAGCCTCTAGTGGGCAGTGGGCCTCTAGTGAGCAGTGAGCCTCTAGTGAGCAGTGGGCCTCTAGTGAGCAGTGAGCCTCTAGTGGGCAGTGGGCCTCTAGTGACCAGTGGGCCTCTAGTGAGCAGTGAGCCTTTAGTGGGCAGTGGGCCTCTAGTGACCGGTGGGCCTCTAGTGAGCAGTGAGCCTCTAGTGACCAGTGGGCCTCTAGTGAGCGGTGGGCCTCTAGTGAGCAGTGGGCCTCTAGTGAGCAGTGGGCCTCTAGTGGGCCTCTAGTGAGCAGTGGGCCTCTAGTGAGCAGTGGGCCTCTAGTGGGCAGTGGGCCTCTAGTGAGCAGTTGGCCTCTAGTGAGCAGTGGGCCTCTAGTGGGCCTCTAGTGAGCGGTGAGCCTCTAGTGACCAGTGGGCCTCTAGTGAGTGGTGGACCTCTAGTGAGCGGTGGGCCTCTAGTGAGCGGTGGGCCTCTAGTGAGCAGTGAGCCTCTAGTGACCAGTGGGCCTCTAGTGAGCGGTGGGCCTCTAGTGACCAGTGGGCCTCTAGTGAGCGGTGGACCTCTAGTGAGCGGTGGGCCTCTAGTGAGCGGTGAGCCTCTAGTGACCAGTGGGCCTCTAGTGACCAGTGGGCCTCTAGTGAGCAGTGAGCCTCTAGTGGGCAGTTGGCCTCTAGTGAGCGGTGAGCCTCTAGTGACCAGTGGGCCTCTAGTGAGTGGTGGACCTCTAGTGAGTGGTGGACCTCTAGTGAGCGGTGGGCCTCTAGTGAGCGGTGGGCCTCTAGTGAGCAGTGAGCCTCTAGTGACCAGTGGGCCTCTAGTGAGCGGTGGGCCTCTAGTGAGCAGTGGGCCTCTAGTGAGCGGTGGGCCTCTAGTGAGCAGTGAGCCTCTAGTGACCAGTGGGCCTCTAGTGAGCGGTGGGCCTCTAGTGGGCAGTGGGCCTCTAGTGATCCTCTAGTGAGTGGTGGCCCTCTAGTGGGCAGTGGGCCTCTACTTTGTTTGGCTTGTGACCCCTTAAAATGAAGGCAAGCCTACTCACAAGCCTGTTCAATACGTGCAAAAACTCAACCAAATTATTGAGCTTTTTTACATTGTTTCGTTTGAAAATCAGGGAGGCCTAGAGGGCAGAGGCTGAAAACAAATGACTATTTCATGAGAGAGAGAAAAAAGCAAAATTTTGAGAAAAATCTGGAAAGAAAATAGACACGATAGTATTAGAAAAAGAAATACAGTAGAAATATTATCATATGATCATAAATCATCTCTCAAGTCCCCCGAAATTCTCGCACAACCCCCTGAGGTGTCCTGACCTGCAGGCTGAGAACCACTGGCCTAGAGAGTGTGCTGGTAAATGGTACAGTCAGGTGCGTTACAGCTGAATGGGTAGAGGATGGCACTTAGATGGCCGGGGTTAGGGATTTTGCTTCCACCTGGGGCCACCCATGACCCATGACCCATGACCCATGCCACCAATGTACTGTATACAGATGCACTCACATGAATAATGTTGTCATCATGATGTAGTTTGATGCAAATCTCCATGTATGAAGTGAGACTATGAGAAACGACTCTGTCCCCCTCCCTCTTCATCGCTCTGTCCCCCTCCCTCTTCATCGCTCTGTCCTCCTCCCTCTTCATCGCTCTGTCCTCCTCCCTCTTCATCGCTCTGTCCCCCTCCCTCTTCATCGCTCTGCCCCCCTCCCTCTACATCGCTCTGTCCCCCTCCCTCTTCATCGCTCTGCCCCCCTCCCTCTACATCGCTCTGTCCCCCTCCCTCTTCATCGCTCTGTCCCCCTCCCTCTGTCCCCCTCCCTCTTCATCGCTCTGTCCCCCTCCCTCTTCATCGCTCTGTCCCCCTCCCTCTTCATCGCTCTGTCCCCCTCCCTCTTCATCCCTCTGTCCCCCTCCCTCTTCATCGCTCTGTCCCCCTCCCTCTTCATCGCTCTGTCCCCCTCCCTCTTCATCGCTCTGTCCCCCTCCCTCTTCATCGCTCTGTCCCCCTCCCTCTTCATTGCTCTGTCCCCCTCCCTCTTCATCGCTCTGTCCCCCTCCTCCCTCTTCATCGCTCTGTCCCCCTCCCTCTTCATCGCTCTGTCCCCCTCCCTCTTCATCGTTCTGTCCCCCTCCTCCCTCTTCATCGCTCTGTGCTCTCCCTCTTCATCGCTCTGTCCCCCTCCCTCTTCATCGCTCTGTCCCCCTCCCTCTTCATCGCTCTCTGCTCTCCCTCTTCATCGCTCTGTGCTCTCCCTCCCAGGCATGACCTGTTAGAGGAGGCCTGCCGTCAAGGACTTCCCTTCGCCTCATGGGACGGTCCTACCGTTGTCACATGGCTCGAGGTACAGAATGGCACAGCAGGCATACTCACTGCTTAGCATCAACATACTCACTGCTTAGCATCAGACATACTCACTGCTTAGAATCAACATACTCACTGCTTAGCATCAGACATACTCACTGCTTAGCATCAGACATACTCACTGCTTAGCATCAGCATACTCACTGCTTAGCATCAGACATACTCACTGCTTAGCATCAGACATACTCACTGCTTAGCATCAGCATACTCACTGCTTAGCATCAGACATACTCACTGCTTAGCATCAGCATACTCACTGCTTAGCATCAGACATACTCACTGCTTAGCATCAGACATACTCACTGCTTAGCATCAGACATACTCACTGCTTAGCATCAGACATACTCACTGCTTAGCATCAGACATACTCACTGCTTAGCATCAGATATACTCACTGCTTAGCATCAGATATACTCACTGCTTAGCATCAACATACTCACTGCTTAGCATCAGACATACTCACTGCTTAGCATCAACATACTCACTGCTTAGCATCAGACATACTCACTGCTTAGCATCAGATATACTCACTGCTTAGCATCAGACATACTCACTGCTTAGCATCAGCATACTCACTGCTTAGCATGAGACATACTCACTGCTTAGCATGAGACATACTCACTGCTTAGCATCAGCATACTTACTGCTTAGCATCAGCATACTCACTGCTTAGCATCAGCATACTCACTGCTTAGCATCAGACATACTCACTGCTTAGCATCAGATATACTCACTGCTTAGCATCAGCATACTCACTGCTTAGCATGAGACATACTCACTGCTTAGCATCAGACATACTCACTGCTTAGCATCAGACATACTCACTGCTTAGCATCAGCATACTCACTGCTTAGCATCAGACATACTCACTGCTTAGCATCAGACATACTCACTGCTTAGCATCAGCATACTCACTGCTTAGCATCAGACATACTCACTGCTTAGCATCAGCATACTCACTGCTTAGCATCAGACATACTCACTGCTTAGCATCAGCATACTCACTGCTTAGCATCAGACATACTCACTGCTTAGCATCAGCATACTCACTGCTTAGCATCAGACATACTCACTGCTTAGCATCAGACATACTCACTGCTTAGCATCAGCATACTCACTGCTTAGCATCAGACATACTCCCTGCTTAGCATCAGCATACTCACTGCTTAGCATCAGACATACTCACTGCTTAGCATCAGATATACTCACTGCTTAGCATCAGATATACTCACTGCTTAGCATCAGATATACTCACTGCTTAGCATCAGATATACTCACTGCTTAGCATCAGACATACTCACTGCTTAGCATCAACATACTCACTGCTTAGCATCAACATACTCACTGCTTAGCATCAACATACTCACTGCTTAGCATCAGGCATACTCACTGCTTAGCATCAGGCATACTCACTGCTTAGCATCAGCATACTCACTGCTTAGCATCAGCATACTCACTGCTTAGCATCAGCATACTCACTGCTTAGCATCAGACATACTCACTGCTTAGCATCAGACATACTCACTGCTTAGCATCAGACATACTCACTGCTTAGCATCAGACATACTCACTGCTTAGCATCAGACATACTCACTGCTTAGCATCAGATATACTCACTGCTTAGCATCAGACATACTCACTGCTTAGCGTCAGCTCAGCTCAGCTTCGTCTAATGCGAGGTGCTCTGTATCGTTCCTCTTCCTCCCAGCTGTGGGTGGGCATGCCAGCGTGGTATGTGGCGGCGTGCCGGGCCAACGTGAAGAGCGGCGCCATCATGGCCAACTTGTCAGACACAGAGATCCAGAGAGAGATCGGCATCAGCAACCCTCTGCACAGGCTCAAACTCCGCCTGGCCATCCAGGAAATGGTCTCCCTCACTAGTCCCTCTGCGCCCGCAAGCACTCGCTCTGTAAGGCTCAGTGCAAAACATGGCCACACAGTCATAGAGACACAAACACACACACCCACACATTATGACACTAATATTCATATTGCATTTGTTTGCCTTCTTTACAGTCGACCAGTAATATTTGGATGACACATGCCGAGATGGAATCCCTCACTGCTGCTACCAAACCAGTACGTTTTTCCCCTCTGCTATATCAAATATAAAGCAAATTCAGTATTTTAGGATGCAGACACATTTTATGAACAGCCATGGCTGCCGAACAAATTTAATTTAAAACGGTCATGTTATTAGCAGTCATGTTCTGACGCAAACCCTATTGCTCTGTGCTCCTACATATTTAATCATTTGGCATTTTAATATTTGAGCAATATTATCAAAGTTCTCACATTGATGAACTGTCTTCCTTTTCTTTGTCTCTGATTAGGCATGTATGGCTACACCTTTCCCCTACTATTCCCTCAAAGTCTGTTGTGACGTAGTGGTTTTCCAACTAATTCTCACTCACTAACAAAACTATTCCTCCTTCTGCCTCTTCCTCTCCTCTCCATTCCCTGCGGCGGACACCCATTTCTGATAAAACACACATACACGCACGCATGCCCACACACACACACATACACACACACACACACACGCACATGCGCACACACACACACACACACACACACACACACACACACACACACACACACACACACACACACACACACTCACCCTGGTGATCTCCCCCTCTTTCCAACTCCCTGTCCCTTTTCTCTTTCTTTTCTTCTTCGCCTGAACCCCCAAGGAGCAGAAGGAGTTCAGCTGGGACCAGGTGAGTTGCAGTCATACACAGATGATGTCAGTATGATTTTAAACGGCAGCGCAATATGATTTGATATTCATTTACATAAAGGCTAAACCATTCCCATTTGGGATTAAGAGGAGGGCAGATTTATGACTCTTTGAAATAGGATTTGAAGGTGAATGCGTTCGGTCACACCTGGTTGATATAATATACAGTATATATAATGACTAATGAGTTCTGTATACACTTAGAAGATAAGCAAAGCCTCAAAAGATGCACAAAGCTCCTCTATGAAGGCAAATATGCTAATTCAACCTTTACTAAATTAATATCTCTATATTAATACCTCTATATAATAATATCTCAGATACTGAATTTAAGAGTTAAAAAAAAATCTTCATTCAGATACCAATTATTTTAGGATTGGCAGGTTGTAAACTCTTAAATTCTGTCTTTCCCTCACTTATCATCTGTGTTCTTTCCCTCTATTCATCTCTTTCTCCATCCCACCTTCCCCCTCCAGATCCTGGCCTACGGGGACATGAACCATGAGTGGGTGGGAAACGAATGGCTGCCCAGCCTGGGTCTGCCTCAGTACCGCTCCTACTTCATGGAGTCGCTGGTGGACGCCCGCATGCTTGATCACCTGACCAAGAAAGAGCTGAGGGGCCAGCTTAAGATGGTGGACAGCTTCCACAGGTCAGAGTGAGAGGTTCACTCAGCGTTTGGGCGTTCTTCTTCTCCTTTGCACCCTCTACAGTGGTTCTCACAGCACCCCTAGGGGTCCTTGAGGGGGTTCCAGGGCGTCCCCAGCAAAAAGGGGACTAATTTATTTACACTATAATTCCATCCATAAATAACGTAATGACATAATGTATGACGATTTTGCTCATGGATTTCATACACTTTCTGTAATAAAACATCTAAAAGCAAAAATCGTATCAGATGGGGGACCCTGGGACAAAATCTTATCAAATGGGTGTCCGTGGTCTAATATACCCTTTTCACAGCAGCCATTTTGCCAGTATTGTGTCATAAGGCTAAACACAGGTGCAACCAATAACATTAACTCATTGAGTGCCATGGACGAACATGTTCGTCATTTCGTTTAGTAACGTAGAGTGCCAAGGACGAACATGTTCGTCAATTGCGTTTTTTGACGGGGGGATGTCGATCTAAGCCTCTTACATCGCCTCTTACAATATGGGAGCTATTGAATGTGTCTAACCTATTTTACAGAACCCTTAGGTGGCGACAGTGCTCTCCAGATTAGACAAAGGCCAGGAGAAAAGAGAGAAGAAGTCATGAGGAAACGGAAATCGCATCGATATGCTTGAAGCATAACGTTAGCTGTGCCTGTGAACAGCAGTCATCTGCTGCCACAATTGAGCCCCATCCGTGTCCGCTGCGATAGCCCATCCATATGATTTAGTTGCCGACACGGCGACACCAGCGTCTTTCTGAAAAGTTACATTATTCTCAGCTGGGAGCCGGGGACACGCTGTAAAAAAGCGGGGGGATGCAGCGGACTTTTCAGTGCAGATCAAACTCAGAGCAAACCGCAGCAGAGACACTCCTCCCACCACGGAGGAGGAGGAGGAGGGGGGTGGGGCACGCAGGGCACTACAGCATACAACCATTGACAGTACACACAGACCCAGGCAGCAGCAGGCTCGATGCATAGAGAGCAAACAAGCTAGAATAGGCTATCTGATGCCCACCAGCAGTAAATCAAGACCAGCAAGAAGGTGTAGGGTCTGCGCACGCAGGGGCCAGCGCTGCTGGTTGCAGCTAAAAAATATTATTTGGCCAAACAAAATTCCTTTGTTTTCACTCTTTTATTGAAGGAAATTATTTTTGAGGTGTCATTATATCAGAAAATATTAGCTTCAGAGTCAATGATGTGCTTGAAATGTTTAATTTCACAAAAGGCTCATTATCTCAGCTTCTAGAAAAAAATTGCTGTTTTTGGTTAAATCAAGCTATCTTCTCCGGCTCATAACTAAAGAACGGAAAATGGGATCAATAAACTTTTTTTTGCAGATGATAGAAGAGAGTCTCCTCGTTCTTTGTCCATGTTCGGTGTTTACATAGTAATATCACACAATATTCTGTGGGCCTCGAGAAATCACTGAAAACGCTCTGAAACTCGCACTGGGAGCGTCCGTTCTCCAAAAGTGGCTGGCACTCAATGAGTTAATAAGGGCCCCAGCACTGGAACACCTAAATGGAATGGAAGTGGGAAACCATAATTAATGCTTTCTTTACACCTGTGTTTACCCTGCCTTTGAGACACAACATGACTGCTGTGAAAAGGGTCTCATTGTGTCAGTTTAGGGGTCCTTGATGTGAAAAAGTTTGCAAATCACTGCTCTACATCACTATGTTTTTTTCCCAGGCTGCTGTCAGTTTGCATGAAAACAAATTGAGCAAAATGTGTCTTTCTGGTTTACAGGGTGAGTCTCCATTATGGTATCATGTGTTTGAAGCGCTTGAACTACGACCGGAAGGAGCTGGAGAGGAGGAGGGATGAGAGTCAGCATCAGAGCCAAGGTGAGGGAACCTCCTCTGTAAATACCACCTTCGAAATGGAATATCTTTGAATAGAGTCGTAATGTACAGTACCTTTCTGGGAGGCAGTAGCTCAGGAGGTAGAGCTGTCGCCTGGGAAGCGGAAGGTTCCCGGTTCGAGGCTGGCTCCTCCCGGTAGCGTGTCGAAGTGTCCTTGAGCAAGACACTGAACCACTAACTGCTCCCGACGAGCAGTTAGCGCCTTGCGTGGCTGCAGGCGCCGTGAATGTGAGGTATTCACGCTTAGTCGATAGACTATATGAAATGCACTCTATAAATAGTCCATTTACCATGGACATCTGTTTTCATTCACTTTCCCACAAGAAATGTTGGTGGTAACTCCCCTTCTCTGCCCCTCTCTGCAGATGTGATGGTATGGTCCAATGAGCGTGTGATGTGTTGGGTGCAGACTATTGGGCTGAAGGAGTTTGCAGACAACCTATTAGAAAGCGGGGTCCATGGGGCCCTGCTGGCACTAGACGACACCTTTGATTACACTGACCTGGCCCTCCTGATGCAGATACCCAATCAGAACACGCAGGTACCCTCCACCTTTACTGGCAACTGGGACACACCGAATTTGGCCACTCAACATCCTAACAGAGGACTTATCTCACTGTTGTCAGAAATTCACATTACCATACCCTGCTGTTTTCCTATAGTGCCAAGATCATCCTAATGTTCTTAATTACCTTAATTATGATATTAAAACACTCTTCTCTTCTCCTCTCTTCGTCTATCTATCTCAGGCAAGACAGCTCCTAGAGAAGGAGTACAACGCACTCATCTCCATGGGAACAGAGAGGAGGCCAGACGAGGTGAGACAAAGCAGACTGTCAGTAGAAAATCAATCAAGATCATCACTCCTGCCACAGCACAGGAGCGTGCGTTGTCTTTTAGCACGCTAACACCATCTTCTTGACAATAGGACCTTTGATCCACATTTTTCAGTTTTGCCATTTGTTAAAATTGGGACATGAAAGGATAATAAATAAATAAAATATCTCTTCTTCATACAGCCTTTGCAGTATGATGTGTTTAAAGCTCATGTGCCCCTGCTGGTAAATTGTTGACAAAATGGTTCAGCTGCTGTTTAAACCACTGCTAATTGTTTACTTACCGCATGTAAAATGAAAACTGCAACAGAGGCATTATTGGCACAACAAACTTTGCTTTGGCTAATAGTACTTTTTAAATACTAATCATCCACAATGAACAGGACAGATCTGTTATGAGATGTATATAAAATACTCTACTTTGACTAATAATTTGTGTCTTGATATGGTTTTTACACAAAAAAAAGTTGAATTATCTTGTTAAAATCCTTCAAATGACTTCCCCTAACAATATGCAATTGTTGTTGCTTTTTAGGACAGGGATTGGCTCCAAATATTTGTGATGTAACAAATCCTGCTTGTGGGAAATCGCCTTTTCAGTGAGCACAGAGAAACTTTCCACTTTCAGCAGACGATTGTGGAAACAGCCTTCTAGTGTCAAACTCTGCAGCACAGACATCATTCTGCACAGACAAGCTCAGACATCTAACTGAAGGAAGGAGAAGAAAGAGTGGAGGGGGGTGTTTAACATTGTTGCTCTGTCTGTGCAGGATGGCACCAAAACTTTTACACGCTCCCCGTCATGGAGGAAGATGTTCCGGGAGAAGGACCTCCGGGGCGTGACCTCCGACTCCTCAGAAACGTTACCTGCCAACTTCCGTGCCTCCGCCATCTCTACCCCTTCTGTCACCCTGAGGAAAGTCCAGAGTGAAGGTGAGGACCTCCTTTCGGACTCTTCCGGGTATGACGTGATCGTCACGTGATCGTCTCCCCTACAAGAGTCCCTTATCCGTACATAGACTTGCCTGCGACTCTCGCTCTCAAGCTGTCTAAATCAGCGATACGCACGTAGTTACAAGTGTCACAGAAACATTTCAAAGCCACCTAAAAGTGTTCACCAAATATTCCATCTGATTTTGAACCCTTTGCGGCAAATCCTTTTATAGAGACACTGCATGAAATAGGCCACGCCCATCACGGGGAAAAAGCTCCGTTCATTTCCACACACCAGTGTCATTTTCCTTGAATTAAACATAGCTAAAAGCTGTTGTGTGGTGGGGCTGCGCAGACAACGAATGTAAGAAATCGCCAGTTAAAGTTTTTTTGTACTTTGCAAAACAAGGAAGCCATTGAGAATTGGCGAGAAGAAAAATGTGGATCTAGCTGTCAAGGAAGTAAGTTGGAGTGTTCATCTTCCGTATATACGATCTTTTTGTGCAACACGCAACCATGCACGTGACATAGGAGAACGCCAGAATTGGAGGGGGGGTTTCCGTTTTCCCCGTCTTGGGCATGGCTTCTGAATGATGACGCGTTACGCAGTGTCTCTATGGCTGCCTACACAGGGATAGAGTTGTTTCTTCCTGTTGAAACATCTTTGAGAAAACCAGATGTGCAATGTGTGTGTGTGTGTGTGTGTGTGTGTGTGTGTGTGTGTGTGTGTGTGTGTGTGTGTGTGTGTGTGTGTGTGTGTGTGTGCGTGTGTGTGTGTGTGTGTGTGTGTACTGGCTGCAGTTTCGTGTTGTTAATTTATTGACACTCCACACCAGCGGCGGCTGCATGACGATAGTGGTGACAAAGACAACAACAAGAATAGCTGCAGTGAAAGAGTGACACAGACAGCTGGGAGAACACGAGGATCTAGAAGACGTTTGTTCCGTCATGAAGCGTAGCCGGAACATGATTCATTTTGAAAGAGCTGACCACAAGATATGAGTAAAGACAGGCGGTAAACTGTTGATCTGTAGTTCCATGCACACTTTGATTTGTTCTCCTCCTCTTTGTCAGTGAACTCTGGTCCGAGGGGCGAGTCGGCATCCGTGAGAACATATTCCTGCTAAAAGATAAGCACACCAGGTGAGAGAAGCGTCCACACTGACTGATTTTCCCTTTGCCATGCCTAGCTAAAAATAGCGGAGCTAAAAAGCTAGTGTGATTATATGTGCTTTTTTAATTTCATTTTGTAGAACCCCACCTCCATCCTAACCCAAGGAAGGAGGGGAAAAAAAACATTTTTAAAGAAAAAAAACTAAGAAAAGAGGATCAACATCAAAATGGACGCAAGAAGATGACCAACAATATTTGAGCCGGGTGTTGCGAAGAATCAAAGACATTGAATGAATGATTTCTGAAAAGATGTTAAAATAGAGTGAGTGAAAATCTGTTTGCCCATCTGTTTCTCTCTCTCTCTCTCTGTCTCTCTGTCTCTCTCTCGCTCCATCCACAATTGTGGCATGATGCTGTTTGATGCTGTAGAAAGTAACTCCATCGCCTATTGTGTGTCTTCAGTTTTGAGTGTGAAATGGCAATATTGACACAATGAATCCTTAGTTTTTAATTGGAAAATGCATTCCTGTTCTGAATGCCCACCCCCCACCAACGCACACACACACACACACACACACACACACACACACACACACACACACACACACACGCACACACACACACCCTCAGTTGATCTTACAACCATGATTTAGATTGATAAGAGAACATACGCTGCCTAGTAAGCTCTCAATACAGTACAGTACATCAACAGGTAGTGGGAGAATAGTGTCGAGTGTACACATGGGAAAAGAAATGTATGTTCTTAAGCCATAACAGACATTATGAGATGCACAAATGTGAATAGGACAGACAACGGGACAATTAGCAAAGTGCATTATGACAAAATCCTGTTCAAAAAAAAAAGTGAAGCGTTTGTGTTATGCATGCCAAAATCAACATGTTAGAGTGAACGTCATGATACCACTCATCTAATGATGTGAAAGCTTGGGTAAGGAATTTGTAAAATGTGTGTATTTTATTTCTATCATTTTTTTTTATGGAAACTGCTATTGTATGTATGTACTGTGTGTGTGTGTGTGTGTGTGTGTGTGTGTGTGTGTGTGTGTGTGTGTGTGTGTGTGTGTGTGTGTGTGTGTGTGTGTGTGTGTGTGTGTGTTTGTGTGCGTGCGTGCGTGCGTGTGTGTATGTATTGAACTATATGTTCATTTCATACTTAGTTAAGACTGACTGTAATTTCATTTTAGGTTGGAAAAAGTAAATATGTTTTAAATTATGGACATTTAAGATATGCTACTTGTATGTGTACATTTTGGAAAACAAATTGTGTTATGATTTAAATTCATATTATTAATGGAGAGTAGTGATGATAATTGAGTATACTGTAATATGATAATAATGATAATGATTGTAAAAGCTGTAATTAAAAAAGATATCTGTAAAATGCTATTCAAGGATTTATTATTATTATTATTATGCCATTTCCCCCTCCAAAACAAATGCTGTTAGACACATGCTATTGTCCTATCATAATGTGTTGAATGTTCAAACCTTCTACTTAGTAAGTCTAGAGTAGACAAACCCTTACTCATCTTCATCTTAAACGTTTTGGCTGAACCAAGGGTGAACTTGACCACTGGAGATGGTCCAAGAATTTTTGGAAGAAGACGAACAACAATACTAACGGGAAGTTTTCTGGCTCTAATGCCTGCTCAGTGCTCACAACCCCCGTCACATGCAGACTGTGTACGCAGAGTGGTGAACAGTTCAACCCCCGTCACATGCAGACTGTGTACGCAGAGCGGTGAACAGTTCACTTCAACCCCCATCACATGCAGACTGTGTACGCAGAGTGGTGAACAGTTCAACCCCCATCACATGCAGACTGTGTACGCAGAGTGGTGAACAGTTCACTTCAACCCCCATCACATGCAGACTGTGTACGCAGAGTGGTGAACAGTTCACTTCAACCCCCATCACATGCAGACTGTGTACACAGAGTGGTGAACAGTTCACTTCAACCCCCGTCACATGCAGACTGTATACGCAGAGTGGTGAACAGTTCAGTTCAACTCCCGTCACATGCAGACTGTATACGCAGAGTGGTGAACAGTTCACTTCAACCCCCGTCACATGCAGGCTGTGTACACAGAGTGGTGAACAGTTCACTTCAACCCCCGTCACATGCAGGCTGTATACGCAGAGTGGTGAACAGTTCAACCCCCGTCACATGCAGGCTGTATACGCAGAGTGGTGAACAGTTCAACCCCCGTCACATGCAGGCTGTATACGCAGAGTGGTGAACAGTTCAACCCCTGTCACATGCAGGCTGTATACGCAGAGTGGTGAACAGTTCAACCCCCGTCACATGCAGGCTGTGTACGCAGAGTGGTGAACAGTTCAACCCCCGTCACATGCAGGCTGTGTACGCAGAGTGGTGAACAGTTCAACCCCCGTCACATGCAGGCTGTATACGCAGAGCGGTGAACAGTTCAACCCCCGTCACATGCAGGCTGTGTACGCAGAGTGGTGAACAGTTCAACCCCCGTCACATGCAGGCTGTGTACGCAGAGTGGTGAACAGTTCAACCCCCGTCACATGCAGGCTGTGTACGCAGAGTGGTGAACAGTTCAACCCCCGTCACATGCAGACTGTGTACGCAGAGTGGTGAAGAGTTCAACCCCCGTCACATGCAGACTGTGTACGCAGAGTGGTGAACAGTTCAACCCCCGTCACATGCAGACTGTATACGCAGAGTGGTGAACAGTTCAACCCCCGTCACATGCAGGCTGTGTACGCAGAGTGGTGAACAGGTCAGTTCAACCCCCGTCACATGCAGACTGTATACGCAGAGTGGTGAACAGTTCAACCCCCGTCACATGCAGGCTGTATACGCAGAGTGGTGAACAGTTCAACCCCCGTCACATGCAGGCTGTATACGCAGAGTGGTGAACAGTTCAACCCCCGTCACATGCAGGCTGTGTACGCAGAGTGGTGAACAGTTCAACCCCCGTCACATGCAGACTGTATATGCAGAGTGGTGAACAGTTCAACCCCCGTCACATGCAGGCTGTATATGCAGAGTGGTGAACAGTTCAACCCCCGTCACATGCAGGCTGTGTACGCAGAGTGGTGAACAGTTCAACCCCCGTCACATGCAGACTGTATATGCAGAGTGGTGAACAGTTCAACCCCCGTCACATGCAGGCTGTATACGCAGAGTGGTGAACAGTTCAACCCCCGTCACATGCAGGCTGTATACGCAGAGTGGTGAACAGTTCAACCCCCGTCACATGCAGGCTGCCAAAGAAAAAGTGAAAACAATAATTTATTAAAATAACTGCACAGCACAAACTACATTAAACCAAAGAACGGAATTGAGACTGAATTGATTTTTCACAGCAGCCATTTTGTGTCTGAAAGGCAGGGTAAAGACAGGTGCAACCAAAACATTAATGTTAGGTATTAATTTAGGTATTCCAGTGCTGGGGCCCTCATTAATGTTTTTGTTGCACCTGTGTTTATCCTGCCTTTCAGACACAAAATGGCTGCTCTGATGGTCGCAAGCTTGTTGAGTACAGTGGGCCTATCTAATACATACGTATTGTTCAAGGGATGACAACATGATAAGTGTGTGTACCACTACCTGTGAGTGAGTGAGTGAGTGAGTGAGTAGGTGAGTGAGTGAGTGAGTGAGTGAGTGAGTGAGTGAATTAATTCTTTATTTTCTTCTCATGCCACATACAATGACAAGTCAGCAATGACAGCTATACAGCTTAGCACAGTCTCTCATGATCTAGTTAGCATTCAGTAAAAATTGCTAAAACGCTACATCCAAAATTCATTCTCTTCAAATATTTTGTTGTCTTTTTGTTTATGTGTGGGGTAACACACATAAACAAAAAGACAACAAATATTCACCTTATGTTCCAACGCAGGGGTCAGCCAATCAGTTCCTATTGTGTTGACACTTCCTGTGACAGTACAGCACTTCCAGAGAAGAGTTCCGACATCTCCATTCACTCCAATGGACCAGTTTTTTTTCCAGGAAGTAGAAAGTGGAACTCTTGAGTAAAAAAAGCAGCACTGTCAAGTTGCGTGTGTGTGTGTGTGTGTGTGTGTGTGTGTGTGTGTGTGTGTGTGTGTGTGTGTGTGTGTGTGTGTGTGTGTGTGTGTATGTGTGTGTGTGTGTGTGTGTGTGTGTGTGTGTGTGTGTGTGTGTGTGTGTGTGTGTGTGTGTGTGTGTGTGTGATATGGTTTGGCCCCGGAAAGAAAGAGAAAGGGTCATGGTGGGTAGGGGGCAATTCCCTCTCCTGTTGTCAAATTGACAATTTTGTGACTCTCAGGGTCATGGGTCATTCTGGGAAACATTGAAAGGGCGGCACGGTGGCTCAGTGGTTAGCAGCACTGTCGCCTCACAGCAAGAAGGCCCGTGGGTTCAAATCTCCACCCCGGTCCTTTCTGTGTGGAGTTTGCATGTTCTGTGTGGGTTTCCTCCCACAGTTTAAAGATATGCAGTGTTGTGTAGTATTGTAATGTAACCTAGTAAATGTATGTACTGTATCTAATGTGAACAGGACACTCCTGAAAAAGAGCATTGCTCTCAGTGAGGCGCCCCTGTATAAATAAAGGTGAATTCAATTATTAAATGAAAAGGATGTTTAAGGGTCCATTCGTCTGACTGCAGGAGGCCTGCTTCTCCAATTAGAGCTCAATCAAGCACTTCATATATGTTTGGTCTGCTGCTCATTATGATGCAGCTATCAAGGAAGTGCATTTTAGAAATTAGCATCATTCAGAAGACAAGTCAAGTCAATCAGCTTTTAGCCAGAGGCAGCACTTGGATTAGCTTCTCCACTTGCGAGGGAGCGTACGTTAACTTGATCATGTGATCTGCCAGAAACACTCACATGTACATGTTGTGACTCGTGTACTTAGTCATTTTCTATGTAAATCCATAGCGAGAACTAACAAAGAGGGTCCCAAGAGGGTTCACTCTGTGACCAAAGTTACTTCCTTGTTTGCTCGAGGAGCACCATAGGTACAACAGAGCAATATTGGACCCTTATTAGAAGTGGGATATTGGTAGCCTGGGTAAACCCATCCCCCACGTGACCTGCTCTCAGACCTGTTCTCAGTCACCTAGTGACTGGGAACTGAGAGAGCAGGTCACGTGGGGGCTGGGTTTACCTAGGCTAGGATATTGGCTGGTCCGATCTGTTGTCCTCCCTGACCAAACATGCTTTGATTATTTGTATCATCAGTCTGTAAAACCTGCAGTGCAACCAACAGACCTCAAATCATTTGCTCCATTTGGCTTTCAGTTGACAGTTTTTCAAGTAAACGCCTTCAAAAAGCCTTATTGGTCCAGAAGACCAGACTTTGGTTTAACTGCAGGACTCACAGGTGAAGTTTCTATTGGGCGAGTTTATCATACATCAACCTGCCAACAGCTTATCGATGCACTGCTTGTCTGATTAAAACAAGGACGAGGACCACGTGCGTCATGTAGCATCCAGGCGACCTCATGCAGCACAAGCCCATTCAAAGAAACTACATCTTCAACAGCCATAGTTTGGCAGATTTAAAGATGTTTTCGATATCTTCAACCTCTGGCAGATGTTCAGCTGTGTAACACTGGAACAGAACCATCGCCAATGACGCCAAGGCAACGACAGAACATACGCAGAACTTCTCAACAGAATCCGTTTCAGAGAAAAACATGAGGACCTTCTTAATGAAGACTTGGCCCTCTTATAGTCAAGAGTCAAAATACCTGATGAGGATGAAACCACCAAAATATTTGGCATGACATCAACACGGATGACATCATCACTGATGACATCATCACCGTTATCCGTTTCTGACTGAATGAATGAATGACTCACCCCAAAAAGCCGTCTCTTGACCACGCGCAGCTGCGCATGTGGTAAAAAAATAAAACGTATGAGAACCAGGCCTCCTGCAGCCAGACAAATGAGCCCTGCTTAAACATCCTTTTGATGTTTCCCAGAATGACCCATCACAAAAGTGTCCCTTTCCGGGGCCTTATGTGCAAACCATATCACACAGACACACACACAGACACACACACACACACATGCACACGCACACACAAACACAAACACGCACACATGCACGCACACAAACACGCACAAAAAAGATAAACACAACTGTTCCTAACATCGGAAGTGAGTCACAATTTACTGTTGCAGTTGTGAAATGTGTATATTTTGAAGAAGTGGAAATTCGGAAAATACTCCCCCGTCTCCCTGGGTTACTGTAAGTTGATTGGTGTGAACATGAGTAAGCACTTTTACCAATATTTATCAAGGCAGACCATCAAAATCATTGTCTTTTTATTATAGATCTATTGAATGCAATGATGGAAATCTGCATTTTGGACTAAATTATAATACCGGTATATTATTTACACAATATTATGTACAGTATATTGCTTGTATAGGAAAATGTTCACAGCCATTTAGGAGAACACAAAATTCTCCCATGAGAATTTTATTATTCTGTTAAGTCAGAGAATCTATACTCAAAATGTATAACGATATATTTCTTATACATAACCAGTCCAGAATGATGTTCAACTACTTGTTAGAAGTGGAGTAACAGTGGCAATACCCAAACTCACTGTGTGACATATGTTTGGTTTCACTCTATTAATTGGTTTGTATACATTTTTCCGAAGAGCACTTGAGGCGCTGATGGACTTAACAGTATACGTAGAATTGAGGAAAGACTTGTATAATTTACTGGACCAGGAAGAAGCCCATACATAGAATGTGTCTAGGACCTCCTTCTCTGTGGCCCCCACACACTCCTTTATAAGGGCCCAGACTTTGGCCCGAGTTAGAATTTGATCAAGCAGGCAACTGTATATTTCTTGTCTATTTATTCATACGCTATTTATTTTGTATTTATTATTTATATTATTTACTTTTTCTTTATCTGGAATTTGACTCAGTCTCCTCTTCTCAATGGCCATGTTTCCACACACTTGCTTCTCTTTCTTCTCTGCCTTTCTCTTCATCATTCGTCTAACTTTCTCTCGATCATTTTACATCGCCGACTCCAGCCCAATTTTGGCCTTGAGCGATCAAGTCAGAGAGAGGCACCTCTACACAGGTATACTCATAACTAAACAATGTGTCGGGTCTGAATAATATTATATTCATAACTAACAATGTCTTATGTCAATGTCATTCAGTCTGAATGATATTGACGAGATGATGTTCTCGCTCAAATACTTTGACGTCTTCTTCTTTTGTTGCAGAGAATCACAGGAGAGGGATGTATCTGGAGATGAGCGCAGACGGGAGAGTTTCAGGAGGTGCTGCTCAGACTCTCCACAGTGAGTGTTTGGCAGACAAGTCAGAGGACATACTTGGATGCCATTCAACTCCTTTCCCTCCTTTAGAATGTGCATATTCTGCAGTACATTGATGTCGATCGAATGTGGTCTATTATATTATATATAAAAAGTTAACAGTTAGACAGAAGCCCCTTGTTTTTTTTGTTTTTTATTTGGGAGTGGGGGGTGGGGGGGGGGGGGTGACATGTGGTCCTGGGCTGGCATCTCTCATTTGAATGCAGCAAAGACTGTTTGCTATACAGGATCGACTTTTGGAGCAAAGTGGCTTTCGATTGGTTTATTTCTGTTCTGTGTTTCCAGGTGTGCTGGAGCTGAGATCAGTTGGTTTATTTCTGTTCTGTGTTTCCAGGTGTGCTGGAGCTGAGATCAGTTGAACGCGGCCAGACAGTCATCAAGGGCCTGTCATCGTCTCTCTATCTCTGTGTGGACAGTGGAGGCCATTTGAGAGGACAGGTAAGCACTGCGTCGGCCCTCCCACTCTCCTGGCCTTGTCTGGCAGGAGCCTGGTTGGGGTCTTTGGGGGCACCTGGGCCAGGTGTACTCTTTGGCCTTTAAAAGCCTTCAGACCACACGTTTTTGTTCTGTTCTTTTATTTGATCTAGTAGTTTATGTTGTTGTTGTACACTCCTTAGTGTTTTAACTTTTACTTTGGCTTATGACTCCTTTCTTACTTCCTTGAGCTGGGTTGTAATATAGGAGGAGTCGTATGCCCAAGTAAAAGTTAAATCAATAACTTAAAACTAAGGGTAAATCATTTAACTAGACAACACAAACTACATTAAACAGAACAAAAGACAAAAAGGTGCATCGGTGTGAGAGAGACACTGAATGTCTAAAGGTTTTAAAGGCCAAAGAGCACACTGGGCCCAGGTGCACCCAATCAGCCTAAGGACCCCATCCAGACTCCTGCAACATAGGCCCAGGAAAGTGGGAGGGTCATCACACTACAATACCCTAAACCAGTGGTAATCACGGTGGGGTCCGGAGTACCACTAGGGGTCCTTGAGGGGGTTACAGGGGTCAACGCATTGTTTAACTTCACCAGTATTTAAATAACAAGAAGTTAGCACGATTAGGGAATGCTTCTGAGAGGCAATATATCCCCTCAAGTCAAGAACTGTCACTAATGTGGACTAAAATAGGTCCTTGATATGAAACAAGTATAGACAGATCCTGTAATATAGCCTATATATATATATATATACAAATCCAAAAAGAAAGTCAACCACATGTTGCATTGTGATTTTCAGAGGCACTACACAGCGGCTGACTGCACCTTCAGAGAGCTGCTGCTGGCAGATGGATACACCCGTTTCCTGTCTACGCACCACAGGCTTCCTGTGTCGCTGGCATCAAAACATTCCCCAGACAGACACCACCTCCCCTTTACTCGATTCTTACCCCTCAGGAATACTTTGTCAGTGGAGAGTGTGTTTGAACAGCTTCCACACGCTCAAGAAAGTTTCAACATGGACTCAGACGATCCTCTAGGAATGGGCCTAAACTCTATGGTCAGTCCTCAGTTCTCAGTGGACAAGTAAAGATGAAGGAGAGACACCGGATATGAATACACTGCACAGATAAGTCTATCTGTAGATTCAAACAATCTCACTGTGTTGTCCTGGTTGAATATAGACTACTTGATCTTGATTTTAGAATCCAGTTAAATTATGGTGTTGATGTGTTGAAATTCCATTTCTGCAGTGCAGGGTGATACTAAATTGTTATTTGTTTTGTCTTCAACATTGAATACCAATGTTATTTTTCTAACTTATTTGCTATGTTTTGCATATTATTTATAAATTGAATGTCATGTGCGTATGTGAGTAAAATATGGCCTATGTTGCCAAATAATGTTGACTTGATATTAATATGCAGCTGATAGTGTTAACTTTTATAAGTGGAAAGTCCAAGGAACTTATGAATGTACTAGCCTATTCTGTATGACCAGAAAAGAAAATCACTGAATGCCATTAAACATGTAATGTGACATAAACTGTTTAGTTCAATCTGTGCACTTTTGTAGCACAGTTAAGAGTATAAATGCAAACACAGAGGCAATGATACAGCAATTTGATAATGATCACACAATAAAACAAGCCAGGAGGTCGATTCAGGAGAATATACACCTGCTGGATGGTCCTAATATTACAGTACTGCTGATCTGTCACAGCTCATAGGAGAAAAAGGTTGGGGAACATGCTTCTGAGTCTTGTATATGTGGGCAGCAGCGCTCTCTAGTGGCCAAATGGTTCACACATAACGTTCCATGCGTCACCATCCTGTTGTGGTGGAAAAGCTTATGTGTTCCAGTGAGCTTGAGACCAATGCAGTATGTAGGCGATATTTTTTTCCGGATGATGGCGAAGGCTGGAGGCACCCGCTCTGCCTGTGATTGGCCTAGAGTCAAACGTTCATCCAATCACATTCAAGACAAATAAAAAAGAAAAGATTAATGAGAATTGATCAAGGGTTATATAAAAATAGTGTCAATGCCCATTTACTCATTCAAGAGTGACATGTATTTGAATTGAAATATGTATCAGTATGTGGTGTTTGCCCAGCCCTTCATTTAGAAATGCAGCTTTATGGAGTGGGATCACGTGGAGATGGTCTTCAGAAACTTTGATGAGATTGACAGTAAGTAAACATTGTTTCAGATACATGGTGTAGTTGTGGAAAAGTGCGTGTGAGTTTGGAAGAGGAGTGCACCACTAGGTGGAGACATGCATCCATAGCAGTGTTGATTTCGTAGACGAAAACTATGAGGAAAAATGTTAGTCGACTACCTATTTTCACTGGTGAAAACTAGACTAAAAATATTAGGGAGGGACGAATTGGGAAGAGATCAAATCAGAAGAGAAGAAGAAGTTAAACATCTGTGTCTGTATTGCACATTCAAACCTTAAAACAATTCCAGAATAACAGATTAATATATCTTTACAATAAGTTTGGAAATTCTAATGAATAGTTACAGTTTTCTTTGACTAAGATGAGATGAAAATACTTAGACACTTAGTCGACGAAAACTTGACTAAATAAAATCAGGATGAGGTTGACTAAATATGATAAGAGCTTAAGAGAAAGTGGATTATAGCTCACTCAGACAAACATGTGAATGTTGTGTGATATGTAAAGGTTCTTGGTTCAATCCCAGCCTCAGGCTATTTCTTAAAAAGTACTCGCATTATAAGCTGCAGCAGTGATCCTTCTTTATCAGTAGTTTGAACACTGATAGAAATAAGCTGATGAAGGAGACTAGTCAGTTCCTGACTCTAGCTAAACTCACTGGTACAAATCTCACCTGTCTCACTCTTTATGCTCTGTGTTATTGTCAGTGTGAATACAGTGTGTAGAAATCAGAAATTTAACTCCGAACAGCTCATAGCTCAGTCGGCTGAGTGGCTGTGTCACTGTCTCTGTCTGACAGGTAGGCTGTTGGTTCGATTCCCGATGGAGGAGACATATTACAGCACTGCCCTGTCTTTAACATCACCAGCGTAGTGCCTCCTACAGGCAGATACACAGATCGACACAGCGCCTCCTACAGATCCAGAGAAATGGACACTGTGGACAGACTGCAAAGAGATCCAGACATGTCATATACACAAAGTCAGACAGATCGAATGAGGTTTTCTCAGGGCTTTAAATGACTCTTTCCTCTGGCTGTCAACATTCAAAACTGACTGAGGATCGAACCCACAACCTCAAAAGTCACTGAGGGTCAAACCCACAAGCACCAAAGAGCAATTCAACTCTCTGAAAGTATAGTCTTTATGCATCTTAAAATATGTTTTGAGTTGAATTATATTAATATGATGTGAGATTTGCCTTGCACAGAAAACCTTTTACTTTTATACTTGAGTACATTTCAGAGCCTGTACTTTTTTCCTTTTACTTGAGTAATTAAGTTGAATCAGTGCTTCTGCTTTAGCTGTCTTTTTTTTACACAAATAACTGTACGTCTACTTAATCAGAGCAACAATGTGATTAAATTTGGAATGACAAGAAAAAATTACACGTCTGTGCAATAGGCTAACTAGGCCTAAATAACTCAGATATAGGGTCTGCAATTGTAACGTTCCATATAATGAAATATCTCATGCTTGTTGATTTAATTGTGTTTTGCACCTGCTGCTCACGTTTGAGATAATTCTGGCTTGCCTGGAAAGAAGGTGGGAGCAGCTGAGTACAGTCAGCCAATCAGAGGCAGAGAGGGGCGGGTCATGCCTTCGCCTAGCCTTCGCCATCATGGGGAAAAAAATATTGCTTACTGTAGGTGCTGGGAAGGTCAGTCATGACCGTACTAGAGTCCAAAGACAAACTCAACCTGTCAGGACATTGTGATTAACAGTTGTGTTCAAGAAGCCTAAGTATATAATTGTTTTTCTCCAATTTAATGTATCACATATACCTCATAGATTAAATTAACAGTGCAATACCAAACTGTCTACTCATTTCAGAAGGGTTGTGCCAGTACAGTAGTATTGCTGTCAATGGCGTCTTGCACAGGATCTTGTGAAATCACGTTTCCTATGATAATGACACCTTTCTATTCCCCATGCAGTAATTATCTGCTCATTTGTGACTGATTACATTTTGTGGCTGTGAAGTTTACATGACTTGACAATTGATTGCTCGTTCTGTTTAAGATGGCTTACACATATTTTCTAAATTACATCTCCTGGCTGAATCAGCAATCCAAACTATATCAGCTGTACAAAATATTATGACCAAGGGGTTTATGCCAAACAATTAGAGATGTGGAAAATTGACATTTACAGCCTACATAAAAGGTTACTGTTGCAGGCGGTGCTGGAGCAGCCCGCACTGCAGCTGCTTACTTTGGACTTGTGGACTATAGACCCTTTTCATGGGGGCCATTTTGTGCCGAAAAGGCAGGGTAAACACAGGTGCAAGCAAAACACTAATGAGGGATTCCAACTCCAATGATTGGAATTTGGAAACCCTCATTAGTGTGTTGATTGCACCTGTGTTCATCCTACATTTTCAGCACAAAATGGCAGCATCTTATCCTTGTGCAATGGTAGGCCTACCTAACCTGACGCTGCCAGATGGGGGCGCCCCATCTGGCAGCGTAAGGTTAGGTAGGCCTACCAGGGTAAGTTTATTTATTTTCTGCAAATAATCACCCAGCTGCTCAGCACCTAAACACCATGGGGCACAAATAACACCACATCTTTTAAGAAAATAAATAAAATAGAATCTTTATTAAAAACAATTATTTCACAATCCAGCAGATAATACAGGCCTTTGGCATTAGCGATCAAAACATCAGTGTGTCAAGTGATGCTATGGTGTTATACATTCCTTTTCAAAAGGTTATGCCAGTCCTCTCAGGTGAATGAGAATGCTGGCACATTAGCAAAAACTATAGAGATGTTGACTATTCTAATCTGATTTCTATGATTGATATGACATATCCACATTGCCAATACATCTGCTTCCATTTCAACATGAAGGCACAAAGTGCCGGTACTAAGACATTATAGTTTCAAGGCACAGAAATTCAGAAAGTCGGTTTCATTCCAAACACAAGCTAAAGCTAATATGCTTCATAATTTACAGCTCATCGCTTCATTCATATCATGACCCTGGAAAGTAATACTCACAGTAATTTGTTATTCTGCTTATTTTAAACTATCGGGCAAAAGTTGGCTTTTCAGTGACAACTCTTGTTTATTCTAAATACCGACCCTTGTAAAAAATCATCAACACGGTAAGAACATTAAAAGGCAGTTAAGGGTTGTCTGGTGTGTTAGTAAGTGCATTTGTGTTATATTTATGATTTCACTTCACACTTTTTACCAGTTTCTGCTTGCTAGTCTCTCTTCAGACTCCCTGGACTTATAATAAACTCCTCTTTATTCTCTCTCATTCACTCATAACAGTCTGTTACACCTGAGTCACTAGTGGTTCTCTTAAATACATATTCCCCCCTCTGGACTCTCTGCTCTGCCCTGCACACAGTCCACCCAACAGAGTGCCATTCAGAGGGTTGCAGGTGCCCTCGATGGCATAGTAATCTCCCTCCGCATCCCCGTCCCCTTCCTCTGTGTCCTCCTCCTCCGGCTCCTCGTCCTCCCACACCGAGGTGTTGATGTGGGTGTATTGGTTGTGGTCCTCACATTCAGTCTCGCGATGATAGAAGTAGCTAAAGTTGGACACGATGACGGGCACAGGCAGCGAGATGGTGAGCACGCCGGCGATGGCGCACATGGAGCCCACCATCTTGCCCCACACCGTCTCTGGGTACATGTCGCCGTAGCCCACCGTGGTCATGGTGACGACGGCCCACCAGAAGGCGTGCGGGATGCTGACGAAGGACGTGTTGGTGTGGTCGGCCTCGGCAAAGTAGATGGCGCTGGAGAAGAGGATGACTCCAATGAACAGGAAGAAGATGAGCAAGCCCAGCTCGCGCATGCTAGCCTTCAGCGTCTGGCCCAGGATCTGGAGGCCCTTGGAGTGACGCGACAGCTTGAAGATCCGGAAGACCCTCACCAAGCGGATGACTCGGATGATGGCCAGGGACGTGGCCGGGGTAGCGTCATTGTCCTTGGCCAGCTCTGTTCCCAGCGTGACGAAGAAGGGCAGGATGGCGCTGAAGTCGATGATGTTCATGACGTCCTTGAAGAAGTGCAGCTTACTGGGGGAACAAAGGAAGCGCATGAGGAGCTCAAAGGCGAACCAGCAGATGCACATGGTCTCCACCATGAAGAAGGGGTCCTGGAAGACGCCGGGCGGTGGGGGCATGGTGTCTGATATGTTCTTTGGATAGGAGTAGTACTTGTAAACATAATCCTGAAAGAGGAGAGAGCAGGGGGGAAAGAAAAGATGGACTTGTAAAATTTTGCATATAAGTATCACAATAACAAGAATCGACTGTAATAGACATCTTCCTCCAAATACAGAATAGTAAAAAACAAACAAACAAACAAACAAACAAGCAAACAAACAAAAACAGGGCGATTGTCCCCAATTTGAATGTCAACTTAATTTATGGCGACCTATTTACTTGTGTGTTCATTTCCAAACAATTTCTGACATGTGATCTTTGTGCTCTTCTGATCAAGTCGAATCAATCAATCAACATTACCAAAGCGTTTGACACGTGTGACTTCACATTTCAATCATAGTTATGCCAATCTCTCTGTCAGTCCACCTGTCTCCCATTCCATGTATGTCCACGCTCTGTACAGTATGTCCACGCTCTGTACAGTCAAGTAGCTGTTTTGATTAAAGCACATTATATTTCCTTATCAAGTCATAAAACATAATCAAAAAGTATGGTGTGAATGAGAAAACCGGATCGCTAGCATGCCGCCGCCGTAACGTGTAATATAAACGTGCCTCGTTTAAATCGACACTAACTTATTCCTCGTGTCGCGACTTTCAGTAGCAGGTCAGTGACGGTGTTTATTAATAAAGGTGGACTATCTATGTGTTGATGTGCGCCCGGGGCTCTCCTAAGACTATATATAGCATCTTGAGATCTCCACAGAGAAACATGAGAGTGGCCCCACGCTGCACCCCCTCCCCGCCCGCGCGTCTCCACCTTCGTCGCTATCCCATCACCCCGGCCGCTGCAGCCAGCACACACAGCATTGCCCACGCGGTTGGCTCGGCCCGCTGACTGGGACATGCGAGTAGGTTACAGTAGTTTCCTGGCAGCTCCCCTCGTGCAAAAGGCAGCGCGGCCCGAGCGCAGCAGTCCTAGAGGAATGTGTTAACATGACACAACGAATGTCACTTATTCAACGTCTCCAGATCTGAGCCATCGGGAAGGTCACGGCTCACCTTTGTGCTATGTGTATGACCTCTCACCTCACTGTGTATGACCTCTCACCTCACTGTCCCCTTTCCTTTCTCTCCCCTTGTTTTTGTATTCCAATCTCCGCCCATTTCCCTGCACCCTGCGCCCTCCCTCAATCCAACTGTATCAAATAGCCGACTAAAATAATCACGCCATAAGCCTCCCTGTGTCTCTCTCTGGTCTGCTTCCAACCATATTGGTCAATAATTGTCTGTCTCCATGTCAATGTTCCGTCCTCTTAACACACTGGAGTACTTACCGACCCACGTGTGTGTTTACCTAAACACCTGCTGCTGCTGCTGCTGCTGCTGCTATCAGGTTTCCATTGGACACATGGAGTCACAACACATCCCCATTCAGGAGCACGAGGCACATGCAGGCCTGATCTGGACTTTCTTACAAATTCATTGAGCCGTAAGTCACAGCTCTATTTCAACAAGTGGCATTGAATGAATGGAGTAGTTCCATTCCACATGTGGCCTCTCCACACAAACTGTTGGGAGAAGTTTGATCGGTGTTTGGTTCAAATGAAGTGCGCTTTTCAAAATGACCCACTGCCCTCATTTATCTTATCCTATACCCGGCCTAGACCCTGAACATATTCAGTACCACATTTAGAGTTGAATTTAATACAAGTGATATTGCAGGATTTCACGCAGTTAATGACATGTTCAGTTCTCCCTATTTTGCTGGTGTTACCTTTCTGCTTAAAAGGAAGATACTTACAGCCACATCTCACAATATCATCCATTCGACTTTCCTGAAATCTCAAAAGCCTGAAAACCTCACTTTATATTCCTCTGACACTGACTCAGACATACAGTGACACTGACTCACAGACATACAGTGACACTGACTCACAGACATACAGTGACACTGACTCAGACATACAGTGACACTGACTCATAGACATACAGTGACACTGACTCAGACATACAGTGACACTGACTCATAGACATACAATGACACTGACTCACAGACATACAGTGACACTGACTCAGACATACAGTGACACTGACTCATAGACATACAGTGACACTGACTCAGACATACAGTGACACTGACTCACAGACATACAGTGACACTGACTCACAGACATACAGTGACACTGACTCACAGACATACAGTGACACTGACTCAGACATACAGTGACACTGACTCACAGACATACAGTGACACTGACTCACAGACATACAGTGACACTGACTCAGACATACAATGACACTGACTCATAGACATACAGTGACACTGACTCAGACATACAATGACACTGACTCATAGACATACAGTGACACTGACTCACAGACATACAGTGACACTGACTCAGACATACAATGACACTGACTCATAGACATACAGTGACACTGACTCACAGACATACAGTGACACTGACTCACAGACATACAATGACACTGACTCAGACATACAGTGACACTGACTCAGACATACAGGGACACTGACTCATAGACATACAGTGACACTGACTCACAGACATACAGTGACACTGACTCACAGACATACAGTGACACTGACTCAGACATACAATGACACTGACTCACAGACATACAATGACACTGACTCATACATACAGTGACACTGACTCAGACATACAATGACACTGACTCAGACATACAATGACACTGACTCATAGACATACAGTGACACTGACTCAGACATACAATGACACTGACTCAGACATACAATGACACTGACTCAGACATACAGTGACACTGACTCATAGACATACAGTGACACTGACTCACAGACATACAGTGACACTGACTCAGACATACAGTGACACTGACTCACAGACATACAGTGGCACTGACTCACATACATACAGTGACACTGACTTACAGACATACAGTGACACTGACTCAGACATACAGTGACACTGACTCACAGACATACAGTGGCACTGACTCACATACATACAGTGACACTGACTCACAGACATACAGTGGCACTGACTCACATACATACAGTGACACTGACTCACAGACATACAGTGACACTGACTCACATACATACAGTGACACTGACTCACAGACATACAGTGGCACTGACTCAGACATACAGTGACACTGACTCACAGACATACAGTGGCACTGACTCACATACATACAGTGGCACTGACTCACATACATACAGTGGCACTGACTCACAGACATACAGTGACACTGACTCGCAGACATACAGTGACACTGACTCAGACATACAGTGACACTGACTCACAGACATACAGTGACACTGACTCAGACATACAGTGACACTGACTCATAGACATACAGTGACACTGACTCACAGACATACAGTGACACTGACTCATAGACATACAGTGACACTGACTCAGACATACAGTGACACTGACTCAGACATACAGTGACACTGACTCACAGACATACAGTGACACTGACTCACAGACATACAGTGACACTGAGTCATACAGTGACACTGACTCACAGACATACAGTGACACTGACTCACAGACATACAGTGACACTGACTCACAGACATACAGTGACACTGACTCGCAGACATACAGTGACACTGACTCACATACATACAGTGACACTGACTCAGACATACAGTGACACTGACTCACAGACATACAGTGACACTGACTCACAGACATACAGTGACACTGACTCACAGACATAGTGCTTTCTCCACATTCCCTACCTCTCGCATCTCTTTCTCGGCCCTGAACTCTGGCAGTGTCTCCAGACAGAAGATGAGGATGGACACCACAATGACCATGACACTGACGATGGCGATGATGCGTGCGCCCCCCGACGACTCGGGATGCTCAAACAGCATCCACAGTCTTTTCTGGATTTCGTTCCTTGGCAATGGCCTCTCCTCCTCTTTGGGGAAACCTTCATCTTCCTTGAAGCGGTTCATGATATCCTCTCCCAGCTCGTAGAACATCAGCTCGTCCATAAAGACATCCAGCGGTACATTAGCAGGCCTCCGAAGCCTCCCGCCTGACTGGTAGAAGTACAGAATGGCATCGAAGCAGGCCCGGTTGCGGTCCAGGAAGAGCTCGTTCCGCAGTGGGTCAAAGTACCGTATCCGCCGTCGGGGGTCACCGAGCATGGAGTCAGGGAATTGGGCTAAGGTGCGAAGCTGAGTCTCGTAGCGCATCCCTGAGACATTGATGGCCAGCCTTTCACTCAGTGCCCATCCGCTCCTCCACACGCTGCTCCTCTCCTTCTTCTCCTTCTCGTTGACTTTGACCTCCTTCTCGCCCTTCTCCTCGGTGTTGAGCTGGTTCTTCATGTGTTTATCGTTCTCCCCATCATTGTCTTTGGTGCCCCCTCCTCCTGCATCTCCCCCTCTGTCACTGCTCTCCATTCCTGTTTGTTAATCCTCAGCCAGGGAATTCGGCACCCCTCACTGCCCTCTGAATTCGTAGAACAACTGGGCGGAACTGCTCTGAACCCTGTCTGAAAGCAGAGGGACAGTTCCATGAGTGGATTTACTGCAAGGGTCATAAGTAAGCAGTTGTTATTACAGCCTTATTATGATGAGAAAACTACAGATGGCATTAGAAGCAAATGGCTGAATGGGGAGAGCGGCAGTGTTTCCCCTGGCTGTTCAATAAATACTTTCCAACACAGACCTTCACCCAAAAACACGCCTAGACAGCTAGACACACCATCTAAAAACGGCACAGAAATGTTACTGTAACTTATTTTATTTTCCAAGAACACAGGTGAACTGTGAAAATGACTAGTCAATGTAATGCACCCCCCCAGAATATTAGATGTATGTAACAGGTTACAGGTACTGTTAGTGCACAATTAGCTAGATGGAAAGGTTCACTCACTAAAAGTGTAAAGCAGCCGGGATGACAGAGAGTAATGGCAGGGTGGAAAGTCACATTGTTTGACTCCTGTGGCTCATCAGGTTGTCTGTCTTTCTGTCTGTCATCATGTCCGTCTGTCCTACACGCAAAGTCTTTGTTTGGCTGTCTAGATATGATGGACACTCCACAGAATCCCCTAGCGCTCCAGCTCACCTCTCACACCAGGTTGGACGCTAACTGCGCTCCCACGGGGGACATCCACGCTCTTGTGCCGGCCCCTTGCTGTCTCACGTTGTCCGTCTTGAAATTTTTCGGGAATGCTGTCCTGTTGAAATTCAATCTCTGCGAGACCCCCTCCAACCCCTCCCTGTCCTTTCCCACCGTTTTTTTATGCTATGGGCCTAGACAACCTTCACCCTCACTATCAAATGTCACCCCAACCCCCCCCCCCCCCTTCTCCACCCCCTCCCCTGCCTGCTGCTGCTTGGTGTTACCCTCTCTAACAAGCATGGCGCTCTGCAGGGCTTCTGCTGCTGCTTGGTGTTACCCTCTCTAACAAGCATGGCGCTCTGCAGGGCTTAAAGAGGTCCCACACTGTCCTTCATCAAGTCACAATCTGTTTGTGTGATTGTCTGTGTTCATGTGTGAGTGTTACTATCTCATTGATCCTGCACTTGAGATAACTGTTTTGAATAATAAAGTGGCATAATTTTTAAATAATAATTGTATCCCAGATCAATAGTATTAACTGTTGGAATGCAAATTTGGGAAAATGACATAATGTAAGTATAAATATCATTTTGAAATTGGTTGGAATCATCATGAATTAAAGGGGAATTCCACTGATATGGAATTTGTTTTGGTGGGTTTTTTATTCATATTTTGCAAAAGCCATTTTCTCAAATTCCCCATGTGGTCTAAAAAAGAAAACACAATTTTATGACAGTGTGGAATTGCATTCCCGAAGAGGATTTAATAATAAAAACAAAAGAAATAAATAATATTATCATATCTAATAGAGGATGTCATATCTTTCTTGTGAGTGATTTCTCAGGAAATTCAACATGACAAAATCATAGGATTGCATGTTGCACGTTGCTAAGAAAAGTGGCTATTTTTGCAGAACAGTACTCCCACATTTTAAGTCAGATTTTAGTCAATTTGGGAAGAACCTTTAGCATTTATGAACCTTTCTTGTACAGGACATGTACACATGTACAGTAAAACCATATTTTTTGTGTGTGAAAAGAAACAAACTAACTAACGAATGACTGATAAACTAATGCCAAGACTGAATCATGCAAACATTCAGATTAATCATTTGCTTGCTGTATTTATCCATGTGAACCCAGCAATGCAGACACCATTGTTGAGACTGTGTATTACCACCAGAGGGCAGTGGTGTACTGACAAAGGAGAAAAATCAGAGAAAGGTCTCTACCAACATTTCCTCATGGCGGCCTTCACATACAGGAAAACACATTGCTCACATTTACACATTATCAAACATATGTCATCAATGATGCAATGAATTAGCCACTTAATATGAATCAAATGACCCTCTTTGCCTTGGCAACACCTTCAAATCTATAATTCACTGTTCTCAACTGTGTCAAGTGGGATATTAAACCATTTCTAATTTTGAATAAAATAAGTGGAAATATACCTGCAGAACTGGCCACAAAGATTCATTGGTAGCTAGGTTTTGTCATTGGGGGGCCATGGAAGGCACTTGACCGCCCCTAGTGTTCATGAAACCACTCTAGAAACGTGTTTAGCAGTGTGCCGGGCAGGGGTGTTAAACATACAGCCCGGGGCCATACCCGGCCCACCAAAGGGTCCAATCCGGCCCACTAGAGGATTGACTTTGCAGTCTAGAAATGGTGTTGATTGAAGTCCTTCAATCCAATGTGAAGTATTTTCAGCACCTTTGACTATAGAGAAGTGCACAGTTGCCGTCAATTGTAATGCACTTACAGACAGTAGATTTGATCATTTGTTTGAGGGGTAGCTGCGTTAACCCTACATGAAAACGTGTTCTTAAAATGTCGTTCTTTACACTAAAAGAAACGGGACAATTGTGAGGTTTTGTCATTTATATGTTATTATTGATTTTCTTTGTCTGAGACCAAATTGGGTTGTATGTGGCCCGTGAACTAAAATGAGTTTGGCACCCCTAGTGGTAGGGTATATAAGCTTTGAATATGGGAATGTTGTGAGGGAGCAGTGACAGCTTCAAAGTGTGCCATACACTATGTTTTGTGGCATTTAAAAAAGTAAGTGTCCCGCCTTGTGCCCACTGCTCCTCTGTGCCAATGCAGTTTGCCTATGTTTTTATGCACCTGCAATTTGAGCACCAAGGCTTTTGAATTGTCTATAAAAGACCTCCTATGAAGCTGATGCATACTGCTATGCTATTCAAGTTACTAGCAATCACCTAAGTAGCTGCCTTTGTAAATTGTGATTCAGTTACTTCAAAATTCAAGTTTTTTTTCTTCACGTGGTGTTTCTATTGTTTCATCCACTGTGTACTTTCCCTTTGTTTTGCGCTCATGCTTTTGGCCCTTCACCTTAAAATTACAAAATATTGCATATTACAGCGGGTGTGGATTGAGTCTAGCATGTAGTTGGTGTCTGGTGTCAAAGACATTAGACTTTAGCTATTTGATACTAGCACTGCAGGGCTGAGAGCTTCGGTGTTACCTCATCATTCTCAGATGCAGTGGAGCTCAAAATCCTAGATTGCCATTATAAATCTTAATTTTAGGAGCACAGGGTGGCTCAATGTCTCTTGCTGGCAAAGATGGGAGCTGCATGGGCAGATACGCCTTCGACATGTCATTAAAAAGACATGTCACCTGTCCATTTCTTCAAAAAGGTATATTGAAGAATGACAGTTTGTTTTCAAATTAAATCAAATGATATCAATCAATACATATTCATATTGAGGAATCGTGTTCATGACAGGCCAATGAGTACTGCGAACAATCCATTCAATATGCACATAGGAACACAGTTTACCAGTCAGAGAGCTGACACAAACTGGCACAGCATTGATATCACTTTTCCATTTATTTGAAGGTCATTTCAATGATTTGAAGCAATTTTAATGTCTTTGAAAAAGCATCTCATGACTGTTAATCAGTTATTCATTCAAGCTGCTATGGAGATTGGTTCACATTAGATCGCATTGACATTCATACACTTTAAGTCTCAATAGTCGAAATATGTTCAATTATGACACTTTATTGATATGTTTCTATTTTTTTCTTCAAAATATAAAAAGATAGATCATGAACATTCCATTGAAATATACTTTATACAGTTTCTTGATGAGTTGTTCTTTGTGTTCCAACATTTCAAAAATAAACTCCGGCATAAGTCACAACCAGATACTCCAGTGACCACCTCGTCTCCCCGTTTACTCTCCTCCAGTGACCGCAGTACAATGGACTAGTACCTAAGTCTGTTTTATATAGTGTGATGGTATGGTGAATGAACATACATCTTTCATCTTTATATAGTGTGATGGCATGGTGAATGAACATACATCTTTCATCTTTGGAATGTTTACAAGAATGCATGATGTTTGTCTATATTAGATGTATGTGTTTTGCTATGACTTAGGAGTGTTTATCAATCAAGGGTTAAAATCTGAGATGGGTCAAAAACATCACATATTTTCTTAAATAAAAATACGATATTTAGAAGGGGGGGGGATCCATCCACTGTGATAACATTTCTTTTAAAACAACTCTATTCTTATCAATTCCATCAATTTACTAATTTTGTGCAGGTAATGTGTTTGCTAAGTCAGTCTATAAGTCATAAAGCCACTATACATTTTCAATCATTTGAATTGATGACAGCACATCTTGTCTCGGGGGTGATACAGTAAGTGTCAGTGGCATTAGTGGTGCAGATTGCATATCCTCAATAGAGGCAAAGTGACTGCCTACTTCCTGCTTCAGCACTGTACCAGAGACTTTTATCCGCCATTTTATTTTCCATAGACATTTTGTAAAATGCTTATAAAAATTGTTTTTATTCGTCAAACCAAACGGTTCAGCTATATTTAGAATCGGGAGAGAGCATAGAACATTTCACTCGGACCAAAATGGAAAAAAACTACACTGAAAAAATATTTTCTTTGATTTTTTTTATTTTTATGTTTTGGTCCAAGTGAAATGTTCTGTGGTCTCTCCTGTTTCTAAATATATCTGAACCGTTTGGTTTGAACAAGTAAGACTATTTTTTATAAGCATTTTACGAAATGTCTATGGGAAAATAAAT
>NC_139626.1:32192133-32234130 GCF_964638095.1 Poromitra crassiceps | reverse complement strand
AGATGTGCTGGCCACTCCTTTTTTCTAATAAAAAATAAACAATAATAATAATAATAATAATAAATATAGCCGCAAGCGGCAATACCAGGGGTTCGAGCCTATCGCCCTCCAAAGGGGCTTGAATATCTGTAATATCTGTCATTGGGCCAAATTCCAGGGTTTGGCCCAGTGGTATGGAGGGTTAGAAAAACAGGAAATTAGGTGTTGGTTGTATCGCCAGAATTTGGTAGATTGGTATAATTTTTTTGTTTCTGAGTAGTGGGTGAGTTTTCTAGCCTAGCTGCAAAATGTGGTTACTGTGGGCCTGTTACTGTGGGTTTCTGAGATATACAAGGTTTTACGGAAGGAAAATAAGAATAAAGAAAGATATAAACATAGCAAATACAATAGGGTTTCCAGCCCCCTTCGGGGGCTTGAACCCTTAATAATAATAATAATAATAATAATAATAATAATAATAATAATAATAATAATAATAATAATAATTGTTATAATACTAATAATAATAATAATAATAATAATAATACTAATAATAATTGTTATAATAATAATATAATAATTGTTATAATAATGATAATAATAATGATAATAATAATGATAATAATAATAATAATAATAATAATAATAATAATAATTGTTATTATTATTATTATTATCATCATCATCACAACAATCATAATAATGGTGCCAATTACATCAGCATCTCTTGATGTCCACCATGTGATCAATAAGACTCATCATTTCTATTAATCACCAGGCACAAGATATGTGCATAAGGACTTTGACCAGGCAGGTTGATTAGTGCTGACACATTGCAAGACAGTTACACAAGATATGATTGACACAGTAACCTAACAGGACTGCACACAGACATACTACAGTACTGCGTGTGGCAGCAATGTAAACATAAGCACAATACAAGTATACATTCAGAGCTGAACAAAAATGCTCATGTTGTACATGAAACTATCTAAGATCAAATCTTCCAAATTTCAATTGGCAACATTAAAACCCCCATTTCCTCTCAGTAAACCACAGAGATCTCCCAGAGAATCAAGGATCCATTAAGGTTAAGCTGAAGCCATTAACAAATATATATCTTCCAGGATCAATGGTCATCCAACATGACCAAGTCAAACACCAAAGGCTGCCTACAAAATACGGGAGAAATTGATGATGCAAGTTGGAGAGTGAAAAGACACAAGTCGATGCAAGTATAAACAATATGACCTTATAGAAGTATAAACAATATGACCTTATAAAAGTATAAACAATATGACCTTATAGAAGTATAAACAATATGACCTTATTCACCTTATGTTCAGACGCGGGGGTGGGCCAAATTCTTCCGGGTCGTGTTAACACTTCCGGCGGTCACGGCGCCAAATACGAAAGAATGTCAGAAGAAGAGAGTTGTTTTTGTAGCGGACAGTGCAGGGGGTAAAACAAAGAACTACTTTGAGCTTGGTACACAGCAAGCAAGCGAGTATCCACTGTTGGCCAGGTCAGATAACGTTATCGTCGACAATGATGAGCACTTTCTTGTAAAACATACCTCGACTCCAACAAAGAAAGCTTCAGATAGTTTTCTCTCCTCCGAGCGCTCGAGCCACTTACGTCTTATAAGACCCGCAGACGTTAACGTAATTCCCTGGAATGCGAGACTTAACGAGCCAGTTACATGGCGTTGCATTCTTAGACATTGCCGTTTGCTTTTATTTGGTATGTTACATACAATTGGCTAAATTATTAGTTAATTCAGAGTTAGATGATATTGGAGCAGCCGGCCTTTTTCTTTTTTTTTTGCCGGAAGTCGTCACATGACCACACAACCGGGTCAAATGGGCGTGGCTACATAAGGTGAATAGAAGTATAAACAATATGACCTTATTCACCTTATTCACCATGCCCACTTTTTCTCTCTTCCGTGTTCGACGCAACGTATTTGTTCTTCGTATTTGTTCCGTTCTCACCTGACAAATATTAAAACTTTAAACAGTTTGGGTTTTTTTTAGCTTGAAAACAGCTAAAAAAGTCTAAATGACTGCGGTAGGCGTACTCTTCGGTAGGCGTACTTCCGTGTTTAAAACCGGAAAGATGATTATGAAATGACGTCATGCAGAAGCGTCCTTGTATGGGCAAAGAATAAGGTGAATAGGGAGAAAGTGTTCACCTAAACATCCGCCTATCTGCTGCCCAACACACATACGTTGACAAGCAAAACACAACCATTCCTCCAACACTGCAAAGACAATCTCCATAATAACAAGTCATTTTAGTCTATTATTATTGAATCCTCCTACATTAATAATTTGCTTAAAATAAGTGAAGAAATTCTCACAATGGGATTTAGATCATTTCACTTGTTTCCAATGGAAATCAACTTGTCTCAAGAGTTTTGTAGAATGAAGTGTGATTTTCTTGATAGTAGTGCAGTGATCTGCATTATTAGAAGACTCGTGGTTCTCTCACCTCACTCACCAGCAGAATTTGTCACTTGGCTTCAGAAACATAAGGTTTGAGGGCTGAATGAGACTAAACCCACGCACCATATAGTCACAGGCCACCACACACACACTCAGCACCATATAGTCACAGGCCACCACACACACACACTCAGCACCTATAGTCACAAGCCACCACACCACACACACACACACACACTCAGCACCATATAGTCACAAGCCACCACACACACACACTCAGCACCATATAGTCACAAGCCACCACACACACACTCAACAGCACCATATAGTCACAAGCCACCACACACACACACTCAGCACCATATAGTCACAAGCCACCACACACACACTCAGCAGCACCATATAGTCACAAGCCACCACACACACACACACACACACACACACACACACACACACACACTCAGCACCATATAGTTACAAGCCACCACACACACACACACACACACTCAGCAGCACCATATAGTCACACGCCACCACACACACACACACTCAGCACCATATAGTCACAAGCCACCACACACACACACTCAGCACCATATAGTCACAAGCCACCACACACACACTCAGCACCATATAGTCACAAGCCACCACACACACACACTCAGCACCATATAGTCACAAGCCACCACACACACACACTCAGCACCATATAGTCACAAGCCACCACACACACACTCAGCACCATATAGTCACAAGCCACCAGACACACACACTCAGCACCATATAGTCACAAGCCACCACACACACACACACTCAGCACCTATAGTCACAAGCCACCACACACACACACACACACACACACACACACACACACACACACACTCAGCACCATATAGTCACAAGCCACCACACACACACTCAGCACCATATAGTCACAAGCCACCACACACACACACTCAGCACCATATAGTCACAAGCCACCAGACACACACACTCAGCACCTATAGTCACAAGCCACCACACACACACACACACACACACACACACACACACACACACACACACACACACACACACACACACACACACACACACACACACACACACACACACACACACACACACACACACACACACACTCAGCACCATATAGTCACAAGCCACCACACACACACTCAGCACCATATAGTCACAAGCCACCAGACACACACACTCAGCACCTATAGTCACAAGCCACCACACACACACACACACACACACTCAGCACCATATAGTCACAAGCCACCACACACACACACACACACACACACACACACACACACACACACACACACACACACACACACACACACACACTCAGCACCATATAGTCACAAGCCACCACACACACACTCAGCACCATATAGTCACAAGCCACCACACACACACACACTCAGCACCATATAGTCACAAGCCACCAGACACACACACTCAGCACCTATAGTCACAAGCCACCACACACACACACACACACACACTCAGCACCATATAGTCACAAGCCACCACACACACACTCAGCACCATATAGTCACAAGCCACCACACACACACACTCAGCACCATATAGTCACAAGCCACCAGACACACACACTCAGCACCATATAGTCACAAGCCACCACACACACACTCAGCACCATATAGTCACAAGCCACCACACACACACACTCAGCACCATATAGTCACAAGCCACCACACACACACACACACACTCAGCACCATATAGTCACAAGCCACCACACACACACACACACACACACACACACACACACACACACACACACACACACACACTCAGCACCATATAGTCACAAGCCACCACACACACACTCAGCACCATATAGTCACAAGCCACCACACACACACACTCAGCACCATATAGTCACAAGCCACCAGACACACACACTCAGCACCTATAGTCACAAGCCACCACACACACACACACACACACACACACACACACACACACACTCACTCAGCACCATATAGTCACAAGCCACCACACACACACTCAGCACCATATAGTCACAAGCCACCACACACACACACTCAGCACCATATAGTCACAAGCCACCAGACACACACACTCAGCACCATATAGTCACAAGCCACCACACACACACACTCAGCACCATATAGTCACAAGCCACCACACACACACTCAGCACCATATAGTCACAAGCCACCACACACACACTCAGCACCATATAGTCACAAGCCACCAGACACACACACCCAGCACCATATAGTCACAAGCCACCACACACACACTCAGCACCATATAGTTACAAGCCACCAGACACACACACTCAGCACCATATAGTCACAAGCCACCACACACACACTCAGCACCATATAGTTACAAGCCACCAGACACACACACTCAGCATCATATAGTCACAAGCCACCACACACACACACTCAGCACCATATAGTCACAAGCCACCAGACACACACACTCAGCACCATATAGTCACAAGCCACCACACACACACTCAGCACCATATAGTTACAAGCCACCACACACACACACTCAGCACCATATAGTCACAAGCCACCAGACACACACACTCAGCACCACCACACACACACTCAGCACCATATAGTTACAAGCCACCACACACACACACTCAGCACCATATAGTCACAAGCCACCACACACACACTCAGCACCATATAGTCACAAGCCACCACACACACACTCAGCAGCAGCCGTACCTGTGGCAGAGCGATGGACAGCTGCCTCGACAGTGAGTCCTTTTCATGGCCGAGCTCCCGGAGGCGGAGTTGGGCGGTGCCCAGGCTGTCCTGGGTCTCCCTCAAGCTCTCCAGGAGCCTTTCCCTCTCTGTCAGCATGTTGACCATCAGGGACTCCAGGTTGCCGGTGCTGCCCCCCTCATCTCCTCCGCCTCTGGGCTCCCTGCCGCCGTAGCCTCCCCCTCCCATCGCAGCGCCGGCGCCCCCGACTCCGGACCCGGCGGGGGAGGAGGGGCCCCCGCCAGCCCCGCCCCGCCCGTCCTCCGAAATGGTGGGCATCACCTCGCACATCATCATGAGCCCGTGGCGTGTGTGTCACGTTAGAGGGAGGGAAAATCGGAATAGAGGGATTGTACGTGCAAAATGTCTGTCTCTGTGCCTTGGGATGCTCTTTTGTTCCTGGGTGTTTTGTACGTTTCTAAGACTCTAAGACGAGTGTTCGATGAACCTCAGCTGTTGTCACATGCAAGCTTCATGTTTTACTAACAGTTCCGTGTACAAAATATAAATCTTCCAAAAGTATTCCTTTGGTCATGTCTACACCTCTTCCTCCGTGTATAGACGGTTTATCTTGACAGCCGTCCTTTCTCCAAGCACTCACTGAATGCTTGACTTATTTTCTCGACTGCTCTTCCTTCACAGTGTCCCAACCTGGTGAATGATCAGAATGTTTACGTGCTGCCGTTTTGCAGCAGCAGCAGAAGAAGAAGTGTCTGTGGGGAAGACTGTCTGTGGGTGGCTGGGATTGGCTGACGGGGGGAGGAAGGGGAGGGGAGGGCTTGAGGGGGAGGAAGGGAGAGAGGAGGGCCGGTGCTCCTAAGCTGGGTCCACAGGTCTCACAGCACCGGGAGCGAAAGCTGAAAAAGAGAGCAAACATATGGCATTAGACACCCCTCGGTAGACATCACTGTGTGCATAGTACAGTTATTAGCAGATGACACATCACAGAGGGATGGCTTGACAACGTGTCAGTGATCCACATTTTTGGTACGCAATTATCATGCACTTTTGAAGATTTTGCAAACAAATTGTGTGGTGACAATAGGATTACATATTTGGATTATTGTTTATACTGCTATTGCAACCTTTGAAAAGTACAGACACTCTCTGTTACAATTATTGTACATTTTAGTTGATGATGAAGAAACCTCTTCACTTGACCGGAATTAAACTATACTGGAGGTCTATGCCTAAAACTCAAGGTAACAGTCACTATAAGTTCATTCAGGAGAGACTAGTGAATGAATAAAATAATATTTATTACAATAAGTGAATGATGCATTACAGAAAGTATGATGAGAATAGAGAATTTGGCGCTTAGACACCACCGGGAGATATTGAGATAGAGCTGCATCAGCGCAGAGCAGCATCCAGATATCATTTATCCCCCTGTAGAGTCTAGATACTGGTGATGGTGATGTCTCTCCTTCTGAGACTCATCATGATGAGACTCTTCAGACTGAAGAATCTGATGGGTCTGTGTGTATCCCTTTAAGACCGCGAACCGCGTTAACACGGTTCGCGGTCTTAAAGGGATACACACACAAATGCTGCATCAGGTATCAATGGGTTAATAATAGGTGTGTTCATGAGTTAAAAGGCAGATTCAAAGGTTTCTAGTAAGATGATGGTGAGGTTTGTTGCTGAGAAAAGCTCTGCACATCCTTAACTGCCTTATTGGAGGCCTCTGTCCTGCAAGTTGTGGGCCACAGTGGTATGGACTGAGACTCCGACAACCAGCTTTATTATAGGCGCCACATGTCCCACTCCCTCCTACCTTATTCTTCACTGTCTAGTCTACAATACTCAGGGGCTTGCATTGCAGCGGCCTTTCTACTTTCAACTGCTTTGGTCTGATTTAGCGGCCCGCGCATCCTTCTTTACGTCAGTGAGGCCGGCCCGGGCAGCGCAGGCTTCTTTACGTCAGTGAGGCCGGCCCGGGCAGCGCAGGCTTCTTTACGTCAGTGAGGCCGGCCCGGGCAGCGCAGGCTTCTTTACGTCAGTGAGGCCCGCCCGGGCAGCGCAGGCTTCTTTACGTCAGTGAGGCCGGCCCGGGCGGCGCAGTAAAGAATTCCTTTGTCCCACCAAAATCTTCCATTTTGTAAATCAATCATATTTAGCACAAAGTGGCGGCCCCAGTGCCAGGGGAAAACCAATGTGGCCATTGGTCTCTACAGCATGTGGATCTTCCAGGAGCGAGGTTGGGGACTGCTAGGGCTGTGTTAAAAAAAATAGATTCTGCGATTTTGAATCGATTTTTATTTTAATCCTTTGATATCGATTCATATGTCCAGAGATCGATTTTTTTTATTAAAAAATAAAAAAATAAAATAATAAAAATAAACATAGGCTATAATATTATAGGCTGTGTGTGGTAGTTGAAACATAGTTTCAAGTTGACGTTTATTTATGTTTGTAGTTAAAACAAAAACATAAATACTGTAGGCTACATAAATGGAAATGTTATTAATATCTACTTTTAGAAATTATATAGGCTGAAATCAAATCACTGTGCATAATTGTGTAAGTGTCTTTATTGACAGATGAAAAGGCTGTTATTTACCCTTTGTCACCACCTGGTGAGTAAATATATGTGTAACTAAAACCATTAAAATTGACAATCGGTCCGCAACTTTTTTCCCCATGTATCTACCGGTCCTTGGCGGAAAAAAGGTTGGGAACCCCTGTGTTACATAACTGGACAGTCATGTAATTCAGGTTACAGCTCAAAAAACATGTTTTAGTATCACTAACCAAATCGATATTGAAATTAATCGAATCGGAATCGAATCGAATCGAATCGGGATTCATCGATTCAGAACCTTATGAATCAGTATCGAATCGATTCTTGAAATTTGAACCAATACCCAGCCCTAGTTACATCCAGGAATTAGAGGCCTTTCTTTGATGCAGCGCTGAATGAGCTCATCACGCTGGTGAGCTGGCTGGAGCATTTGTCATCCTTAATGTGTGTCTCCATAAAAAAACACACTTCCTTCCCTGCGCCACTGATGGATCATCACTGATGCAAGACTGAATTGGCTTCAACTATATATCCCCTGTAATACAGTCAATATCCCCTGTAATATAGTCAACTATATCCCCTGTAATACAGTCAATATCCCCTGTAATATAGTCAACTATATCCCCTGTAATACAGTCAATATCCCCTGTAATATAGTCAACTATATCCCCTGTAATACAGTCAATATCCCCTGTAATATAGTCAACTATATCCCCTGTAATACAGTCAATATCCCCTGTAATATAGTCAACTATATCCCCTGTAATACAGTCAATATCCCCTGTAATATAGTCAACTATATCCCCTGTAATACAGTCAATATCCCCTGTAATATAGTCAACTATATCCCCTGTAATACAGTCAATATCCCCTGTAATATAGTCAACTATATCCCCTGTAATACAGTCAATATCCCCTGTAATATAGTCAACTATATCCCCTGTAATACAGTCAATATCCCCTGTAATATAGTCAACTATATCCCCTGTAATACAGTCAATATCCCCTGTAATATAGTCAACTATATATCCCCTGTAATACAGTCAATATCCCCTGTAATATAGTCAACTATATCCCCTGTAATACACTCAACTATATATCCCCTGTAATAGTCAACTATGTCCCCTGTAATATCGTCAACTATATATCCAAGCCCCCAGGAATAGCGCTGGGCTGTGAAGCCATTTGAACATGGTGGCGAAGCTCTGTATTGCAAGTCACGTGACGCCATGCAGCCCAGAAAGTAAAATTCCCATCCACTTGCATGGGGACCCCGGCAGCTGTTAAACCCAGGGGAATTTTTTCTGGGTGTCACTCAAATTATAAAACGACTTTTAATTATCAACAAATTTTTTATGGGGCATTTTTTTCTTCAGAAGCCACTAAGAGCCGTATACGGGGGTATTTTCTTCTTGTAATACAATCCATGGGTGGGAGGGGTGGGAGACGTCATGGAACACGTCATGGCACACATGCGCACTTTCGCCTTTAGCCGCATAGTCAGGAAGTAAAACCAGAAAGAAAAAGCCCCCATGATGGCTTCATGCGCCAATGAGCAACCTCCGTCCGAATGCATGGGTGGGCGTGGCACGTCCCCTATCCGGTTCTTTTAATACATCCATGTATATATCCCCTGTAATACAGTCAACTATATCCCCTGTACTACAGTCAACTACTGTATATCCCCTGTAATATACTCAACTATATATCCCCTGTAATACAATCAACTATATCCCCTGTAAATACAGTCAACTATATTCTCTGTAATACAGTCAACTACCAAATTAGCTTCAAAATAGAGCAAAAGCTTTAGAATCACTGACAGTCTCTAGAAGTTTTTAGAGGACAAACATAATGTTGTGGGGAGCCATGGGACCACGGACCTGGGTGGTACTCCCAGATTGGAATCTGTCACTCTTTTCAAACTACAAACCTTTACGAGACTTTGCTTCTTAAAAACAAACTATCAATTAAATCCATGAAACTGTGCAAAGTACTGCTGATGTTTGCTCAAGCTATTCCACAATAGTTCATATAATATGAACCATGAGAAGTTGCGCATAGCTACAGTACAACTTCTGTGTTACTACAGTAGTCTAACCCTGTGTGACCCCCAAAAGCCGAAATGTTACCCCGAATATTCTCCTGAGATCACATGAACTTATTTCTAATGATGTTTCAGCACTGTTTATGGTAACCACACGGTAGCCTATACGTTTTTTTATAAGTCCCCCTTATTCCATAAATTCAGATTCTGTACCCTGTACTTGCAAGTACATATTTTGTTACCCTGTACTTACTAGTAGGCTACTTACCCTGTAAATTCAGATTTTGTTACCCTGTACTTATAGACGGTGTTCACCAGCTGCAAACCCACAGCACTTCCGTTTTCTCAGCTTCTTCTTCTGTGTTGTATGGCGGTTGGCATCCTTAAATGCTGCATTACCGCCACCTGAAATGTATCAGCTTCACAGTGCTAACTATTTACAGTGTCCACTTTCTCAGCTGTTCAGGGGAAAACACTGACATGGCCTACTTCTATTTATATTTCTTATTTTTGCTATACGTTTAAATGTAAAGATAGGCCTATGCGTGCAATAACGTAGTCAGCTTACTCTGTAACATGTAGCTTTTATTAGCCTCTTAGGCTAGCTCCGGACCCAGGGCCGATTTTACACTTCATGGGCCCTGGGGCTATTCATCTCTGCAGGGCCCCCCCCTCAAGCGGAAATTTGAGTGTTTTTTTTTTAACCTTTTTTAGCCGTATTTAAAGGAATATCTCATTTTAAATCAACATTAGGATTATACTGTTGTGATGTCATTATTCAGTATCTTCTCCTTTTCTCACTAACTTTCATGTCACCACCTGCTCTCCTGTCAGCATAAAAAAAAAAAAAAAAAACTCTTGTAACGGACAAGCCCGTCTTTTATTGTCACACGAACACCACAATACATGCATGCGGCCACAACACACTCATGCTGACGGTGGCCGGTGAAAAGTGTCCTCTGCATTTAACCCATCCAGGCATGTCCTTTCCTCCGAGGGGCAGGCCAGGAGCAGTGGTCGCTTTCTCGTACAGCGCCCGGGGACCAACTTCGGGTGTTGTCGTCACTGGTCGGATGACGATGACGATCTGATCTTCTGCATGTTTTTAGTGGGGGGGTTATATACGGAGGAACCCCCTGGGGGGTACGGGGAGAGCATGCAAACTCCACACAGAGAGAAAGGCCCTTACGACGAGATACCCCACCTGGGCAGTAGGCACTGAAGATATGGGGGGGAACACAACCACAGCGCTCACAGTGTCCCAGGCGAGAATCGAACTCAGGACCTTCTAACTGTGAGGCGACAGCGCTACCGACTGCGCCACCGTACCCCCATTCTAACTTACAAACACAAACTGTAGGCCATCATGTTCTTTCATAAACAGCCTGATTGGAAAGAAAACATTGCCACTGAGATGTAACAACAAGCACTTTTATTATTATTATTTAGTATTATTATTATTTAGTAAAAAAAAAAAAAAAAATTGTTTTTGTTTTTTGTTTTTTGGGCTCCTTGATGTCCCGGGCCCCGGGGCTTCAGCCCCGGTAAGCCCGTTGGTAAAATCGGCCCTGTCCGGACCAGACAACAACGCTTCCTACTACCCAGCGTGTGCACGTCTTTCCGACAGTGGTGGTTGTTATGGAAACTATCAACAACAACAAACAAAAACTACTACTAACTACTACAAGACATAAAGACCGAAAATAGGCTACCTTGTTACTGTGTCTGTCGGAGACACGGCCTAACGTTAACATTTAATATGAGCCGAATATCAGCCGGTGCTCAGCTATGTATACAGGAAGTAAACCTGATATTCAGGTGGGTTGTGGCGGTTGTTATTGTTGTCAAGTTAAAACCGTCTATATCCTGTATAGTTGCGGGCTGTATTCTAAAGCGTGCCTGTTTACTAGTATGGCCTATAAAAACTTTTCAGCCTATAGGAAAATCATCACAATTTTCATCCGCTTCTCAGTAACAGGAGCAAGAGAAACGGGACAATTGTTCTAAGAATAATAAACACTGCTCAGCTCTTAAACATCCCAAACTATGTCATACCTATATGTACATATACATACATAATATATATACATATATATACATAATATATATAGATGTAATACCATTGTGTACTAATTTAATGTTTACATCATAGATATTCCCTTGTAGGTCAGGAGTCCAGATTCAGTACAAGCAAAACGTCACTATGCAGCCTGTGCTTTTGTCTCAAGAGTTGGCTATAGAGGTCACTCGGCTTGAGGACCTGTGTGTGTGTGTGTGTGTGTGTGTGTGTGTGTGTGTGTGTGTGTGTGTGTGTGTAAGACAGAGAGAGCGAGAGAGAGAGAACTCCATAGTGATTTAAAATGATAGCTAACTGTACATAGGCAGGCAAGCCTTACAACTAGAGATGCTCCGATCAGCTTTTTTGAGGCCGATCACCGATCACTGGAAGCAGTATCTGCCGATCCCGATTTGGCCGATCACCGATCACCATCAATTCAAGCCTTCTATTTATTGTGTCGCATTATTCATATATTTAATTATTCTTAACAACATCAACATTGTATATTAAGTATTAAAATTAGGAGATGAGAAAGTATCATGAATTGACAACCGTTTTATTGCAGGCTAAGGCAACATGCAACTCTCTCTAGAGACACTCTCTTAGACAACTTGGAGCTTACAGAGTAGACTGTATACTGTAGCTTTCCTGTGGAAAAATAAATACAGTCTTATAAAACAAAAAATATAATACTATGTACACAACATGTGCACCAACACAGCTTGGAACATGTCTGTGAAAGCTGCAGCGATAGCCTCCACGGTGTGTGACCCAGAAAACTCTTGTGAGTGAAGTACAACTTTGTTCAGGTCGAACTTTTCATCAATAAACTGCGCAGTTAGGCTCAGCATGGACATAGGACAGACACTCGAACTCCAAATGTCAGTCGTGAAGCTGATTGACGTGGTGTTGTCTTTCATAAGGCTCTCGATGTGCTTGTACACAATTTGGTATAATTCCGGCAGGCAAACGTCAGTTAAATATTTACGTCCTGGCAGCGTGTAACGTGGATCCAAGCAGGACATGAGGCGTTTGAACCCGAGGTCTTCCGCAACAGACAGCGGCTGCTGATCAAGACATGAATTCCATTAGCTTTGCATTTATTTCTTTTCGTTTCTTGCTGTCATTGCTGTAGGTTTGCTGTCGTTTCAAACAAACTATCACCAGCGTTAGTTTGTTGTTTATAACGTGGCTATATTCATAACGTTTCTATCTCGGATGCGTTATTTCGAATCGCACATAGGTTACGCTAGTGGGTTTCAGGACGCAACAGCCTCGACTCCACTAACGTCATCTTAAGAGCACAATATTCCTGGAATGCAAGTTTAACTAAACAGTTACATATCCTCTGCATTCTACATAAAATTAAGATATTACGGGTTGTTTTATTTTGTATGTTACATACGTATTGGCCAAGATATGTTAGTTTATGGCGGAGTAATTCTGTCAGTTTAGATGCGGAGTGTGCGCCGCCATTTTGCCTGCGGGGTTTTTGGCAAGTCAAAACGGAAATACTATTACGGAATGACGTAATGCGGAAGCGTCCATGTGTGGGCAAAGAATAAGGTGAATAGAGAGAGTGCAACTTCCAAACACTTTTTCGCCACTACCACCACGCCCCCTAAGGAAACTTGGGAGCCAATGAAGCTTCATGACACGGAGAGACAGCCAATCACAAGCTGCCCTTTAGGAGACCGGAAGAATACTACTTGGCAACCTGGGAGTGCACTATCTCTATATTGAAACGTCTCTGGTAGTAGTTCTTGCAGATTTTGTGTCATTCTGATCGGCCTTGTTTGATCGGCACTTTTGATAACTCCGATCAAAGCCGAAAAAGGCCAAATCGGCCGATTCCGATCAAGTGCCGATCGATCGGAGCAACTCTACTTACAACATTACCACATGCCATAATGTTATGCAGAAGCCGTTCTAGCTGAAGAGATTTATTTGAAAGATGTGCAGTTCTTACAGCCATAAAACAACTAGTTTGAAAACAACTAGCTCATGATCATATTTCCTATAAGATTCAAGATTCACTTTAGTGATGTTTTAACTAATTTCAATATTGGAGACTACCTTGCAGCCAACGCCCAGTTGTTATATGACAGTGCAAGTAACCTTTTCTTTGAGGTTGTATAACCTATTCATTGTTAGGCACCCCCCTTTCATTCACGCTCTCTCCCCATCCAATCACAGTCTTCCATGCTACCTTTTCTGGCAATAGCCAATCTATTCCTGCCTGCTGAGCCAATCACCTAACCGGGCAGTATATCAGAATCCATGTCTTACTATATGTGCTGCCTATGTGCTACGTGTCTCCCTCAGCTGCTGATCATCATTCCTGAAGCAGTTGTTTTCGCCCCACCTCCTCCCCTGACCACCACCAACGTCATGACTCATGAAGAATTCCCTATGGGGGATTTTCTGTCCTATTCATTGCTGACGCCCTCCTCTCATCATCTCAGGAGGAGCGTCATAATATCATGGAGTCATATGCCAAAATTAATTGTTGTTTGTTGTATCATTAAAAATTATCAAACTTTCTAATTTCTATTTCTAATTTATTGAAATAGCCACAGTAAATAATCAGATTACAAACAAGGAATGTGACCTAGTGCAAGTATATGCAGCACAGTAGCAGTAGTAGAAGACAAAGCAATACAGAAAACAATCACAAATTATAAAATGCAAAAAATAAAGTCCTTTAAAGTGACATATGATGGGGGGCAGGGAGGGGGTAGGATAATGTAATAATATAGTCAGTGAGTAATGGGCAAGCGCTTGTCACAATGCCACCAAAATCACTAAAGCTATCAAATGTGTGTGTGTGTTTGTGTGTGTGTGTGTGTGTGTGTGTGTGTGTGTGTGTGTGTGCGCACGTGCGCGAGCATGTGTGTGTGTGTGTGTGTGTGTGTGTGTGTGCGTGCGTGCGTGTGCGCGCATGCATGTGTGCGTGCATGCATGCATGTGTTTTCATATCTTGATCACCACCATCATCATCCACATCATCACTGTCACACTCCAATAGCACCCTGACTGCTACCCTGCATGCTTTAGCAAGCATGGAGCGGACATTAGCTCCAGTAGCCCAGCTGGTTGCTACATGACCAATTAGGACAAGGCCCCAATTAGGCTGTGTATAGGGTTACTAAAAGCTGGCTATGAAAAATGGGTGAAGGGAAATATCATAGCCTATCATACAGACAGAGAGAGAGAAGGAGAGAGGAAGAGAGATGTTAATGTTAATTATCGTCATATAAACATTGGTAAATGTTAGTGACAGTGCCATGTCTTTATACTCTAGTCAAGTGGAATGTTATTGTCATTTAATGCTTGTTATTATATTGTACAGTAGCCTACAGGGTATAATTGTTATTTGTATACTATTGCAGTAGGCTAGCTATAGCTAATAATAGGCTACTATATTAATTTTCTGTACTGCTTTGGCAATATGAGTTTCGAACCTGTCACCTGTGATGCAAATATATTTAAATTTGAATGTGAGCGAGAGAGAGAGAGAGAGAGAGAGAGAGAGAGAGAGAGAGAGAGAGAGAGAGAGAGAGAGAGAGAGAGAGAGAGAGAGAGAGAGAGAGAGAGAGAGAGAGAGAGAGAGAGAGAGAGAGAGAGAGAGAGAGAGAGAGAGAGAGAGAGAGAGAGAGAGAGAGAGAGATGCGCTCCTCCAGCAGACCATGGGGCGGGGAGAGGAGAGGAGAGGAGAGGAGATGAGAGGAGAGGGGATGCCGGTATGCCGACAATGAAAAGGAAATAAAGAGGGTCTTCTCACTCGGTGACATTCAGTTTATCTTAAATGGCGGACTATCTTCTGTTCTGTGCACGAAACAATTCATGCGTGTCGGCTGGATTCTTGGCATTTCAATAACACCGCGCGTATGGCGGCTTGAAGGCGCCCCTTCCCTCTCTAATGTAACGGTATCCCCTGGGCAAGAACGCATCATTCGGATCAATATTGTCGGGACTCGGGTATGGGGAATGAGGAGTAACACGCGTTGTCCCAGTTCCCACTGTCTGTCACCTACAGGCTGGGCTAACCGGGGGAAGCGACCAGGCTTTTGGGATGACAGGTCGACTAGTCTGTGGCTATATAGCCTGCCCTGCCTACGTAGCCTACCTCCATTGCTGAATGTATGGAAGGGCTCGGGAGAGGCGCGCACGTAGAGACGCACACTTTCACAGCTTGGCGTGATATTAGGCTGGTCTTTGCAAATTGGCCCCAACATCTTGAAATGATAACGAAAGCAAAGTGGAAGAAGTTGTCATGTCTCTGTCTGTCTGTCCTAAGAGCCTACTCGATTGAGACTGTGAGAAGACGCACGTCGGGAGGATGGCCCAAAAATGCATATCGCACATTTTCAGTGAAGGGCCTGGCTGGACTGGCGCCTATAGGCTCACGCTACCTAGGCATTGATGGCAGCAGCTCAGCTAGACAAACTGGGAGGTTTTGACTACAAGGCTCCCAATGGCAATGGCTTATAGTTAGCAGCAGCATGATTAATTATAGCCTTCCATCTTATGAGGACTCTCTCTCTCTCTCTCTCTCTCTCTCCCCTCAGGTATCACCTCACTACTGTATGCAAACGCAAACGGGACCGCGCGCGCGCCCTAAATAAATGGTGCTGTGTTGCCAACACACCTGTCAATGCCTGACATACTCACACAGGGGCCAAGCGCTGCATCGCCTATTTAATGTAGCCGATTTGGCTCAAACGACCCCCCCCCCACACACACACACACAGAGATACGCGCGCGCACACACACACACACACACACACACACACACACACACACACACACACACCCATCACCACCCTTGACAACACAACGTTGGTTATTACCGTATCTCACACGCGCGCACAAACACACTTGCACTCCCGTTCCATGAATGTATGCATTGCATATTGTTTCCCCCGGCCCTGCGTATTGTATTCCCATGGACATCTTTCTCTTTCTCAATGGAAACTGGGTTGCGACGGGGCGGTGTGAAGTTGCATCCTTACCACAGTCATCGCGGGGAGCCCGTAGTGTCCATGTTTGATGTTAAATATTCCTTAGGTCCATCTCCGTGGATCGTGCCTCGGTATCTGTGGCCCTCATCCGAACCAGCTGTACATCTTACGTGTTTTTTTCCTCCCCCGTCTGTCTTTTCCACATGTAGACGGCATAGGCAAGGCAAGGCAAGGCAAGGGGGAAACGCGGGGAGAGACCGCTCCGCCGCCTCACCACAGACTCCCCCTCTGTCGGATTGGAAGGTAATGGGTCTTAAAGAAACATTCTCTCAGCATTCTCCGCATCTCTGTGATTTACGCGCGCAGCCGCGCGCGCGCACGCACACACACACACACACACACACACACACACACACACACACACACACACACACACACACACACACACACACACACACACACACACACACACACACATTCGTGCGCGCGCGCGTGTAGGCCAATCAAACACCTGATTAATTATACAGCATGTACAGTATATCAGAGACAAGTGTAAAGTGACTGACAGACATTTTGATTTCAACTGCAGCCCAGCCTTTCCAACTGCCCAAGCCCCAGATACAAGTTGTGTGCACAATTTCTATTGTAAAGCATGTTACACAGCTTCTAGGCCCTTTTCACAGCAACCGTTTTGAGGTGGTAAAGCACGAAGTAAAACAGGTGCCTAACCAATGGGCCCTCAGCCCTGGCACTGGAACACCTAAATGGAATGGAATCTGATCCTCATTAATGGTAGCCTATTGGCTACACCTGCTTTACTTCCTGCATTGCCACCTCAAAACGGTTGCTGTGAAAATGGTCTTGTCTGCATTAGCCTATGTAGCCTGTACTCCTGCAAAGCACATCTGGATGTGTGGGGTGAAGCTTTGTAGGCCCAGGTTCTGACCATAGAAGAACGCAGTAGTAGGCCTAATAACTGGAACCAAGCAAAAGTGTTTTGGGGGAAATAGCTTTGTGAACTCATATTATAGTATTCAAATTAAGATCACCATTTCCCCTTTCCGCCGTGTTTATTGTATGAATATGTCTAAAATATTTCTCTTTTATAAAATGTAGTTACTGGAGTGCATTTAAAATATATTTCTATGTATGCTTACTCTGTTATGTGGTGGAGAAGCATGGCAATAATGATTATGTATAATCAGGATATAAACCATATTGAATGTTCACGTTATTACATCTCATTGGCAACGTGTAGCTTATAAATGCATTTACAGAAATTACCATATATCTGTGGGTGCTGTCCTGTATTCCAAGTCATTACATATTCGCTGAATTTGAATTTCCCAAGCCCATGCATATATTTTAATCTCATAAAGACTGATATTATTATGCATGTTGATATGAATATCACACTTGTAAACAGATAAGCGGGCTGTGTGTGTGTGTATGTGTGTGTGTGTGGCTGTCTTTAAGAGAGAGAGCCTGGGAAGGGGTGATGTAATGTGTTCTCAGACAATGATGTCATCGACTGAGACACGGCAAGGATTTAAAGTGACAAAGGCGTTTTCAGCTCTGCATCAGGGAAGAGCAGCAGAGCAGGAAGCACCCCGTATAGCCTACCATCCTCGAGGAAAACAAAAGACTCGTATTGATGAAACGAGAGGAAATATACAAGTCTCATTTATAGCCTATAAATAAGCGTTCAATGAAGCACGACTTCTTTATGTCAGACACAGCATATTTATTAATCAGGGCATTTGAGATACAAAACACAAACACAGTTCATATTTGTTACAGTGAAAAGAACAAGGGTTATGTTGCCAACCATAAACAACCATCCAACTCTAATACCTGCATTTTTGCTTTGTGTTAGATATATATTATATCAAATGGAATGAAAGTGTTAACCTCAAAGATATGTATTTGACTCCTACTACAGTATAGATTCGTATTCCACGTACAATCTGCAATAACAGCGCCATATGCATATAGTGAATTTAATGTTCTTTTATGCTATATAGAATACTCTTAAGACTATTTTATTTTCATTCATCGCAAACCACATATTATGAATAATGGAAATGTTCAAGTTTGTCAAAGATGGTTTATATTTCTGACTGGAAGTCCTCTCCAGTCATTTGTTCCCATTTTGCCATTCCTAATTCAAATTTCAGTCCGAATTCTTTCAGTCATCCCAAGTCCTCCTCTCCAGGCAGTTTTCTCCACAATATTATCTACTTAACTATGCTCACGTCCTTCTCAAGTTCATTTAAGCCTTAATCATTCTTGCTTTACAAACTTGTCCTTAATACTGTCACTCGTGCCTTTCCAAAAGAGGCACTCCGAATCATCTCTCCACCCTCATAAAGAGGACTGGATGGTGTGATGGAGTTGCCGTTGCCCCCTCCTTGGACTGTCTCGCTGCTCTCCTCACCTCTAGCGTTCTTCATGTCTTCAGATCCCTCTTGGTCCACCTTGCTTTCTTCAGATCCCTCTTGGTCCACCTTGCTTTCTTCAGACTCTTTCGTCCCGCTGGATTCTTCTCCTGTCTTATCTGGACCCTGATCAGATTGACTGCCCTGATCCTGCCTTGAGGTGTTCTCACCATCTTTGTCATAGATCTCTTCATAAATGCATCCCTCCTTTGCTGCATTGGTTGAGGTATTAGACAATGCATGGGCAGGGAGGACTGCTTGTGTGCTCTGGTGTTCTCCTGTTGAATCCCGCAGTTTGTTAGTAGTTGAGGGACTGTTTTCATTATCTTCTGATGGCAGTTTTTCACATTTAGATGATATTGAGGGGCTGGAATCCTGGATCTGTTGGTCAGATCCAACATTGCCGTTCTCTTCATCTGGCATAGATTCATTGATTAACAATTCTATTCCCTCTTCGGGCCTGGATGATGTTTGGGCATTTGAGTTTCCATCGTTCCTTGTTATGTCTGAGTCTGAGATACTGATGTCACATGCAATCTTGTAGAAGAGTGAATGGTTCTCCTTCATTTTCTCTAAGCTTTGACTGACCATGGGTGACATTTCATTGGAATCAGTCAGTTCATCGAGACATACTGCTTGGCTGTTGATGTTTGCTATCTCCTCATCACACAATGGCTCTATGCCATGGAGCTGTAAAGGTATGAACCCTTGCCATTGATTGGTGGAAAGGAACCACTTGGTTCTCAGATTGGTGCATGAAAACCCGCTTTCAGCGTCATCAGGCGGGGGTTCTTCAAGCTCCTCCTCTGGTCCATCCTTGCAACTTGTAAATCCCTTGACTCCATCTCTCTGGTAGACAGTCATAGATGAGATGTGACATGGCGAAGCAGGAGGTTTGATCTTCGGTTTGGCGACCCCTTTTCTCCCACCGTCATCTTTGCGTTGTGTTTTGTTCCCGGAATGACTTTTAGGTTTGCTCATGTGTCCATCTCCTTCGTCTTCATCCTGAGATGTTCCACTAGAGGGCTGAAGTTCCGCCGGGCCATAATGTCGAGGACCACCGACGTAATCCCAGCCGCTTCCATAGCCATCGTGAGATTCATCGTCTGAAAACAGGACGGGGACATCGTTAGTCGGGTTGGCACATAATTAATAAGTCGTGGCAATTACGTATGTTGCTCAAAATTGTGCAGTACTAAAACTAATGGCAAATAAAGGTGATTTGAGCATCTTGAGCTGGTGTAGCTGCATTGTGAAATGAGTACCTGATGTCGCCCTTCGCTTTCTTGGTGTGTCACTGGCGAACGCAGGGGGCACCTGGTGGACTTCCTGCCTCTCCCTCCTGATTGGTAGTTGACTGGGAGCCATGGCACTCTCTCTGACTACACTGAGAGAGAGAGGCAGAGGGAGAGAGAGAGAGAGAGAGAGAGAGAGGCAGAGGGAAAGAGAGAGGGGGGAGGGGAGGGCAAGAGAGAGGGACCAATAAGATTGAAGATAATTGAAGATAATAACACAAAATCGTACACTTCTAATTATACATTTAATGAACATGAATGAATGCCTAGATTTCCACATGAAGTTCAACTATACACACAATCACAGGCATGCATATAAACACACGCTCACGCACATGCACACGCACGCACACACACACACACACACACACACACACATGCGCACATGCAGGCACACACACGCACGCACGCACGCACACACACACACACACACACACAAACAGACGCACATCAAGGATCCCACCTCCGAATGACTCTCTCCCTTATTCGCTCCACGCGCCGGAGCTTTGCCTCCCGCTGCTCCGGGGTCAGACAGAGGTCAGGGTCCAGGTCAGGGGTCAGGAGGGCAGAGGGCCGCTCTTCAGCCTGTTCAAGTCATTTCACATTAGAATACACACGACACCACACTCAACCTATAGGACAAAGGTATGAATGCAACTCATTTTTGTATTCAATAAGAATAATCTGAAGCAGTGAAGGAAGTGTGAAGGAAATAACATAAGATTGTTATTACTGAGACAGTGAGGTTTGACGTCGGGTGAGATTAAATACAATACTGGAGAGGGAAATCCATAGTGATCATCTTCACTCTTGTGTCCATCTTTCTTACCCTGATGTCTGAGGGCACACTTCCATTTCCTAAACCTGCCTGGTCGTGAGCTCGGGCCCTTGATGTCTCCGTAGGCTCTGCTGCGGTTGTTTCTAGCCGCGCCTCCTCCTTGGAGGACCTGGACATCGCCCGATGCTGCTGTCTGCTTGTGTTAGGACAGTAGAAAAGTGTCTCCTGTCTCTCTGAGACGACGTTCTGCAGAGCCTTATTCTGCCTTTTGGTGGGCTGTTCCCGGCCCATCTCTGCCAGGGACCAGTTTTGATCAGAGGTCTCCAACACCAGCCGCCTGGGTGGCTTGCTGGACATTCTTTCACTCTGATCGGCAGATCTTTGCTGCATCTCGGACGGGATCTGCTCAAGCAGTGGAGTGTGGAGCTCGGGTGGCGGGTCCTCAACGGAAACCCGTCTGGCCACAAGAGAGGTTGGCAGCACAGCTGTAACAACTCGTGTCACCCTTAAAGGAAATGGCACCTGAGGAAATAACACCAATAAGAGACTAATCGGTAAATACATGATTAGTGATTCAGTCAGTCATACTGATCAGTGATTTGAACCAACCTCCTCTCGGGGGGGTGAACTTTGACCCTGGGTTTGGGCACTTGCTCGGGGGTGTGAACTTGGGGTGGGCATGGGAGGCTTCTTCCGATTAGCCGACCTCTCCCTATTCCGCTTCATCCTCTCAATCTGCTCCTCTTCAGTCATCCTCCCCTTCTGGGAGAGATATTGCTGTTTAGAATGCTAATGTGAGACATCTATGAACCCTAAGTGTGGAGCTTACCGCCTTGGCAGCATGCATGTAGAAAAGGTAGATCAAGAACCAGAATACTAGAGTCACAGGCAGTGTTAGATAAATAAGAACGTCAGTGATTATGTGTGTGGATATGTGGATATGTGTGCATGAGTAGCCTACAGTGTGCTGCTTGCATTTGTGTGTGTGTGTGTGTGTGTGTGTGTGTGTGTGTGTGTGTGTGTGTGTGTGTGTGTGTGTGTGTGTGTGTGTGTGTGTGTGTGTGTGTGTGTGTGTGTGTGCGCGCGCGCGAATGTGTGGAAAAAGTGGGGGTTGGGTGGCAGAGGAGAATATCTACTGAGAATTGAGTCTCTGCCTCCCCCTGTTGCCTGGAAGGGGCATTGCAACATGCCCTAATTGCAAGGAACTTTAGTGAAAATACTTGCAATTTGGCTGTGATTGCAATGAGGAAAAATCAGCTTGACTACTTCTATTTTTGGACTGCATTGGATCACATTGCATGCATCCATCCAGATATAGTTAGCGAGCTAACAAACAGGAAATGGATCTATGTAACATGTAACAAACAGGAAATGATGAAGAATCAAACCTTGGTTGATTGGTTCGTTGCATCTGTGATCCACCTTGAGCTAGGCTGGCATTCTAAAGATGGAATTGAACATGTAAGGAAGAGGAGGAGGAGAACAGAGGGGGCGAGAGATGATGGGTGGGAGGAGAGAATGACAAAGAGTCAAAACAAAACCAATGGGGGACACAAAAATGATTGATTTAGTCTTTCGTGTTAGGCATCTAGCGTATTACTTTTTCATTTTCATGAGATGATTCAGAGAATCAATCCATTGGCCATTGTAATATTTCCTTTTTCTAGTAAGTCTATGTGAGTGTATTTGTGCCCACCGGATGTGTCTCTCTGTGTTCTCATACTAAGCAGGTCAGGCTGGCTGTTCCCTCTTCGATGTACAGGAGCAAGAGAGACACCGTAGATGCCCTGAAACACATGCACAGGAAAAACCTGAAAGCATTTCCAAATCCGGAGTGCCTATTGACAGTAATGGTGACGTATCGATAATCCCCACCTCATATGGCGCGTCCATCCAGGCGTGCCCCTGATCCCGGCTCTGGTTGGCCTCCTGTAGCTCCTGAGGTAACGGTGGGCGGGTTGGTGGCTCTTGTTCCGCCTCCTGCGATAATCATGACTCATTATTGTCGCAAGGAAACACGAGGGGGGGGAAACACGGTACGGGAGTGATATCCTACATGCATCCTGCATCAGTACGGGAGTGATATCCTACATGCATCCTGCATCAGTACAGGAGTAATATCCTACATGCATCCTGCATCAGTACAGGAGTGATATCCTACATGCATCCTGCATCAGTACGGGAGTGATATCCTACATGCATCCTGCATCAGTACGGGAGTAATATCCTACATGCATCCTGCATCAGTACAGGAGTGATATCCTACATGCATCCTGCATCAGTACAGGAGTGATATCCTACATGCATCCTGCATCAGTACGGGAGTGATATCCTACATGCATCCTGCATCAGTACGGGAGTGATATCCTACATGCATCCTGCATCAGTACGGGAGTGATATCCTACATGCATCCTGTATCAGTACTGGAGGGATATCCTACATGCATCCTGCATCAGTACAGGAGTGATATCCTACATGCATCCTGCATCAGTACGGGAGTGATATCCTACATGCATCCTGCATCAGTACGGGAGTGATATCCTACATGCATCCTGCATCAGTACGGGAGTGATATCCTACATGCATCCTGCATCAGTACAGGAGTGATATCCTACATGCATCCTGCATCAGTACGGGAGGGATATCCTACATGCATCCTGCATCGGTACAGGAGTGATATCCTACATGCATCCTGCATCAGTACAGGAGTGATATCCTACATGCATCCTGCATCAGTACAGGAGTGATATCCTACATGCATCCTGCATCAGTACAGGAGTGATATCCTACATGCATCCTGCATCAGTACGGGAGTGATATCCTACATGCATCCTGCATCAGTACGGGAGTGATATCCTACATGCATCCTGCATCAGTATGGGAGTGATATCCTACATGCATCCTGCATCAGTACGGGAGTGATATCCTACATGCATCCTGCATCAGTACGGGAGGGATTTTGGAGAATGTATCAATCCTTAGCATAAATCAAGAAACAGATCATTTGTAATTTCTGTGTTGTTCTGGAGGCAGACAGTGTTTCAGGTCAGCCTGACCTTTGACCTGAACAGCCAGTTCTACTGATATTGTAGTGTTTTTTCTTTGCTTCCTACCCTGATAAAGGCCATGGGACCTGAAAAACGTCAGGCACAGTTTTTAAACTTTTCATAATTAAGCGCCAAATAGAAAAGCAATTTAGTGTTAGTTCATAAAGCAGGAAGCAAACCACCAGGGGTCCTTTATGATGGAGACGTACCAGTCCACACTGCAGCCTCTCTGTGGGAGAGCCAGGGGATCCAGGGTGTGGAGCTGCCGGGTGGAACATTGAGGACACTTGGGGGACAGAAAAGGTTACAATGTTCACACTATTTATCTGTTTCATCAGCATTTAATATCTGCACTAGACAACTTTGCACCTTGTCGACCCCAAATGGTAGTTAGAGGTACTGCAACTGAAGACTTCCAAAAACCAAGTAATAACCATGCAGGTCAGTAAACTGCACACTGCTCAGACCTAAATGTCTTCTTCTTAGTGGCTGCCTGGTGGGGTGGAGATGGTCAAGACATTCAGCTATTTTGTTCGTGAATACAGCTTTCTCTGGAAGGAGTGCTCATTTTACTGTATATTTCACGCTCAAGTTTTGATCTGTCAGTCTCTGTGTGCAAATATTTCCTGCCAGTGACCACACCTGATGCTAAAAACTCCTGCCAGTGACCACACCTGACACTAAAAACTCCTGCCAGTGACCACACCTGACGCTAAAAACTCCTGCCAGTGACCACACCTGATCCTAAAAACTCCTGCCAGTGACCACACCTGACGCTAAAAACTCCTGCCAGTGACCACACACCTGACGCTAAAACCTCCTGCCAGTGACCACACCTGACACTAAAAACTCCTGCCAGTGACCACACCTGACGCTAAAACCTCCTGCCAGTGACCACACCTGATCCTAAAAACTCCTGCCAGTGACCACACCTGACGCTAAAAACTCCTGCCAGTGACCACACCTGATCCTAAAAACTCCTGCCAGTGACCACACCTGACGCTAAAAACTCCTGCCAGTGACCATACCTGACGCTAAAAACTCCTGCCAGTGACCATACCTGATGCTAAAAACTCCTGCCAGTGACCACACCTGATGCTAAAAACTCCTGCCAGTGACCACACCGGACGCTAAAAACTCCTGCCAGTGACCACACCGGACGCTAAAAACTCCTGCCAGTGACCACACCGGACGCTAAAAACTCCTGCCAGTGACCATACCTGATGCTAAAAACTCCTGCCAATGACCACACCTGATGCCAAAAACTCCTGCCAGTGACCACACCTGACGCTAAAAACTCCTGCCAATGACCACACCTGATGCTAAAAACTCCTGCCAGTGACCATACCTGATGCTAAAAACTCCTGCCAGTGACCACACCGGACGCTAAAAACTCCTGCCAGTGACCATACCTGATGCTAAAAACTCCTGCCAGTGACCATACCTGATGCTAAAAACTCCTGCCAGTGACCATACCTGATGCTAAAAACTGAATCGGACAATGGGATGGGAGGTCAGTGGATGGGACACTCTTATTCTATTGCAGCCCCAATAATTCTATGTAAACATGCAACCATATTATTAGCCTAATTCACAGGCTAATAATATGGTTGCATGTTTACATAGAATTATTGCCTAGTGCAGGTTTAAGGTTGAATCCATCCATCCATCGGCTACATACATGCATATATCAACCCCTACATATACCGGTACATGCATTCATTCATTCATTCAGGAGGAGCTTCGCACTTTAAAGAATAGCTTGAGCGTTAGTTGAGGCTTACTGTGGTGCCTCTGTAGCCCCAGTAGGAGGCGGAAGTGATCCCTGTTGACCTTCAGGCCAGCCAGGATGTCCTCCATCATCCACAGCTCTCTCTGGGCCTGAGACTGCTCCTGATAAGGAATGTGAGAGAGAAGAAGACATTTCTTTAGGCGGGAGCCTCAAGGTTTTGGAAGAAGCGGGTGACTTGAAGATCACGGGTCACTGGATAAAATCTATGGACACCCAATCAAACAAATAACATTTCTGTTTCCATAAAGTAAAAGACAGATCGACTTTGCTACATACATACGGCTCGTCATATTCGTGGAAATGATCCGGTTTTGTGATTTACAAATACCTGTGGCATTCCAAAGTGACAGATGTGCTGAAGGTGTGACCGGATAACGGACAGCTCGCTCTCCATCCTCTCATACTGACTCCACACCCTCTCCATTTCCTGGATCAAAAGAAAGACAAATAATACACTACCAATACAAAAGAAAACAAAGAAACCAAAACTAAACAATTTATGCTATGAAATGATGAACGAATACAAAAGACATTCTGCATTTTTGGCAGTCCTACTCATACAGCACCATTTCCTTAGTCATTTTTTGGGTTCACTGGCCCAGTCTTACGCACCACAGACACGTCACACATTCTGGCGCGGATAGTGACCAGCTCTTCCTGGAGCAAAGCCTTCTGGTTGAGTGCTCCTTCTTGGGCGCGGGGCCCCTGGCTCTTCCACTCCTCCAGCTGCAGCCTCGTCACCTCTAACGCACACTGGACGCTGTCCTGGGAGAGGCACAGAGGGTTCAAATTAGTGGAGAGGTCAAAATATGCAAAATGCTCAGAATACAGCAACAGAAAAGATGCACGACAGGCTACGATTGTGACTTGGTGCATGGTAGGAATTTAACAGAAGCAACCCTCCTAATGCAGGTTAATTCTGACTGTGGAATTGGCCGCACCGACCATTCCGGTGAATGGTAACCAGCCAGTCCAAGTCTATTCACTTCCATTCTAAAGATCATATTTGACTAGTTAGACAATGCAAATGACTGGTGAATTTTGGAATCCACTATGTGAACAACATATTGGGTCTAACAACGCCTTAATTATCATAACTGTAACAAGTTTACTAGTTGTGGATTGTGTGAGTATAGTCTTAAAGCAGTGATGCAATTACTGACCTTATCCACTTGTAGCTGGGCCAGCTCTATAGCCAGAGACTGCAGAAGCTTGTCACACCCACACAGCCTAGTCAACACAGCCTGAAGGAGGAACATCAGATAGTCTATTTGGCAAGAAGCAGCTAATAAAACCAAACCAAACATAATTGTTGTTACTGCACTTAAATGAACCATAAAAGAAAACGTGTGAATACTCACATCTGCGTCACTCTCAAGAGGTCTGATTGGCGGAGTTTCTCTCAGGTCAGGCTTTGGAGGCTGAAAAGAATCACGGTCATCATTTTACTACATGGACAGCATTTCCAAATCCTTTCTTCCGCTTTTCAAAACCTGATGTGACTGTCAATGTAATGATCATGTATTGTGAAGACTTATGTGCTCCCTGCAGTTAACCCCTGAGTATTTGGAGTTCAATGCCATGTAAAGACTGGGCCATTGTCTTACAAACAGCACAAGCTTCAATGCTCTAGCTCAGGGGTTCCCAACCTTTTTTGTGACAAGGACCGGTAGATAGATGGAAAAAAAAGTTGCGGACCGGTTGTCAATTTTAATAATAATATATATATATATATTTTTTTAAATAAACATAGGCTATAATATTATAGGCTGTGTGGTAGTTGAAACATAGTTTCAAGTTGACATTTATTTATGTTTGGGGGCCCGTGGCCCGGTACCAAATGTACCGGTCCGGTGGTTGGGAACCACTGCTCTAGCTAACATGTACAGCGAGGTTACACGGCTGACTTCATGCATACAGGTATTATGAGTTTGATCATGAATTTAACACTGACAGGTTTGATTGAAAATATTCAGACAAATCACAAAGACACAATACATGTTGCCCACAACAACACAATCAAACAGAACAGCAACAATAACACAAATAAGTATGATTTATTAGTCACACAAAAACATCAACAGTAAGCATTAGTGACAATAAATGAGTTACAATACAACAACTGACATAAAACAACATACAGTCAACATTACAGGACAATGTTATGTCTTTACAGTAGAATTACTCTTGTGTATTGTTAACTTAAGTTATCCTCAGGAGCACTGACAGGAGTATTAACCCTAACATACATGTCTTTGATGGTGGGAGGAAACTGGAGCACCCGGAGAAAACCCACACGAACACGGGGAGAACATGCAAACTCCACACAGAAAGGACCTGGGATGGACCAGGGGTTCGAAACCGGGACCTTCTTGCTGTGAGGCAACAGTGCTAACCACTGAGCCACCGTAAGTTTTTTGAGGAGTCAGCATCACAATGTTATTTTTATTATTTTTTTTGTGAATGGACATAACACCAGATATTGTGAGTACAAACAATATGACAACTGACCCCCCCCCCCCCCCCCCCACCAGACAAAAGAGCATGGAAACACGCTGCACAGCGAGGCGTGCTGTACCATAGCTGGCGGTAGCACACAGACAGACAAATGGCTGCGGTGATGGTGATGATGGTGGTGGTGCTGGTGTGGGGGGTGAGGAGCGTGTGCAGCCCTCGATGAGGGGGGCAAAGGGGGTAGTAAGTCTGCATGGGCCCCTGGAGAGGAGCTCTGAAGGGAGAGACAGGATTTACATAGGATCAAGTGAGAAAAACTAGAGAATATACGTGCATTTGACAAAAGATGCTGTTGTAGCCTAACTGTCTGGGTATGTAAAATCCCACCAAAATACAGCATGTTTTATTTGCCCTGAGAATGTCAAATAAAAGTGAGCAGTCATTTTCTTGTCACTTTTTTGCATCGGTGTAATGTAATGTGGATGTTTTGGTGTGAAATTCATTGTCAAATATGTTACCTTTCCCAAAGGTCTTCGCCCACTTGGAATATGATGGACAGAACCATATGTAGGCGTAGGCTATAGAAGAAAAAGATAATGAGATATAAATAACATGACTTGTTTATGAACATCTCTTGCACTGAATCTTGTGTGCACGTAATGTCTAATATAAATGATGTGTTAAGTGATTGCCTTAATGCTGTAATCCAGGATTTCTTCGCTTGGTCTTCCCCTCTGACTGCCAAAAGTATTTCAAATGATGTTCGAACTACAGATATTCTTAGAAGTATTAATTATATTATCAAACAATTGTGTAGCAGCCAGTGTCGCTCACTAGTAAAAGTTCCTACTCTATTTCAATGATTGCAACTATTTTGGTTGGCTATATCGCTAACTAGCTAGCGACACTCCGCTACCCACAGCTAACCTGTGTTTCATAACGTTAGTTGGATAGTTAGCAGACTTTCGCCCTAAAAATGTCAATAGTCGCCTATGGAGAGTACGTGTCTCTCCAACCATGGTAATACTGGTACTGACTGCAGTCCAGATGGATAAAATAAGTTATAATTATTATTAAAAAGTCCCCGAGTCCAGCAGCGTTAAGGATGCAGAAAACATGACGTTTTTGTGTTCTACTATATGGTCAACTCAAGACAATGAATCAATTGTTTTGTATGTATTCTATGATCCACATAAGTCCTGACCTTGCTGAGATGTTGCCATCTTTCTGAGCCAGGAGTGTTGGGAGTGGATTTGAACTCCAGCTTCGGTGAGGCGGGGGCGTAGCACAGAGTCTGCGGCATCATGATGGGGTCATCCTGGGGTCGAATGTCAACCCTCCCCACTGGTGTGTGAGGCCGTGACCCCAAATGACCTCTCGGGGTCAAAGAACCGTACTCTGTCTGGGTGGGCGGTGTGTTACGGCCGGAGGGGTACGCGAGAGAATCTTCATCCTGGTTTGGACCACATGGTCTTCTTCTGCCGAATTCGGGAGGACTGGGTGTGTTGGGCGAAGGGCTGCATGGATACCAGAGAAAATAGAACAGAATGCCAAGGGTGTGACCTTTCTCAGATGCTTTCCCCTTAAACAAACAACTGTTCTAAATATACAGTTCACACACAGACGTCTAGACAGCTTCTCTACCTCTGACGCGCACCCCGCCTCCCCCTGTGCTCCGCGTGCGACATCCCCATTCTCCCGCCGGTGAGATGACTCGGTTCACTTAGAGTTCTACTGACGTGCCTTGGTCTCTGGGTGACACTGTCTCCAACTGTTGGACATTTAGGGAACTCCACCGACTCACTGCTGCCACCTATCTGTGTGAAATCCTGATAGCTTGAGCAGCGCCTGAAAGTTTCAGATGTGCAAGGAGAACAAAACGATCCATCATCTCACACAGTGCAATGATTTCCAACAATATTATTTGAGATTGAGCAGAATTAAGATACAAAATGTTGTTATAATGTTGCACCTGTTGATGGCGCCGTCTGGCTCCATAGTAGCAGACTGACTGAGAGCTCGGACCCAACCCAACATATCCTCCTGAGTGTCGGCACTGAAGAAATATGAACGCATTCCCTGGTGCACCACCTAGTTTTATAGAGATTATTCACAATGGTAAAATTATTCTCTTCACAAAGAGTAATTTTTTTTAATATAATATATATAATATATAATAATCTAATAAGAATATATATAAATTAATATATATAATCTATATAACTTTTTAATAAAATCATGAGAATTGAATACTATGGGATTTTTAACTTAAAAATCCCATATTATTCAATTATTTTATTTTCAATAGGTTACTGGCTCAGGATGAGTATTATGTTCTCTCTGATGTTTTACAAATAAATGTATTCTGGTTAAAAGTTGAATTTAATTAGTTAAATTGAACAAGTCACAACACTGGACCCTGATTGGATGACAACACCAGCTCCCCCAATTCAGGTGGAGGCCTTGGAGTGGATGTGCCAGTTAAAATGCTCAAAACTAACTATTACTCATTATTTAGTGTAGCGAGCCAATCAGGACAAAGTCCAGTTGTGATGTGTTTACTGCCTGTAAAAAAATGGTGATATTTTGTTGTTGTTGTTGGTTAAATTCAACTACAGTAGGCTACTCAAACAAAATCCCATTTTAACATTTTCTACATTAAAAAAATCTTTGATCATATACACTATGTAAAAATTTAATTCCCATAATATGGGACCTTTAATTAATTAAATGGATGAATAAATGTACTGTATGCACCTTGAATGTGTGCTTTCTGTTCTTGCATTCTCGCGGCGTGCAGAAGAGGATGTTGTAGCTGGGTAGTGGGATGCTGCCGAGCACAGACTCTTCTCTACTGTCTGATAAAGGACAGAGAAGAAGAAACACGATGCATAAAGAGCTGATGAACGAGCTCTGTCCAGACACAATGCCCCGCCATGTGTTGCTTTACTATGTGACTTCCTGACTTGCTTACCTTTATAGTAAAACAGACAGTAGTTTGACAGGACAAACCATCTTCTCTTCCATAGCTTCAAACCAGCGCTATCCTGTAGAATGAATGAATGAACACTGATCAATCCATTGAGCCTAGCTGTTCATTTATGTCAGAATTCTGTTTTCATACAAGGCAACTCGTGCGCTCGATTCCTAGGCTGGCATACGCAGCTCGGCTGCGCTGCTGCGCTGCTGCGCTGCTGCGCTGCCGCGTGGCCTCGCCTGCTCTATTGGTGCGCGCGCACGCGCGTGCGGGTGTGTGTGTGTGTTGCTCACAAAATGTTGTTGCCCTTAAGTTTACATGGGTGTGTGTGTGCCCCTTAAGTTTACATCATGCCTATGATATCATCAGTGATGTCATAAGATAATTTTCCTCTTATGACATCACTGACGACATCATCAGTGATGTCACAAATGCCTATGACATCATCAGCGTGTGTGTGTGTGTGTGTGTGTGTGTGTGTGTGTGTGTTGCACAATGCACAATTACTCAAGTGATATCACTGATGACATCACTTCCAGTTGAGTGACATCCCTTCTGGGCCAAAAATCGCAGAGCCATCCCTTTCAGTTATGATGATGATGATTACATATTAGGGATGCACGATACAGTATATCGGCAATCATATCGGTATCGGCCGATGTTGGTCATTTTTTAACATATCGGTCATATCGGTATCGGTCAGATGTTGCAATGTTAATATCGGTTATCATTATCAGCCAAATTCTTCACATTGATATGAAATAATGCAGTAAATGTATGATTTATGGGCTTTTCCAAAGGCTTTGCAAAAAAAGAAATGCATAACTTTTTCAAATTCAGTGTTAACATGTGTTTTTCAGTATTTACAAAATGTGATGATCATAAAAATGTGGTTTTATACAGATCATATCGACATCGGTAAATATCGGTTATCGGCCATAACAGCAATGATAATATCGGTTATCGACATCGGCCAAAATTTTCATATCGGTGCATCCCTATTACATATCATTCAGAACTAATCACTCAGTACTCGTCACACACACCTTTATGCACAATGTAGAGTGTAAATGGTTAAGCAGACCATGTGTGGCACATTACTTTTTTATTGAGCCATCCTCTGATGATCACAGGACAGTTGGGGTCTCTCTTGGCAGCTCTACATCCTTTCCCAAACGTTTGCACCCTGTCATCACCGCCCTAGTGCAGGAAGCCATAATAATATCATCAGATATCTTCATGTCCTCTATGTCCTCCTTCACAAAAACATGCAGCATCCCAATCCATGAACATGCAGCATTGCATTTGCGCGCAGGAACAACAGCCTCACAAAAATACACTGAAGCCATACATGTACACAGGTGTGTGTGTGCTCATAATGACAAGACAGCCATGCAAGCTGAAAACAAACTTTTTGGACTGGGAAGTAGGAAATGGTGGCCACACTGGATGCTTGGCTTACTCTGTCCTGGTCCTCCATCCTGCAATGGAAACAGAGAATTATTGTCATTACAGGCCACAATTTAAGACAACAAAGATGCTCATGTGAAAAGAAGGAGGAGAAGATGAGATTGTTTTGTATTACTTAAAAGTCAATTTAAATAAATAAAATAAATAAAAAGTCAAGTCAGTAAAATTAGATAATGGTTGATTCTATCATAAATAAATAAAAATGTGTGTCCGAACAACAACAAAATATCAGGGATCATTACACAAGATTCACTAATAAGAAGCAAAAGATAATCCACATGTTGTAATCGTAGAAGTCTGAACATTTGAATGAACTGGGTCAGATCTGAGTGTGGCCAAGACATCAGGCCTCACCAACAGAATCAATACATCAGGCCTTACCAACAGAATCAAGACATCAGGCCTTACCAACAGAATCAAGACATCAGGCCTCACCAACATAATCAAGATATCAGGCCTTACCAACAGAATCAAGACATCAGGCCTTACCAACAGAATCAAGACATCAGGCCTCACCAACAGAATCAAGACATCAGGCCTCACAGAATCAAGACATCAGGCCTCACCAACAGAATCAAGACATCAGGCCTCACCAACAGAATCAAGACATCAGGCCTCCCCAACAGAATCAAGACATCAGGCCTTACCAACAGAATCAAGACATCAGGCCTCCCCAACAGAATCAATCAGGCCTTACCAACAGAATCAAGACATCAGGCCTTACCAACAGAATCAAGACATCAGGCCTCACCAACAGAATCAAGACATCAGGCCTCACCAACAGAATCAAGACATCAGGCCTTACCAACAGAATCAAGACATCAGGCCTTACCAACAGAATCAAGACATCAGGCCTTACCAACAGAATCGGTATCAGACAGCCTCTGCAGTCTGCAACACCTAAAAATAAAACATTACAAACCAGAGTTTCTCTAGGTGGCTTCAGTCCAATGAATCCCATCAACACCGCACTGTATCGTCCTAGTTTGCACGGCACGACCGAGGTGTCACTGACACATTCCCATATGGCACAGGAGGCTTTTCCCCCATGCAGTCAACTGTTCATTCTCTGAGAGAGTCTGTGTTGTGCTTCACTCCCACCAACTCTCCCACTATTCTATTCTAAGCCATCCAGAACAGGCCGGCGCGCATCCCCGCCACGAAACTGACAGGTGACAGCTGCGTCGCGGTGGTGGCAGGGAGGGGCCTGCGAGCGTGTGAAAAGCAATCTGGCAGCAGCAGGCCCATGGCTGCTATGAGAGTCATGCTTGGGAATGGCTCCCAAACGGGAGAGGCTGCTGCACTATGGAGGACTGCTGAGGACAGACAAGCAACATAGAAGAGTGAAGCGGCATGTGGAAGACAAATGTGGAGGGAGGGAGGGGGTGGAATACACTGTGTCAGATCTTTCTGCTGTCTGTAGTCATGTTGGCTCTTCAGGAACATGTCTGTCTGTAGTCATGTTGGCTCTTCAGGAACACGATAGGAAGGTGAATGGGAGGGAATTCAGTTCAGCAGCAAACTGGAGGCCTACCACATGACCACATGGGTCATCTTTCCCCATTGCCAACAGCACTCTGCTGGTGGGATTCAGCACCTGCACTTACTGTACTGCAGCCAACCATCTGACAGTCAGTTCTTACACTCTTCTGGCTGTATAGTTATATATTTATACCTCTGTTGGACCATTCCAACTCAAGTGTACAGTAGCCTACAGCAGCTGTTTTCCTTTTGTTTAATTTTCCTTGCAGGGTTCAATGCGCTCAGAACTCAGTGTTCTCTAGATTAATATATTTGTTTTTGTTCTATTCTTCTATTACAGAAACATGACCCTCTGCAGAAAAGGGTCCTATTAATTTTTTTTTTTTTTTTTTTTATACTACCACTTGGGACCCATATTCGACTTTGTTTATAGTCGTCCACTACTCCAAGAAGAGAGCTATCCAGAAATGTAACACCATAGCTAAATTTAACTGAACAGTCAATGCAATTGTAGGTTTAATATTCAGTTTTCAAAATATCCCATAGAGGGCGCCTAGGCTAGCATCTGCAGAAAGTCAAAGCCGAAGTCAAAGAAAAAATGTAGAAGAAAAACACGCAGTCAAGTCCAGTCAGAGAGACCTTTAATATTGGACGCTGGGGAACTCTTCAGATCTCCTAAATGGGCGTGGATATCAGCTTGCGATTGGCTGTATGTCAATGGTATGAAACCATTAATTGAGATATAAATAATCTTTTGTATGTCGATGTATGAAAATCGGCCAGTCTCCTAACGGGGGCGTGGCATTAGTGAAACCTCCGTGGCACAGATACAGGAAGTGACCAGATCAAAAAGTTGTTTACTACTAACGCTAAAGGTATTCAGGACAGACCTACCCTGTGTCATCATCTTGTTGTTCACAAGGAGGTTATGGAGGACCAGAGGTTGATGATTATTCAATCACCGGTGAGTGTATTTAGTTTTTCTGTGCTAGCTTAAAGAAACGTAGCGCATGTTCATGATGACTGTGTGTGTGTGTGTGTGTGTGTGTGTGTGTGTGTGTGTGTGTGTGTGTGTGTGTGTGTGTTGGGGATGAGCTCCGGTTTGATATACACTGCTCAAAAAAATAAAAGGAACACTTTGAAAACACATCAGATCTCAATGGGGGGGGGGGGGGGGGGGGGTGGAATCATAATGTGTTAGGAATGAAAGCATGCCACATTGTTTGGAAATGAAAATGATCAACCTCCACTAGAGGAGCAACAATGAGACGACCCCCAAAACAGGAATGGTTTTACAGGTGGAGGCCATGTTTGACATGTTTGACAACTGACATGTTTTCCCTAATCTTTTCTGACCAGTGTTGGACCTGCCAATTCTGGTGTTCTATGGCAAATGGAGTTGGACTACCTGTGCAACCTCTGTAGGGTCCAGGTACCGCACCATGCTACCAGTAGTGACACTGACCCTATAGCCAAATGCAAAACTAGTGAAAAATCAGTCAGAAAAGATGAGGAGGGAAAACATGTCAGTGGCCTCCACCAAACCATTCCTGTTTTGGGGCTCGTCTGATTGTTGCCCCTCTAGTGCAGGTTGATTTCGTTCCTAACACATTACCCAGTCCATGTCAGGAAAGATATCCAGCATGATTTCCCCCCATTGAGATCTGATGTGTTTTCAAAGTGTTCCTTTAATTTTTTTGAGCAGTGTAGTTGGCGTCATCAAAGTGTTTGTTGACTTATTGAGAATTATACCAATGTGTTTTATTGGTTATATTCCCTTTGATAGCAATTTCAACAGCTATTTTACCAATTAAATTAAATTACAGTAAGTGTATGAAACCCATAAACAAAATAGTAATTCTGTCATTGTGTAACTTATGATGGAATTATAGTACAAATGAATGATTCCCTTTTACGCCGCGACCCCCTGGAACCCCCTCAAGGACCCTACTTTCAGAACCACTGGGATAAGTGACTATGAGATGCAAACTATCTGCATATTGTATATAAAAAAGACATGTATTGTAATTTAAACTGTACTATGCAGGTTGGTTTTGGGTTGGTCAATTTCTGAAAGAGGACGACTGAGGATCTTCAGAGAGTGGGAGGCACGACGGCCAATACTGCGCATGGAAGAGTAGTGGAGCCGCTCCATGGATTTGGACGTGCTGGATTCTCCACTTGGATTACAGGTAAGCTTAAACAAAAATATATGGCGGCCGCTAACTGAACTCAAACTGCATAACGGACTAAAAAACAAAACAAAGACAAAGACAAATAAATAAAAAACGACCGGACTGAGCCAAACTAAACAAATGAAACTTGCATCCGAAGAGGAAATAAACAAGGACTAAAGAAAATGTATTGAAACGAAAATGTAACAACCCTAGACTCAGTTGTCAGTCTCTAAACCAGTGGTTCTAAAAAAAAAAATCACATCAAGGACCCCTAAACTGACACAAATTAGACCGCGGACCCCCATTTGATAAGATTTTGTCCCAGGGTCCCCTATCTGATAAGATTTGAGCTTTGGTGATGGCCCTCCCACTCTCCTGGCCCTGTAGTGGGGCAGATTAAATGCACTTTCAATGTAAAATTATTCACTTTCAGAAAGAAGCACCAAAATTGGCACACAGACTCCTTATTTTGATTAAAAAATAATAGCCACACCAATTTTTTCCAAGATGGCCACCATTTCAAGCCCGAATATACTATTTTGGGGGCAACTTTGTAATTGTCCAATATGAATTATCAAGCCATACATTTATGATGACAGAGAAGCCAGATTTATTCCACATATTTAAAAATTGCTTGTTATTTTAAAAGATGGCTGCCATTTCAGCCATTTTTACCATAATTGCACTGTCCAGGGCGATCTTGATGATTCTGGTGTCAAATGACAGGTTTTTAACTATGGAAGATTCAAAATTATACATCAGAAATCTTTTTTATATCTCCTTCTGCCATCCATTTATTCTGCATATCTTTGTTTAAAGTCATATGAAAAATATGCATGAACAACATCATGTTAGCAAACCTTTATTAGAAATTACATACAATGCATTGAAGACATCTGTATCCTTAATAATCTGACCATTCGAGGATCAACAGTTATGTTATAGAAAATGTACATGTATAATCTTATGCTCTGGGTTGAAACAGAGCATAATCTTCACATCTGCATCTGCAGCTACATAATGCTGTGGAATCAAGACCAAACGGTAGCATTTGCACCTGGCTTCCGCAGCATTCAAATCTGCATCCACACTTGGTCAGTTGTTGGCAACTCTCTGCAATGGGGGGAGATCAGTCCAAAAGATCTGCCACATATCACCTTTCTTGATCCACCCCGTCAGAAGGACTTTGTGCTTCTGGTTGACAAAGTAATGATATGCATCCAGCCTGGTAGGCAGCACGCTTTACATGCTGGAGAGCAGCTTGAGTAGGAGGGATGGCTTCGTACAGCCTCTGCTTCCAAGCAAACTTATCCAGACTTGTATCATCAACAGCATCAGCTGTGCTGGACCTGTCATACGTCATGACCATGTTTTCCTAGATCTTCATTTTGGCATCACCTATTGTTGGTAGATCCTGGCAGTTTGCTGAAAACATTAGAAGCCTCGTTATAAACGTCCCAGGTTTGCAATGCAGTCTTTGGTAAATAAAGCCACAAATGCCATAAACTGACAGCCCTTCAAGTTAGTTTTGGTGGAGCACAAAGTCCTTCATGACTTGTGTTAGTGGTAGGGAGTGGACTTGGTTCAAGCGATGTGTTCCCAGCGCTTTGCGGATCCTGATCCGACACATGTCGGCCAGACTGCGAGGACATCTCTTGGCCTCCAGAAAGACCCTGAGCCTCGGATCGGCCTTCTCCTCCAGCTGTGCCTGCTCCAAGGTCACCAGGGCCGGGTCACCTGCCGTGGTCCAGGAGCAGCTGGATGAAGGCCGCGTCACACCTGCGCCCCAGCACCTCATGCAGCAGGTGAGAAGCCACGTCACGGGTCAGAACGCCAGCGGCCTGGAGCAGCAGGTGGAAGCAGTCCAGGTGGTGGTGGACGGCACTGATGCAGAGAGGAGACCTTGTGAGGCTGTCCATGTCAACAGGGAACAGCAGCATGGAACATGATGACTTCCTGCAGTATGTCCAGCCTGCCCGCACAGGCAGCCTCTTGGACCGGGTTTTAGGAGGCGGTTCTTCCGGCTTCCAGGAGGATCCGGACACAGTCCAGGTGACCGTAGGCCACGGCCCAGGAGAGAGGCGTCCAGTAACACTTATCAGCTACGTCTACCTGGGCTCCCTGGGTGATCAGGTAGGCTACACAGGCAGCGTGACCCATCCTGGCTGCCTGCTCCAGAGGGGTGTGCCAGTGGTGCCACACAGAGCTGCCCCCATTGATCTGCCTTCGAAGTGGTCTTCCTGCAGCAGGGTCCTCAGTTTGTCCAGGTCTATGACATCACTCATGACAGCACTCACTGATGACATCACAATCGCTCGAGTGACATCACTGATGACATCACAATTGGCTCCAGTGACGGCACTGATGACAGGGTTGTGAGTCAGTCAGCCTTCCGGGTGATGTCACTCCAGCAATTGTGATGACATCACTAATGACATCACAATTGAGGTGATGTAATCAGTGATTGAGTAACGTAATCAGTGATGTCATCAGTGAGTGATGTCATCAGTGATGTCACTCGAGCATTTTGAGGGTTGTCAATCAGCCTTCAGACAGAGCTAGATGACGGCATATATATATATAGTTTCAGAATTCCCCAGATGATTGGTAGGCAGGGATCTTCATTTGTCTGGCATCGCGAGACTACACTACCCAGGTATAACAGGAACTGAACGGTGGACAATTCTTATTCTTATTCTTATTCTGATTATTGTTGTTGTTGTTGTTGTTGTTGTTGTTGTCATTATTAATAATAATAATAATATTGTTCTGAATGATTGTTATTCTGATTTTAAAACTGATTCTGAATAACACTCATAGTAACCTTAGTAACGGCACTGTCCAGCAATTGTAGATAATCCTTCCATACATAAGAGCAAAAACAGCAACAGACATGAAGATGAAGATTGAGGAGAAACATCTCAAACTGAGCCACAAACACTTGAGACCCTGTGATTTGACAGTACCTGGTTAACATGATCAATCTACGCCAGTGTCAACCACAGTCTCCTCTCTTTTGATAGGGAGACTCAGCGTAAAGAGAAGACAAGTAAGCCTTTGTCAGAGTGGAGACAACCAACCTCATAGCCGTCCGGGTCGGGTTATGTGGGTGTCGTGAAATATTTGGAAAATCTCCTTCTTGATCAGTGGGGGTCACTTGCTCGCGGAGGAGACGACTTAAAATGCTAAAGAGCGACAGAGGGGAGGACAAATGGTGGGTTTGTGTACCACACAGAGTGCGCTTTGTGGTCCCCACGGACTCCAAGGACTCCGGAGCATCATGTGAAGTTGGACACAGAGCAAGTTGAATACATCAGCCCAGAAATTATCATCCCGCTCCATCAACATAAACATTTGCATGTCTCCTGCATTGTCGGGCCTTCAGAAGTCAACCAAATCATCACTATACATTTGACCTTGATAAGTTAAGTAGTGACGCAAGCCACTCTCTTTTCTGATGATTTGACTTCCTGAGTGGAGTTCCTAATGAAGAAATGGGATAGTTGTGCACAGTTTATTTCATCCTGCTATATAGACAGTGAACTCTGGTTTTATGAGATATAAAAGTTGCTGGGTAAGGACAACTGAGATGTCAAAGCTTCGCAAAGCTGAGGATAAATCCCCCAGGCTCCTATTACAACCACCGACAATAGATCACATCAGGCCAATCAAAGATCAGCATACTGCTTCACAACCCAGATATATAAACCTGAATATAGACCTGTAAATTTGCAATTGTTAAATGAGATGCGAAGAATAGCATGCATAAATGTAAAAGTTCATCCCAAATAGCTCGATCTCTGCAATAACGGCGGTAGACATTTCAAACAGTTGTGACAACGCTCTTTTAGCATTATGTGTGAATAAATGATAAAGATGCCATATTGCTGTACCTGACTAATTGCGCCCGCCCGCCGGCTGCTTCAAGCTCCATCACTTGGCACGCTTCCTCACAGCATCTCCCCAGGCTTGGTTGCCCTCTTCCTGGCTATACTGTACCACACACTCTCCTGTTGCCCAACGCAACCACAACACTCTCCTCCTGGCTACTCGGCTTCTCTCCTTGAACGTGTTAAATATCTCCCGTTGTGTCTCTCACTCCGTCCGTCGCCCCCCACCCGCTGTTCTTCTGACTTCTATCAGCAGTGTTTGTCCGGTGGTCTACCTACGCGGGCCGTTGTCACTCAGGCACTCGTTCTTCCTTCTAACAGTAGACTCTCTGTGGTCCCCCTTCCTCCTTCTCCTCGCCCCCCCCCTCCCCACCCCCCCCCCCCCCTCTCTTCAGCACCTCCCTCCCTCCCTCTCACCCTGCCCTGCACAGCCTCTCTGTCTTTCGCTGAGTGTGTGGGATTCGGACTCAGGAATTTACCAAAGAAAAAAGAAAAAAACAGCTGTTCTCTTCTGCCATTCCTCTTCGCTGCCCTTTGCAATGCTCGAGTATCAGTTCCAACTCTATCTAGACTCACGCCCGTTTAGAGATGTTGCATTCTCATCGTTGATAAAGGCCCGGCCAGTCAGGAAAAACAAAGGGCTAATGCAAACGCTAGCACAGAAAATGCGAGGGGTTTGGAGATTTTGTGTCACGTCTCAAATTGATTAACAGCATAACAGCAAATTGTATGTGGGAACTAAATGAGCTCTAGAAATAAGACTAGCAAATACGTTGTGTTAAAATGGCTTGAGAAGATTCCAAACAGCTTATTTTAGGTTATTTATAAAGGTCTGTTCAGCCGAAAATAGAACAATTGTAGAAAAAGCTCCAGTCTTTGGTAAATTATACCCACAAATGATACCCTTAAAATGTCTGATGGGGTGTTTAATCTATCAGAAATAAACCTCCACAATTAAATGAAAGAGTTTTGATGATAGGCCCTTACACAGGATATTCTGCTGCATTGAATCAGCATCTTGTGGAGTTCTTCTTCAAACATATTGGTTTGCATTCGGTAATTGGTACAGTATAAAGAAGCTATACTCATCAGATCTGGCAGTAAGGAAACAGGTGCACAATTTTTTAAGAGGAGATTAATTACAATGAATAATGCCATAACAAATACAGGGAGACAAACAGGAGACAAACAGAGAGAGAGAGAGAGAGAGAGAGAGAGAGAGAGAGAGAGAGAGAGAGAGAGAGAGAGAGAGAGAGAGAGAGAGAGAGAGAGAGAGAGAGAGAGAGAGAGAGAGGAGGAGGGTTGGCGTTATTGCTGTATTTTTAGCTCTATGATAAAGAGCAAGCAAGATAGGAGAAAAGTCAAGTGTAAAATGACTCTCACA
>NC_139626.1:32129491-32191933 GCF_964638095.1 Poromitra crassiceps | reverse complement strand
GATTGGTCAGAAATCATAGTCATTTTCATAAGCTTAAGGAGAGGAGTGTAAATGTCACCTACCGCCCGACAGCAAGGAGAGGACCCCCTCTCTCGAGGAGAGCCAGCCACACAGTGAACCTTCAGAGCTCCGTCTGCTATCTAGTTGCTGATTGTTTGAATCAGTCTCAGCCGTGTGAGCCGCTCCTAACAGCGCGCAGCTGCGAGCGGTCGGCCGCTCCTAACAGCGCGCAGCTGCGAGGGGTCCCACTGAATCAGCAGCTAATTGGGGAACTACCTCTACTGCTGACGCGGAACCCGGCTCTGATGTCACTGTCGTGGCTGGCCGTCCTCCCACTCTCACCTGCCGGGGGTTAGGCTGCCGAGACACCACATAAATTACAATAATTAAATTAAAAATCATTTTATCTTCACATTCATGAACTTACCCCCAACCTTGGTTGTAAAAGTGGTTCAGTTTTGTGTTGCTGTAAGTCGCTTTAGATAAATGACATAATGTAATGTAATGTTATTGGAAAAACCATACCACAATTCATGAAAACACAGGACATTTAGCATCTGTAGAGTTTCTACAACATTACCATAATCAGCAATTCAAACTGAAAATAAACCTGCAATCTCAACACACAAGTACTCTAAAAAAGCTCCAGCCTCTGTTCGATAGCACAGATGCGTAGGCGGTTTTAGACCCTTTTTTAACCCTAAATTTAATCTGACTATGGCCTCAGAGTAACCATTTCAAAAGGTGATGATATTTTTTTTACTTGGCCTTATACGAGGGATCAGCCGAGCAGCATTTTGGTAAACAAACCGCGTCACTGGGTGGCAACGGCAATGGAACCCTATGGAGCCCAAGTGGCGCAAGGTGCTGAGTGTCTGACTCTAGCCGGCTAACTCTGTTTACATTTTAAAAACTGCGACAGTTCACACAACTTTAACACGACATGCATTATACATCAAACTCTTGAGCTAATTCTGCTCTCACTCAGAATGTCAAAATATAAGCGATGTGATGTATAGCTTTTGAGATATTAACGTTTGTTTGGCACAACTCATACTATTAACTGCCACGGGGTTCCGCATTTGTGGCAAGTGACGTCATGCTGATTCGTCCTATACTGTATAAAATTACCTATTGTGAGCTCTAGGATAATCACAGCCTTGTTAAACTCTCTAGTCGAGACCCAGAATGTAGATACATAAAAATGTATGGGATGTCCAGTACATTGAAGATACAGTAAGTGTGTTTTTCTGAGCCATTTTCAGAAAATAGTGCTTCATTGTCATCCAATCGTCAACATTGTCAAAATCGCACAAATCTCCAATTCTCAAAAGTTATTGATACACAGTATCACGCTGGTCATGAGGTCTTCAGGCGGTGTTTTGGGGAGATTTTAACTAATGTACTTTATTATTTTAGTTAAAGTAGTCACAGTGTTTCTTATTATGAATTGTGGTTTATGCTACATTTACAGAACATTTATGGACAGTGAATTGAAGCATTGGAACAATGGCGGTACACCACAAATAGATTTTGACCGCCACAAATAGATTTTGACTGCCACATATTCATTTCAACTAGTTGACTGCAAACTCCTGCTTTAGGGCTTATATGGTTATTGTCTTGCCTGAACATCATTCCAATCAAAGTTATGAAATTCCCCTTTTGTTATTCTATTATTTTACTTTACTACCTTGGAGGTCTGCAGTCTGGGATATTCTCATTGGGGGGTGAGGCCCCCTAAAGGTCTGATCTAAAACCACCCCTGCACAGATGGTGATCATACCATCTTATAATTAGTATCTGACATGTTCAAGTCATTTGGTTTGACTAGATATGCTCGTGACCTCAGGTGCCCAGAATGTCCAGTCCTCACAAGGGACCAATCAGTCTGCCTGCCAAATAATGTAGCACTCCTCTCTTGTATGCTGCATGCTTACTCACAATCAGCCCTGTTGATGGACAGCTGCACGGCTACTTCTCATCTCCTGTTACTTGCTGAAGCTACCGTGTGGCACTCTCACATGGGAAGCAGGAAGAGAAGCCTCTAGGCTCATGGGAGATGTAGTTTTTAGGACAGTGGACAAATGTTGACGCGGGAAAAGACATTTTGTGGATGCAACAGAAACGCACAGGTCACATTAAGTTATCATGCTGAGTTTATCATGATGAAATGAGTTATTCCGGATATGTAGCTACACCAACAGACACACATATTAGTAATTCATCTGTGTACTATTAAAGGGAGCAGATATGATGACACAAAAATGATCTAAATTAGCAAAATCTTCTACTTCGTGTCCGGTCATCATCTATACCCTTTCAATAGTCAGCACAGGCGAGCGCGGCAGTGTTCGCTTCAGCCAGGTCATCTCCGGTCCATTGTGGAGCGGAGGTTCATCTCATGACATGTTCCATGCTTTGCCGATCGCCACACACACACACACACACACACACACACACACGCATCTGAGGTTGTCATTTTCCATTTCTTCATGTACAGCCTGCAGCGGCCTGGCCGACCCGCAGGCGGTTCAGAGTTTTCCAGCCATCCCAAGCTTGGTCATGGTCATAGTGATGCATTCATTTGGGATGATAACCTCTCTCTAACTATTGGGTTGACTGGCTGCCCAGGCTGTTCCACAGGTTGAGCCATTTGCTGATCCTGGCATCAGGTCGACTGGTCTCCAGTACATCAGTGGCGTCCAAGAAACTGCTCTTGGAGCTAAGCCGTTTATGGGCAGCAATGTGCTTATGGAGCGGGTGCCAGTTGTTGTTGGCTTGCTTTGTGCGCTCAACTTTGGTCTGCTCTCCGCATGTCAATGGCGATGCCTGTGAGGGTCTAAAGGCACTGGAGTTGTTTTAATGCACCCTGTCACTCTCCTGCAGCTCTCGTTGAGGATAGGGTCTAGCTTATGTGCACGTCTGCACGACTTGATTCGCTCCATGCTGGACAGGCGTACTCGGCGGTGGCGTGGCACGAGGCTAGTGCCGATGTTTGTGCTTGGATGAGCCCCCCACTTTGAGTTGCAATAGGCTGTTCCTGGTGGAGACCTTGGCTCTCGTCCTCTGAATATGTGCCTTGTTGTAACTGAGGGTGCGGTCTAAGGTTACTCCCAGAGTGCTGGTGGCTTTTGAGCCTTAAGCTTTGTTCACACCATACATACGCCGAAGCAAAGCTCAAGCCAAGCTGAAGCTGAGCTCACGCTAAACCGATCACACCAGAAACACTCTCGTTTCCTCAGCACCTGGCTCGGAGCTGCTCCTCCAGCCCCCAACTCCCCCCCCCCCCCCCCCCCCCCCCCCCCCCCCCCCCCCCCCCCGCCACACACACACACACACACACAACTTGCATTGACTTCATGCCTGGCACGTCGGCTGCTGCGCGCTGCACGCTTGGAAAATTGAACAGAAGCTGAAGCTATCGGTTCAGCGTAGCTTTAGCGTGGCTTCAGCACAGCGCGGCATGCGGCTGGTGTGAACGGACTCACCTGTTGACAAGGACGCCGAAATGAAAGTGCGTGGCTTCAGCGTGGCTTCAGCGTGGCTTAAGCGTGGGATCGGCGTATGGTGTGAATGTCCCAGGTTACATCAAGCTCTCATTCTGCTTCCCTTCTTTTTGGAGATGGAAGCTACAGATTAGAATTTTTCCAGCGTTTGAGAGCAGGTGGTTTTCCATCGTATGCAGACATATCTGAGAGGCCACTTTCCAAGGTTGACTCAACTTCTTCGTCGAAGTGATGCTGCTACGTTGCCATGGCTACGTCATCTGCGTAGATACACCTGCGGCATCCTTCCGGTAGGCGATGGTCATTGGTGTGTGTTTTTCCTCTTGTTGAACGCAACGTAGAACATCCGGTTGCTAAGAAAGACATCTTATCACATTACACAGTTTAGCATCACCTGTCATGTGAAATAGGTTTTTGATCAGCAGCCTGTGTGGGACATAACGAGCTGCCGACAGGTCGACAAAGGCGACACCCGTTAGCAGCTTCTTCTGATATCCATCTTCAAAGGTATTTGGCTGAGGTTTAGCAGTTAGCCCGAGCATGACTTTCCTGGTCTAAAACCAGCTTGATCTTTGATGAGCTCAGCGGATATCTGAGGGGATAGTCGGTTAGGAGTACTCTCTCAAACAGCTTGTAGGTGATACAAAGTAGGGAGATTGGCCAGTAGCTTCTGGGGAGGTTGGGGTCTTTTCCAGGTTTGAGCAGCAGAGCAATAATGATAGCTTTCCTCCAGATAGTTGGAATTCGCTGGCTCTGGAGGCACGTGTTGTACAAAGGCCATCGTTTGGCGACTGGGCCTAGATGAGTCATCATTTCAGTCAGTATGTCATCAGGTAAATTGGTAAAATATTTGTTTTAGTTGTGACTCTTTATCTCAAAGTTTTACTCTACATATTAAGATTATTTTTGGACATTTAAGGTGCAACCAATCCTTTTATGAGCCTTCACTTCAGCCATGTCTAGAGGGGAGAGATTACAAGTAGCAGGATTTAAGTGATACGGTAACAAAAACATAAAGTTATTGATTATTTGTTTCCTTTAAAACAAAGATAACTTTGAATAAAGGGATGCTTCTTGGGAAATTTCTTTCCCACAGCCATACGGACTCTGAACTCCCTCAGCACCCCTCTCCCTCTCCCCCCTCCCCCCTCACCCTAACTATACGTCTGTTGGTCTTGTATCCTGTATTTATGTATTTATTGTTGGAAGTGGGAATGGTGTAACTGTCTAATTGTCTAAATCATACATGGGCAAACTATGGCCAGCGGGCCGGATGCGGCCCGCGGGCGCCACCTGTGTGGCCCACGATGGAATTGCAAAAAATAATCTTTTTTTTTTTTTTTTTTACACAGTGCACCTGAACGCAACATGCAAGATACCCGCTGAATAAGTGTCCAAATGTTCATGTCATTCTGGCCAATACTCCACTTCTGTTATAGCATTTCAGTCTGGAATATCGAATATCTTTCAATAATCTTTATGACTAAAAGGCTACATTGAATTAGAAATTTAAATAATTAACTCATTGGTTTTGTATTTATTTAGCTTCAAGACTGCATTTTTGTTCGTGTGACCCTCAACACAGGCTTTGATCATCCCAGGCCACTTACTGATACTTATGCTTAAATTAACCCACTCATATTCTGATTTATTTCAAGAAAAACATTTTGGCTAGTGGATTTGGTTTGGTTTGGTTTATTTCGGATCAAGAATGCATGAAAACCATTACAAATTTACAATACAGTAGTAAAAAAAAGTACACAATATGTAAATCGAAAGTAAAATGATCCAAGGATAGCCCAGTAAAGCAGCTTAAAGTTACAAACTAGAAGCCTGCTTATTTCCACTGGGGTCCTTGGAGGAAATTCTAATTGGCTGGTAACTTTAAAATCTAGCAGCCATATTGGCAGGTGGTCAAAAAAGTTAATTTCAAGCCCTGAGAGCAGGTGGTGACATAGGAGTGAGTGAGAAAAGGATGAAATATTGGTGGTTAAGACTGAATAATGACATCACAACTGTTAATTTAAAATGAGTTATTCCTCTAAACGTGGCTTCAAATGCACCAAATTTTTCACGCTGGCGCCGTTCGGCCCTCAGCAAAACCTGGTAGCGAGGACATTTTTTGTGGCCCTCTCTATCATCAAAGTTACCCATCCATGGGTTACGGCATGACAATATTTGTTCGGCCCCGGGCAACAATCTGGGTTTCTCATGTGGCCCCCCATGAAAAATAATTGCCCACCCCTGGTCTAAATGTATCAATGTCCTGTTTCCATGTTACATTATGTCAGAGCTACAACATCATGTACTGAAACTAAATACCACCAACCTGGTTGCGTGGCAATAAAAGTATCTGAATCTGAATCTGCTTACCTGCCTGGTGGATTAAAAACATGATTAGAGGGGGAAACAACACATGAGATTGACTGATGTGAGATTTTGGTCACAGACACAACTTTGAATAAATGTATGCTGTACTGTAGTAGAAGATAATGATAATTCTGCTATTATTAACTTGTTATTGTATTGCTTTTAAAGTGCAAAGTAATCTCAAGGTAATATAAATCACATTGCATTACAGAGTTCATGAAATCACATTGATTTATTGACTGAAATATAAAGCAGGAAATCTGTATGATGTAACACAGTGTGAAAGTGACAGTGACCATCCCAATCCTGCATCAGCCTGTTGCGCTTTACAAACAGCAGATGGCGCTAGTTCATCACTTTGCAGACTAACCACTTACTGTAGTGCTGTAATGATTGAGAAATATACAGTATATACATTAATAAAAAGAAAATCTATACAAAAATATATCCAAAAAGGCTCTATGCTATACATAGGGTATCCAAAGCAACTACTGTAGATAAAGTAGAATACTTTTATAGAAAACATGTGGGACATTTCTGAGTTGTGATGCGTCATTTTGACAGAAGATGAGGCTGTTGCCCTGAGTGAAAATACAGCAATGAAAAACCAAAGCAGTAATTGAGACCAAGTTCAACAACCCAGAAAAGCAACTTTGTGCCTAAATAGATTTATATTGATACATTATACGAGTTGAGTGTTAATAGAGGCCTCCAGTGATTTCTATTTTTCCAGATTGTCATATACATGAAAATATTGCTTTTCTAGATCAGTGGTCCTCAAACTTGCTGTCTGGACTATAGCTGGGCAATATATTAATTATATATATTATATCGATATCTTGATATGAGACTAGATATTGTCTTAGATTTTGGATATTGTAATATCGTGACGATAAGGCATGTCATATTCTGAACTTACGAGACTGTTCTATTATTTGCTTTTATCCACTTAGTCATTATATCCTATCCACATTACTGATGCTTATTTTGTCAAAAATCTCATTGTGTAAATATTTTGTGAAAGCACCGTTACAACTGAACATTTAGCCCACCTCATAGGAAATAGCGAGGTATATATATAACCGTGTATTGCCACATCATGTTATTTGCGAGCTGTCAGAGCTCTCATCTCTCTGTCATAAGGTCGCGTCATTCAGTATTGATTCATTGGTTTGGCTTGGCTGTCAATCTAAGTGAACATTTTGACTGATTGGCTAACCGTTCGCTAAGCGTGGGGTCTGGGATGTGATTAGTTGAAACTTGAGCTGTCAATCATCATTTCTCTCATTCGTTGCAAAACTGGCAACAATTGAGAATGCTAGATCACTCCTGCATCATTTTACTTTCGCATTCTGCCCGGCTGCAACAGTTAAGAGGTCAAATTCAATCAAGTCACTTATCAAAATGATTTGGTCTACTGTCATGCCATGTTCATATAGTATTCCCATGATGTCACATGTATTTCCTAGTAGCGGTAATGGCGCTTCACCACAACATTGGCTGTGACGGTCATTTGATTATTATCAGCTCTTAATGTATTACAATCAGCTGTTCTTTTCCAAACCAAGATGTGGTGATGTAACAGAATACGGTGCTGTGGTTAGAGTATGGCTCTGTGGCATCTATAATTATTTTGAAACCATAGTAGCAAACAAACAAAGCTGCAACACTAAAACACAAACAGACCTTGGCCCAGTATGCCAATGTCAGATATGGACTACGCCTGATTTACATTGTATAATTTAGTGCAAACTTGGTATGAGATACGACACACAGAGCAAAGGTGAGGGTTTTTTTGGGGTTGGGGGAGTGGGATGGACCTCAGTGATGGATGGACAGATGTAGACTAGAGGAAGAGAGAGAGAAGGCGAGAGAGAAATGTGTGGAGAGGAACATGTGACCAATGCTCCACTATAGATCAGACTGTAGACAGGATGTATGTGGACCAGTTGTTACATGACAGTAAATCTGCTGGGATCAATAGTAGCCAGAATGAATGAGCAACAGATGGCGTTGAGGCACAGGGGAGTTATGCCACGGGAGGGTCATTAGCAATCAAATCAAGTAGATGTGGAACAAGTCACCGGACCCAACATATGAAGCTGCTACCTGTGCATGTGAATGAATGAATGAATGAATGAATTTTATTTTGGATAATGCAGACATATATATCCAAGGGATAACATGAAAAGTGTGTACACTTATTTCCATCATGGTCCCTGATCTTTAAGAACATGACATACAGTAATATAAGAGTATCAGATAAAACAATACAACTCAGACAAGGGATAAACGAAATTTGAGATTAAAACAACCATACCATAAAACAACGATAGAAACAATAAGACAATAAAACAATAAAAGGAACTAGAAATTAAAACACATACCATAAAACAACGGGGGACTCTACTCGTATTTTATCCTAGTTTACTCATGAAGAATTTTTTCAAAAGGTTTTTAAAACCATTCAGGGAATTGGCTAGCCTGATTTCGTTGGGGATTTTGTTCCACTCTTCCCCCCCAGAATAGAGGAACGTGCTTCTTCCTACTTTGCTCTTCAAATTGGGCAATTTCAGATCTGCTACACTGGCTCTTGTGTTCCGACTATGGATGTCCCGGACATATTGGAAGTACTTGTTGAAGTAATTGGGGCAACGGTCATGTAATATTTTATAAACCATGACAAGTTTCAGCTGTTGGACTCTGTTTTCAACTGGGAGCCAATTCAACTCTTTGAAGTGGGATGGGCCAATGTGCGTTCTTGGGCTGAGGCCAAGGATGACCCTCATGAGTTTGTTTTGGGCTTTTTGGAGTTTGTCTTTTGATTTTTTTGTTATGCCACTGTACCAGTATAAACAGGTGTAGTCATAGTGGCATTGAATTAAGGACGTAGCTAAAGTCTTCATTGTCTTTGTGTCCAGGAACTTGGATATTCTTGCTAAATATTTAGTCCTTGCATGAATTTTACCCGTGACGGAGAGGGCCATAGCTTCACTCTTCATACACTGATCAAGTTGACTTCCTAGATACGTTACACAATCCTTATCCTGTAAAATGACACCCTTACATTCTACCGAGAGACTGGGTTTGTTCCTTAGTTTAAACTGTGAACCAAAAACAATACATTCAGACTTTCCAATATGCAGAGACAGTTTGTTGTCACATAGCCAGCTGCTTACTTTTTGAAGTAACACTTCAAAGTTCTGTATGAGGAGAGGAAAGACAAATATGGGGGAAAAACCTTAAAAACTTTTCATTTTTTTCCCCCTATTTTTTTTAATCTCTTATTCCTTTAGCACTCCACATGGTCATACAACATGCATGTTCATCAAGAAGAAGCCAAATTATGATGTCAACTTGTTGGACTGAGATATCTTGCGGGGGAAAAAATATGTGGAACAGGTGTTATAGAGTAGATCATCATTATCGACTGAGATTTCATTTTATAGCAGCATGTAATACGGGACCCCCCCCCCCAACCCCCCCCCCCCCCCCCCCCCACACACACACACGTCCCTGCCTGCGTGTTATGCCACATGTGTCACCTATAGCTTATACCACACTTTGCTCATGACATGAGTGTAGAGTTACCACTTACTCACATGCCTCGCATAAGCTGACAGATTCAGATACAAACATATAGGGTTCTATAGCACCGGAGCTCTGGGTGTGATTATTCTTGGATCATGGTTTCCAATTTTGTTTTCCTTGGTCAAGGATTGATGTTTTTACCTGTCATAACGGTTTTACCTTAGAGCTCGCATGCGAGGAACTGTAAATTCACACTTGTACCTATAACAGGAACTGCTACATATATCATGCTATATATATATATCATGCATATATCACGGTCTCTGCATACTTTAGGGGTGATAGAAGTAGATAACTACACACACACACATATATATGTATATATATTATATATATATATATATATATATATATATATATATATATATATATATATATATATATATATATATATATATAAAATATGTGTGTGTGTGTGTGTGTGTGTGTGTGTGTGTGTAGTTATCTACTTTTATCACCCCTAAAGTATGCAGAGACCATGATATATGCATGATATATAATATAGCATGATATATATGTATCCCACAACCTCATCTAGCAAGTGGCAACAAGAGTATTGGTGATAAAAGGGGTATTTCACACATAATAACATGAGTGCTGTCATTGACTTTCTCGACTGCTGCACAGACAGTAAAGGTCATGTGTTTAGTGTGACAATTTGGGGAAAGTAAGGATTTGTATAAAACAATTAAGGTTTGTGTTTGTTGTCTTTGCTTGCAATAATAATATGAAGAGTTGGAATGATGTTCTTTTTTGTGAAGTGCTGTTTTATTCAATGTAATATATTTATTGAAATTAGGTTGCATATATATATATATTATATATATGCAACCTAATTTCATTGTACCTGGCTGGTACAGTGACAATAAATATATAAAAAAAAACAAAAAAAAAACAGCACTATATATATATATATATATATAAAATTTTTCAGGCCTGGAGGGATTTCTAAACATACCCCGACCGCAAAGGTGGGGGCCCTCGCTGGCGATGCTAAACTTTTAGCTAACCTGGTCGCATCTATGTTCGCAATGGCATCGCAAGTATCATCATACTATTATGGGATGCGATGCGAACAGTTGTATTATGGGATGTGCGTTTCCCAGGCAACGACACACGTTGACACGTTTTGGAACAGCGGCGCACGCTGGCACGATGCTCCTAAAAGCAAAATGCTTATTGTTTTGAATGATTTGGCATCTTCTATTACTGTCAACACTGTCAACACCAGTATTGCTGTATTGTAATAATATGCCATAAAGGTTTATTGAAAGTTTGGGGAGAGCAGGGAAAAAAATGTCTGGCCTGGCGGGGGCATCATTGGCCTGGCGGGCCCGCCAGGCCTGTAGAATGGTACGGCAAACACTGTATACAGTATTATACTGTATTCATACTGTATTCAGAGATTTGCAGCCGCAGGCTCACGCCCCCGTGTTACCTCCGGCTTGGTCGGTGGTTGGTGGCACCTGTTCTGGGCGTGCTACATGTGTACGTCCTGCTGGTGAAGCTCGCCGCTGTTGGGTGAAAAGAAGCGGCTGGCAACTGCACATGTATTGGAGGAAGCATGTGTGTGTCTACAGCTCTCTCCAGATCGGCAGAGGGGGTGGAGCAGGGGGACAGCAGGGGGAATTGACCAAGTACAATTGGGGAGAAAATGGGGGGAAATCAGAAACCAAATTAAAAAAAAAGAGAGAGAGAATTGCTGCCATTAATTTTCTTTGCAAAAAAAGTGAGAAAAGTGAGTTCTAGAACTACTTTCACATTTGCTACTTTAAAGTTAAAAGCATCATAATTCTCCAACTGTACTTGGACACATCATGACTTTAACGTAAACAAATATTGGTTTTAGTAGAGAGAGTGCAGTGTCTAGCTCCAGTCCTACCACAATTTATTTTTAGTTTCACCATTCCTGTTTCTTATGTGTACAAGAGCAGTGGCCCCTTTTTGGGACCCCTAACCCTTAACATGAAGCAATGCCTATACTCACAGAGAGAGATAAGAAAAATAAAACATGATAGAAGAAATACATTTCCAAACCCCTCAAATCTTCATCTTACCCCAAAATGATCTCGTAACCCCGGGGGTCCCGGAATCCAGGATTAGACTGTGAGGAGGCTGTGACAGCCTTCATCTACTACTACTACTGTGCAATTCATGATCATTCCCTTCTAGCAATTCAAGATCACAAAATGTTTTGCTTTGTCTTTTTAGCCAGTCGCAACAATTTTGCCTTGGATAAATATTCGTTATTAAATCTGTTTTCAAACCATCACAATTTCACTGCAAATGTTGCCAATCTTTTTTGCTACTATTGTAATGTTGTATTTCTTATTATTTTAATGTATGGAGTATGGGAGTTGCAACCTAATTTCATTGTACCTGGCTGGTACAGTGACAATAAATATATTCAATTCAATAAAAAAAAAAAATCATTTGTCAAAAAAGAACATCGTTCCAACTCTTCATATTATTATTATTGCAAGCAAAGACAGCAAACACAAACCGCCTCTTAATTGTTTTATACAAATCCTTACTTTGCCCAAATTGTCACACTAAACACATATGACCTTTACTGTCTGTGCAGCGGTCGAGAAAGTCAATGACAGCACTCATGTTATTATGTGTGAAATACCCCTTTTATCACCAATACTCTTCTTGCCACTTGCTAAATGAGGTTGTGGGATACATTTGGCCTCCAGGAGTTGAGGGTGTTTTAGTGTTTGTTGGTGTGACCCACTTTTAGGTCCTGTAAAGCTAATACTTGAGGTGTTAAGGCACCATGAATTTCGGCCCACCTGTCAAAGTCGGAAAGTGATCTTTGGAGTGTTGGCTGCGGCCTCTCAGGTGTCCCTAAGCGAGCTCCTTCCTGCTCTGCCAAATTGAGAAGGCATCCGTGGTGGTGAGAAGTCTTCACACCATGGATGCAACCTTATCTCAGGGAGACACAATCGCTCTCACCCATTAAGGAATGATCACAGACACTAACAAAAATGGGAGCAGTAAACAGGGTCAAGAGATAATTATCCCCCGCCCAAAAACGTGGGAGGGGACTTTCCATCTCCGTCTATGCGTTAGTTAGTTAGTTCGTTAGTTCATTAGTCAGTTGGTCCTACTTTGTGAGGGGCACGCCCATGCACGGTGTGAGTTGACACATGCGCAGTCTAAATAATATTCCACAGGGTTTATATTCATAATGAACTATGTTTATTGTTTTAATGAAATTGTATGTAATGTTAGCTGTTGTTACCTCTCGAGTCTGGCCTGCAAGCCTGTTAACCTACATGATAATTTAGCATAGAGGTTAACGAGTTGGCTGACATTAATAACATCGTAACTTTTTGCCCCTGTTGCAGATTTTACAACTGCGTTATTACAAGCTGTTTATAAAGATTGTGTCTCTCGTCATCACTTTGAGCCAGGTGTGCTCTTCGTCAAGCAGGTAACTTTTATGGATTCATTCATAGGCTGTGAGGGGGAAGGGGATAGTTTTGAAGCCTTAGCTGCGCTTACCGACAAAAGCGATTAGGCCTATATTCACATGTATATGTACATGCAAAGTCTGAGTTTTGATGAGAAAGGATGCAATTAGCAATTTTGTGGGGTGTAATGGAAAAGTAATATAACGAGTAGTGTAACGAATTACCGTTGGCAAGTAGTAATAATTAAAGTAATAATATAACTTTTGAAAAGAGCACTCTACTCTGCACTCTACTGAGTGAACTTTTCTAGTTTGTACTGTATTAAGTAAAAACACAACAATTACAGTAATTCTTAACTTGTAATTCTGAGGAGTAGTGTTTCAATATTTTGACCAAAAAACAATCACTATCTATATAACACAAAAAGCAATACATAAATAAATACTTAGTAAATACTTTATTTCAGAATACACAACTGCTGTACATGACAGTCAACATCCAATACACAAAGAATGATGCTATACAGTAGGATCAGGCAAATACATTAACTCATTCACCGCCAATGACGTCTTTGACGTGTTATCAGAAATAGCCCTCCCCGCCAATGACGTGTTTGACGTGTTTTTGTTTTTATTACTGCAGGGCGTAGTTTAAACACTTCCCCAGCCTGTCACATGGTATCAGGTCCCTATCATCTAAGACAACACGTGAACAAACACATACCGCAGCTGTTGTTTTGAAATTGAGCAGGAGGAAAAGCAGAAAACTGGTAACGCTTCCTTGTGCAGACAGGAGAAACGCCATTGAAACGCGCCTCGGCGCGCTGCACGAGCTGGAGTCGCCTTCCTCTGTGCCAGCCGGGAGAAAGTAATCAAGAGATGTGTTTGATCATCGGAGGAATGAGGAAATGATCGATCAGTTTGCGAGGGCGGTGAGGACGTGTTGAATAGCCGAGGGGAAAACGGGAACGATCAGATAGCAGGGGATATGACAGGGAGACATGGACGAGGAAGGGTGCAAAATAAACACACAACAGCAAGGCACAAGGCAGAAGCGGGAGTCAGAGCAGCCCGCTGTCCTTTCTCAAGAGCTATTCAGTTGGTTCATGTAATCGCTGGGCTGCGTGCCCTCCAGTGTTGCTCCTGGCCAATCCCAGCGCCACAGGGCGTGGTTATTGCTTATCATATGTGGGGTTAGAAATCTAAAAGGGGGATCGTGTGTGTGTGTGTGTGTGTGTGTGTGTGTGTGTGTGTGTGTGTCTGTCTGTCTGTCTGTCTGTCTGTCTGTCTGTCTGTCTGTCTGTCTGTCGGTGTGTCTGTCTGTCTGTCTGTCTGTCTGCACACTCACTCACACCGAGTAAACTGTATTGTTGAATGTAAAAAAAAAGCACTTCATGTGTATATATATATATATATATATTTTTTTTTTGTCATTTGTGTCCTAACGAATAATATTTACATGTCTGATGTCAATACAGTTCAAAATAAAAGAATTGAGAGCGAGTTCTGCATGAGATTGTGTGCATAAATACATAAATGCCATTTTCTGCAATTTCTTTTCTCAGAGAGACATTTTGGGGGAAAACAGGGTGTATATAAATGGCTATAAGTAGAGTACAGAACATGCTAAAAGCTCACTTTTTTTTCCCTGGTGAACCCAGAGACGTACATCTTCATTTTGAGGTATTGCAAATCACTCTGGTGCTAATAGATAATTTACTGTGGGTCTTGAAAGATGACCAACAATTATGAAAATCTTTGGCCTGTGCTAAATATTGGCAGTCCTAAACTGGCGGTGAATGAGTTAACAGAGGAAAAATGCATCCGAGTAAAGTGAGTAAAAGAGAACAAAAATGTTAAAATATATGTCTCAAAAAGAATGAAGAGTGTAAGGGCCAGTCTGATTCTCAAGTGAATGAGCAATATAGGTGGCATTTTAAGGTAAGAAGTTGTAATTAGGCTGTCTGGAACCAATTTGATACATAAGTTCACTGATTTTGCAACCTTTCTAGGTACCTGGTTATGGATAATTTTCGAGGAACCATACCATGGTACCTTTGTTTGATTAGGATATCCCATGATACCTTTTGCGACCCTTACAATCGGCGAAGAAGAACGAAGCGAGCCCGAGCGAGCCCCTAATGGCGACACCCACAAAGCCAACCGCACCAGAAAAAAGTCAAACAATGTTAGCTAAATAACAAACGTTTGTCACTTTCTTTTTGTTTTTATTCTAGAATAGTCAATAACATCAACTTTTACTTAATTTCAGTGCAGTCAGATGTTTGTACAGTGTCAGAAAAGTAACTTTTGAACAATAGTAGGAAGCATCTTACCTGACTCTGTTGTGGACAGCAGCCGGCTAGTTAGGTTGCTAGCTAACGTTAATGTTAGTTTAGAAAACCCGCTCCGCGTGCCCCAAAGCAGGACACTGTACAGCCAGGAGGATAGCAGCATGGCAGACCTTCAAGTGTAAGTTGAGTTTGTTTAAACCGTGCTTTATTAAATGACAAGCTGTCATTGCTTAAGTAACGTAAAAAATGTGTTGGTGAAATGCAACGTTTTCGTTAGCTTGGTTTCACGCTTTTAATTTGAAGGCCGAAACGGGAAATGGTTTGAGTAGATTGAATAGACCAAATCAGCGGGATGTTTACATTTACTTCCGGGTACCCCTGAGGTCCACACATTATAATGGGGGTGGACGGCACAAACTGACGTGTTGAAGACAAAAACAGACAAAGAAGACAAAAATGGTTCGTCCGTGTTGTGTTGTTGTTTAATATCATTCATAACAACACTTTCACTAACGTTAGTGGAGACCAGACTAGTTAATTTACCTGTTGGACCAGACCAGAGTAGACTTGAAGCTAAATTAAATTAACGTGGCGTCAGTAGCTCTTTCTCGCCGAGAAGAGCCTGGTGACGCGAGGTTAGTAGCTCTGTCTGTAACGTTAACAAGTATGCAAAAAAACAGCGAGTTTGACAGACAAACACACGTTATTAGCTAGCTAACACTACATAAAACAAACACAGAAGAAAGGCTAGATACGTCGGACAAGCATGTTTACCAACCGTTTAACCATTTAAATTGAAAGTAGTCGGCCGAAAACAGCGAGAGGGTTTGACAGCATTTATTTGACAACACGCACATTTAAACCTGCCGCCTTCCCCAAGTGGTACCCGGAAGTAAATTTGTTTACATGGTGACGTCACGGTGATTTGGTCTATTGACACTGGTCTGTCAATTCTATCATTTCACACGTACCATTTCCCTTCTTCGCCTTCAAATTAAAAGTGTAACAATGAAACCTTCGCCTGTGAAGCCTCGACCCGTTTGGATTATAATAACGTTAGAGAAAACAGCCATCAGCCATGCAGTTTTATACTAATTTATTGCCAAATGCTTTGGGAAACAACTTCATCAAGCTTGGTCAGAAAAGGTCCGTCTATTCAATGGAAACAGCACCAGTGCGACCTGTCGCGTGCGATGCTACCTTCAAGAATGAGGACGTCTGAAACAAGTTATTTTTTAATCACCTATATTAAAATGAGATACCTAATTAAACAATCGTCTAGTTAGGTAACTAGATGATATTAAGCTTCCTTGCATTACAGACACAACCTAAGTCTCTTTTAAGGCTACTATTAAAAAGCTATTATAAGGCTATTAAAATTATCTTGAATCTTGAACTAACAGATCAGACCTTTAGGGGGGCTCAGCCCCTCATGAGAATGTGATGCATACAGTGCCTTACAAAATTGTTCCACCCCCTCCTAAATCAATCATTTCACTGGATAACAAATTAATATACATTATTGTTCTATATCTAAAGCTATATTTCTATTTTTAATGAATTACTAGTCAGTAACATGAATTTTACACCACAAAATATCGTTTAAGAAAATTAAAACGTGACTACTGTTTGCAAAAGTATTCAATCCCTTTCACTTTGGCAAACCTCAGTTCAATTGATAAACAATGTTACCTTCACAAGCAACCTAATTGGGTGGTCTATTGTACTGTATAATAATAATGGTCCAGAATGAACAATCACAGATTTAAAGATAATACAGACAGGACCCACAGCCAGTTAAGTAAAATACTAGTACAAGATATGAAGTTATACCAAAGCAGATGGGAGAAATGTACTAAATGTGAAGGATTGTAACTGTAAATATATGTAAGTATACCATAAAGCCAAATTCTATAACATTGTGATTGAACTAAAATAATAAAGTGCATCAGTTAAAATATACCTAAAATACCACCTGAATACCTTGTGACCTTGAAAAACACTAACTTTTGAAAATTTGAGATTTGTGTCATTGCATGTCAATACTGACAAGCACTATTTTCTGAAAATGGTTCAGAAAAACCCACTTAACTTAAATGTACCTGAACATCCCATGCATTTTCTGAATGGTCGAGGTGTCTAGGGTCTAGAATTTCATGAGGCTGTGATGATCCTAGAGCTCAGAATAGGTATTTTTATACAGTAAGGTGAAGTTAAAAACTAGAACGACCACACCGCGGATATATGCCTCCGCCAACAAGTGAGCAGTCGACATGCATGTCTGTCCAGACTTTGACGTTTGAGTCAAATGTGACGAAACTTCGTCAAGGCGTTCCTGAGTTATCACGTTAACGAGCATGAGCGGTCGTGATGTCACAGTAACCTTGAACTTTGACCACCAAAATCTAATCAGTTAATTCATCCTTGAGTCCAAGTGGATGTTTGAGGCAAATTGGAAGAAATTCCATCTAGGCGTTTGTCGTAAGATAATCCATTCTTACGACACGTTGTTGAGATGTCGCATTAACAAGCTTGAAAATGGTCTTTGTGAGGTTACAGTGACCTTAACCTTTGTCCTTTGACCACCAAAATGTAATTAGTTCATCTTTGAGTCCAAGTCGACGTTTGAGCCAAATTGGATGAAATGCCGTCAAGGCGTTCCTGAGATATCGCGTTAAAGAGCTTGGAAATGGGGTTCGTGAGGTCACACAGTGACCTTGAACTTTGACCTTTAACCACCAAAATCGAATCAGTTCATCCTTGAGTCCAAGTGGACGTTTAAAAAAAATTGGATGAAATTCCGTCAAGGCGTTCCTGCGATATTGCGTTAACGAGCATGAAATGAGCGGCCGTGAGGTCACAGTGACCTTGAACTTGGACCTTTGACCACCAATATCTAATCAGTTCATCCTTGCATCCAAGTCGACGTTTGAGCCAAATTGGAAGAAATTCCATGAAGCCGTTCCTGAGATATGGCATTAACGCACTTGGGAATGGTGTTCGTGAGGTCACAGTGACCTTGAACTTTGACCTTTGACCACCAAAATCGAATCAAATTTGATGAAATTCCGTCAAGGCGTTCCTCAGATATCGCGTGAACGAACATTGGACGGACGGACGTACAGACGGACAACCTGAATCCCTGCATGCGAACACATGCTTGCAAATGGACTCTTTGGATTCATAAGAGTCTCAGCTTTGTAGCCATACCCAATTTCTACAATTCTATGACTGTCGAGGTACCACGGTGTGCAGAAATAAGGAAAGAAAAAATGTGAGATTTTTTTTTCTTTCATTGCATCCAGAACACTGTGAGCTCATATCCCCTACGTAGCTAGCCTGGTAACTATGTAGCTATGTCATGGCTGTAAAGCTAAGACTCTTGTGGTTCTACCCCGATCGATTTCATTCAGATGTGTTGATGCGAACGGTCAAGGGACCCGTTTGAAAATACCGGTATCATGCCCATTTACCCATTTACCTTTGGAGCTTACACCCACTTCCCAGCTAACATAACATGGCGAAATACGTATTAGTCTGGATGTCTAGTATGGTTTAGGGGTGCTGAAATGAACTTGAAAAAAGACATGAAAAAAGAAATGAATGAATGAAAAAGGAGGCTAAAACGCCCGTGCCACAGTTGTAGTTATCACTAATCTGTGAGCATAGCATCATTAAAAAACACATTTGACCAACTTGTCGCAGCTCATTCTGGTCTCTTCAATATTGTGCATGAGGACTGAATCCCGACCCAGAACCCTGGAAGAATCTTCTTCTCGATGGGAGTCTTAACTCTGTCCAACAGCTTCACCTCCCTCTCTGCTCCCTCGCCATTTACCGCATAAAAACACAGAATCCCCGCCGGCTGGTCAAGGTAGACCCCAATGGTGGAGCAGAAGGGGACATCATGGATATCTTTGTTTAGCCCGTTGAACCAGACCTGGTAGCAGCTTCCCGACCAGCACAAACCCCACGACTCCTCGTTTTCCCCCAGCCCGCTGGACCCAGAACTTGCCCTCCGTTCTACCGCTTCGTAGGTGGCGCCGATCACCACCCACCCTGAGAACTCCACCTCCCAGTAAGCCCTGATGTTCAAGATACCCTCTTTACACACCACCTTCAAAGAAAGAGAGAAACAAACAAAGACACAATAGTCGGGTTTCCATCCACCTGTTTTGATGCGAAATTTCAATTTGCGCATAAAAAAACTGAGTGGAAACGCTGCCTAATTCGCAAAAACCTCCAAATATTGCAAAAAAGTATTCACGCTTGAGGGAGGCGGAAAAGTCGGGTGTATCAATAAAAGGAAAATGCGAAACGTGCGGTGGAAACAGATGAAGCATATTCTGTTGTCTCTCCATTGAAAAACCATGCAGTTTGCCTTGATCACTGCAAAACATGACATGCTGTGTAGCCTACACACAATAGGGCTACACACAGTAAATCATGGTAAATACGCAGCACAATACCCGCCGTGGTAAACAGAAGAAGACTGGGATACTGACTTTAAGGTGACTCATTTTTAGAATTGAATGAAATTGTAGGCTATTCACTTACTATCCGCTCTGTGGATTATAACGTTATACTTGCAGAGTCGCACCTGGTAATCCAGAAATGGCGTTATGGTACCTTTGTCTACTTGTAGATCATCAAGAAACTTTAAATGAATAACGTTAGATGTGTTTAATAGAGCTGTATATCGGGCCTAGCAGCTGATCAGCAGCTCAGACAGCCTCAAACACCAGATGATTGACAGCTCTATAATTCGCAAAATAGCAGTGGATGGAAACGCGCATTTTCTTTTGCCGACTTTCTGAAAATTCGATTAAAAGTTGCGATACATTTGGATGGAAACCCAGCTTATGAAACAAAGAAACAGAGTAAAAGACATACTTTTCTTTGCTAGATGGCATATTATTACTGTATCTTTAGTGTGTGCGCTTGCGCGTGCGTGTGTGTGTTTTACTACCTGTGGCGAGTGCTCATATCTCTCTGGTCTATCCAGGACAGGACAAACTTCCTCTTTCCTACGACACACCTTGGAGCCGTTTTCAGACATCCAGAGCATCTTATTGGCCGTCTTCTCATCCAAACACAGGTTCATCCAGTCTAGAGGGGAACATCAAGCCATGTCATCTTTTATTCCTATAGACTGACTGTGAGAACTTGCAGGACGTGGTCTCTAAAATAGTATATATATATATATAGTATATATATATATATATAAAATATCGGCTGATATACAGTATTGATGTCACAATTTCCCCCCTCCCTAATATCAGTAACAGAATTGGCCCCAAAAGTCCAGTATTGGTCGGGCTCGACTCTAAACGTTTTATTATTCAAGAATCAAAGTCTGCTCTTACACTGTATGAGCTCGGCTCTGCTGGTTGGTTCTGGGATGTTCGGAACATAAACAGGAACTTTTTCTGTAAGGAGAGGCCTCATGTTAGCTGAAACACAAATATCAAGAGGAGGATTTCATGCTCACTAAAGTATGTTACTAAAATGCATATGTGGGCTATTGCAGGCCATCAAGTCCACCTGCAAGTGTCTTTTCAGTCTTTGCTGGGTTTTGTTTGAACTAAAAAGGTAAAAGTCAAAGGTTAAACACCAAGAAGTTGAGCAGGTTGCTTCCTTACTAAAGGACCTCTTAAACAACCCTGCAATCAAAATGTAATACTCGATGAGGGAACATTCAGATGACTTTATTCTGTTCAATTTAGATTTTCCCAAGGATAGCGTATAGTCACTCATCAACTTGTGAGACCAAGTGTGAGTGAGACCGAGAATATGAAAAACCCCTTGTCAAGAAATCTGAGATGATGTGATGAGAGACTCATCACTGCAAATTGTATCATGCCATAACTTTTCAATATTGTAAGTATAGCGACTTAGAGAAAATGGAGTGCGTGTTATTGGACACAATACAGCTCCTAGTCATTGTCTTATTTTGAAAAGATGTCTTAATTTCCCACTCATAGATATCAATGGGCTAAGGTATATTGAGTAGTGTCTTGGCTGATATCTGTGTATCCTAAATATTGTATATTTGCTCAGGCACAGAATATCAGAAAGGTTTCACTCCAAATTGTTACAATATATATGTATTACATATATATTATGTATCCATTTCAGGGAAAGAGAGAGAGAGAAAATACACCCTGAGCGTGATTCAACAAAAACATATAATATTCCACCATGACTCAGAACTTAATCTCGTAATGTTCATAGGTGTACATTTTTGGTGGTGTATCTCATTTTGGAATGACACAGTGTTACGTTAAGTCATGCTTTATTGTCCCTGTGGGGAAATTCATCTTCTGCATTTGACCCATCCTCTACTAGGAACCTTCCTAGAACTAGGAGCAGTGGGCAGCTGCACTACAGCGCCCGGGGATCAACTCCAGTTGGATGGCCAGTAGGGATGTTCATTTTGAAAATTTTCCAAAATCGATAATCGGTGAAAATTAACGATCAATTATCGATTATCGATCATATTAATACTTAGAAAATTTTCAATATTTTTTTTTTTTTTTTTTTTTTTTTTTACAAAATGAATGCCTATGGCAGAAAATACGTAAGACAACGTGTTCTCCTCAATGAACTCTTTATTTCAATGTGTCTCCTCTCCAACACTGCTGTCCCCGGCGCATGCCGGTGTGAATTTCCCATGTTTAAAACAGTTTTGTTGGCACAAAGGCCCGTGCCCAGCCAGAAAACTAGAGACTATATGAAGCTCCACCTCACGTTAGTCGGCTGTGCAATGGAGTGGGGCGAGGAGGAACGAATTCCACCCAAACCTAGTCCAAAATTATTATTATTATTATTATTTTTTAATAATTAAAAAATCGATCCAAATGCCACAGGATCGATTCCAATCCTTAACGATCAATTATCGATTTTCGATAATTGATCATCCCTAATGGCCAGTGCCTTGGTCAGAGGCACTGACAGGAGTATTAACCCTAACATACATGTCTTTGATGTGAACATGTCAAAGAGCACGATTGCATCATATGAAAAGAAGAAGGAGGATTTGCTAAGTTGAGGCTTGCTATTTACACCTGCCACAGTTGTCGATCACAATTTCAGCAGGTCATAATGAGACGTCCTCACACATGAGATGTAGCAATATACATTTATGATCGAAAAACAAACACACGTTTTCATGTTAAATGACTGCGTGGTGCTTTTGAATTTCTACGAAACATCTCATACCTGGTTTCTTGGTCTTTGAGAGGATTCTTGAGGAATTGGGTCTGCTAGGCATCTTGAGACTGTGTGCTAATTATCCGTTTTCAGAAGTTAAACAAATTGACTTCCTTTGATATTTCCAAAGAACGTGTGCAATCTTCGTCTTGGCAGGACCTTTATATGCTTAGTCCAGATGAGGAGGGGGCGTCTGAAGGTGTGTGTGTGTGTGTGTGTGTGTGTGTGTGTGTGTGTGTGTGTGTGTGTGTGTGTGTGTGTGTGTGTGTGTGTGTGTGTGTGTGTGTGTGTGTGTGTGCGGTCAGCGGAGGGGTCGCTCACCAGGGGGTCGAGGGGGGGGGCATGCTCCTTGACGTTGACAGATAGACATGAGGCCCGCATAGACATTTGACACTTGTGTAACTTTAGGAGTCTGGTCCGAAAAGCCTGAAGATGGACAAACATGACTGGAATGTAGTCAGTTTTAGTGACCAGTCTTTTCACTGCTGTCAACACCGGTGGCATAGGAGGAGTAAACAGACTAAAAGTCTCTACAGTCAACCAGACAAAGAAGTTCATCTGTGATGATCTAGACAGATTATTCATCAACTGACCTCAATAAGACACCCTATTGCGAAATGAATAGTTCTGGTACACACCGTACAACACTGTATGTAGGTCTGCAGTATTGCAAAGGACAAGTACTCTGATGTATGGACTCATTCATACACCATAATCTGGTTCAGTAGGAGGAAAAGAACCTCCACCGCACCGGCCACTTCACACCTGCTATTCACATGAGCCTGTCCATTCAGATGCATAGAGGGAGGAGTCTATTCTTGAAATGCATTGATTAAAAAAAAAAAAATGCTTGTGCAAAAATGAATGTACAATAGACAAGCCTTGAGTTAACCTGGCGAGTAACATCGCCTTACAAGATACACATTGCATTGCCTTAAATGAAGAAACCAAGACACGATGCACTTAATGTGAGTCATTCATGTTTTATTATTTTCACATTTTGCACATTCAACATAAATAGTCATACTCAACTTCACAACCTTACAAATTGTTAGCAAACAGTAACATTGGAGTAACAAATATACAGTATACATATTTCATCAAATGATAAATATATCAGTATAAACCTTGGGTGGCAGACTGGTCTGGTGGTTATTGACTGGAAGGTTCAATCTTCCCAAAGTGTCTTTGTTGAGCAAGACACCGAATCCCTACCTGGATGCTTTGTGCCCTCAAATGAAAAGTATATGTGCCTCAGAGATGTGAAGCGTAGTTATGTATATATTATATTATAGATTATTATATATGATATATATTATATTATGCACACTATAAGTTATGAATATAATGTGCATTAGAAAAAAGTATTTACAGTGACGGAAAGGTGCTGTGTAAATAAATGCTCAGAAGAAATGGAAGACGGTCACAGACAGTGTTATCCCTTCAACTTAGGTTTAAAGCTGCCACAATGGCTTTAGAGGCAATAGAGTGAAATAGTTTCACTCCTCTCTCAGCCAAACTTCAGCTCTTTCATCACCACTGACTTTAGTTTGAGTGTGTTGTTGTTTCAGTCCGTTACTCTTCCAACTTTGTCATCTTGCAGTAGGACTGTGTCCCCACCCAGAAACCTGGCAGAACTTTCTCCTGAAAGGAGCTCTTAAATTGATGCAGAAGTTGAACCTCCTTCGTCCCTGTGCTCTCCTCTTCCTCCTTCACCTCCTCCACCGCATAGAACTTAAGGATACCAGCAGGTTGGTCTAGATACACACCCAAAAGGGAACACTTAGGGACCGTGATTTCCTTGCACTGGCCGTCGTGCCATGCGTGATAGGAAGATCCGGCCCAGCCGAGACCCCAGGAGCCCTCGTTCTCGCCCAGGCCGCAGGGTCCGTCGCTTCCCCTCCTGCCTGCCCCTTCATAGACGGCTCCCACCACCGTCCATCCGGAGTACTCCACCTCCCAGTAGCCCCGGAAGCCCAAGATGCCTTCTTTGCAAAGAACCTGAGTGTGATTGAGGAGAAACGGCAAACAATGTAGAGTTCAACTGATATGATGTATCTTTGTGATTCTAAAAATGGCCCCCTGGGGAATTTTAGAGCAGCGCTCCCCTTGTCCGGTTTGCAGCTGTCAAATGGGTTTATCTCAGGATTTAAAGAGATAACACACAGAGGACGTCCCTCTGGTCCATGAATTACCTCCCTGTTACAACCCCCCTGTCAAACAGGCCAAACCCCGCCCCCATGGCATGATGTCAGCAGACTCACTCACGCTCACACTCATCAGATTCTAAATCAAAGGTTATACATGAGCATTTGATACAATTAGACATATGTACCTGTGGGGCGTGTTCATATCGCTCTGGTCTGTCCAGGACGGGGCATGTCGCTTCATCAGTCATACGTGCCACCTTGGCTCCGCCCTCTGTGATCCACAGCATCTTATTGGCTGTCTTGTCATCCAGAGAAAGGTTGATCCAGTCTGGAAAAGAGAAGAAAAAAGGGGGGATTAAAAAACAAAACACCGTGTATCTCTGCACCAGATTGAGTGAAGGTAGCAAAGAAATGTTCTTACGTTTGAGGAGATCAGCTCTGCATGTGGGCTCAGGGAGATCTGGCTCATAGGCTGGGGTTTTCTCTGAGGAGCGGAACAGGAAAACGCATCCATCAACCATCAAACAAGGTTGAATTGCCGGCAGATGTGAGTTTTCTCATGTGCAGTTACAAAGCTTAAACAAAATGCTATAATGCCTTTGATAGGTGGTTGTCTTACCGGCTCCATTCTTTGCCTTTTTTGCTACAGGAAGACAAAAAGACAAAAGCAAATTTACTAGAACAGCCCTACGCAGTATGCAGTCAGAAAGACGGCTTATTGACTTAAAGCTGTTAAAAATACTCCACGGTATGTGTCAGGTGTGCCTCAGCTGGTGATGAAATGGGCCATCGCTCAAAATGGACTCATGTGCCCTGTACTTAGAAAAGCATCTGCCTGTGTCAGATCATCACATCAGACGCTGCATGCTTTCTGGAGCCAGTGGTTGATTCATGCCAGGCGGTTGGAATTACCAAGACCCCTCGCATACTGCAGCTCGGGGGTTCAGGCGCTCTGGACGAGAGCATTCACTAATAGCACCAAGCTCAGCACAATTTATCAAAGCAGGAGGACATCATGTGCTTTGAAGAAGCGGGAGACGGCGATCCAGCGATGCTATTTTCAGTGTTCATGAGGGAGATCTTTTACACGGTCAGTTCACTGTAATGAGGTGAATAACGATGAACCCACGGAGCTTGGGAAATTCCCTCAAAAAGTAATATATTTCATTTATATGTTTATAGATATTATATTTCAATCATACTAAGTTAAATTGAATACACCGTACATGATTGATCTTATCTTAGATATGTTGATTATTCCTCAAATTAATAATGTAGGGGACTTATTTGAATACACATTTAATCTCATTTAATCTCATAATCACATTTAATCTCCCCCTAAATTAATAAGGAAGCAAAAGATAATGGAAACAATTCTGAAACCTATAAAAAAAAAAAAATTTGAAAGTAGCCTAATGCAGATAAAGAAAATACTGCCCAATTTTCAGCAGTAATGTGTTATATAACTAGCCCACAACTTGACATTACTGTAAAGCAATACTATTGCACGAATAATAGTTACGTAACTGTCTTACTCCTGATACTGTAACTAATACTTTGCTATCATGTGCATAACATGCATTCTTAAGGTTTCTGGTAAGGACAGAGCTCAAGCGAAGAGAAGACCCCAGCTAATCCCCAGGGCATTACTGTCGTCGGCAGCATCTGCCAACATAAATGATGCGTTTTATTTATATCAAGTTGCAACTTAGCTCCTAAAATAAAGTATCCGCTTCATTCATACATCTAAGTTATCTGAGGGCATTCATAAGGCTTATCTTGGCGAACAGTATCAGTGGTGTGGGCTTTTTCCTAACTCCCAGTGACACGTTGCATGTTTACAAGTATATCACAGAAATGTATTGATTTTCAGAGACACAATAAGGACAAGGCATGAGAAATAAAAAAAATTTTATACGGTGAGGGACAAGACAAAGGATTCAAGGTGAGGTTGTATCTGAACGTAAACGACATAAGTCTGACCTTTATCCGCATTTCTTTAAATTGTCTTTGAATTGAGGTGATAAATACTGAGATGGGATCAACATCAGAGATGAGCGATGTTATTATTGCACGATGCATCAGAGTACGAAGCTATCCATTCCAAATGAGCCGCTATTTCTCTTTCTCTTGACTGCTCACTGAAAGAGAGGCCACCTGTCTGGACATATATCACAAAGGTGATGACAAGAACTGCTTTGTCTGCATGGCTTCATTACAACCTGGCACCATACTAAACATTTAACCATTCTAATGGTCCCAACAACGCTTGTTAGTTGAGTTGTGACAGCTTTTGACAGAATTATGTTTTTGGATTATGCATGGTAGATTCTCACTGCATCCGTTTTAATGGTTTCAATATCAACTTTAAGGGCATGAAGACCTGTGAGAATTTTGTTAACACTGTTTAAGCTTGTGACATACTTGTGTAAGTCTGCCACCCTATCGACCCTTTTCACAGCGGCCATTTTGTGTCGAAAAGGCATGGTAAACACAGGTGCAAGTAAAACACTAATGAGGGTTTCCAACTTCCATGATTGGAATTTGGAACCCCTCATTAGTGTTTTGCTTGCACCTGTGTTTACGCTGCCTTTTCAAAACAAAATGGCCCCCGTGAAAAGGGTCTTTCGGATGCACAAGCACTAGACAACTTGATAGCTTTGCTTATACTATCATCAAGAATGCTGGATTCAGTTAAAGTCCTGGTATAAAAATGGCAACAAATGGACTGGAACTCAACCTTAGACAACAGCAAATGTGCAACCAGCTGTTTGTGGGCCTCTGAAATGTATGTTAGAGCTACTGTACATAACAGTCATACATATATTTTCCTGCAGACTTCCTCCTTGCTGCGGTTGTGATTCTATGCGGAAGCTGATCAGGAGGCATGATCGATTGAAGACCGCTGCTGCATTTCTGCTGAATGTCACTAATTGACAGGTGTGACATCATACAGTACAGGTGTGACATCATACAGTACAGGTCTGACATCATACAGTCCATGCAGCTTGTTGAGCTAGAATCTTTTTTAAGCCGCTACCAGTCAATAAATACATTATGTCCCCTCATAAAGACAAGCATGCAATCGGTCTGTGAAATATTGTGTGTGTGTGTGGGGGGGGGGGGGGGGCGTTGACAACACATCGAGAGGCATAAAAATAAATGCAGACAGGTGGACGGACATGCTTCTCCATAATCTAGGCCCGATAGAACTCATTAAAAACGTTGCAAGCTTACACAGCACATTACCCCGCTCTCATCAGCCTATCAGAACACAGCACATTACCCCTGCTCTCATCAGCCTATCAGAACACAGCACATTACCCCTGCTCTCATCAGCCTATCAGAACACAGCACATTACCCCTGCTCTCATCAGCCTATCAAAACACAGCACATTACCCCTGCTCTCATCAGCCTATCAGAACACAGCACATTACCCCTGCTCTCATCAGCCTATCAGAACACAGCACATTACCCCTGCTCTCATCAGCCTATCAGAACACAGCACATTACCCCTGTTCTCATCAACTTATCAGAACACAGCACATTACCCCTGCTCTCATCAACCTATCAGAACACAGCACGTTACCCCTGCTCTCATCAGCCTATCAGAACACAGCACGTTACCCCTGCTCTCATCAGCCTATCAGAACACAGCACATTACCCCTGCTCTCATCAACCTATCAGAACACAGCACATTACCCCTGCTCTCATCAACCTATCAGAACACAGCACATTACCCCTGCTCTCATCAGCCTATCAGAACACAGCACATTACCCCTGCTCTCATCAGCCTATCAGAACACAGCACATTACCCCTGCTCTCATCAACCTATCAGAACACAGCACATTACCCCTGCTCTCATCAACCTATCAGAACACAGCACATTACCCTGCTCTCATCAGCCAATCAGAACACAGCACGTTACCCCTGCTCTCATCAGCCTATCAGAACACAGCACATTACCCCTGCTCTCATCAGCCTATCTAGCCACTTTTAGCTTGTTGAAGCAAGGTACCCACCATTGATAGGGAGGGAAAAATCTGTAGCATGTTTGATTTTTCTTTAAGCGATAACACTGCTGGTATCGATACTGTTGCAAATGAGTATTGTATCCGTTTCAGATTTTTAGTGTCGATACTTATTGAGGCCATTTACACGTGGCACTAACATGCGTTTGCTGTGATCAGATTGCAATCAGATAGTGCTTGACCACTTGAAAGTGCAGGTCTAAACGCCCCCCAAGACATATTGAAGACGGATTGCGATCTGATCGGCCAAACCACCTCCGGAGGTGGTCAGGGATGCATTGTGACCACATTGAACACAAGTCTAAATGCAATGTGTCCTCTCAATCCGCATACAGCAACTGTATGCGGATTGAGAGGACACCCGTTTTGGGTGATCAGATTGCAATCAGATCACCCAAAACGCATGTTAACGCCAGGTGTAAATGAAATCAGGCTAATGTGGTCAAGCACTATCCGATTGGAATCTGATCACAGAAAACGCATGTTAGTGGCAGGTGTGAAAGGCCTCTGGATACTATCAATACTTTTGACAACCTTACTGTAGTTACAGCTTGGGGTTAATAACAAATAACAGGTTGATTTAAGCATTGGTGATAATGATTGCTACAGTAATTGCATAATAATAATAAGTAATACTGCAAGGGTCCATTTAACAGAAATGCAGATAAACCATGAGATAGTCTCAAACTCTAGATGACTCTGTAGAGTTGTTCAACAAGCTATATGAGAGTCAAGTGCTAAATCTCATGTGTTTGATATAAGTTGGCATGCAAATCTAAAGTTGTTTGATATACAGAAAGTGACGTTCACCTTTGTCTGTGTTCCTGCCGTCAGACATGATTCTGTTGGTGGTAGGCATCTTGATGCTGCAGATTGGTGTCGTAGCTGTTGAAATGAACCTTTCTCTGCTTGTTGTCACCGGTCTGTAGGACTGTGATGAGTCTCTGGTGGCTCCTCTGTGTGACAGCTTGATGTCACTCTTATATATATACCTTTCATATAGGCGTGAGGGAATGTGGGCTGGTGGCGTGGACATGAGCGTGAGATAAACGGTACCGATAGAAAGGGGAGGAGGCAGGCGGCTTGTAACTGGAGCTGTGTACGCACTACGTCCGTTTTCTCTTGAAAAGGTTAGATGGATGCTTAGATGTCTCTCAGGCAACCCGGCACACCCCACCCACCCTGCACACCCCACCCAACCACCCTGCACACCCCACCCACCCTGCACCCCCCACTGTTCTCTCCACATTGCATAATGACAGCGTGGATTTTGGATGGGATGATTGGTATGCGCATGCACACACACACGTGACACGCGCGCACACACAAACACACACACACACACACACACACACACACAAAACATGTAAATAATCTATATGGGGGAGATTGAGAAACAGACAGTGTAAGGTCTAGCAGGTGCAAATGTAGACTGCACACAGTATGAAGGATTCTGTCTGTTTCTGCTCGTCAGACTAATAAAGTATTAATGCAAGTGACGCCTGTTTTACCCACACATCCATAAATTAAAAGGGTAGCCCTTTACCTTACAGCTTGGTAACAACATGGTAATAAGGGGGTAATAGTGTGATAATAAATAAGTAATAATTAGGTAATACCATGTAATAATTACCAAAATAATGACTAGGTAACAGCTTGGTATTAAAACTGCTGGGCCGCTATCGAGGGTGGCAGATTGCTAGCTGGGAAGTGTTAAATTTCAGTCGAATTACTCAGATATACCACCCATTGTTAATACCAAGCTATTACCTGGTTCTTAGTTTGGTAATTACATGGTATTACATTATTATTATCATCACCACACTATTACCACGTTGTTACTGAGCTGTAAAGTGCTACCACTAAAAGTTGAAATGTGAAAAACAACAAAAATCTGCATATTTTTGGTCATTTTTCCCTCCAAAGAAAATTGTACATTTATTTCAATATTTTTTGATACATTAAAGCAGCTACGAGCAACTTTTTCGATTGTTATTAAACAGTATAATTACAATATTGATGCATCACATCTTACCTATAATAGTATCTGAGACCAAAGCCGTGTGAATTGGAGATTGCTCCCTTGGATGATTATTAAGTCTGTGTCTGTCTAAACTCGCGTCAACAGGGGGCTCTCTCTCTCTCTCTCCTTACCGCCGGCCCGGCTACCCGGAAGTGAAACGCGGAAGTGAAACCCGGAAGTGAAACGCAGCTGCCTGCCTCGCCGTTTGCGCTGCCTAGCAACATAACATAAACAATGTGAACGCCACGCATACTCTCGCGAACATCTCTCGTTATATTCTAACAGGTTTTTTGGAAGTTATTTTGTGGTTATGGCCGAAGTGGCTGCTGCAAACCGTTTCATTTCACTTCCTGATCTTCCCTGGCCACAGACAGCCTACACTGGCCGATTCACTCGGGGCTCAAGCGAGACTACTCTGCGTTGGTCTCGTCGACTATTAGAGGTAAGATGTGATGCATTGATATTAAATTTATACTGTTTAATAACAATCGAAGAAGTTGCTCGTAGCTGCTTTAATATCACAAGTGGTGAATGATATACATACATTATGACACAATAGCTCAGCATTCAAGTAAAATCTCTGAACACATACATTTCTGATTTAAAAAGAATATACCAAACATATAAAGGAATTGAACAGAATTCGACACTGCACTTTTTCGGGTCCCCAGCAGCCACCTACCAAGTTTGAAGTCGATCGAACAAATGGGTGTCGAGATAAACCGCTTTTTGTGTGGCCAGTAGGTGGCACTATGACTATGCGTGTGTCCGAATTGCACAGAATTTGGCACTGCACTCCATCGGGTTCCCAGCAGCATACTCCCCAGGTCGATCGTACGAATGGTTCTAGAGAAAAAACGCTTTTTGTGTTGCCAGTATGTGGTGCTATGCCAAATTGCACGAAATGCAGCAGTGCACTCTGTTGGGTTCCCAGCAGCGCACTCCCAAAGTTTGAAGTCGATCGGATGAACGGTTCTCGATATAAACCGCTTTTTGTGTAGATGGCGCAATGACTATGCACGTCTCCGAATTGCATGACATTTAGCACTTCGCTCCATCAGGTTCCCAGCCACACACTCCCCAAGTTTGAAGATGATCGAACAAACAGTTCTCGAGATAAACCACTTTTTGTGTTTTTGCCAATAGGTGGCGCTATGAATATGCGCGTGTCTGTACTGCATGAAATTCAGCACTGCACTCCATCAGGTTTGATTGGACGAACGTTCTCAAGATAAATCACTTTTTATGTTGCCAGTAGGTAGCGCTATGCTGAATTGCACAAAATTCAGCAGTGCACTCTGTTGGGTTCCCAGCAGCGCACCCCCCAAGTTTGAAGTCGATCGGACGAACGGTTCTCGAGATAAACTGCTTTTTGTGTTGCCAGTAGGTGGCGCTATGACTAGTATGCGCACATTCGAATTGCACGAAATTCGGCACTGCTCTCTGTCTCAAGTTTGAAGTTGATCCAACGAACGGTTCTCGAGGTACGCGGACAGACATACAGACATACATACGGTCCTACAGTACCTTTATTCGATAGACTAGTGCAGTGCCCGTTCCCCAGATCAAAGTCGATCGGACAAACGGTTCTGGAGATACGTGAAAGCCGGTTTGGATTGGTTGAATTGCACACAATTCAACAATGCACTTTCTGGGGTTCTCAGCAGCGCACCCGCCAAGTTTGAAGTCGATCGGGCGAACGTTTCTCGAGATGAACCGCTCTTTGTCTTGTCAGTAGGTGACACTATGCGGAATTGAATCACTGCTCTCTGTCGTGGTTCCCAGCAGCGCACTCCCCAGGCTTGAAGTCGATCGGACGAATGGTTCAAAATCAATAAATCACTTTTCGTGTTGCCAATAGATGGCGCTATGATTACGCATGTGTCCAAATTGCACAAAATTCGGCACTGCACTCTGTTGGGTTCCCAGCAGCCCCCTTGCCCTTGTTTGAAGTCGATCGGACGAACGGTTCTTGAGATAAAGTGCTTTTTGTGTTGCCAGTAGGTGGATAGTAGATAATACAAACAGAAAATTGTATGAATTTGAAGTTAGCAATGAAAGTAATATGTGTAGTGCATCGAGCAAACATAGAAAAGCTATTATTAACATGTTCAATACATAAAGGATTTAAATTAAGATCTAATATGCTGCTCATCTAGCCTACTGTAAGCAAAAGTGAAATTACATTACAGCTAATTACTTGCATTCTCATGCGGCTGAGAGTCACTTGACTTGGGGTTCCTCGGTCCATACAGTAATACCAGGCTCAGCTTGACCTATTATGTCATCAACAATTACCACCATAAATGCCTTAAGGCACTTGGCTCGGGTTGAAAGGAAAAGCATCCTCCAGGTCGTAAACCCTTTCTTGTGATATTGTCCGCCATGTGTGAGGTGTTTACGGTCTCGGCATCGTGCCAACCTTCTAGTCAAGGCTGGTCCCTCTTTCTTCTCTCCCAGTCTGCCCAAGCAGGTGACTCTGTGGGGCACCAAGTACAGTACAGTACAGCCATCACACTCGACTTTATAGGCAATGCAGTGTCTCCGCTGCCCCAGACTCAGGATCTATTTCAAATAAAGAAGAAGGCAGTATGGATAGCGGGTGTGCATGTGTACCTCTGCATGTTCTCTTCTGCTAGAGCCATCGTAAACAAGGGGCAGCAGGCCTCTAAAGCTGTGCTGACAGATGACTGACCGCTGCCAACAACCGAGCCTGATATTGCTCAGTGGCTGCTCTGGAGTCAAGGTCACGATTTCAGTGTCCCCCCCTGAGACTCTGAGGGTCTGAGGGGTGACTATCACTTTACTGTTAGTGGGGGTTAGTTGGGGATCACACTCAACCATAATGTGTGAGCCTTATGCTAATTGAATGTATCACAGACTTAAAATAGGGTGTTGTTGAATATGGGTAAAAAATACACTTGTCTTGATTTCCGTATGATTTCCATTTTAAAAAGATCACATTTTAAATAAAACCGCTTACTGGAGATGTTGGACAAAGTGATTAGTCAACATCTACTAGCAATCTTTGAATCTTCTGTTTATTTAAAAATGACAGACATATAACCTGACTGTTTCAAGGGAACATGTTGAATGATTTTGTTTCAAGAGCTAAACCAACACCACATTATATACAATATAACCACACATTTTTAAAAAGTACAAAAACAAACAAAAGACTGTAAAAGAGAGAATCGGGTATACATTTTAAACACTTTTCAAAAGATTTGACCTTTACCTTACACTGGCTAGTCCTTATTATCCGTAACTTTTTTCCAATAGCGTATCAGTTTTCAGTATCGCCAGAAACCGCAAATGAGACTCTATTGAATAAAGTTGATCGTCTCTCCATCACCATGAAATTAATGTGCAGCAAATCCCCGAAGAGATATTCCCTTGCAAGACGTGCTCTTGATTACAAAGAGTGGAAGACAGAATAATTAGAAACTTTATTCAGAAGCTGCTCAGATGAACGTGTGCACTGCCAGCGTGTCATGTGTTGGTGTTGACGTGCTCATCCTGGCACGGTCTCTGTGGCACGCCCATTAATGAGCTCATTATTTTGACATACCTTACCAAAAGTTCCTTTACAGCCCCGAGGGCCCCCCCAAAACCTTTAATACCCCCCTATCCTGAGACTATATAAAGCAGCAGTTTGCATTGTCACAGCAGTACATCAACACTGACAGAAGCACCATCAGATACCTTCAACAACACAACAAGAGGCGCCAGGATGCCAACTGGAGCTCCCACAGCTATAATCACACCTGCTACTGCAAGACCTGGTGAGAGAAGTCCCTTTCTATAGTCCACAGTTAGATCGCTGACATGAATCGTGTTTTTATGAGTCAATGGTATGAATAGAAGTGTTTGCTGTTATTACCCAGGAAAATACAAGTTTGTCCGGAGTGAAAATAGATCCTGTCTTCTTCAGTGGTTCAATCTTCTTGAGCAGTTGTTAGAGAGAAGGAATGATGGAAATCTTGGAGTGTGACAGTCCTTAGCGAAAAGAACAAATGTCATATTTAGTGTAGGCTTTTGTTACATTCAAACAAAAGAAATGAAACCTGAAGCATGAATTACAGTTATGCTTGCTTTCCTTTTTATAGGGACAAAATCTAAAGTTATGGCTGGTGCTACAGGTGAGATTTTACAGTAGGCAATGTACAAAGCAGCTGCGCTTTTATGAGGAGCAGTGTAATAATCTGTGTGAACATAGAGACGGTTTACCTCTAAATGATCTATTTGTTTTCAATTATTTTTTAAGACAAAGCCTCTGCTAATGCTTGTTTATAGAGAGCAACGACTTTAAAATTGGGGGTATTATCGCATCATAATCACTGTCAGACGCCCTATTTAAAGTGATGCCCTTTTCTCGTCTCAGAAATGATCCCTGACTACGAGCCCAACATCCCTGAGCCCACATGCAGAACTGATCTTCTGAAATGTGAGAACATTACGCTTGTCTGGCACACATCAGATCAGCAATTAGGCCTTGCCCCGCTTTCAGGGGGAAAACACGAGCCTCTCCCCGTTGACTTCAATGTAAAATAGCACTACCCCCCAAAAATATAGAAAAATAACAGAATCAATCTCGTTTATTAATGACCCCAAAACACCATGACATGACATTACAACTCGTTTGACCATAGAATGGACAAGATACACCGGAAATATTACTTTGACCCATATAAAATCATGTGACTCACGTCACATGATGTTTTTTTTACAGCCCCGTGATTCGTCAGTCTAGTAGTAGCCGCCAAGTAGCCGGGTTCAGCGACGCTGGCTTCCGAGAGTCACAGGCTTGTGTTTTCCCCGTAAAAGGGGGCGGGAACATGTGCCGCCTACAAAATGACCTATTGCCGATCTGATGTATCCTTCCGCCTTACTTTCTTGCTCTTAAAACGGCAGTGCGTCTTTCTCTCATGACCGTAAACTTTCCATGCCCACCAGACTGGATCACCCTTTCCCTGGACGAGAAGACAGCCAATAAGATGCTGTGGATCACAGAGGGCAGGACCAAGGTGGCACGCATGACTGATGATGTCACTTGCCCCGTCCTGGACAGACCAGAGCGATATGAGCACGCGCCACAGGCAGGTTTGAATAGCCACAAGCCACAGGTGAAACGCACTATTCCATTTGATGAACTAACTTCATTCCTTTCCTCTTTAAGGTTCTTTGCAAGGAAGGCATCTTGGGGTTCCGGGGCTACTGGGAGGTGGACTTCACAGGGTGGGCGGTGGTCGGAGTCGCATATGAAGGGGCGGGGAGGAGGGGCAGTGCTGGACCCTGTGGCCTGGGAGAGAACGAGGACTCCTGGGGTCTTGGCTGGGGTGGGACCCACTACCAGCTCTGGTTCAACGGCATCTGCACTCAGATCCGGGATGTTCCCCACTGCCCAACTCTCGGGGTTTACCTCGACCATCCTGCCGGCGTCATTCACTTCTACGCGGTGGAGGTGAAGGAGGGAGAGCAGAACAAAGGCAGGAAGGAGGTTCGACTTCTGCATCAGGTTAAGAGGCCCTTCAAGGGGAAGATGATTGCAGGTTTCTGGGTGGGACAAAAGTCATCATGCTTGATTACTAAGAAAGAGGAGTAAAGATTGTAAAGAATTTCCATTTAATCCATTTTCTTATACATTTCCATATATTTTACATTTCATTTTCCATTTATTTTATTTTATTTTATTTTATTTTATTAGTTTATTTGGCAGGGACATACAAAAAAACATTAAACCCCATAGGAGAAGAGATGCTTTGTAACAGATTTAGCCATAGGCTACTTTCCATCTGGAGTCCCCTGGGATTTAAATTGCATTCAGTTACAATGATATTCTAAAACAGTGGGGTTGAGACAGAATGCGTAGACTAATAATGTGGAGGAAAATAGAAACACTTTTAGCCACTTATTTTGGAATAATACAAATACAGAATTTTGCATTGGGCATTTATCATTTCTAAGCAAGGCCTTTGTATGCCTTTGTATGTATATATCAGCAGTATATATATCAGCAGGTTGATATTTCATGTTTATTTTGTTGAAACACTATGTATATATTTGTAACATCCTGTACATGGCACAATAGTATAACTTGCAATTAAAAAGTCTGCAGCTTTTCATACTGTATACAGCAAATGCAACTATAAAACCATTTTGGTTATTTTTTCTGTCTTTTCTAAACACATACTGTATTTTGACATTGTGTGACTTCAATTAAATAATATATATACTGTATAAAAATGTAGTCGTCTGTTTTACTTTTTTCTTGAAAGTTTGATTCTCACCCGCTGAATTCATCACGATGAATTCAAAAGAAGTGGGTACTTTTAACCCATTGATACCTGATACAGCATTTGTGTGTGTATCCCTTTAAGACCGCGAGCCTTAAAGGGATACACACAAATGAGGGATATACACGCAAATCCTGCATCAGGTATCAATGGGTTAAAGAAACGTAATCCTTTAATCACGCAGGTTTGAGTTGTTAGCACCAAAATTCAAATTTAATTAGCAAAAAGCTTATCATAATAGGGCAGTCCATCAACTATTGCAGTCAAATTAATTTCCTCCTGCCATTATTCTGTCTGAAGGCGATAGAATAGCACTGAAGGGAAACCCCCGGGAGGCACGGGGAGAACATGCAAACTCCACACAGAAAGGCCATTTTGCCGACCCCACCCGGGCGGTGGGCACTCGAGGACACTGCCCACCGCCCGGGTGGGGTCGGCAAAATGGCCTTTCTGTGTGGAGTTTGCATGTTCTCCCCGTGCCTCCCGGGGGTTTCCTTCATATAGGAACCCCCTTCACAAAAACATGCAACATCCTGGTTGCTAATGTGGTTCCTCCTCTGGTGGTTAAGGGCGCCTGTTCGGAGGGAGGGGAACTGGATGGAATAGCGTGAACCTCCCACGTGCTATGTCCTACCGGTGAAGCTTCCTCTGGCAGGTGAAAAGAAGCGGCTGACCGACTGCCCATGTCTCGGAGGAAGCATGGAATCAGTCTCGGCTCTCCCCAGATCGGCAGAGGATGGAGTAGCAACCAGGAATGAGCAATCAAAATGAGCACTAAACGGGGGATAAAATGGGATAAAAAATCGGGAAAAAAAAAGAAAAAAAAAGAAAAAAAGAATAGCACTGAAAAGTATATGCATGCACCTGCATAATGGGCACCTCAGTATCTGCAAGCTTTCAACAGTGCTGTCGAGACAACCCCAGAGTTGTAATATCAACAGTGTTGGGAGTAACTAGTTACTAAGTAACTATTTACTAAGTAACTAGTTACTGTAACTTAACTACTTTTTGCAGTAACTAGTAATCTAATTACTTTTTCAAATTTAGTAACTCAATTACAGTTACTGAAATAGTAACTGGGCTAGTTACTAGTTACTTTAGGACATGAAAATAATGGACAACTACATAGGATTATCCGCTTTCTGATCCTTAGATCTACTGTAGTCCAGAGAGAGAAGCCACCTCCCTGCCTGGCAACACGCTGCAGCTGCAGCCAGAGCCCCAGAGGCTCATGTCCTTGAGTAGGCTATAAGCCTCCCCAATAAGCAAATGTTCAAGTATCCCATGCAGATACAATGATAGATATACAATTTGACAGTATGTCTTGTCCCTCACTGTGCCACAGCAACACTAAAATCATGTGTACATTAATAAGACAATCGAAGCAGACTCTTAAAAGTAACGCAGAAGTTGCTTTTCCTAGTAACTAATTACTTTGAAGTAACTAGTAACTTTAAAGTAATTAAATTACTCTTTGAGAGAAGTAACTGTAACTAATTACCCATTTTCCAATGATCATGCTAGTACAGTTATAATGTACATTTGAGTGCTCTCTTCAACTACAGTACATCACCAACATGACTTTCAGTATGAACAAAAGTTCTTGTAAACATAAATGTACATGCTAAACCATACTGTATGTGCTTCATGTCTAAAAACAACAGCAACAACAACAACTGCCAAGTCTAGTTTTCATGCACTATTGCTATATAAGAGAAGACAATGACAAATGTCCTTTCGGCACTACCATGCTTTCTTTGCCTTAGCCTTTGGTGGCAAGTCATGATGTATAAATATAAGCTTATGAAATGGGAACATGCATCCGTCACTGTCGTGTGGAGCATTCAAACACTGCCAATCTTTCAGCTGCTCCTTCACCTTGCCCTGTTAGGATTAGGTTGGTGACATGAAAACAGATGCTAGGAGGAAGTGGTAGAATGCAATGGAGAGGCAAAGTGACCGCCTACTTCCTGCTTCAGCACTGTACCAGAGATTTTCATCCGCCATTTATTTTCCCATAGACATTTCGTAAAATGCTCATAAAAATAGTTTTACTTGGTCAAACCAAACGGTTCAGATATATTTAGAAACAGGATAGACCACATAACATTTCACTCGGACCAAAACGTTTAAAAAATTGCGGATTTTTAAAGAAAATATTTTTGTTGTATATAAAAATAACTTCTGTTCCTTCATAATATCCAATTCTATCCCTATTTATATATGGGGTCAGGCTGATTACTTATTTATCAAAAGTCATATTAACCCTTGTAGTGTTGTCACAGTCTGCAGGGTTTGTCTGCCCCCTGGCTGAGGTGTGATCTACATTATCCTCAGAGGAAGGAAACCCGTTTCTCTGTCTTTGTCTCCCCCCACAGGCTATCAATGTAACTAAAGTACATGTGGTAAAATATAGGCTTTATATGATCATAGTCGCCCCAGCCTGCTGATGTGCAGCATGTATACAATAAATAAGGGGGACCCAAGAAGCTTATAAGTGATATTATACATGGACTAAAAATCCAAAGAGACCCCATGGGCAACTGAATACATATGTTTCACTGAGCTCAGTAAACCAATTCAATAAGGCAATTGCACCGGCAATGGTAGACATATATCAAAATGTCTCAGATAGAGAGGAAAAACAAGAATGCAATGACAATGATCATTAGAGAATGCAATGACAAAGACAGTAATTTCGGCTCTAAGGAGAGTGCCGGTGTCGGCTCGGGGTCCACGACTACAGATGAAGTTAAACTCTCACAACATGTATTTTCAAAAAGTAAGGCTCATATTTATGAGAAATGGCCCTGTAACACTTGAATCATGATCACTGAATGTTTGTATGATTCATATTTTTTATGTATTAATGTTCCCAAATGTCTGATAACATCAGTAGTTTAGCTTGTTAGCTAATGTAAAGCTGTCGGACATTTTGCCCACGTTAATCCCACATGCCCGACGTACAGCCAATCACAATGCGTGCCCGAGCCCATCTGCTAGGTGAGCAGATCTTACACCCACACCAGAAAAGGTCAATATTGCCCAGAGGGGGCGGCAATCAAAATATATAATATCCATACGTACCCAGCCATAAAAACATAGCATCCAAGATTTTATATATATATATATATATATATATATATATGATCAGCCTGTGGTGGGCCAGCCTTGGACGAGGGTGTATTGTGATAAAAGGCCGAAACACCCAGTGAGTCTGGGGTACACAACTGACGATGTGTTGTGCTGGTGGCTCCTGGTGGTCATCGCCAGTTCCAACCCCACCAAAGAGAACATCTCCAACCCTACTCAAGAAGACATCTCTCAAGTGTTGTGCTGATTTCATCAGGGATTGTAACATCTAGTCCTATTAAGCATTCTATATATATATATATATATATATATATATATATATATATATATATATATATATATATATATATATATATATATATATATAAATATACATACACACACACATACACACACACACATACACACACACACACACACACACATATGTATATATATACACACAAGTAAAGAATACACCTATGTGTGTGTATGTGTGTGTGTATGTGTATGTATATATATATATATATATATATATATATATATATATATATACCGGTATATATATATATATATATACATACACATACACACACACATACACATACACACACATATGTATATATATACACACAAGTAAAGAATACACCACCCACATCACAAAAAGGAATTTAGTTCCATATTTTTATTTAAAACATGAGGCTCCATTGAGTTCAATGTGAAAATCCAATAGCACGAATCAGCGTGACATCACGACAACAAAAATGCACTTCCCGGCGCCACTCCAGCATTTAACAAGTAGTTGTGCCAAACAAATTATATTATCTCAAAAACTATACGTCACATCGCTTATATTTTGACTTTGTGAGTGAGAGCAGAATTAGCTGAAGGGTCTGATGTATAGTATGCAGAGATGGGAAAAGTACATACATTCTTTTTAAGGACAAACATCCAATGGATGACATGAAAAGTGCGAACACTTGTTTCCATCATGGTCCCTGGTCTTATAAAAACATGACACAGAACAATCAAAGGTTAAGAGGAACATGAGATAAAAACCAACACTTTAACACACACACACACACACACACACACACACACACACTCACGAGACACGTTTTACACTAGTTTGCTCAACAAGAATGTCTTCAGAAGGTTTTTAAAACCATTCTGAAAATTGGCAAACCTAATTTCATTAGGGATTTTGTTCCACTCCTTTCCCCCGTGTAGAGGAACGTACTTCTTCCTGCTTTGCTCTTGTATGCACAAGCTAATATGATGAGGAAAAAGTTTTATTTTTGCTCTGATGATGTCAAGATTAGCCTGTTTAGAGCCTATTGTACTCCCCTTTATACTGCCCCCCTGTGGGTCAGGTTTAAGCAGGCTAGCATTCAAAAGCTTCAGGTTGCTTATAATGACTGCATGAGGATTCTGCTCAGAAAGCCAAGGTGTTGCAGTGCAGTGTTGGGCAGTGGCTTGCTACAAGTAGCGAAGCTACATAGCTTAACTACATTTCTCAGTAGCTTGGTGGTAGCTTCACTACTTTTGAACCAAGTAGCTTTTTCAGTAGCTAAGCTATTTATAGACCCAAGTAGCTTGTAGCTTCCCGCAAAAGCTACAAGCTACTCGCCAGAGAAAATCCATGAGCAAAGCACGCAGTGGAGATTTCTGCTGCGGTTTGGATTAAACAGGAGGAGACATTGCATATGTCAAGTGTGCCTGTGTAGCCAATAAAGCACTTCCAGTTCCATTATGACGGACAAGTCATCCTTGCTTTTTAGCATCCTTGCCTCTTGCAGCAAGACCGGGCACTACTCTGCCTCTGATTGGGTTGGGTTTAGGCAATGAAGACTGACGATTGGTTAAGGGTAGGGCAAAATATGTCTAGCCTAGGTAAACCCAGCCCCCACGTGACCTGCTCTCTCAGTTCCCAGTCACTATGGTCTAGCGAACGGGCCATTCAAATCGATTGCTGGGGCGATTGAAAGACCCACGCAGACCCGCAGCCACCCCGCAGCCAATGAGTGACGGCGTGACTGCCAACATCAGTCCTGCCGTGATCGGCCAATCAGAGAGTGCGTCTCTGTCAATGACGTGTAACAGCTGCAGCGGCTTAGCACTACCTAGCCGTTAGCATTTGGCCTCTCTAAAGCATAGCTCCCGAGCTAGCTACTAGCTATATGGCTAGCTATATGGCTATGCAACTACGTTGAGGACATTCAAGTGAAAACAGCTGTTAATGTTAATGTGGGAATCATGGTGGAACCGAATAAAAATGTTTTTGTTTGATACTCTATTCTGTTGTATTGTCATGTGAGAATGAAAACAGCTATAGTAATAGTACTTCAAAACAGTGGTTCTCAAAATGTTTCCACATAAGGATCCTTAAACTGAATAATGTGATGCTAGGTCTGTTGATCAAAATAACACCTATATCGAAATCGGATTTTAGCGGACCATACAAGCCGGGGCTTCAGAGCTGATCACCTGGACACATTTTACGGCGAAATTATATGATAAACTTGTCTGTGCAGCTCTGTGGTGATCAGCTAATGTCTTCATAGCATTGTGATTATGATTTAATGCATTATGGAAGATAAACGCTGGAAGGCTGGGTAGCATTAGCTAACGTCATCCAGGCTACAGTAACATTAGGCTATTATAGCTATGAAACGCTGATTCAAACGTTACAATAATAAGACACAATAGGAGCCAGTTACCCTACTGTAGATAGAGAGAGTAATTTCAGACCACCAGATATCACCATATTTATGTTATTAAATGCTGTAACGTTAACGGTAATTCTCATGTGTATGGTTTATTTATAAGCATTCATTGATTGAAGCAGAGTGCTGGTCGGTTAAGTTTCTCTGTAGTCATGTCCACTGCTCCAATCTTCGGTTTCGTAGTTTCTTCTGTCTCTCGTCCAGCAGCTGCAGATGTCATCATTATCCACGTTATTAAAAAAATCTCATTGTGTAAATATTTTGTGAACGCACCAATAGTTAGAGAAGGAAACCTCTCTTTGCATTTTATTTTGTAGGCTACTTAATATCTCACGTGGCTTTGATTCATCATTGCAAATTTAGCCCAATTTGTAGAAAATGCAGATGTGAACAGCTAGGTTTAATGACAAATATGGAATATCACCCAAGGAAATACCACGGTTTAATGCCAACAGATAAACCATACAGATTTGTTGTAATTGTGAACACAAAGGGAGCAAAGACATGGTTTTCAAGTATAACACAATGTACAACTTTTATTCAAAGACAGGATTGAAAAATATAGGTCACTTGTATTCACTTCAGACAAGACACTATGTTAAAGTCTGAAATTTACCTAGATTTGCTATACGAATTGACATTTCAGCTTGTCACCTGATGTCATTATTAATGGACAGTACAGTAGTAAAGATTTTGAAATTTTTGATTAATCAATCCAAGTCAGAAACAACATGTGCTGTGAGCCTTTTAGAATTCAAAAACCTTACTTCCAACAATTAACTAGCCTGCACTAACTACTGCACAGTAACGTGTACAAATATTGAATGCAACAGTCTCGTTCTGGAGCGAACCCCTCAGCTGAATTCACGTTGGAATATGATATCAAGGCTTGATAGATTTGATTGTACTCATACAGCAGTGTGGAGCTTAACATCTAGCTAGGTTGCATCTGGAATATGATCTGGATTATGTATAATATACAGTATAACACTACGCTCACTATGTCATGACATTCACGTTAACGCTATAGCCTCCAAAAATCTACTGTAGCTAGCTAGCGTCAGCTACATCTGTAACCACGCTGAAATGCGAGTGCATTAACGTTATTTCTAGCTAGGTCAAACACACCTTACCGTTATGAGTGTGGCCGTTTTTGATTAACATTAAGTCCACGATCATTTCCGGGCTGCAGCAGAGTCGAGCCCCGGAGGCAGCCTGGAGCTCTGTGAGCTCCAGAGGGGTGCGCGATGCACTGCTGCCTGCCCGACACCCTGCATGAGCTTGATTTGTTTTGAAGGTTTTGTCTGGTACTATTCAATATGATTTATGCAGATAAGACAGCGTGTTCCTGATAACTAGATCATATCACTGTATAGATGATGACTGTTCTTCACAGCCACAAATATCTCTCCAGATCTGCGGCCATCTGCAGCAGGGATCGAGGTTTGGGTCCGTGTAGAGTGTAGACAGTTGTCCTGTTCCTCTTTCATTCCCTGACCACCGTCACAGGAGTCATTGGCAGAGGCGATTTTCTCTCTTCTTGGAAGCTCTAATAATATAAAACGTAGCAGTTACTGTATGTTACACGTGGCTAACGTTAGCTAGCTTCTGACATGTTTTTCTAGAATTCATTAGATCGTTAAATGCTCCCGTAATCTAGCTTACCTCGCTAACCCCCACACAGCCGATGAGGAAAAGTCAGTCATTTATCGAATGTCTTTCTTACCAAACACAATTACGCTAGTTTTCGAGATAATATATAGTGTGACATATACCTGTGAATAACATATTCTTACCTGGAAATCACACATCGATCCGTAGGCCAGCTCTGAGTCTGTTTACATTTCGGGCGGAGGGGGGCTTGGTTGGTTGTAGCTGGTTGTAACCATTTGCGTGCTAGCAGTACTGAAATGAAAAGTGTTAGCTCATGCGCTAACAACAAAGGTCGCAGAGTGATGACGCCATCTGCTGCACTGCGCATGTGCTCTGTGCACAAAGCTGGTTGGATGACGGTTGCATAATGGAGCGGTCTATCGGGGGGGGCCCAACAACCGCAGGAAATCGTTTAACAATGGTGGGATTCCAGACCATAGTGACTGAGAACAGGTCTGAGAGCAGGTCACGTGGGGGATGGGTTTACCCAGGCTAAAATATGTCATGTGCTGGCGAAGTCACATCAGCAACGAACTTTGAAAGATGGCAGAGCCAGAGGGAGCCACTGGCAGTGAAGACGACGTTCAGGTTTTATTGTCTGTTTTTGAATATTGTGCCAGTGAGAGTTTCAGTGTGTTTTATAATATAATAAACAATCAAAATGAGATTTTTTTTTTGCCTGCCTATTTGTTTGGTGGAAAGTTGTTCTTTGACATGAAGTTGATTCAATGTGAGAAAAAAAGTAGCTTTGATGTAGCAAGCTGCTTTTGCCATGTTGCTCGTAGCTTAGCTTGCTACATTTCTCTGGGGATAGCTTCAATGTAGTTTAGCTATATTTAATCGAGAGTAACTGATAGCTTAGCTTACTACATTTTCCAAGTAGCTTGCCCATCACTGTTGCAGTGCTATAGTGAAATGTTTTGTGGTGCAGGAGTCTACACCTTTCATGCCCTGCTGAGAAATCTGACTACAAGTTTATCTGTCATCTTAATGTGTCTCAGAACTTGATTATCATGCTGCTGTCTCAACCTGGTCTCAGTGCTATTAAGTACCAGTCCAGCATTTGTCACATTGTTACAACTCTTTAATGTAATGTATTGGAGTCTGTATATGTTATGATTTGATGTATTGTCTGTTTTTATACTGGACCTTGGCCGTTTCTCAATAAGCGTTCTTGTGTGTTCTTGCGTTCTTGTGTCCCTGTGAAACGTCATCAGTCGCAGCCCAAGTACTGTTCCAATACAAAGTTCACATTTCGCCAAGAACGCTTAAAATTCCCGGATGTGTTCTCGACACGCCCACTTTACCGAGGATGCTCTGGTTGGTGACTTGTGTCAACTTGGCAAGGCAGATATCCCAGCATGCATTTCGGCATAAGCAGAAGCAGAACGCATCAGAGAAGACGCCATAAGCTCCGGAAAGTTTTTTACAATTTAAAGTTTTATTTCATCACTAAATTAATTTCTGATGACTTTTGATGCCTACAAGCAGGGTAGTAGGTTTCAATAAGTGCCACTTTACGAACATTTATGGCGAAAAATGGCAAACAGTTCCAGAGCACAATTGGCTGCATCTACATCAGCTGAGCTTTTTATTTGTGTAGTACTGCAGGCGGCCTCTGCGCTGGTATTGCGCAATACCCTCAAGAACGCATCGTCTCAAACTGCCAACAGCGTCATGTGTGCTTGTGACCTAGCAAGTTCATTCTTCCAAGAACGACTAGCAAGAACGTTCTCCCCAAGAACAAGAATGCATTCTTGGTATTGAGAAACGGCCCTTGTGTCTGTTAATAAAGTGATGATGATGATGATGAGATTGAGCAGTTTCAAATTTGCTACCTGGCTCTTGTGTTCCAGCTATGGATGTCACGGACATACTGGAAGTACTTGGTGAAATAGTTGGGACAAAGGTCATGTAATATTTTATAAACCATGATAAGTTTTCAATAAGTACAGTTACTTGTCTAAATACATGCAAAGACTCTGGTAAAAGTAGAAGTACTGATTCAACTTTATTAATCAAGTAAAAAATTACAGGCTCGGAAATGTAATCAAGTTTAAAAGCAAAAAGTATTTCTCCCGGCTGTTTCTGTGCAAAGCTAACTGAACCTCACATCATATTAAGATAAACAGAATTTCTGGGGTGGGGACTCTGGAGAATCACCTCATTCAATGGAAAGGAATTGCTTAAAAATGTCTCCATTCTCTGGGGTGGAGTTGTACAATCTCTACAACCCAGGTTCTCTGGGGTTGTAGAGATTACTTGCAAAACCCCATTTAATGTCCAGCTTGCAGAGGTTAAAAAGAGATATTTATACGCACATCACGGGAAGGTGCAATAAGGCTGGAGCAAAAAACAAACATTTTCGATCCACACTGGATCTTCATCAGGTGACCTGACGAAGATCCAGTGTGGATCGAAAACGTTTGTTTTTTGAATTAAACTTTTTTGGCATTGTGAGTAAGTGTGCAGGCTCTACCTTCTCAGCTTGCAGAGGTTACCTTAAAAAATCCTTTCAATGGACAGCTTGCACAGTTTACCAGAAAAAGCCCATTTAATGGATAAACCTGGGGTCTCCGAGGCCTGGGTGGGCCCCAGGACCCTGTGGAGGTCCTGGGGTCGCTTCGGGGGGTCTGCGGACCGAAGGGGGGGTCGGAGACCACTTCGGGGGGTCTCGGGGGTCGTCTCCGGAGACCGCTCCAAGCCTCTCCCATGCCCCATGCCTAATCCTAACCCAGACCCTAACCTCTCCCACCCCCTAACCCTAACCTCTCCCACCCCTAACCTCTCCCACCCCCCATGCCTAAACCTAACCTCTCCCACCCCTAACCCTAAACCTAACCTCTCCCACCCCCCATGCCTAAACCTAACCTCTCCCACCCCCAACCCTAAACCTAACCTCTCCCACCCCTAACCCTAAACCTAACCTCTCCCACCCCCCATGCCTAAACCTAACCTCTCCCACCCCTAACCCTACACCTAACCTCTCCCACCCCCCATGCCTAAACCTAAGGACACATGGGTCCAACCAGACCCTCCCCATGCCTGCAGAGGTGGGCAGGGTGGTCGAGAGAAGAGCCAATGGAGAATCCTATCCATTAAATGAGGTTTTGCAAGTAATCTGTACAACCCCCGACTCCTATCCATTAAATGGGGTTTTGCAAGTAATCTCTAAAACCCCAGGGACACAAGATTCAAGATTCAAGATTCAAGATTTATTAAGTGTCCCAAAAGGGCAAATTGGATTGCAGAAAGCGTAGTACGAAGTACATACATAAAAACAAATAAGACAAAAAAACATTGTAAAAACAGTCTAGAGCAGCAGTTTAAAGTGCAACACAATAGTTAAAGTGCAAATGACAACAGTAGCAACGATCTAAAGTGCACAGTAGAGATATAAAGTGCATAGTAGCAAAGTGCAGTTCGCTCACAGCAGCACATTTATATCACAAGAAAGAGCTACAATGTATCATTGTATTAAAGCACAAGAGAAAAAACCTCAGTCCACTGGGTTGTAGAGATTGTACAACTCCATCCCAGAGAATGGGGACATTTTGAAACAATTCCTTTCCATTTAATGAGGTGATTCATAGTAGATCAGGTGTTCAGGCGATGTGTGCCCAGCAGTTGGCGGATCTGGATCCGACACACGTGGGCCAGACTTGCGAGGACGTCTCTTGGCCTCCAGAAAGACCCTGAGAGCCTCGGGATCCGCCCTCTCCTCCAGCTGTGCCTGCTCTGTGGTCACCAGGGCCGGGTCAGCGCCGTGGTCCAGCAGCAGCTGGACGAAGGCCATGTTGCACCTGTTATGCAGGAACACCTGTGGAGGAAAAATATCCACTGCAATGCTCTGCTGATTCATCAATAATGAGATATCCGTTTTAAATGTTCATAGGAGGTTTTCTTTATTTCCACAATCATCTCTCCGTGCACGGAGGTCTCCTCTCATCAACATTTGACGATACAAGAGCCCCGAATTATTGTTTACATCACATCTTATACTGAAACTATCGCACCCGCCCTCCAGCTTGGAGGGCAGTTCATTCTCTCCAACTCAGTACTTCTCCATGACGTCCATAGTTAATCTGTTGTTCACTAGAATACATAACAAATCCAGTCTATAGTCACAACAAGACACAGGTTCTCACAGAAACTCACATGTTCTCTAGACACTTCCCAAAACAAGATACTTGTTCTCACAGAACAGCAATCTTCTGCATTGCTGAAAAACACAGTTCATAAAATACAGCATGGAATTGCCATAGCCAATAACTAATCAATCAATAAGCATTTGATCAATAATTTTCCATGACACACCTCCAGCAGGAGAGAAGCCACGTCACAGGTCAGAACTAGTGATGTGACGTTCGCGAACGATCCAAATCTATTTAACCTCTCTTTGCTATGAACGAAGGGAACCGAGTCCTACTTGAGAGCCGTTCATTTTAATGTTGTGTCTAAATTTCACTGCCTGCACTCCCCACCAGGCCACCACACACACAGGGTAGACCTCCCTCCCTCCATCTGCTAGCCCGCTGAGCAGGGAGGATAGGTGCACTCGTTAATTGCTATCGGCGCATGCTGTAACTGGCCTGGGTGGGCGGACTCAGCTTAATATCAAAACGGGCTACGCCGCGGGGGGTATCTGTCGACTTTCTGAGCAGCGAAGTGTTGCATGAATTGCATTCAAGGAAAGCCAACTTTATTTACACAACACATTTCATAGAAGAAGTAAATTTACTGACTAAGCACAGATGGATAATGTGTCACCTAGTGATGTCACGGTACCAATAATTCAGTAGTCGGTACCGGTACTAGTGAATTTCCATGGTACTCGGTACCAATTTCGGTACCACGGTAAAAAAAACAGACTGATATGTCTTCAACATATTCTCCTTTATTAAAGTATGCAACCATTTCCAATGAACAAATGGCATGTAGCCTTCAACTTTAAAACAAAACAATGTGCTTCTGCTTACTTCTTACACTCAACTCTGTATGGCAGTGAGTGCAGACAGTGCAACACCAGTGGCATGTAGCCCTCAAATATTGTTTATTGAATAAAAATAAAAAAAATCGATACCCCTCAGTACCATGCAAAAACAGGTACCGAAGTACCAAAAACAATGTACCGACTAAGTACCGAAGTACCGAAAACCGTGACAACACTAGTGTCACCTTGTGTCATGTTTACAATGCAGATCATTGATCTATGAGTAATTTAATGCTGCTGCAGTCCACAGATGTAAAATGAAATAGTGGTGGGTCTAAGATCAAATCTGATCCAAATCGTACCATATCATTATCCTAGTGATTTTGCAGGTCAACAGTAGGCTAGTGCCCGCCCCCTAAAAAAAGAAAAAAAAGGAACGAGGAGCCGCTATTTTGAACGGCTCTCAGAAAGGAACGGAGCCATAAGATCCGGCTCCCTTCAAAGAGCTGTAATTCCCATCAGAACACCAGCGGCCTGGAGCAGCAGGCGGAAGCAGTCCAGGTGGTTGCGTTCAGCACTCATGTAGAGAAACCTCCAATCACACTAAAAGGCAGAATGTTCTCAGCACGTCTGGATATGAGGCTTTACTCATTTTAATGGTATTACATAACAGGTACAAATCAGGGACAACTGATGTGGATTTGTGGGAAGACAACAGACAACAGCAGACAAATTTATGTTTAAAAAAAAAGTTAAAACTTGCAGTTATGAATAATAAGATTTACTGATTTGTTAATTGTGTAACATTGAAGGAATTTGTATTACGGTATTAGAGGGCTCGAGTGCGGCCTGTAGAGGTGGGCTGCCGTGGTTTTGTGGTAAAGTCCTTTATTGCCTTACTAACTGAGTTGGGCATTCGGGGACGGAGCCTGAAACTTGCGGTTAGCAACATGTCTCAGGCAGCAGAACGAGCAAGTGAATGGCTGTGGATAAGGAGGAAACATGCTAGCTGGGGAGCTTGCTAAGGTCAGAATGATTGTTTGTTGTTGGTCATGATTAACGGTCCGCATCAACAGGGCTGAATCATTGACAGTGGTGGTGTAGTCAGGAATGTCATACCGAACCGACCTGGATAGCTAGGCTTAGATAGTGAGGTAATATGCAGTTGTGCGGTGGTAGCATGGAGGGGGGTGTTTCCAGGACGCTGGATTACACCGTTAAGCCTTCTTGAGGTGTCGTGGGCCTAACTTAACGAAACGTCGGTGAAGGAAGGTGCCCACTTGAAAACCCCAATGACATGCTTCATACTGCTGTTGGCTAGGGTAGGTAACTGGTGATTTGTGTCTTGTTTATTAGTTTGTTAGCCTGTTAGCTTGTTTTATTCTGGATTGGGCTTCTAAATGTGTTTTTCCTCGGATTTTGGCACAAGGGATAGTAACATCTTGTCCTGTGTATTAATTAATAATTATATGTATTGTGTATTATATATTGTAATCAATTATTTAAATTATAATATATGGTCTAATGTGAGTATCGTAAACAAAAGGTCAGTATAAGTTGTTTTTCCTGGTGCAATTACTCAGGAAGACCGATATATTTCTTTTCGTTTATGAGAAGAGTTGAAACAGTTGATATTTGACTGACATGAATATTGAGTGAGCCTTGACTCACTTGTTTTTGTTTGATTTTATTTATTTTTGTTGTGTTGTTTTTACTCCAATGCTTTTGGATTTTTATCTTTGTATTTTACGTGTTTGGACCCCAGGAAGAGTAGTCTCACTTTTGGTGTAGACTAATGGGGATCCACAATAAACAATTAAACAGCGGAACTTGAATTAACGGTAACTTGGCCAGAGACGATGCAACTCTGCTATATAATAAACATTTCTCTTAATTCAATACATTTTCCATTTCCATAGAATCAATCGCTGTGAATTATCTCCCCTTCTGAGTTCAAAAAAAGAAGAAAAAAGTACAAACTTATTTTCAGTGAAATGTGAAACCATTCAGTGAAATAGAACTTCATTACTCAAGGGGTCCACCCGCTATGCCGACCACCCGCAATGCCGACCTTAGGTTTAGGCGTGGGGGTGGGAGAGGTTAGGTTTTGGGTTAGGGTCTGGGGGAGGTTAGGTTTAGGCATGGGGGGAGGTTAGGTTTGGCGTGGGGGCTGGGAGAGGTTAGCTCCACCGACACGCTGCATGCCGCCTCGCTCAGCTGGTTCGGCTTGTGGGCTATCGGCATTGCGACCTGTCGGCACATAGACGCGGCACCATTACTCAAAAGTGTATGTACTGTGTTGTCATTCAATATCTGCATGTGATTTAAACAAGGGAAACCGACTGGGAGGAGGGCAGGAGACCGGACATGTCTGGGAGGAGGGCAGGAGACAGGGCATGTCTGGGCATGTCTGGGAGGAGGGCAGGAGACAGGGCATGTCTGGGAGGAGGGCAGGAGACAGGGCATGTCTGGGAGGAGGGCAGGAGACCGGGCATGTTTGGGCATGTCTGGGAGGAGGGCAGGAGACTGGGCATGTCTGGGAGGAGGGCAGGAGACTGGGCATGTCTGGGAGGGGGTCATCCCTATGTTCCCCGGGTCCTATGTTCCCCGTTTTTCCCAAATGGTGTCCACCCGCTATGCCGACCACCCGCAATGCCGACCTTAGGTTTAGGCGTGGGGGTGGGAGAGGTAAGGTTTTGGGTTAGGGTCTGGGGGAGGTTAGGTTTAGGCATGGGGGGAGGTTAGGTTTGGCGTGGGGGCTGGGAGAGGTTAGTGAAAAACGGGGAATATAGAACCCGGGGAACATAGAACCCGGGGAACATAGACATGATCCCTCTGGGAGGAGGGCAGGAGACAGGGCATGTCTGGGCATGTCTGGGAGGAGGGCAGGAGACAGGGCATGTCTGGGCATGTCTGGGAGGAGGGCAGGAGACTGGGCATGTCTGGGAGGAGGGCAGGAGACTGGGCATGTCTGGGAGGAGGGCAGGAGACCGGGCATGTCTGGGAGGAGGGCAGGAGACTGGGCATGTCTGGGAGGAGGGCAGGAGACAGGGCATGTCTGGGAGGAGGGCAGGAGACACGGCATGTCTGGGAGGAGGGCAGGAGACAGGGCATGTCTGGGAGGAGGGCAGGAGGCAGGGCATGTCTGGGAGGAGGGCAGGAGACAGGGCATGTCTGGGAGGAGGGCAGGAGACCGGGCATGTCTGGGAGGAGGGCAGGAGGCAGGGCATGTCTGGGAGGAGGGCAGGAGACAGGGCATGTCTGGGAGGAGGGCAGGAGACCGGGCATGTCTGGGCATGTCTGGGAGGAGAGCAGGAGACCGGGCATGTCTGGGAGGAGGGCAGGAGACCGGGCATGTCTGGGAGGTGTCCACCCGCTATGCCGACCACCCGCAATGCCGACCTTAGGTTTAGGCGTGGGGGGTGGGAGAGGTTAGGTTTTGGGTTAGGGTCTGGGGGAGGTTAGGTTTAGGCGTGGGGGGTGGGAGAGGTTAGGTTTTGGGTTAGGGTCTGGGGGAGGTTAGGTTTAGGCATGGGGGCAGGTTAGGTTTGGCGTGGGGGCTGGGAGAGGTTAGCTCCACCGACACGCTGCACGCCGCCTCGTTCAGCTGGTTCTGCTTGTGGGCTATCGGCATTGCGACCTGTCGGCACTGCGGCCTGTCTGCACATAGACGCGGCACCGTCTGGGAGGAGGGCAGGAGACAGGGCATGTCTGGGAACAGATACTGTACATGCTAGAGAAGAATACAGGCAACTGTTTCTCAGCATAAGAACAAGATAATGAGACTGTGCAGCACTGCACAGACCAGCACAGATAGGGTTGCCACCCGTCCCTTAAAATACGGAATTGTGTGGGGTTACCTTTTCGAAACACTGAGAGGATTTGGGTTTGGTGAGAAGTTTATAACTTGGATTAGGTTGTTGTACACCCTACCAACAGCATGTGTACGCACCAATAACAACTATTCAGATTACTTCCCCCTCTGCAGGGGCACAAGACAGGGATGCCCATTATCTCCTTTATTGTTCGCGATAGCGGTGGAAGTATTAGCTATAGCACTGAGATCTAGTGAGTTTGCGGGTATCATGAGAGGTGGAGTGGAGCAAAAGGTGTCTCTTTACGCTGATGATTTGCTGTTGTATGTCTCCGACCCTGATAAATCCATTCCTCATGTGCTTACCATCCTTGGAAGTTTTGGTCAAATCTCTGGGTACAAGTTAAATCTAAACAAAAGCGAACTCATGCCGGTTAACTCTTCAGCTAAGACCCTGAATTTCAGTAGATTGCCGTTTAAAATTTCTCATAAAAAATTCACCTATCTTGGAATTTGTGTAACTAATAGTTTTAAGGAGTTATTTAAAAATAATTTTGCCCCTCTACTAGCCCGTCTCACTCAGGACTTCCAACGATGGTCACTTCTCCCCCTGTCTTTGGCTGGGCGGATAAATTGTGTGAAGATGAATGTGCTTCCTAGGTTCTTGTACCTTTTTCAATGTATTCCCATTTTTATTGTAAAGTCTTTTTTCCGTAAGTTGGATGGCAGGATTTTGCATTTTATTTGGGGGGGTAGGAACCCAAGAATTCGAAAACAAGTACTGCAGAGACCCAAACTCTCAGGGGGAATGGCTTTACCCAACTTCCAACAGTATTTTTGGGCAGCCAATTTGCGCTCCATCCTACATTGGCAGAATATGGATGATATGGATCCCACTCCTGCGTGGCTATGTATGGAATCTGCTTCCTGCGCTCCAGCCTCATTGGCGTCTCTCTTGTGCTCACCCTCCCTGCCACCATTAGCCAAATTTATTAAGAATATTATGGTGAAGAACAGTATCAAAATCTGGCACCAATTTGCACGTCATCATGGGCTCACCTCCCCCCCCCCCTGTCATCCCCTGTCCGTGCCAACCCGCTTTTCCCTCCCTCTGTACTAGACAAGGCCTACAATCTGTGGCATAGTCAGGGAATTTCCACAATCAGCGATTTATATGTGGATGGCATATTCGCTTCGTTTAATGATTTGGTAAATATATATGAGCTTCCAAAAGCCCATTTCTTCAGGTACCTGCAAGTTCGTGATTTTGTCCGCAAACATTTTTCAGGGTTTCCTGCCATTCCTTCTGTTTCTCCCATTGATTTGCTTTTACAACAAGATCCAATTCAAAAAGGTGTCATTACACGTTTATATAATGAGATATCCATGCTACAGTCCCCCGAATCCCTCGCATTATGTACAATTTGGTCACAGGAATTGGGAGAAGAATTAGATCATGAGACCTGGGAGGAGATTCTCTACAGAGTTCACCACTCTTCTTTATGTGCCAGACATGGGGTGTTGCAGTGTAAGGTGGTCAATAGGGTGCACTGGTCTAAATGTAAGCTGGCGAGGATTTTTCCTGACATTGATCCCACGTGTGATAAATGTCGGCAAGCTCCTGCAGATCTTTGTCATATGTTTTGGCTGTGTCCCTCTCACTCTTCCTATTGGGAAGCTGTGTTTGATACTTTGTCTAAGGTCACTTCGGTGCCCATTGTGCCATCCCCAATTACTGCACTGTTTGGAGTCCTGCCAGCTGGGATTTTGCCCAAATACTTCTTAGATTTTGTGGCTTTCCTAACTCTTCTAGCGAGGCGATCAATTCTAATGAATTGGAAGGGTCCCTACGCTCCCACTCATTCTCGGTGGGTGGGGGACGTGTTGCATTTTATGCAACTGGAGAAAATTAAGCACACCCTACGAGGCTCCCTGCACAAGTACTATAAAATCTGGCAGCCTTTTTCAGAATATATAAAGGGCATCCAAATTATCCCGCCAGCTCCGGACTGATGAACCTCTGGTCCCTTTTGATCTTGTCTTGACCCCGATCTACAGTACCTGACCTCTGTATAAGCTACTTTACTGACCTCTTTCTATCTTTAATTCTGTCTACCCCCCCCCCCTTGTTGTTTATCTTATTTGATATTTATTTACTTTTCTCTCTGTATTGTTGTTTTGCTGTAACTGTGAAGTTATGTGTGTTGTGTTGTGATGTATGTGTTTTGTTTGTGTAAACTTGAAAAATCCCATAAATAAATCATAAAAAAAAAAAAAAAAAAAACGGAATTGTCCCGTATCTGACATTGAAATCATGCGTCCCGTTTGGAACCGATACGGGACGGGGTTTGTTCCGTATTTTCATCCCACCCGCATTGTATGATGAAAACCCACCCTACTCTGCATCTGGTTGGCTAATACTGCTGCATTTGTTGGTAGATTGGTTAGTTTTAGGCATCAGTCACGGTCAGGCTGAGCCTCTGCTCGCTGATTGGCTTCGATCGGGTCTGAGCCGATCAGAGAACAGGGATGGGGCGGGTCTTCGCACAATGCTGGTGGGAAATGGCTGCCCCAACTCCACCACTTCCAGTGAAAACTCTTCCAAGTTTCTGAAATACAGATGTGAATGGGAAGAAACACTTGGTTTGACAGGATTAGCGAAGATGAAAGAGTGCGTTCATAAATACGGTAGTCAGTACGTAGTAATGCTTCCAGATCGCAAAACGGCACAAACCCGAACTGAGCCAGGAGTGACAGGAGGCTGGTGAACAGAGGTGAGTTTAACACGTTGAGCGCGGTTAGAGCGTCAGATTTGACTTAGCCAACTGCAAAGCATGTGTTTTCTGTGGTGGTGCATGGTGGCCTGGCAGACGTCACGTTAGACAGCAGCATGTCTCAGTGCAACACGTTCTCACTCCGAGCACGTAGCATATTGACGCTTTGTCCCGTCCCTTGTGCGTCACTTGTAAACTTACTAACATGGTACCCTTGAGCGACCCATGAAACGACTTGGGCTTTCCGACTAAACTCAATGCAAACCCATGGAAGTCATCTTTGACGCTTATGGTAACTGCTCCCCCATTAGAATAACTGCTCCCCCATTAGTCAACTGCTCCCCCATTAGGGTCTGGGGGGAGGTTAGGTTTAGGCGTGGGGGGTGGGAGAGGTTAGGTTTAGGGTTAGGGTCTGGGGGAGGTTAGGTTTAGGCATGGGGGGTGGGAGAGGTTAGGGTTAGGGTCTGGGGGAGGTTAGGTTTAGGCATGGGGGGTGGGAGAGGTTAGGGTTAGGGTCTGGGAGAGGTTAGCTCCTCCAGACCCTAATGGGCGAGCAGTTGACTAATGGGGGAGCAGTTAGGCTAATGGGGGAGCAGTTGCCATAAGCGTCAAAGATGACTTCCATGGATTTGCATTGAGTTTAGTCGGAAAGCCCAAGGCGTTTCATGGGTCGCTCAAGGGTACCTTGTTAGTAACAAGCGACGCACAAGGGACGGGACAAAGCGTCAATATGCTACGCGCTCGGAGTGAGAACGGGTTGCTCAGTCAGGAGAGCAACATTCACGTCATGTCAGGAGGACACCCTGCAGTGTCCCACAAGCAACTCCCGAGTCTGAGACAGTAATGACAGCTTTTTAACCCCTTCTGGACATCATGTGCTGATTGATCAGAATCTGATCAATTCAATTTCCTATCCAGTTGTATTTAAGTGTGGGAGTATTTTAGACCGAGACCCCCTGCTCTGTAACGTTCAACTCTGCACATTGGAAATGACGTAAACGTAATGCGTCCTGCTGCGACAGACAGCACTAAATCAGTCATGTTTTAACCATGGTTTTAACTAGGGCTGTGCCGATTCACTTATCTCCCGATTCGATACTATCACGATACTTGGGTGCCGATTCGATATATATTGCGATTCTTAAGTATTGCGATTCTACGATTATTGCGATTCGATATTACGATTTATTGCAATTTTTGTTTATTTTTTTCTTTTCTTTTTTCAGTTTGTTTGCTTTTTTACACTAGATTAGAACATGGGAAAAGTTGAATCATACACTTCTAGAGACTGTATATTATATCATGAGTAGGGCTGGGCGATATAGTTAAAAAGTATATTGACATAACATATTTCATATCGATAATTATTGATAATTTTAATTACCTGTTTTTATTAATAAAAAACATGAGAAGATTATTTTGAACCACCTTATTTTCAAGGCACACAGACGATTGGTCCACTCTGAACTCTGCTCATTCAAACGGCAGCAGCTGATTGGTCCACTCTGAACTCTGCTCATTCAAACGGCAGCAGCTGATTGGTCCACTCTGAACTCTGCTCATTCAAACGGCAGCAGCTGATTGGTCCACTCTGAACTCTGCTCACTCAAACGGCAGCAGCTGATTGGTCCACTCCACTCTGAACTCTGCTCATTCAAACGGCAGCAGCTGATTGGTCCACTCTGAACTCTGCTCACTCAAACGGCAGCAGCTGATTGGTCCACTCTGAACTCTGCTCACTCAAACGGCAGCAGCTGAATGGTCCACTCTGAACTCTGCTCACTCAAACGGCAGCAGCTGATCGGTCCACTCTGAACTCTGCTCACTCAAACGCAGCAGGTGATTGGTCAACTCTGAACTCTGCTCATTCAAACGGCAGCAGCTGATCGGTCCACTCTGAACTCTGCTCATTCAAACGGCAGCAGCTGATTGGTCCACTCTGAACTCTGCTCATTCAAACGGCAGCAGCTGATTGGTCCACTCTGAACTCTGCTCATTCAAACGGCAGCAGCTGATTGGTCCACTCTGAACTCTGCTCACTCAAACGGCAGCAGCTGATTGGTCCACTCCACTCTGAACTCTGCTCATTCAAACGGCAGCAGCTGATTGGTCCACTCTGAACTCTGCTCACTCAAACGGCAGCAGCTGATTGGTCCACTCTGAACTCTGCTCACTCAAACGGCAGCAGCTGAATGGTCCACTCTGAACTCTGCTCACTCAAACGGCAGCAGCTGATCGGTCCACTCTGAACTCTGCTCACTCAAACGGCAGCAGCTGATCGGTCCACTCTGAACTCTGCTCACTCAAACGCAGCAGGTGATTGGTCAACTCTGAACTCTGCTCATTCAAACGGCAGCAGCTGATCGGTCCACTCTGAACTCTGCTCATTCAAACGGCAGCAGCTGATTGGTCCACTCTGAACTCTACAGTGTGCATTATATATTTTTTTACATTCATCTTTTTATTTAATTTCAACATAAAACATAATGACTGAAAGTATGAAACTATGAAAGTGCAATGTCAACAAACTTGTTTAAAAAATACTAATTTTAAAAGCATTCATGACTTGTGTAAATTTAATTACTCTACGCACATTATGACTTGTTTAAGACTCTAAACCAGGGGTGCCCAATACGTCGATCGCGAAGGTAGTGTGGTAGATCGCATGGCATTGAGGGGAGGAATTTTTTATTTTTTTTATTTTTTTTATTTTATTTTTTTTACATAGTGCCGTAGTGAGGATGGATGATAGGCTAATAGGCCCATTTGCCACTTGATTGACGTACAGGTAGCCAGTCAGATCTCATCTATACTGCGCATGCAAAAGTTAGCAGCCTATCATCCATCCTCACTATGGCATTTGCCACTTGATTGACGTACAGGTGCGCCAGTCAGATCTCGCTGTGGCAGCCAAGTTTGTATACAGTATATATATAAATAAATATGTTTGGTAGATCACTTTGACTTGGTCATTTTAAAAGTAGCTCCCAAGCTGAAAAAGTGTGGGCACCCCTGCTCTAAACTAAAAGTGTATGACTTGGACTTGACTTGGGACTTGTGAGTGTTGACTTGGGACTTGACTCGAGACTTGGGTGCAAAGACTTGCAACTGACTTGTGACTTGCAAAACAATGACTTGTTCCCACCTCTGGGGCCAGTTGCACCAAGTGGTCTTAACTATGCCTGGTCGTAACTCCTACGTCGCTCTTAGTTAAGACCAGTCTTTAGAGTGGTTGCCTGTTGCACCAACAGGGCTTACGTCTGGTCTTAACTACGCTGGTCGTAGCAATGCGCGTCCATGTGAATTGCTGGGGAATGTGCCCTGATTGGCCCAAAAATGTGCCTCGCGCCGTCACCCACTTCTGTATGTGCGTCACTACACCCTCCGTCCTCCCACCCCCCTCCTCCTGTGGAAGCTCCGGGGGAAAATGGCGGCGATTAGTGCCAGGCAGTCTGAATGAAATTGAATGTAACGTTCCCAATTCTATGTATTACATTCTAAAAAACGACCCTCAACATTTGGGAAGGCTAAGCCACACAACTAGTTCGTTATAATCGAACGTCATGCTTCGAAGGCGACTTTACGACGATGAGGACGGTGAGGACTCAATCACATCAGGTCTCCGCTGATATACTACCACGGAGATCTCTACAGGCACAGGCACCTTACGCCTCCTCCTGACCAGGCGTAATATTTACGACCGGCCTTAGTGAGAAAAAGGCTTACGCCCTATTGTTGCAACCGGCATAGCTGTTAGGTCGTAAAGTTACGACCAACTTAACTTAAGACCAGTCGTAAGACCACTTGGTGCAACTGGCCCCTGGTGATCAGCCACTGTTTCCTATAGGGCTTAATTTCTTTTGAGTGTTTTATACATTATTGTATTCTGGCTGTGCCTAATTTTGCCAGCATTATTGTGCCATCTCAGATCATTGTTGTTGTCAGCCAGTAGGCTACTGTTTAACGTTTTTACTCTTTGGTCGGCCACCGACTCGCAGCTGGGCCGGGCCAGCACGTCCTGACTCTGGGTGGGTTGTCGGGTGTCCGCCTCCACCTTCGTCGCAGCTGCCGTGTGGGGTACTGGTGGATGGGAGCTTTGTTCCACATCAGCTGGTATAGTGCTAAAACTAAGTGTGCACATGGTTTGGCTTATATATGCTTTGGGTGCAACTCTGCTATATAATAAACATTTATCTTAATTCAATAAATTTTCCATTTCTGTAGAATCAATCGCTGTGAATTATCTCCCCTTCTGAGTTAAAAAAAGAAGAAAAAAGTACAAACTTATTTTCTCCTCTCCCTCACTATCTTCCTCTCTCCCTTTTTGTGCTGTCAAACAAAAGGCAAATATAACAACCAACCAACCAGAGTATTTATACTCTAATAAGAGCTGTTATCCTTCTTTTGATAATGGACCTACACTCATTATGTCCCAATGGGTATTCTCACATCCATGTCTCTCTTCAGGGACTTTTTAACGGCCATATCACCTACCTCATTACCTTCCACTCCCACATGGGCTCGCACCCAAAGAAACCCCACTGAACCTCAAGCCTGCTCAATCCTATACAACAGAACCAACAGGTCCACCACAAGATCCCAGGTTTCCTCCCCTCACTGTCATCAGAACTGAAACCCAATCTGAACATAATGACTGCCTGGCTCGGCTTCACCTCAATCCACTGCAATGCCCATATTATAGCCATTAGTTCTGTTGTAAAGACCGAAACCCCTTCAGTCAGTCGTTTATATTTCACGATTTCCAAAGCTCGAATGTAAAATGTAAAGCCTGATTTTCCAGTTTTAGGATCTTGGGCCTCATCTGTATAAATTTGGAGACAGTGTTCCCAGTTGTTCTTTAGCCTTTCCCCTATGTCACTATAATCAGTATGATCATGTTTTACAGTTGTTTAGACACTGAGATCTGTTTCTGGTGTGGGTAAAAGCCACACTGACACTGGATTCAAATCTTAACTTTAAAAAACACGTTAAAACAATGGTGAAATCCATCAAATACAATTTAGCTAATTTGAGACAGAAAACTGTCTCTCCCTGGATGCTGCCAAGATATTTATGCATGCTATGATGCTTTCCTCCATGTCGTATTGCATGACATGCTGATGAAACAGCCATAAGACTTTATTATTATTGCATGACATTATTATTATTGCATATATTATTTATTGCATTATTATTATTGCATATATTATTTATTGAATTATTATTATTGCATATTATTATATATTACATTATTATTATTATTATTATCATTATCATTATTATTAGTATTATATTATTATTATTATTATTATTATTAACATTATTATTATTATTATATTATTATTATTGTTGTTGTTGTTGTTGTTGTTGTTGTTGTTGTTGTTGTTGTTATTATTATTATTATCGTTATTAGGGGTCCAAGCACGAAGTGCGTGGATCCCTATTGTATCTGTTCCGTTTATTATTATTATTCTTTTTTTTTTTATTCTCCGCTAAAACAGTATGCACGGCAAAAACCGTAAGGGGTACAGTAGCCAGACTTTGCACATAGGTTGGAAATGTGCCCCACTACTCAGAGACAAAAAATTAGCCATATTGGCCAGATGGTGGTGCTATAACAGACCATTTTGCGTTATGGTCCATATCTTCTGAACCGTGAGGCGTAGAATCAAAATTCCACTTCGGCTGTATTCCCTGGATCAATACGCATCTATCCATATAGGCCACGCCCATTTGCGTGTGCCTAGATTTTCCGCCATCTTGGACTTTCTCCAAAAAAAAAAAAACGAACTCGTCCTAGGCCATTTGCCCAAATGAGCCCACACTTTTTGTGTGTCATCTCTGGACTTCCCTGATTTAAAATCTTAGAAAGAATTTGGATACGTGAAACCGTCTTGAAATGATAAATGTTTAAACTTTTGTGTATTTACTTTTGTTCTTTTCCTGCCCTAAAAGTGTGTGGATCTCAGAAACCATACACCCCCCATCACCCAAACTTTCCACACAGGTTCACGACATCACCCACTACTCAGAGTAAAAAAATTACACCAATCCACCAGATGGTGGCGCTATAACAGCCAATTTCATGTTTGTCGGTCCATAACTTCTGAACTGCGAGCTGTAGAATCAAAATTCCACATCTACTGGTTTCCCTGGAGCATCATGTATCTAACCCACTAGGCCACGCCCATTTCTGTGTGGTAGATTTTCCGCCATTTTGAATTTGATCAAAAACCTACTTTTGCGAGCTCCTCCTAGACCGTTTGGCCAAATCACACAAAACTTTTTCTGGGTCATCTATGGGCTACCCCGACCTAAGGTTAGTAAAGGATTTTGGATACGTGAAACCGTTTTGAAATGATAAATCTCTAAACTTTTAATGAAACACACGCCAACACTAAATTGCCCACAACTCATTAACCGGTCAATTACAACTACTGCTGCTACTTCTGCTACCACTCCCACTACTACCAACACTACTACTACTACTATTACTACTTCTGCTACTATTACTACTACTACTACTAATACTACTACTACTACTACTACTACTACTGGAAGTTGGAATGTAGC
>NC_139626.1:31989491-32121991 GCF_964638095.1 Poromitra crassiceps | reverse complement strand
TAACCAGACCCGCTGATGGAGGCGGGCACTTTTTCCAAGCTACTTGGCAGGTGATTGGATGACCCATCTGTCTATCACCGCTGGTGGGTGTTAACTTCAACCAATCAGATCGCCGAAGGTGCCTGTGCCTGATGGTATGCCTGTGCCTCCATGGTATTCATTGATTGAGTCCTCACGGTCGTAAAGTCACCTTCGAAGCATTTAGTTAGATTATAACGAACTAGTTGTGTGGCTTAGCCTTCCCAAATGTTGAGGGTCGTTTTTTAGAATTTAATACATAGAATTGGGAACGTTACATTCAATTTCATTCAGACTGCCTGTCACTTCCGCGGCGGCAGCCATGTTGACGAGTGAAAAGAACTACAAAGACCATGTACCCACTACTTGCCCAGACGAGCCTGAGCCCGCCTACGGCTACCGCTGATTGGTCGGGCCGGCATGGTTCGACCAATCATCTTAACTGCCTGTGCATGACAAGATGGATACGTCGAGAGAATCTCTTTTGATCACGCGAGGTTATCCATCTTGCAAGCAAGGTTAACTATGACCCGCCTCTCAACCTGTCATCTCAGACAAGTTATGTTTTCAGTCTGAAACGGACTCTGACCCACGCGCCACTTGGGCTCCGAACGGGTTCAGTTTGACTTTAAAACGAAGAGCTGCAGTCTTTTTTTTTTTCTTTTCTTTTTTTGGTAATAATTTCCATCTAACTATCTTACACGGATTGCCATGGTGGTACATAATATAAGCAATAGGCAGAGGAACAATACCAATCAATATTATTAACTGTAAAGTTTAAGGGCTCACTCCCAATTTTATTTAACTTCCCGTTACTCTTATTTACATTGTAAAGTTGCTCATCATAAACCAAATTAATTGCAGATACTTTTGAAAACAATTCTTAGAATTTCAAGAATCATTCTTCTACTTACTGTAAAAAAAGAAATCATGTCAGAAAATGGGTGGTGAGTGAAGTGGACATGTTAAGAAGTGAAATTGAAACTTTTAATCGAAATGAGAAAGATTTGAGCTATTTTGAACTTTAAAAGGTTACATCACCAGATTGCACCACTTTACAGTAGTAGCCTATATAAATTCCAGATGACTGTGATTGATATCTTATTCTTACACTACATTTAAATCTTTAAGTGATTTGTCTGGTACTATAAAACATTTGGAATCAATTAATCACATCAAGTACAAAAATAAATATAGAAATGGTGGAATGTGCCTTTTGTCATCACTGACTTATGAATAGTCACAATTTCAATATAATATCACAAGTAGCTCACCAGTCTCATCAAGTTTAAATTCAAGTTTTATTGTGTCAAGAGGAAATGTGATTTGCAGACAGGATATGCTGTAAAAACACAATAAAAACAGATAATAAATCCAAAGTAAAGACAATAGAAACACACATCATCAAAGCACAATAACACACAACTTATAAACACATCCACAAACATCAATTGGTAAGACCAGACCAGTTAATGGCTTAAAGAGTGCAATGGAAAGGTCAATTTTTAGTGCAAAATAGCAAGTTACAGGCACAGACACAACTTCATGTTTATATTAAGACGTCTAATTACAGAGGGAATAAATAGTCCTTGTTTTTTTGGCCTTGGGTTTCGTCACAACATGAGCGCCCAGAGGGTATCAAGTCAAACTATCACCCCATTAGAGGCTCTAATAGGGTGACCAGGGAGTCAAGAATGGCATTGGACTTTCATCACATGCCTCTCAAAGGTTTCAGTTAGTTGTGCTTGCCTGGCTCATACCAGTGACCATACTGGGTATTCTCACCAAGCTCCCCAGTCTGTCTTTGCTGCTTAAACTTAGGCTACCATGCCTGCTTACAATACAAACAGCTCAAAGAACAGATTGATTGAGGGCACTCAATAGAGTGCATCCTGTACCTCTGCCACCTGATAATAAGCCATGCCCACCTTTGACCAATGGCCCTGGTTAAAGTTAATCAGTTCTTCCTTGGCCCATGAGCAACCTTTCTCCAAAGTTTTGTTGTGTTACGTGACTCCATTTGGAAGTTAGGTGCCTTTTTGTGATTGGGCATGCCCATTACCACACCCCCTTTTGGCCAGTAGGGTGCGAAGTTAATCAATTCTAATTGATCTGCTTAATTGCTTAATTTGACCTGCTTTTCTAGCATGCAAATTCGTTCATGATTTTGTGATATCCTGCAGGCAGGCAGGCAGAATCAACCAGAATCCCTCCTTCAATTGAAAGCAATTATAACGCAGACACTACAATATCTGACTTTTACCTTTATAACCACCATTCCATCTCTGCAATCTATTGATTTGTATTTGTTCTTGTTATTTAGTTTGTTTACTGTATTATGTACTGTTTCTATGTATTGTAAAGCATCTTTGAGTTCCCCAGAAAAGCGCTATATAAAACTTATCTATTATTATTATTATTTAAACTGCACTACACTTTCTCAGCTATCAGCACAATTTTAATTTAATTTCCATACTTGTCATTTATGTATTTTGCTGTTGATCACCGCTTTATCACTGTGCAAATTAATATACTCAGCATACTAGCTTACTGCCTCTGGCCTGTAGCAACACTTCAAAAAGTGCTTTCAGGAACTAAGAATTACGTCAAGGCATTCTTAACATTCTACAATATATTATCAGGCATCAACCTACTCAAGATACAAATAATTGATTGCCAAATCAGCCTTACAGGTGATTTGTAATTTGTTATGGTGTGCTCAACAGCTAATCATAAGCACACAGACAGTACACACAGGGAGTGTCCACAGAGAACACCCTGCATGCCACAATTACAATACAATAAATACAATTAGTCCAACTATGGCTAATATCATATTTGTTAGTCTTCCCTTATGAAACAGGCAGCTAAAGTCACATAAAAAACAGACAATCTTCCATTCCTCCTGGCAGATAAGCATTGCACTGCCTGCCTGGGGTACCACTTTTGTGCCACTGCTGACTTATTTCCATCAGATTTTTTAATGATCGGATTAAAGACGTTAATTATCTTTACATCAAGCATTTTGATTGTATTTACTAGAGCCCGACCGATACTGGATTTTTGAGGCCGATGCCGATACCGATATTGGGGAGTAAAACAATTCCGATATCGATATATCGGCCGATATCCTTATATTAAATATACATTATATAAAGAAAAAAAACATTGCATGGATGCATAACTGGAACGTATCCTCAGTGATGTACCCTGGGGTCATAGGATGTTTCGGGTCTCGCAACATCATACACCCTCGCCCAGGTGACCCAGCCGGGGCTGGCCAAGCCCCAACTTACGTCCCAGTAGCTACCCACAGTCAGCCCTATAGGGAGGGTCGAAGGTGGTCACGCGGTCAGGGCCACTCAATCCGCTGCTCCGGAACTACTCTGCCGGGACCGGGGAAGGGGGAGGGCTCTGGTACGTAGAGGGACCGGGCTCTGTGGGTTGCCACCCGGCCGGGTTCCTCCCTCGTCTCACCAGGTCTACGACCTGTGCGCTGCACCAGACTCCCCCGCTCCAAACATCTCATTCCGAGGTGATGGTATCTTAGTGGACACCATGCAGTACCAGTACTTGGTGGCACTGCAGTCTCCACTTGCGGCTTGAATGGCCCTCCTAAAAGGCCTCTCGTGGGTTGTTGGGCTTCTTCCTCACGGAAGACGCAGGCTGGGGAGCTAACCCATACTGCTACCCGGGTGCCGTCCCTGTTCCGGCTGTCAACTGACTCTCCAGTAGTCACTAGTCTTTCCTGGTTGTCACGTAGTCTATTCCTATGAGTCACTGGCTAGGCCAGGCTAACTAATAAAGAAAAAAACATCGCATGGATGCATAACTGGGACGTATCCTCAGTGATGTACCCTGGGGTCATAGGATGTTTCGGGTCTCGCAACATCATACACCCTCGCCCAGGTGACCCAGCCGGGGCTGGCCAAGCCCCAACTTACGTCCCAGTAGCTACCCACGGTCAGCCCTATAGGGAGGGTCAAAGGTGGTCACGCGGTCAGGGCCACTCAATCCGCTGCTCCGGAACTACTCTGCCGGGACCGGGGGAGGGGGAGGGCTCTGGTACGTAGAGGGACCGGGCTCTGTGGGTTGCCACCCGGCCGGGTTCCTCCCTCGTCTCACCAGGTCTACGACCTGTGCGCTGCACCAGACTCCCCCGCTCCAAACATCTCATTCCGAGGTGATGGTATCTTAGTGGACACCATGCAGTACCAGTACTTGGTGGCACTGCAGTCTCCACTTGCGGCTTGAATGGCCCTCCTAAAAGGCCTCTCGTGGGTTGTTGGGCTTCTTCCTCACGGAAGACGCAGGCTGGGGAGCTAACCCATACTGCTACCTGGGTGCCGTCCCTGTTCCGGCTGTCAACTGACTCTCCAGTAGTCACTAGTCTTTCCTGGTTGTCACGTAGTCTATTCCTATGAGTCACTGGCTAGGCCAGGCTAACTAATAAAGAAAAAAAACATCGCATGGATGCATAACTGGGACGTATCCTCAGTGATGTACCCTGGGGTCATAGGATGTTTCGGGTCTCGCAACATCATTATCATACATTATATTACACAATGGTTTTGCAGTGATCCCTCAAATATCAAACACTTGAGAAAGATATGACTTGACATGACTTGAGATATGTAATGTAGGCAGGATATTTTACAGCTTATCAATAAACTTTATTGTCCAAAATGACATCAATGCAATGAAACAGTAAACTTAACTGGGGATTTAATAATTATAAATAACTAGAAATACAAAAACACAAATAGAACAAATATAAAATATAACTTGAATTAAGGAAAAAGATCAAATATACACAACGTGTTGTCTATGACTTAAAAAATACAAAATAAAAAAATATCGGCATATCGGCCCGATACCGATATATCGGTTATCGGCCAATATCGGTCGATAATATCGGTGGACCGATATATCGGTCGGGTTCTAGTATTTACTATAATAACCCCCCTCCCTTTCAGATATTTCTCATTTGAAAGTATTTTAACAACCAGTAAAAAGTCAGTTAAAATATTTAGACAGCTTTTATGCTGGACACAGATGTCATGTAATCTTACTGAATGATGACAGAAAGCCTGCAGCCTGCATGTCAACTCATGAACATTGATCCTACAAAGTCCCACCCAGCCGTCCTGATTTATATTCTCAATCCTGCTCTTTCTCTCTGCATCCCTGTCCCTTTTTCTACAGATATTCTTAGGCTACTTAGGTGCAGCAGTTGAAAACTCCAGTCTTAGGCATGTCTTCATCGCTTTTCATCGCCTCCTCTCAGTTATCAGAAATGTGCGTAGCTCAACAGCGACAGCCTCTGTGGAGACATGCCCCCCTGCTGCTGGGGTCAAGTGTAAAGCCGTGAAAGTGACCAGGCAGCATGGCAGCAGACAGGAAGCACCACACTTATGCAGCCTGGCTCTGGCCGGCCGACCAGGGGCGGAGCGACCCTATCAGCCCAGAGGGGGCGAAGCTCTTAGGGGGGCCCCATCAAAAAAAAAAAATTTTTTTTTTTTTTTTTTTTTTTTTTTTTTTTGAAGGCCAGGCCAGGCCGCAGGGCCGGTTCCAGAACAAGATGACTAGGGGTGCATCCTAGATAGGAAGGGGTGCAGATGCCCGGCCGAAGGCCAGGCCCACTCGGGTGGCCGGCCAAAGGCCGAAAAATTTGACATGTTATTTTACTAAAAATAATGCATTTGACCATCATTTCAAGTAGAATGATACCACCCAAGCAAGAATATTTCAAGTGTTTCAAGTGCTTTACTGAAATATTTGGACCATATAATGATAATACAATTATCTCAACCTTAAAAGGTTACATATAGGTGCCAAAAAGCCATAAAATCACATCAAAGAACAAAGAAAAACAACAACTATAATTCAAGTTTAAACAGTAAGTGTGCAGCTGTAGCATTTATACATTTTTTTACTTTTCAACTGAGCATGCAGACAAATAAGGGTGCAATGCATGCTTTTGCACCCCCGTAGAACCGGGCCTGCCAGGCCGCGAAGAAAAATGTGCCTTTTTTGCATGTTTGAATCGGTTTTAGCCATATTTAGTGGAATATCTCATTTTAAACACACCAATGATATTGTCTATTGATTGAATTCCTCTCAGACTCACACCACTGACTTTATTAAATAAAGTCATTTTAAGTCACAACTGTAAAATAGCTGATAGCCCCTATATCCGAAAACACAATTTGTCACTCACTGAGCCAAGTAATATTATGTCCAAGAAAGACTACAGTGAAGCCACTTTACAGACAAGCTTGTTCTGAAGAAGAAAAATAAAAACACAGGTTGCCAGCCAGGTGGCCTGGCCTGCAAAAAAAAAAAAAAAAAAAAAATTTTTTTTTTTTTTTTGATGGGCCCCCCTGACGAGTGGGCCCTGGGGCGACCGCCCCCTTGCCCCCCCTCTGGCTCCGCTACTGCGGCCGACCATTTCAGTTTGACTCTCGATCGCCTTTCTTGCTACAAATATGGCCTTGGAAGCATTTGGGTAACCGATCAGTGTATAATTTGGACCCGAGGACTTTGAAATAAAAGACTAAACAACAAGGATAAAAAAATGACTTGATACAATACAACCATAGACCATACAAATATGGACATAGCCACATGTTGGTATCACATGTTGGTTTGGACTGAAGCCTTGAGTTTGGCATTTTGATGTCACCATCTTGGTTATTTGGAGCCAGAAGCAGCATTATTTATGTATGTACTGTATGTATGTATGTATGTATGACCCCTATTTATATATCATCATCATCAGTATTTCAATGGAAGCTGGGGCTCTGTCTGTCTCTCTGTCCCACTGTGATGTCATAAATCCCACTGTGACATCATCGGTGATGTAATAAATCCCACTGACATCATCAGTGATGTCATAAATCCCACTGATGATGTCCGTGATGTCATAAATCTGACATCATCAGTGATGCTGGTCTCATTGGCCACACAGCAGCCGAGTTGCGGGCAAGGCCACGCAGCAGCCGAGCTGTGAATGCAAGCTGCAGGGCCAGCTTGGCGAGGCAGCATAGCGGGTGAGCCTAGGAATCAAGTGCGCGAGATCCCTAGTACAGTATATCGTCGTCGGAGCTAGGGCTCGTTTCTCTGTCCCACTGTGATTGTCCCACTGTGATGTCATAAATCCCACTGACATCATCAGTGATGTCATAAATCCCAGTGATGTGTGACATCATCAGCGATGTCATAAATCCCACTGTGACATCATCAGTCACAAAAAAGAAGCGGGAGTCTGGCTTCAGACCCCTGTCTTCAGCCATGGACAGCTGTATGTTTCCAGCTCCAGGACACGTGATCCAGCATCCCTGAAGTATGCCGTCAAGGAGTAGCCAGGGTGAGGCCGCGAGCTGCTGGGCGAGCTGCAGGGCGGGCGAGCATAGGAATCGAGCATGCGAGATGCCTAGTATACAGTATATAGAAGCAGCATAGAGACACAGATTTACTGCAGAATCCCTCTATGCTACAGGATGCCGTTATCAGGCCTCATGAGTGTGAGTGTGAGTGTGTGTGTGTGTGTGTGTGTGTGTGTGTGTGTGTGTGTGTGTGAGTGTGAGTGTGAGTGTGAGTGTGAGTGTGAGTGTGTGTGAGTGTGAGTGTGAGTGTGAGTGTGAGTGTGAGTGTGTGTGTGTGTGTGAGTGTGTGTGTGAGTGTGAGTGTGTGTGTGTGTGTCCACCTCTCTTGGGGAAGGTCCCGGCCGGGAATAAGGATGGGTGAGGTGATGGAGAGAAGCAGATCAGTGAGTGCGTTTACATACACACCAATAAACTGTTTATTAGCGGATTTCTGAGTTACCTGATTATTCAAATGGTCATGTAAACAGCATAAACCGATAAGCTTTATCCGTTTATGGTCATAAACGGGTTATGAATAAACCGATAAACACACCTAGGTTTCTGGGCAATAATCGGTCTTCTCTCTGCATGTATCCAGCATAACCGGGTTTCTTTCGGGTTTATATATCTGCGCATGTACGACTTGCAGGAGAGAGAAGCACAGGAGCGCGTGAGAGGCAGGGAGAGACGCGCTGCACTCACTGGCCCCTCGGCTCTCCTCCCGGTTCTCTCACCGGCATGCCGGTCTCTCCCCCGGCCACAGCGCACCACAGCCGGCTTGGTGAGATGACAGCACGGAGCCCCTGGCTGAGCGGAGCGGGGAGCTCTGCTCTCTCTTCCCACACAGAGCCGGTGTCCCTGTAACAGCACCGCTGCTGCACTGCACTATGTTGAAATGTGGATATTCTACAGGAGGGGACGAATATTTGTCTCGGATTGCAAATAGAATGACGTAGCCTACAGACAACAGAGTCGTTCAAAACACAACACACACATAACGTTAAAATCTGTGACAAATTCTGTCCGTTTTCTGACAGGTAGGCTACAGTATTTCAATTCAACACACGTTGTGGGTCATGAACATTTGACGTGCTTAAGTCACCTCACCTGCCTGCCTCTGCTCTGTGCTCGGTAAAGTTGGAAATATTATTGACAGATGCACTTCCAAAGCGACGCCTATTCCAATTTTAGTAAAGTAGACGAGATACACAACCTAATTTTCACCTAAACCATCCTTTGCGCTGGACAAATAAATTAGGAAAATGTGATTTTGCATTTTGCAGCTATATTCTGTTGTTTTATTCCGGAATTAATGGTGCCTTTCTGGAGAGAAATCCGACTAATTGACTGAATCATGTAAACCCGGGTTTCTCCTATTGTCGGATTATTAAAGTGCATGTAAACGCAGAAATCAGATTATTGCCATAAACTGATTATTCACAGTTATCAGTTTATTGTGTGCATGTAAACGCACTCAGTGTAGACCCTCCATAAACCTTCTGTGCTTCATCAGGAGAAAAGGAAACACTCTGATGTTTTGAGTCAAGTTGTGGACCAGTGATGTCATTCTTGCACAATTGACATCACTGGTCCACAACTTAACTCAAATCACCTCTCAATAACTAGTCAAACTAAATGAATGCCTGCAAAACTGTTTATAGTTTTCTGATATACTACTGATTTTGTAATGATACAAAGCTGGTTGAAAGTGGGCGGCGCTTGGCTCCCCCTCTCGTGTAAAGTCTTTCATATTCTGGGCAAATGCGAATCATGACACTGTAACAATATATCATTTAATAATCAGCAAACAGCAGCAGTTGATGGTTCCTGGGGGTGAGTGATGATCCAGCAGCTCAGTAAGCCTCCTATATCGCCTTTCTGTCCGCGTAACGGAGCAGCCTGAATATCAGCGGTCTAGGGTTGTTGTCGGCAGCAGACTTGAGTAAATCCTACGGGCCCTTTTAGGGAGTTCATGCTGAAGGAAACATTGCAAGTCATTGCGAGTCAGTATGAGTCTAAGGTTAGACCTGCGAGTCAGTATGAGTCTAAGGTTAGACATGCAAGTCAGTATGAGTCTAAGGTTAGACCTGCGAGTCAGTATGAGTCTAAGGTTAGACCTGTGAGTCAGTATGAGTCTAAGGTTAGACCTGCGAGTCAGTATGAGTCTAAGGTTAGACCTGCGAGTCAGTATGAGTCTAAGGTTAGACATGCAAGTCAGTATGAGTCTAAGGTTAGACCTGCGAGTCAGTATGAGTCTAAAGTTAGACCTGCGAGTCAGTATGAGTCTAAGGTTAGACCTGTGAGTCAGTATGAGTCTAAGGTTAGACATGCGAGTCAGTATGAGTCTAAGGTTAGACCTGCGAGTCAGTATGAGTCTAAGGTTAGACCTGCGAGTCAGTATGAGTTTAAGGTTAGACCTGCGAGTCAGTATGAGTTTAAGGTTAGACCTGCGAGTCAGTATGAGTCTAAGGTTAGACCTGCGAGTCAGTATGAGTCTAAGGTTAGACCTGCGAGTCAGTATGAGTTTAAGGTTAGACCTGCAAATCAGTATGAGTTTAAGGTTAGACATGCGAGTCAGTATGAGTCTAAGGTTAGACCTGCGAGTCAGTATGAGTCTAAGGTTAGACCTGCGAGTCAGTATGAGTTTAAGGTTAGACCTGCGAGTCAGTATGAGTCTAAGGTTAGATATGCGAGTCAGTATGAGTCTAAGGTTAGACCTGCGAGTCAGTATGAGTCTAAGGTTAGACCTGCGAGTCAGTATGAGTCTAAGGTTAGACCTGCAAGTCAGTATGAGTTTAAGGTTAGACCTGCAAGTCAGTAAGAGTCTATGGTTAGACCTGCGAGTCAGTATGAGTTTAAGGTTAGACCTACGAGTCAGTATGAGTCTAAGGTTAGACCTGCGAGTCCGTATGAGTCTAAGGTTAGACCTGCGAGTCAGTATGAGTTTAAGGTTAGACCTACGAGTCAGTATGAGTCTAAGGTTAGACCTGCGAGTCAGTATGAGTTTAAGGTTAGACATGCGAGTCAGTATGAGTCTAAGGTTAGACCTGCGAGTCAGTATGAGTCTAAGGTTAGACCTGCGAGTCAGTATGAGTCTAAGGTTAGACCTGCCAGTAAAATCCTCCTGTTGAGCGAGCTGGTCCTCGAAACTTTTCATTTTGTCCTTTTTTGACTGTCTCACTCCACGCTGTGCGCAATTCTGACTGGTGATGTCAGTTGTTTTTGAGAGCGATGTGAGGAAAATAAACTCATCCTCGACCCTACACAGTAGATTTGAGACTGTTTGAATTGCAATCTCGCAGGCCCCCATATTAGATACTGACTTCAGATCGGATTGCAGTCAGATAGTCGACACGATCATTCGACACGTTGAATCGGCATTGGGTCGTCGGTGAGAGAAATCACTCTGATTGGCTGGTCAGCTGGTAGCGAAGCCACGTATAGGAGAAGAGAGGACACACAGAAAACGCTCTGCTCATTTTCCAGCTTCATCTGATCATTCCAATACACGGATATTTCCACAACGACGTGCCTTCAGGAACGTCCCTTGAGCTTCTCAACACTGTACTTCTGTCAGCAGTTCCTCAGCAGTCACTCTGTCAAATAGAGGGGGATGTTTTTTTTTTACCGTTTACTGTTGAACTAATGGTCAAGATGATTAATGACGGTTAACGGTTAACTGTTGACATCCTTAATAGACACTGTAAGAAACTAGTGACTCGGCTGTCGCAATCGGCCGTCAGCATCTTTGCTTGGGGTAAGAGGTCAGAGAGGGCAAACTCCGACCCGGAAGGCTTCACGTAACTTTGGCATCACAACTTTGGCATCATGTAAATAAACACATGCTTCACCACTTTTGATTGACTGAAATTAATACTAATCCATGAGCGAAGGGTAACTGTGAAACCAGCTACCTCCAGCCTGACATATGAAAATGGCTGCATAATAACCTGTTTGTCAATGTTTTAGACTACATAATGATTTATGTTGAAAACATACCAGCCCAAAAGTTGCGTAATCTAGTCACTATCTAGAATACAACATCTTGTAAGACCGGATACCATAATGTGAAATGATATTGAGAGGAAGATTAAAAAAATAAAAGTCGCCATACTTTCGGTCACGCCTCACCCATCAGTCTTAATCAAACCTACAAATGTTTGAACCTATATTTGGAGTACCAACTGGATGCGGTTGACTGCATTAACACAGTTCAGATAGTGTCATATGTGTCAGGTATTGGTCACACACAGTACACAGTTTCCCAACCAGCCTATCCTATACTAATACTAATGATACTAATACTAATAAATTGTGTAAATTCCACCATATTTCAACCATATACCCTGTATACAGCCAGTGCCACACGCAGTACAGCAACAGCAGCAAGGGACCTGTGCTAAAATAAACCAGAAAAACTATTTGCAGCACTTGCTCCAGGTCTTGGTTTGGTCCACATGGTGCTAGAAAGTGTCAGAAATGTGTTTATTTATTGATAATCTCAGAGCATTCGAGCTTCTGAATTGACCACCTGAACCGCCTAACGGGTTTAGTCAGTCCATCAATCTCTTGGTAAACGAACGAGACCTCTTTCAGCGCCAGCTCACCCTCTTGTCTCTCCTGTCTTATCACACTCACTCTGGCTGCTTCAAGGGTGTCAAGTGACTCCTTCTTCTTCTGCCTCATCTGTGCCCTCTTCTGCTCACCCAGGCGGGTGTGAGTGACTTCTTGAGTGCCACGAGAGCTTTGAATAACAGAGAGAGGGGGCAGACATAAAAGCAAACTGCAAGCCCGCAGTCTTCCAGCCGCAAAGAGAAGATAGTGGAATAACCATGCCCGAGGCTCCCGATGCAGGTATGCAGATACTTTTTGGGACAGGATCATTTTGATCATTTTTGATTGATCTCGGAGGCGAGGTTGATACTTCTTGGGCCAGGATCATTCATATTGATCTTTTTTTTTGATTGATCTCAGAGGCGAGGTCGATGCTTCAAACTGGTAGACTTGTTTGGCTGTTAGGTGTCAGGGAAATATAGTCCTGTGTGGGAGATGTATGACTGTAGAAGAAGATGGGAAGATGAACAGATGGCAGAATCTGTAACGTAGGGATGGAGGATTGGTTTAACATCCAGTGGGAGTCTGGCTTGCTGAGGGAGCCCTGATGAGCTCCGGGAGGCTGTTCAAACTCACAACTCTGTCAGTCTTGTGGCAATTAAACTTCCATGTGATCTATTTACTGCACAGGTATATAGCCTACTGCCACCCAAGTGAAGACAGCAAACTTAGATGACCTTATCCATCAATGTTATTTGCCGCTAAAGTAGCCTAATAATTCCTACTGCACTGTAGAATAGACAAAATTAGAATTGTAGAATTAGGCAAAAAAAAAAACGAAATAAAATTAAATAAAATTAAATTGGGGCACAATAGCCAAAACTTTAACTGTATCAATGAGGATTCAAAAGTGTTGGCTGCAGTAATTGTGTTACTTACGATTTACTAATCGTAACAAATTAACTAATTTTGTAGTCATGCTGAAATGTCACTTGCTACTGTAACGTCATTAGGTTTGACATATCATGAATGCAGGCAATTTGTCTACTTGTTGTCTACCTGTCCTGTCAGTAAAGAATTCTCGAAAAGCTGTAAATGATCACGCATAAAGACGGCAACTTCCTGGTATGGCATCACTGGGATCAAATTGCACAATGACGTCAGTCCAGGAAGCAGCCAACTTGCTTACTGAGCTGGAATGCTGCCACAAACAGTTGTGGCGATAACCGCTAGCCGAGTGCGTCCTGGTAGCTATATAGTTTGTTGAGCTGTATAGATGAGACCAGTTCGCTAGTCGCTGTGTTTCATGGTAGCTAAGACCTAAAAATGCTTAGGTTTTGTGTAATCCCCCCCCGCATGACTAATGATTGAAGAATTATTAGCATTTGTATCCTACGTTTAGCTCTGAATTAGCACATGGAAGTTCTTGACTCATCAAGATGCAACACCAGTAATAGCCATAACCTGTCCCTGACCCTATAGTAAAAAAAAAAGTGCCAAAGTGTATTTGTAACAATAAATTATGTCTGTAAAAAGCATTTTTTAACACTGTCCACGCTAAACAATGATGGCTTCACAATCACCTGCCTTAATATTAACATAATATAGGCTATCTGAGGAGTCTGAGTTGATGACTGTTTTGTCTAAATGTCTACAAGCCAACAACCCATTTATTAATGAACTGGAAATTGAAAAGCCGCCCATATTTTTAATTTACAAGTTTGTTTCTATACCAAGGTAGAAATAATCACACTGCACTATTAGGTGCATAGATTTTAATATATCGGTTCTTGTCTTCTTTCACCTATGAGCCGTTTTGACCTTGCTCTAAATCACTGTACTGACAGTAACCTAAGATACAGTGAGACATGAAGAGACTGCAGTGGAGAATGTGAGAGGCAGTTGAGTTTTACAGTGCAAGGTCATGTCATGATAACAGTGCAGCCTCTCTCCACAACATCATACTTCAACCTTCATTTAGCCTGCAAGCTTTAGTTATTGAAGAGAATGGCCTTTACTTGATACGCTGGGTATTAATTCTGCTCTTTCTACTCCGTCATCTGTCCTTGTCTCCATCCTTTTTTTATTTTTGTCACAGAAACATAACCAGGCACTATGTTCATTTGCCAAATACAGCTAGGGATTTTTTCCATCTAAGATTGATATGAGCCGTTTCCACTTTGTCTGCCCCACCCACCACACTCTCTTGAGTCCAAGTACAACTCAACAGCTCACATTCGAGTACAGGGCTCAAATAACCAGCTCCTCTCCAAATGATAACTTACACCTTTTTGATTTTCCATACTGAAAATAATATTTGATAGGAAGAAATGGAGGATTATGAAGAGTTGAGTGACAATGTGTGTCTTTGCAAAATCTTGTTAAACGTGATACCCGGGACTAATTTTGTTTTTTGTTTTGTTTTGTTTTGTTTGACTTGAGTTGATAGTTGTCTTCAAATGGTCGTTCAGTTAGCAGCCATGTTTCCTGTTCTTCTTTAAACCAATGCCAGGGATACCCCCCCCATCCTGCACCCCCACTAACTGCTAAAAATAATTGTCTGTAACCCCTGATCTTTTCCACTCCCCCCCCCCCCCCCCCCCCCCCCCAAATTCATAGTATATCACACATCCTAGCGTATCAGGTTTAACCCGTTATTCTAGCGTATCACGTTTAACCCGTTCATTTGAAGGGCGATAAATGATTGTGTAATCTGTCACTTTCTTCTGGACAGTTCCTTCACTCTGCTCAGCAGGCCTGCCTAGTATACAGTATATAGAAGCAGCACAGAGCCACAGATTTACTGCAGAATCCTTTTATGCTACAGGATGCCGTTATCAGGCCTCATGAGTGTGTGTGTGTGTGTGTGGGGGGGGGGGGGGGGGGGGGGTTGAGGCGTACGGTAATTCCTTTCATATCATTGCGACCTTGTGAAACGTCATGACGACATGTTAAACTGGAACCGCTCGCTGAAGTTTCCCCTGTCCCCCAGCAGTGTTAGCCTATTTCAGGATACAGATACTTGAAAATGAAATAATTACATTTTTCTTTGTTCTCTTTGTTGACAACTTTCTATAAAATCCTCAGGGAACACTGAGCATGCTGTGCGAAATGAATTGTTCGCTCCTCTTTCATATTGCACTAAAAAGGAGATTTCTGTCATATTTCTATGACTACTTTGTTTGTTTGTTGTCATAACAACAAACCCTGATGATGACCTCTCCATCACCACTTGCTTATTCAATACCAAGTGCATATAGTTTCTCTAGGAGGAAGCCTATGGCTTCTCTCCTATCGTCAAGACTGTCATATTAATTAGGAATGATTTAAAACCAGGCTGGATTATTCCCCCAGATGTCGCCTTATAAGACACTTGGTTTGCTTGCTGTGTATGGTCACATTACATTAGTGCTGGTCTGGATAAAATGCTGCCCACTAAATATAGCCTGCTCACAGCTAAGTTTCTCTGTCTGGCACTGACACCATAGATGATTTACGGTGTGTATCTGTGTGCTGTATATCTACAATGGAATTTTTGCTTCGCCATTCTGCTAATTGGGGCTCATGAAATAATTACATTATCCAACTTTCTTTTAAAATGTCTAAATATGGCATTGATTTTACATCAGTGATGTAACTTTTAACCCGATGATGCTTTCACTTCCATATATTCAACTAACATGTTAATTAACTATAGTTTACAATCATTATTCTTTCCAGCGTGGGTGGAAGTAGACCGGTGCTTGGCGGTACGCAGTACCGTTTAAAAATTTCCATTCCGGTACGCGGGAAGAGGGGATAGAGTGACGTGCAGCTGCCTGTCAATGAAAACCCACAGAAGCCGTCACGATCGCATTTCCAACAAGGAAGCACATCTGCTGACGTTCTGTCGTCGGGTCAACATAAACAACATATCTGCTGACGTTCTGTCGTCGGGTCAACATAAACAACATATCTGCTGACGTTCTGTCGTCGGGTCAACATAAACAACATATCTGCTGACGTTCTGTCGTCGGGTCAACATAAACAACATATCTGCTGACGTTCTGTCGTCGGGTCAACATAAACAACATATCTGCTGACGTTCTGTCGTCGGGTCAACATAAACAACATATCTGCTGACGTTATGTCGTCGGGTCAACATAAACAACATATCTGCTGACGTTATGTCGTCGGGTCAACATAAACAACATATCTGCTGACGTTATGTCGTCGGGTCAACATAAACAACAAACACATCTGCTGACGTGTTGTCGTTGGGTCAACATAAACAACAAAACACATCTGCTGACGTTCTGTCATCGGGTCAACATAAACAACAAACACATCTGCTGATGTGATGTCGTTGGGTCAACATAAACAACAAACACATCTGCTGACGTTATGTTGTTGGGTCAACATAAACAACAAACACATCTGCTGATGTGATGTCGTTGGGTCAACATAAACAACAAACACATCTGCTGACGTGATGTCAGGTCAACATAAACAACAAACACATCTGCTGACGTTCTGTCATCGGGTCAACATACTGTAAACAACAAACACATCTGCTGATGTGATGTCGTTGGGTCAACATAAACAACAAACACATCTGCTGACGTTATGTCGTTGGGTCAACATAAACAACAAACACATCTGCTGACGTTCTGTCGTCAGGTCAACATAAACAACAAACACATCTGCTGATGTGATGTCGTTGGGTCAACATAAACAACAAACACATCTGCTGACGTGATGTCAGGTCAACATAAACAACAAACACATCTGCTGACGTGATGTCGTTGGGTCAACATAAACAACAAACACATCTGCTGACGTGATGTCAGGTCAACATAAACAACAAACACATCTGCTGATGTGATGTCGTCAGGTCAACATAAACAACAAACACATCTGCTGACGTTATGTCGTCAGGTCAACATAAACAACAAACACATCTGCTGACGTGATGTCGTTGGGTCAACATAAACAACAAACACATCTGCTGACGTGATGTCGTCGGGTCAACATAAACAACAAACACATCTGCTGATGTGATGTCGTCGGGTCAACATAAACAACAAACACATCTGCTGACGTGATGTCAGGTCAACATAAACAACAAACACATCTGCTGACGTTATGTCGTTGGGTCAACATAAACAACAAACACATCTGCTGACGTGATGTCGTCGGGTCAACATAAACAACAAACACATCTGCTGATGTGATGTCGTCGGGTCAACATAAACAACAAACACATCTGCTGACGTGATGTCAGGTCAACATAAACAACAAACACATCTGCTGACGTGATGTCGTTGGGTCAACATAAACAACAAACACATCTGCTGACGTGATGTCGTCGGGTCAACATAAACAACAAACACATCTGCTGATGTGATGTCGTCGGGTCAACATAAACAACAAACACATCTGCTGACGTGTTGTCGTCGGGTCAACATAAACAACAGTAGTCTCTCTCATAAATTGCTTCTAAATTGTTCCAGTGCCGTGTTCTAGACCTGTGTGTTTTTAATCCGTGCTGTAAGTGTGCAGTGTCAGACGTCAGTGCTGCTGCTGCTGCAGCTGCTGTCAAAATAGTATGGCCTGCTGGCTGCTGTGTATCTGTAGGGTTTTGAGAGGCAGTCGTTTCTTGCTAAATCCTTCCAAGTAAAATGACAGACAAAATATGTCATAATGTTTCACGACAGTGGTAAAACAGCAAGCTCCTCAGCCAAACTTGAGTGGCATATTAAACGGTGTGATACTGCGCATGTGCGTACTTCTCTTAACACACTGGAGAAGTTTGATTTATTGTTCTGTACGTTTTACGACCAAACGCACACACAGTGTTTCCCCTACCATTCTACAGGCCTGGCGGGCCCGCCAGGCCAGAAAGAATATTGCAAAAAAAAAAAAAAAAAAATGCTTTACACAAAATTTCAATAAACCTTTATGGCATATTATTACAATACAACAATACTGTTTTTGACAGTGTTGACAGTAGGATGCCAAATCATTCAAAACAATCAGCATTTTGCTTTTAGGAGCATTGTGCCAGCGTGCAGCGCTGTTCCAAAACGTGTCAACCTGTGTCGTTGCCTGGGAAACACACATCCCATAATACAACTGTTCGCATCGCATCCCATAATAGTATGATCATACTTGGGATGCCAAGCTATGGCAGCCGCCATACCTTGGCTTCTAGCTAAATTTGAGAGAGAGTGAAGGAGAGAGCGAGGGGGAGAGACAAAGCGGAGAGAGATATGCAGGGAAAAAACTTGCATCTGCTCGTTAAGTTTAGGACATAGGAAGGCAGCGCGAGGCGGAGCTCCGCAAACCAGGAGCGCACTCACCGCTCGGGTCGAGGTGTTCATACTCAGAGCACCGCTGTTTACATAGTACAGTGAATGGCCCATGATAAAGTCAATGAAACGCAATTAAAAGTCAATGGAATGCCATTGCGTTCAGTAGACTGAGCCCCGTGCGTCGTGCAGTGCGCTCCCCTCTCTTTCTCCTCCCCTCCGCTCTCTCTCTCTCCTGCTCTCTCGCAGATGCGGTGCGCAATAAGCAGATCTCTTTACTTGCATCATTCTACCAATGATGTTGTTTGTTAAGCATACAGTAGCTACCTTGCAAAGTCTTGCTTGACTGGCGGTTATATAGTTTGTAGACAGAGTTACCATATCCAGGGGCAGCTGGTGCATTTTTGTCCAGGGGGCTGTATAGCCTACTACCAAAAATTGGGATGAGTGATCTGGTTGAAATCAATATCATGATAATAATCATGAGGATTTTCTTGATATCATTACTGTTGTTCATGCTAGGTTATTTGGAAATAAACACTCCCAACAACAATAAAGTATTCTCTGGCAGGCAGGGATAATTACCATAGTGTAACACAACTGTTTAGAGGTTACACTTCCTCACACCATATGGATATAGCCTATTATTGTTTTTACTGCTGTAGAGTGTTGGTCATGTTTAACACAAAGTAGGCTACATTAATGTAACTGCTTTTGCAGGCTAAACATTCATATTTTTCGAGGTTAGGGTTCCTTGTACAATGTACAGCATTCTTTTTTATGCACAGCCTGTGAGTCAGTGAAGCAAATCACAAAAAGATAAAATAAAACATGTAGGCTATATCATTCACTGGAATTTTAAAAAGTATGTTTACTATACATGTCACTGAACTGAATTGCATATAGAAATAACTAACCAAAATGGACTATTGCACAACCGATTTTACAAAAAAAATCCACGAAGGGGGGAAAGCCCCCCCCCCCCTTAGACTTGCACATATTGTACTGTCCTATTCACCTTATTATTTGCCCATATAAGGACGCTTCTGCATGACGTCATTTTGTAATCGTCTTTCCGTTTTAGACCCGCAAGTAGATTACACCTACCGTAGTCATTTTGAGACTTGCCAAAAAGCTGTTTTCAAGCAAAAAAACAAACTGTTTTAAAGTTTTAATATTTTTTCGGGTGAGAACGTAACATTCCACATTACATGTGACCAGTTTATCAGAATAAAGCCTATTTGGAAATATTTAACGAGCAGCGAGGACTGAGAGCGCTGGCTGTGTGACCAGTCGGACTAGCTAGTATCTGTCAACCCCATTGAGAAAACACTGTCGACGTGCTTTTGTAACTAAGCCCCCGTTCACACAGGACACCGAAGCAACGCTCAACCTAAGCTCTACCTATGCTGAACCACAAGTTTCATTTAGGCGTCCTTGTTACTTTACTTTACTTTACTTTATTTCATTTGGCAGACGCTTTTATCCAAAGCGACTTACATCACATTTCAAAACAATTCATTCAAAGAAATACAAACAATGAAAACATAACTAAAACCATATATAATCAATAAGGGTTAACCGATTCCGGAGGGACCCAGGTGTAGCCCGAAAAGGTAAGTTTAACAGGCGAACAGGCGAAGCTGTTCACACCACCCACGCACTGAAGCCACGCCGAACCACGCTCACGCCTCGCTCAAGTGATCGTTCAGGATTCACGCCTATTCCAAGCGTGAGGCGTCAAGCCATGCATGAAGTCAATGGGAGTTGTGGGCGGGTTCAAGGTGCGCCGAGTAGGCGCTGACAGGAAAAGAGAAGGCTTCTTGTGTGAACAGTTAGGAGTCCATTCTGCTTGTGCCTGCTTCAAGCTTCAGTTCTACTTACGTTCGCCGTCCTGTGTGAACAAGGGCTAACGTTAAATGCCGACCGAGTACAGCCATGGGCTCCTCGCAGCAGTAACGCTATGAACATGTTGCTGACGTTGGCCGCAGTGTAGCTTCTGAATGTTGCCAAACTTCATTCATAGTGACGTTTCTTTTTTTTTTTCTTTTTTTTCCCCAGATTTTTTTTTATCCCATTTTTATCCCCCATTAGTGCTAATTTAATTTAATTTATCCTGGTTGCTACTCCACCCTCTGCCGATCTTGGGAGAGCCGAAACTGGCTCCATGCTTCCTCCGAGACATGGGCAGTTAGCCAGCCGCTTCTTTTCACCTGACAGAGGAAGCTTCACCGGTAGGACATAGCACGTGGGAGGTTCACGCTATTCCAACCAGTTCCCCTCCCTCTGAACACGCGCCCTTAACGACCAGAGGAGGAACCACATTAGGAACCAGGATATTGCATGTTTTGGTGAAGGGGGTTCCTATATGAAGGAAACCCCCGGAAGGCACGGGGAGAACATGCAAACTCCACACAGACGGGCCCTTTTGACGACCCCACCCGGGCGGTGAGCACTCGAGGACATGCGGACGGGCACGCATTCCTTCAGCGTTCACAGCGTCCCAGGTGGGAATCGAACCCAGGACCTTCGAGCTGTGAGGCGACAGCGCTTACCACTGCACCACCGTACCCCCTATGACGTTTTGTTTCGAAATTGGCCGCCAACTAGCGCTGAACCGGAAGAACAAATACAATTGCGTCTAACGCGGAAGAGAGAAAAAGTGGGCGTGGTGAATAAGCTGAATAGCCTATAGCACATCCCTCCCACCTGGTACTCCAAACAGAATAAAACTGAGGTTAAGAATGCCTGTACTGTAATGGATGTAGGTAAAAGGTCTTGCTATATTTGTTTGCAAATGGAAGATGCATGCATACCACTGTGTACATACAGTACAAATATAGTGTCAAGATGTCTTTATCAGCGTTGTCGCATGCCGCTGTCAAGAGGGACGCAGTGATTCGTAGAGGTTTGACAAGGTCAGGCTACTTAACGCGTGTCTTTATGTCACACACATTAAACATGTACTACTGTAAATTAAGCTGTCATTCATGATATATAATATGTCTGCCTGACAGGTAGACGAAGCTCTACCAGACACAACCCAAAGCTGTGGCTCATTGCAATCTTAGAAATACTGTAAGCTAAAAATAAATAAGGCTAAATGTCAAATACTGTATGGATCTAAAAATAGCTTGTTTTCCTTTGCTGTAACAAAATGAGCCGCAAAAGAACCAAGAGGGTTCCCATCTGATTCCAAAGAACCTCTGAAGAATTGTAATTTTTAATGGTAGACAGTGGTTCCCACCAGGGAGTTTTTTTTTGTTTTTTTTTACACCGACAACAGTTTTTACATACACACTAACCAGGCTTGGGCCAACTTTCAGAAATATAGCGATATTCGGGAAATATCCCAATTTTGACCATTTACTTTCAGAGGCTGTAGCGGGCTCAGTTTTAATTAAAGCCAGAGTGAAGTTTCTGGTATCAAATAATTCAAATCGATCTAAGGCATTGATTGTCATGTCAGGAAGGTGGCTAAATAACACTCCAAAGTTAGGCAAGGTGTGTGTGTGTGTGTGTGTGTGTGTGTGTGTGTGTGTGTGTGTGTGTGTGTGTGCGTCCATTTTTAACGCTGATGCAGATGTACACTTAGCACAGTGTTATGTCCTCTGATGGCCTGAGGGGGCAGGAGTTTTAGTCTGTGCAGTGGGTGGGTGGCAGTGAGCTTGCTATATTAGCAAATTAGCCTGGGAATCTGACCAATCTGCAAGCTCATGTTTTATTTGCTCTGGCAGATGCGTCTGATCCCCCGCCCGTTCGGACAGATATCCACCTGACTCATAGACAGATTATTCCATGATGGGCCCCTGGGCCTGGATGCCCAGGGGCCCAGCGATAGTGTGCTGTCATAATACACGGCTGTAGTAATATAATAGCAGCAATAAAAGCCCAGGTGTTCGCTACTGTCCACAAACGTGAAGGGAAAGTGACTAGAGGCTAACGTTAGTAGCAAACATTGGGCTCATGCAAGCAAGCGTCAGATCAAACAAACATTTAACGTTAAGGTTATTTACCTTTGCTGTCACGACAATGTTTGATGATGATGATGATGATGATTGATGATGATGTCATTGGTGGCACAAAAATAAAAATGTCAGACCAATTGCCACAGATGAAATAGTTATATAATAGGACTCAAGGGATTTGAAAGCCTTCAGCTCTTGAGACGTGTAGCCTATGCCAATATTGTATTCACAAGGTAGTTATAAATGTCCAGTACGTTATACCTGGCAATATAATGAGTTAAATTTACTCTAAGTACGTTTTTTATAAGGGTCCAAACTTATTTTTTCATCACTTCTCTTTGACGAAGCCATAACTGTTGCAGGCTACGCGCGCTCGATTCCTAGGCTCGCCCGCTGTGCAGGCTCGCTGCCTCGCCTGCCCCCGCTGTACGGGCTCGCTGCCTTGCCCGCCCTGCACCTCAGCCGCAGCTCGGCTGCTGCGGGCCTCGCCTGCCAACTTTGCATCACTGACATCTGTCACTGATGACATCACAATGACGTCACAATGTCTGACATGATCAGTGATGTCACATTTGCCCAAGTGTAACCAAAAACCACAACTGCTCGAGTGACATCACTGATGATGTCACAATGCCTATGACATCAGCTGTGCCTATGACATCATCAGTCATGTCATATTAAGATGATTTTGGTCGATAATGTTGTCACTGATGATTGTGACATCATCAGTGGGGAAAAAAATGTAAACAAACAGTGCTCACTTGAAACAAACAGTGCCCACTTGCTCACTTGTATATAATAATAGCAATCTCACGTGCTACACGCGCTTGATTCCTAGGCTTGCCCGTACCCGCCCTCGCCCACCCTGCAGCTTGCCCAACGCGCGTCGCATACTCGGCCCTGGTGTCCTGGCTCGTGGCCAGGAACGATGAGATCACTGATGACATCATCACGGATGACAGCATCACTGAACTTATATAGCCTCAGCCAGGAAGGATGACATCACTGATGACATCACAACTGCTCTTATGACATCACTGATGATGTCACAATGCCTATGACATCATCAGTGAGACAAAAATTGAAACAGAACAGGCAGACAGAGATTTCCCACTTGTTCCATTTTTTATTTACAGTATCTAAAAAAGATTACAAACATCAAGAAATGTAAGGATTGTTTTGAACTGAAAGTAAGTTATTTCACAACACCTATTTTACCAAGACATTTTCCACAAACCATAACAAACTATAACAGTGAAGCAGAGGTCAAATCAGACTATTGAAGGAAACAGTGGGCAGCCCAAGAGAACTGGCAGGACTTCAGAAAGGTCATACGACACCATGCCTGGCCTTTTCCAGCCATTGCAGTAATGCAGTCGACCCCAGAGAGACACTTGGGCAATTGGGTATAATATGCATCTATTTCAGATACAAATTTTCCTTTTAGCACATTTAGGACTCGGCCAATTGACAGCACTACACGCTCCTGGGTAACAAACTGAGGCCTTTTGCCCCTCCCACTGCGGCAAGCATCAAAGATAGTCTGCTCCATTTCTGAAATATCCAGCTGATAAAAGGACCCTGAGGTCACTGAAATCTAGGGTGCAATATCAGTTACTAGGAATATATGCCAAGTGCTATGGAGCCTCATACAAATTCCAAGGGAAGTGCATATTAAACTCATCTTACTTGGAAGGTTGTATTCTAGATTTATGGTCCAAGATAACTCAACACTATGAAATCAGATATACTCTTAAGTAAACATACTTGAAATAACTTGTTTATATTAAGACTATATGTTGCAGACAACAGCTAGATAAATATCGTAAACTAAATGCGGTTCAAAAGGAGAAGAGAAAATGCTTCTTCCGTGCCTGGTTCATGATCCTCCATCTCTTTACTGTAAAGTAGAAAACATTAGGGACTCCAAATTAACATGGAATTAAACGTGGAAGTGAATGAATCGTCAGACATGATCAACAGATTTTAAAAAGCGTTTTCAGAAAGATTATTAGTATGTTAGTATATCTACAAATGCATATTTCTAATGTTCTATTTTTCCTGTTTCTATTTTTCAGCAAAACCAGAGGGGGAGGGTAAGTCAGCTGCACTACAGCAACGGCCTACTGACCTTTTGTGTGCTCTGCATTAACACATAGTGACTTGATTATTACTCACACATTTTCACATTCACATTCACATCACGTGTGTACTGCCTATAGCAACAATGCATGACATGTGAACTGCCTATATAGCAACAACGCATCACATATGAACTGTCTATATAGCAACAACACATCACATATGAACTGTCTATAATAGCAACAACAGAACCACAAATGTGTAATCGGCATACACCCATCCTTGTCTCATGACTTGTAGTTTTATAGACACGCATTTTCATCAGTAATCTTGAATATTCGGGTGGCAAATGTACTGTTCATTTGCTGGTTATTGAAGCCATTTACTCAACTGACTTTAACTGATCTAAGCAACAGCCAGAGGGTGCAATAGAAAAAATATGTGGTGTGATACAGTGTCCAGTCCACAAAGCCATATTTGATTGTGGTCACGTGATGCCGACTGGATTGTATGTTTCACACTGATGACATGTATTTGCTCAGCTGTTCAAGTGTGTCTGAAAATCTATTTTTCCAACGGGCTGCATGATATTGCTTTTCATTTGCTGTTTCTAATTCAAATCCACTAATTTTAGCCACGGAAGCACCAGCTGAAGAGGGTGAGGGAACACAACTTGGTGTGACTCATGTTATAGTCAGTGTTGGGTGTGACTCATTACAAAAGTAACATCATGTAATATATTACTTTTAGCAGTAACTCAGTAATATATAAGTTATTACCAATAGGATTTCAGTAATTTTATACCAGTTACTTTGTCATGGAACAAAAGTTACAAATTGAGTTTGTTTATTTTTATCAAAGCACATATTTAAATATATTTCCAAGCAATCATTTCCTAATCAAACTGTGTGGTTTTTATGCAAATAACCACTATAGATGACACAGTAACAAAGGAAAAGGATAACATTTAGAATTTTGGAGGGTTTACACTGACTTCAAGACGGTTTAAATTATTTTTCGGGATGGTTCCGGGGTGGGGATGTCATTCTGCTACTGCTGCTATTTTGGTGAAAGTAATGCAAAAGTAGTGTAATAAGTGACAAGTTACTCTACACAGACAGTAATAGTGTAAAGTAACGTATTACTTTCAAATGAAAGTGACTAGTTGTAGTATATTACATTTTGAAAGTAACTTGCCCAACACTGGTTATACTAGTATGTGTGTTTGAGTTGAATTGAGTGTTGTAATGGATTTGAACTAATAAATCAGGGTAATTGTCTTAATAATATGGAAGAAGTGGTTTTGGTATAGCCTAATGGCTGGAGTAATTACTGTACGAATTGGATAAGGCTATGGATAAGGCTATAAAAGGCTATTATGCCACTTTGATTGAGTTGTATGGATTGGAGTTCTTGGCCAGTTTACAGTATGCTTCACTCGTTTTAGCTGAAGCAGCACTTGCAGAGGAGGGTAAGATGACACGCGTGTTGCTAATTGCACTGGGATTGTCTAACGCCATAACTGAAGTGAACTGACGCCTCCACACGAAGATATTTATAAATGCAATGAGCCTGTCTGTCTGCACATGTATGTTCATCACAGCATCACGTGATCCATGTTCTGTTCCATTCTCTCGTTGTCGTCTATCGAAAGTGAATTGATATTCCTTTCCGTGTTCTTGTTGTTGTACTGAAGAGACTGTGTGAGTGTATTTATTTTGTTAGCCTGTATGGTTTTGGACTGAAGAGAAATTGTCTGTGTCTGCAGAGACAATCGAAGTTCGTGAAAGGCATATGTGTGGGTTTTGATATACTGTACTGTACACTGATGTAGCTGCAATGATATCTGATATGATATCATATGTGTGGGTTTTGATATACTGTACTGTACACTGATGTAGCTGCAATGATTCCAAATCTGTGATGAGGGTTTCTTAAACATGACTTTAGGTTACATTGTCCTGCAGGCATGTGAAAAGTGTGAGGGGAATATCTGTTTCCGTTCCGTTCCGTTCCGTCATTGCATTTTGATTCAGTTTGATTTGGCGTTTGAAGTTGAGTTGATTTGTGTTTGTTTTGTGGCATTCCTAAGTTGAATGTTGTCCCGGTCGCGTCACATTTCTGATAACAATCAGTTAATAATGATATCTATTTGCTCAGATGAAGCACAGCCAGAACAACATGGTAAGGGCCTCTTAATGTCAGGGACGTGCTGCACACTGTATACTGACTCGCCAATTATATGAATTATTATAACAACATAAATCCATTCAGTGCATTTTTCAGTATAATGGGATTCAAACTAATTGTCGTCCATTTTTGTTTAGATGCCCCACCTACAGAGGGAGCAGGTAAGCGAGAGCAGTAGACTGTATGTTAAATGTACTGATTTAATCTAATATTTATATAATACATCTATGTATTCACAGATATGAGTGCATACATGTGTCAAACTGTGTGAAGATTCTGTGCATGAATGCTGTAGCATTTAATTCAACAGATTCTTTGTTTCCTTTTGGTGTTCTGTGTTATGTTAATGTTTTCTTTATCATGTGTGTAAAACAAAAACACTTCCATATAGGGTATAAAAGCTTTATGCTAATAATACAAAAGACATTTCCTAAATTCCTAAATTAATATCCTCCATCCATATGTTTCTGAATCTATAGGCCTATTTTATCAGTGACTACAAACACTGTTATGACACAGTAACAACATAATTTCACACGTGAATCCCTTTGTATGTTATACATTGATCTATGATGAGTTTTTATGTGCAGCTTGGTTTTATTTTATTTGCTGTTGTGTTTCCATGTTCTATCCACTTGTTCTATCCACTTATTCATGTGTTTATGTTTGGCATGCAGTAACGCTAAACTTTATCAGAGGAAATGTTGTTCAAGGTACATTCAGGATTGGATTTTTGTGTGGATTTTAATCAAATTTGATGTTGCATGATTTTTCAGTTTTCTCTTCGTCCCTCTAGGGGGATGTTGATTACATTGTTATCAGTTTCTATTGCTAATATATCATGTCTCGTGCAACGTCAAGCACTTGCTTCCTAGCTGCTTTTTTCAGTTAAGTTTGCTTCCTTGTTTGCAACAGATTCAGATACTGGAGATGATGGTAAGAGAAACAGCGACATCTCTATCGGACAATTTACTTCCTTCCCCCTCCCCACCAAGAGCATGATCTGTGTGTCTATAACATATTATGCTGTGTATAATTCTTGGGTATTATGTGCTGGTCTGGATGTCACATAATATTATGAAGTGTTTAGTGGACCTGGGTCCATTTTTATTTGAAATAATTTTGACTACTTAAAGTTGGACTGAAATTAAAATAGGAACTAAATTCTTAAAAATGCCTACGTTTGGCTGGACACTGTCTTGAACCCAAGGTTGGCAACTGAATAATGGCGAGGCCATTATGTTTATTTTGCTCGGTAGAGAGAACTGTGGCTATAGAGAGGCAAAGTGAACGTCACTTCCTGCTTCAGCACTGTACCAGAGATTTTCTTCCGCTATTTATTTTCCCATAGACCTTTCGTTAAATGCTTATAAAAATAGTTTTACTTGGTCAAACCAAACGGTTCAGCTATATTTAGAATCGGGAGAGACCATAGAACATTTCACCCCTAAACTGACACAAATTAAACCATTGATAAGTCATTTGATAAGATCTTGTCCCAGGGCCCCCCTATCTGATAAGATTTTAGCTTTTGTGACGAACCTCCCACTCTCCATATTCAGCCATATCACATATCACTCGGACAAAAACAAACAAAACACATGTTATATGACCTCTCCTGATTCTATAGCTGAATCGCTTGGTTTGACAAAGTATAATTATTTTTATACGCATCTTACGAAACGTCTATGGGAAAATTTACGGCGGAGGAAATCCTTTGGGAAGCGTGCCGAACCCGGAAGAGGGCGTGACTTTGGCACTCGATTCACCGCTCTATCTTCTACCACTGTCCCGCAACCAAATGTCGTGGCATCCCTTTATGCCACCAGACACAACATGGACAAATCCTGCTTTCCGAGCTCCTTCTGCTCAGAAGACTGAGTTTTTCCATTCACTTCTGTGAGCTGTGGTAGCAGCTCTCTCTTTGCTTCTGTCCCTTTGCCAGTTAAAACAATGTGAGAGTGGAAAACACAGCTGGCTTCATGTGTAACAGCCCTGGGAAAAGAAGGGCAGCTGCTGCAGCTAACATACAAGTAACCTCTGACCTCTGACATATCACACTTATTAGAGTTTCACCCCCAACTGAACACTGGTGCTTTAGGAAAGTGAGAGGAGAGCTCAAACAGGCTGCAGTCACCCAACAACTCAGACAAGTCCAAATATAAGGCTCCAAAATGCACAGGTATGCATTTATACAGGATCATGTCTCTTCTTTTATCTGATGGTCTATTAGAGTCTTACGTCCATTGCAAGGGCCAAATCTTTGCTAGTTTCTAGCACTCAAAATCTTTGCTTCTTCTTCTTTGAATGACCACTGGGTCAGTAGATCAAAGCATGTGTTTCAGTGACCCAGTGCAATTCAAATGAAACAAAGCAAACAAGCTAGAAACTAGCACAAATGTTGCACTTGCACTGCGCGTAAGATATGGCCCTAGGTGTGTATTACATGTAGTGTGTGTGATACAGATACTGACATCACTGTCGCCTTGCACTTGGAAGATGTCCTTGGAGCTGCAGGCCAGACCAGGGGCACTTTCAGAAACTCGCACTCAAAGGGCAAATCTCATGCAAGTGCTTGTGACAAGGGCTATTTGTAATATGAAAGGTGGCATCCTCTAGATCCACTGTCAATAAAAAGTCACGCTGTCAAGATGTTGCATGTACGCAATCACCTGACGAGCCAGCATGGAGAAGGTCATCTTAATAAATCCAAAATCGGGCTCATCCCTATAGCCCAGGGGTTCCCAACCTTTTTTGGCTTGTGACCCTACTTTGACGTCGCAAAAATCTAGGGACCCGCGACATTCAAATTCCGGTACACCACGATACGATAATGTCATCAGTGACATCATCAGTGATGTCACATAGTATGCTTCGGTTTTCCCGCGGAATTCTGACTTTAATCTGAGAATTCTGACTTTAATCTCAAAACTCAAACCTTTTTCTCAAAATTCTGACAGTAACTCGGAATTTCTTACTTTATTCTCAGAATCCTGATTTAGTTATAATCTCAAAGATTTTAATCTAAAAAAAAAAAAAGTTAAGAGTCACTCACAATGTTGATTGAGGCTATGGTCCATTGATGGAAGCCTTTGCAGTATATAGTGGCATTATGTGACATTAGAAATGTCATAATGCAACACTGTTTGGATGTCACCTGCAATTACCACTCGTTGCCATAGGTGTCACCCAAGAGAACAAAGCTGAAATCTGAGAGATTGTCACATCAAACTGGGGGGGGGGGGGGACTCAAGTGACACAAATCATCTTCGGTAGTACAGTGTTAAAAATACATACTTCAGCATGCGCTGGGACGCGTCATCAGTGATGTTAACTGGGGTCGTAAGGTGTTTCGGGTCTGTCGAACATCATGCACCCTCACCCAGTAGACCCAGCTGAGGCCGATTACGACCCCGACCCGCATCCCAGAAGCAGCCGCACACGGATCAGCCCTCCTACTCTGTCTGCAATGTTGCCCGCGGAAGGGCCGATCAAGGCGCCCAATCCGCTGCAATAGAGCTAGTGCTACATCGCAGCATTGCGAGACCCTTCGGTGCATGGAGGCTCTAAGGCGCTGTGGGTTACTCCCGGCCGCGCTCCTCCTTCGTCTCACCAGACCCTCCCCGGGCAAATAAAAGGCATCCAGAGGCAGAGAGGATGCCTCAAGAAGGCCTGTGCGTTGCACGTCATTCGCCCGCGCCGAGCACCTCGCTCTAGCCTGAAGGACCCCAGGCCGCGCCGATATTTGCACAGATCTGTCTGGTGTAAAAAACAAAACAAAAAAACAACAAACACATTTATTTAATTTTTATCGTTTTCAGGCGACCCCACTTAGGGTCACGACCCTAAGGTTGGGGACCACTGGCCATAGCCTGTTCTTTTTTGGATTCATCTGTGCAAGCCTTTCCCCCTCTTGTTGATGATGTTTTTCACATGCCCCATATTCAAGAGGCTCTCCCTGACACGCACCACGGCCATCACTTCTACTGCTTTGCTTGGTCGACTCGCCGGCTCTGACTCCAGTTTGGCTATCATCCCACGTTGCATGTGCAGTCAGCGAGCCTATTACAGAGGAATGTCTGTGTGCAGTGTGTGGGAAGTGCTTAACACGGCCATTTAAAGCCGTACCCATGGGGGTGTTGTGTTCTGTGAGGGGGGATTGGTTATCATTATGTAGCCAACTGCAGACTCGTTTGGGGGGCCCCGGAGAGACTGCAGACTCGTTTGGGGGGCCCCCGGAGAGACTTGCACTCGCATTGCTAACTAATCCCTCCCATGAATACTTTGAATGTCCTGAGATCAAACTGTGCACCCATTCTCTCACACAGCACTGATGGTGTCACCTGCTGCCGTATTATGATGTATTTCACCCTCAGGGTATCTCGAAGAGATCTAGGAAATGCAACAAACAAACTTTGACACACACTTTAAATTCATGTATACAAAAATAATTCCAAAACAAAATGCAATTTAAATAAATCCCTTTTTTTTTCTTTTTTTTGGCTGCCTGGAGATGGATTCACATGCTCCGTATGGGGTCAACTAATTGCCTCCTTTGTGACGAGCTTTGCCTGGCAAGATCAGTCCAACAGAAAGTAATCAAAGCAATTTCAAATAATAATGTGTCCCAAATCTTGGTGATTAAAAGTGCAGTAATCAAACAATTTGATTACTTGATATGTTGATTGTTAACAGTTATGATCTTACCTCCACGATAAGTTGAAGCCCATGTTGAATGCTTTTCACTGTGTGGTTTAATAATGTAATAACGACAGAATAATAATAATGATTCTGTGATCATTCGTCCATTGCCTTTTTTTCAATTTACAATTGATTTCCCACGCTTTTGTCCAAAGCGACGTCACGAACACATGATATTTTAATGCAAAATAGGAGAGAAGAATGAGAGTATAGGTGCCAGAAAGCTAAGTTCTGGTCCAACAGGACATAGGTGCTACGAGGCAGTACATAGAGAGTGCATAGTACGGTGGCCAAGAGGGCTCAACGCACTGCAATACAAGTGCAAATGGACAAAACACCTTCATCAAATTGACAGCACGTGCTGCACTGTAAAAACTCACAACACAACCAAATACAGAGAAGTGCTGCAAGTAGCACAGAGACGACAACGGATCTGTTTCCACGGGACACAAAAAAGTGATGAACTCAGCTGGGAGACACTTGTTCAATGCTTTTGAAGTTATTTGAATCAGCTACTCATCAATGGTGTTGGAACATAAGCTAAAATGCTGGTTTATTTTAGCATTGAACAACAAGTATGTCCCAGCAGGATTCATCACTTTTTTTTGGTCCTCTGGAAATGTGTTTGTGCTGCTTGTTTGTCTATTTGGTTGTGTTGTGTGCATTTTGCATGATTGTGTAAAGCTGCGTTCACACCGACCTATTAAAGTTTTTCGCTGGCATCGAGTTTACATACTGTACAAAGTCAATGCAAACGAGCAATTGAGCGTATATTCGCCCGAGCGACAGAGACAGAGCGATAGGGCGAAAATTCGCTCGTCGCCCGAGATTAAATATCCCAACTCAAGCGAAATTACGCTGGCATCAGTCGCTCGCTGTTCAACGCTGATTGGCTGCCGTGTGAGAGTGAGTCAAGGATCACACTGGCTTGGAACAAACCGCTGGTTTATTGTGTGGCAACAAACCGCATTGACAGCCGATTGACAGGCTGACAGCTGACATGAAGTGAAGTCTGTACTACCGGTATAGAGCTCGCGTTAGGAGCACGCTGATAGGCTTAGCTTGTAAACAACTATGGTGGCTCGTAGTGGACAAATATCATGACATTGCGTTATAGCCCCCAGATGTCCGTCAATTATTGTACCTGTTTACGAGCGATTTAAACAGAGCGACAGAGCGATTCCAAAGGGTTGAATCGAGCGACAGAGAGAAAAATAAATATCTCGGTGTGAACACAGCTTAAGTAGCAGTGCAGTGAGCTTTCTCGGCCACTGTAGAATAGAGTGCAGATTAGAACCTGACCGATATATCGGTCGATATTGGCCGATAACCGATATATCGGTACCGGGCCGATATGTTGGCCGACATGCCGATATTTTTTTATTTTGTATTTTTTAAGTCATAGACAACACGTTGTGTATATTTGATCTTTTTTCTTAATTCAAGTTATATTTTATATTTGTTCTATTTGTGTTTTTGTATTTCTAGTTATTTATAATTATTAAATCCCAAGTTAAGTTTACTGTTCCATTGCATTGATGTCATTTTGGACAATAAAGTTTATTGATAAGCTGTAAAATATCCTGCCTACATTACATATCTCAAGTCATGTCAAGTCATATCTTTGTCAAGTGTTTGATATTTGAGGGATCACTGCAAAAACATTGTGTAATATAATGTGTATATTTAATATAAGGATATCGGCCGATATATCGATATCGGAATTGTTTTCCCCAATATCGGCATCGGCATCGGCCTCAAAAATCCAGTATCGGTCGGGCTCTAGTGCAGATTAGAATGCATAGAGGCAGATCAAGACTTGTGTTTGTTTGTTACACAGTCCATCAGGTGAGAAGGTGTTAAGAGCTGCAGGTCTTTTAGCCTTTTCCTAAAGATTGTTTTGGTTGCTGCTTGCTTCATCTCATGTGTTTATACTGACTCATGGTACAGTATAACAGCCAAATGGTTATACTTCCATAGCCTATGCTAAACGATTAAAAAAAAAAAAAAAAAAAAAAAACGATTTAAAAAAAATCGTATTTAATTTTTCTCAGCTGAGGAGGGGAAGGGCAAGCACAAGTGGAGGACTGAAGGTCTTTGCACACACAGTCCGATTGTTTTCGTATGCGTGTTTTTTAATCCGTCATCTGAAAACACAGCTCTCAAAAATCTATTGACTGATGCGAAAAACGCAGAAAATCGAACCTCGTCCGAAAACTTAAATGACGGACGTAATTGTCGGACTCGGTGTGTCAATGATGATTGACACAAATGAGGTCGTATTCTTTTTTTTCCGCCGTGCGTCAATTTCGGACGAAAACACGGACTTGGTGTGCAAAAGCTATAACTCGATCGCATGGGGGTGTCGTGTTATGAAATGCAATTTGTATGTATCCTCTGTGGTGTTATGGAGTTGATTATTCAAAATCTTGTCCTGAATGCAGAGATTTTGTTTCTGATTTGTTGGTTGTATATACGTACCAATTGGACGATCCGCATGGGCTTTTTCTCTCTCTGTTTGAATAATTCATAAATCAGGATCATTTAGGGACAGTTATTCTCAGTGAGGAAACATGTTAATATACTGTCATTCATGTCTGTATGATGTTTTATAGGCAGCAAATTGTGCCTTAATATGAGGGGATTAAAGGCTAAAGCGTGGCTTGAATTTGAGCTTGAGCTACTTATTAGTAGATATAAATAAATATATAATATAAATACTACTGTATTTATGGTGAGATAGTGGTGATGTATGGAGATCGACAGGTGCACTTGCTGGATTTGCTGGAACTCATTGGCACATATTCTACCCGCCTCCTATTTGGGAATGATACTTTGCTCATGTGATTCTATATCGCTGGAAGCTTTGCTCGCCTGCAGATATGATAGCATCTACATTGCTCTGTTATCCACTTGGCCTTGACCGTCTTTGGATATGGGGGGCTGTATTAACATATCGTAGAGATTTCCAAAGCCAAAATCAACTCTAAAAGAGAATTGACATTTTAGCTTGTGATTTTGGACATGTCACAAGTCTGCTACAAAGTCAGAAACCAGATGACCAAGACTCTGATCTGTGATGTCAGGAGGAGGAAAAACCCTGTCGCTGCTCCACTGACAATGAATAAGGACATTGATTTGGTGTAAAAGTAGTATGTTTGACAAATGAACTTTATATGAGCTCTAACTCATCTGGAGCACAAAATACAACTCCACCTCAGTATTCCATAGAAACTATTGTCTGTGAAGCAACAGCAGTGCATAGAAACCATTATACGATGATTTTGAATTTCACAATTCCTTGTGTTGGTACAGCTTTTGATACAGTGTAGATATGTTTTGTTTTAGGTTTTTTTAATCAGAAGCACTGTTACAGTATACTGTATGAGGATGATATCACTAAAGGGAGCTTGGGCAGATGTTTTATGTGTTATTGTTGGAGATGCATAATGGATAACAGAGGGCTTTATTGCTAATGTTATCTGGTAACTATGACAATTCCATCCAGAAAGCAGAGAAGAGGCTAATTGTGTTTTAAAAGAAAAGAAAAGTGTAATTACAGCAAGTAAAAACTTAATCATTTGAAACCAGGAACAACAAACACTGCAATGATGCAACTGTTCTTTCAAAAGCTAATTGTACACGGTTAAGTGATTTCATTCCACATTTGTTTATCTTAAAACAATAAATTACAGAGGCACTTAACAGCTACGGCTAAGACAGGAAATGGATTATGTGCCCATGTTGCCCCTGGTTTACATCGTGTCCCTACAAATGCTGCAAAATGGTTTTTGATTTGGCGTTTGGAATGTTTGATAATACACACAATATGTGTGTACAGGTTTGATTAGGGACTTGTCAGATTGCTATTCTGTACATGTATCTGTGTGTGTGTGTGTGTGTGTGTGTGTGTGTGTGTGTGTGTGTGTGTGTGTGTGTGTGTGTGTGTGTGTGTGTACCATCAAAATCTCAGTGCCAAATAGTTTATGATTGTTCATAAAAACGCCTGAGCATTTTGTTTTTTCCTTTGTGTTTTGGTTTGTTGCACACCGACGGATGTTATTTGTTGGCTCTTGTAGATGGATGATGGATGTCTTGCGTTGATCTAAATGTGGTCTTAGAATAATCCTTCAAAATGGCTTGAAGTGTAAGTGAATTTCATTTTGTTTTTCCCTTTCAGAGCTTGTGCATACTGAGCTCACTGGGCTGTTCGTGGAGAAGCCCCAAGCGAACATAGCCGCTATTACAGGTTTGACACAGACAGACAGATAGATAGATAGATACTGTAGATCAGAGGTTCTCAAATGTTTTTCAGCCAAGGACCCCCTTACAAGATAGAAAATATACCGGGGACCCCCTCATTCTGATTTGTGATTTTGGGCTATATTCCACGGTAACGTGCTTGACTTTTAAATTGATAGTTTTGTTAGATTAGAATGTAATCCATAAACCATTTCAGATTTAAAGCATAAAATATTTTCATTGAACTATGAAGCTTTTGCAAAAAAAAAAAGTTTAGATTTTTATTTTCCTGAAAACTTTTCGTGGAACCCCTGCCACAGTGATTAATTACCTATGTGAAAAGCAAAAAATAAATAAAAAAACGTACATATTTTCTTTTTGCCTATTTGTTTGCTTGTTTTTGGCATGTGTGATTGGTAGGGTCTGATGTCACTTTAGTAGCCAAGGTTGACTCGACCACCCTGACACGGAAGCCAACCATGAAATGGCTGAAGGGCAAGTGGCTGGACCTTGGCAGCAAGGCTGGGAAACATCTACAGTTCAAAGAAACCTATGACAGAAATACCAAGGTGTGTGCACTGTGTGTGTGTGTGTGTGTGAGAGAGAGAGAGATTGAGAGAGAGAGAGAGAGAGGGGGGGGGGGGGGGGGGATGTTCCTTGTGACTCTGACCCTCTTCCTTCCAAAATAACGATCTAATTTCTCCCCTTAGATCTATACTTATGAAATGAAGATCATCAAAGTGAAGGCTGGTGATGCTGGGGGCTACAGGTGCGAGGTGACCGCCAAAGACAAGCAAGACAGCTCCACCTTTGAGGTGACCGTAGAGGGTGAGTGAGAACAGACACTGGCCCGCTCACGCTGTCTCAGAACCCATACTGTGCTGATGTCCTGAACTGATCTTCTGCATTCTCTGCAACTTCTCTCCTTTCAGCCGCACAACAGGACGAGCAGCAGCAGCAGGATTTGTCTGCCTTCAGGAGAGCGTAAGAGGCCTTTTTCACAGCAGCCATTTTGTGTCTAAAAGGCAGGAGGTAACACAGGTGCACCAAAACATGAATTAGGGTTTCTAACTTCCAGTCCATGTAGGTAGTGGTAACCACGCGTCACCAGGCTCTTCTCGGGGAGAAAGAGCCTGGTCTCCGTTTACAAGTAATTTCGGCTCTCGGCCTGTTTCCGGCCTAGACCCCACCCTAGACAGGAATCAAGCAGCGGAAACAGAATAAGAAAATAAAACAACAAAACAAAAGATGGACGTACCGAATGAGGTTTTTGAAGAAGTTCTTGTAGAAACATCGCAGATTCACAATATCACATATTTTAAGCCAATACAGAAGCTTTGCATCAGACAATTAATCGAGGAAAGAGGTGTTCTCGCATGTCTACCATACAACTTGCTACTATACAACTACTATACAGCTACTATACAACTTGTGGTGTTGTTCTTTTTATCAGGCTCTAGCTAACGTAACCTCGCCGCGTCAAGCTAACGGCAATTAAGAAGATTTTTTGGCGCACTTGTTTCCGGTACTGTTTCCTTGGTTTACGCCCCCGAAGGCCAAAAGCGGTGTAAAGCGTGCCCAGACTAGGTAGGCTACTGGAGTGCTGGGGCCCTAATTAGTGAGTTGATTGCACCTGTGTTTACCGTGCCTTTTAGACACAAAATGGCGGCTGTGAAAAAGGCTCAATGCATTGCAGTTTGTGTTTCACCTTGTCTCATTGGTGTATTGTGCACGTGTGTGTGTGTGTGTGTGTGTGTGTGTGTGTGTGTGTGTGTGTGTGTGTGTGTTAGGGCATTCACAGACTAGTCGACTAGTAAAACCACTAGTCGACACTGTGCTTAGTAGTCGACTAGTCGTTTTTTTTTTTTTTAATCTTTAAGAAAGAACATGAGGTATTTACACGACATACATGGACTATCATATCCCATATCCCATATCCCCCACAAAGAACATCAAAACACAACAAAACAAAACAAGAAAACTGCATAAGATACACAATAATCCAAGAACAAACAAGACTATTGGACAAACAACCAAACAAAAACAATGCATTCAAAGTAAATACATAGATCTTGCCCTGTTGGCAGCTAGGAAATGCATAGCTTTAAATTGGAAAGCATCCAATCCCCCAGCTGTACTTCACTGGTGGAATGAACTCTCAAGCTACCATACGTTGGATAACATTTACTACAAGAGCAAAGGCAGATTCTTAGACATCCCCAAAATATGGCTACCACATACAGAGTTTGACTTTAAGAACTTTTTACTCCAGTGTCATTAGGCTTATCAGGATAGGAGCTGAATGCATTGTTTTTGTTTGGTTGTTTGTCCAATAGTCTTGTTTGTTCTTGGATTATTGTGTATCTTATGCAGTTTTCTTGTTTTGTTTTGTTGTGTTTTGATGTTCTTTGTGGGGGAAATGGGATATGGGATATGATAGTCCATGTATGTCGTGTAAATACCTCATGTTCTTTCTTAAAGAAAAAAAAAAAAAAAAAACGACTAGTCGACTACCTTTAGGGACGACTAGTCGACTAGTAAAATTCACTAGTCGTGAATGCCCTAGTGTGTGTGTGTGTGTACGTGTGTGCGTGTGTGTGTGTGCGTGCGTGCGTGCGTGCGTGTGTGCGTGCATGCTTAAAATTGCATATGTGTACTATTTATAATGTCCTGAAGTGCACATGTGTGAAAGTGTCTGTCAGCACAGGTGTGTTATTAGAATGTGTTTCCGTACACACAGGGATGCTGGAGAGGATGAGGGAGATCTGGATTTCAGCGCTTTGCTAAAGGCCGCTAAGAAGTAAGACGATGAGTGTTGTTTGGTTGCAAAAGAGCACTGATGAATCACTCAGTATGATTGTCAGCATTTGGAAAATCCATTTTGCCTCTCTATGACGGAACACGTTGCCTCTTTTCCTTGAATGAGAGGAAGAAGAGACCTGAAGAGGAGCAACCACAGATAGACGTGTGGGAATTGCTTAAGAGTGCTCATCCCAGCGAGTATGAGAAGATCGCCTTTGAGTATGGCATCACTGACCTAAGGGGCATGCTGAAACGTCTGAAGAAGATGAAAGTCGTTGAGCCCAAGCATACTGAGGGTAAGGCGGGTCGGGGCAGAAGCGAAGGGAGGGTTTTAATAGGGATGATTTGTAGCATCTATTTTGTTTACTGTCTGTTTGCGCCCTCAGCTTTCCTGAAGAGGCTCGACTCTTGCTATTCAGTGGAGAAGGGAAAGAAGATCGTCTTGAAGTGTGAGGTGTTCGATCCCAACGTCCAGGTCAAATGGCTGAAGAACGGACAGGAGATCAAACCCTCAGCCAAGTACCTGCATACAAGCACAAACACAAGCACACATGATGGTTCACATGTACTTTTCCACTGTACTTTTCCGTCTTTTCCCTCCATGCTTAGCGACATAAAAGATACTGTTTTTACTTAAATTCAACAGTAGTGTTAAGGCTTTATCTTATTCATTATCAGGCTTAGGCGACGTTTTAAAAATGTCAAGCTAAAATTATTTCTGCCACAACGTCATATTTTCAAACGCCGCTGCCGTCAACACTTTTATTTATAGGAGGTCATAGTAAGCCTTTCAGTGGGGAAAGCAAATCATGGTGCCAAGACATCTCACATCCCATGCAGGAGCCCCCCAATGGACAAAGACCTTTCACTTCTTAATAGTTTATGCACACATTACCCCGCTAGCCGGGCGCTTCTCGCTCATACTGAGCGTTAGCGCCCAGCGAACGTCAACGCGTTTCCCATCAAACAATCGTGCCGCTCTCACGTCTAGGTATAAAAAGGAACCCTTACCTGAGCCAAAAACGTGAAGTGAAGACGCTATCCGATGGCCAACATCCTCTTCTTTTAAATACATAAAATTGTTGCATAAAATCCACTTTTCTGTCTTTGAAAAACCAAAAATCATTCATCTGGAGAAACCCGGAAGGACGACTCACTGTTTACTCACTGTATACTCACTAATGCCCCCCACACTTCCGGAATGGATGTGAAGAGGATGTTGGCCATCGGATAGCGTCTTCACTTCACGTTTTTGGCTCAGGTAAGGGTTCGTTTTTATACCTAGACGTGAGAGCGGCACGATTGTTTGATGCGAGAAGCGCCCGGCTAGCAGGGTAAATGCACACACACATTTTCTTTACTTTCACTATTTTCCAACCTATTAGAATAATTAGTGCAGTGACCGTTCGCCTCGCTGCTGCTGCTGCTGCACAGAGTTTATTAATATTGAGCGTGTCCAAATTGCACCAAATCCGCCACGGCACATGGGTCCCCGGCAATACTCCCACCAAGTGTGAAGTCGATCAGACGAATGTTTGTCGAGATAAGCAATTTTTTGTGTTGCCAGTAGGTGGCGCTATGACTATGTGTCCGAATTGCACAAAATTCAGCAGTGCACTTCTTCAGGTTCCCAGCAGCACACTCGCCACGTGTAAAGCCGATCGGACGAACGCTTGTCGAGATAAACACTTGTGTTGCCAGTGGGTGGCGGTGACTATATGCGAGTGTCCGAATAGAGAGGCAAAGTGACCGCCTACTTCCTGCTTCAGCACTGTACCAGAGATTTTCAAAAATGCTTATACTGTATGCTTATAAAAAGAGTTTTACTGGTTCAAACCAAACCTTCAGCTAACGCTATAATCGGGAGAGACCATAGAACATTTAACGCGGACCAAAACTTAAAAAAACAACATAGAAAAAATATTTTCTTCAAACCCGCATTTGTTTACGTTTTGGAAAAACATGAAATGTTCTATGGTCTCTCCCGATTATAGCGTTAGCTGAACGTTTGGTTTGAACGAGTAAAACTCTTTTTATAAGCATTTTACGAAATGTCGATGGGAAAATAAATGGCGGATGAAAATCTTTGGTACAGTGCTGAAGCAGGAAGTGATGTTCCACTTTGCCTCTCTATTGCATGAAATTCTGCACTGCGCTTCATTCATTGACTGAATAATATGCATCCTGAGACGCATCCTCGCTCCCTACTGCTATGCAAAAGTGAAACCAAAATACAGTGTCTTGTTTCCGTGAGCTGCCCTCTTGTGCTGGTGACGGCATTTGCAACCAAAGTTTGCATTTGTGATAGATAGATAGATAGATAGATAGATAGATAGATAGATGGATAGATAGATAAAATATTACTCTCAAGACATTTGCACTAAAGCTTGCCCACAGCTTGATACAGTAAAGTAGCACTTGAACACTCTCTGTCTGTCACTTTGCAGGTACATCATGGAGGCGAATGGGAACATCCGAACACTAACCATCAACAAAGCCACCCTGTCTGACGACGCTGCCTACGAGTGTGTGGTTGGCGACGACAAGTGTTTCACAGAGGTGTTTGTCAAAGGTGCAGCATCTCCTCTTTGACAGTTCATCAACAGCGCTCATCTGATATGACAGATGACTAGTAATTACTGACCATTTGGAATCCCTTGTGGCATTAGCATTAGCATGTTACGCATAATGCTAATTATCATTAGCATAAGGTTTCTGTGCTGATATACATACATTTGTGACAAGGACAGTTGCACATTCATGATGTTCATGACATTCTGTTCCACGCAGAGCCCCGTGTGACCATCACCAAGCTGATGGATGACTACCACGTGGTTGTGGGAGAGAGGATTGAGATGGAGATCGAGGTGTCTGAGGAGGGCGCCCATGTCATGTGGTCAGTAAACGTAGCAGTTATGTCTTGATATCCACTCCACTCCACTCTTTTTCTTTTCTTTTTTTACACATCGCTCAGTAAAGCTTGGATCCACACTTTAATCCCATCAAGAAGCAAAACAGAAAGTCACACAACTTCCAGTTCTCTCAAATCCTTCAGTTACACGCTATACACTCAGCAAAGCTACTGTCTAATCACACACACACACACACACACACACACACACACACACACACACACACACACACACACACACACACACACACCCACACACACACCCACACACACACACACACACACACACACACACACACACACACACACACACACACACACACACACACACACACACACACACACACACACACACAGACACACCAAATGTAACTTTACTTGCTTCTCATTTCACAATTTGCTAGTTTACATGGAGCCCTCAGTTTCACGGCAAGCTCTTACAAATAGGCTCCTCCTAAATACTAGCATGTAGCATTGACATGATGTTTGAAAGAGATAGCACTACTTTTGAATGCTTCTTCAAGGTTCTTTGAGGACCAGGAACTTCACAAAGAGACGCTTCCAGAAAGGTATCAAATTAAGAAAGACGGGAAGAAGCACACACTCATCATCAAGGAGGCGACCCTGGATGATATTGGAATGTTCCACGCCTGGACCAACGGGGGGCATACCAAGGGAGAGGTGGAAGTGGAAGGTACCACACTTTTGAGAAGAACTTTTATTATTTCATTATTATTGTATTGACTTATTAGGTTTGTGTTTGGAGGTTCCAAAACATATTCTTAGGTTTGACGTCTTCTAGGTTGCAGATGAAAATAACATTGCTATACTATACTATACTATACTATACTATACTATACTATACTATATAAACATATTCAAAATGCAAATATTTGTATTAAAACTAGAGAAAAAATTTGCATCCGGGTGCAGCGGTAGATTCCCTGCCTACCAGCATGAGGGTCGTAGGTTCGAGCCCCTGTGTTTCCTCTGGCTTGGCCAGGCATCCATACATGCACAATTGGCCGTGTCTACAGGTGGGAAGCTGCACTAGCGCCTCCTCTGGTTGGGGAGGAATAACGTGATCCTCCCACACGCTATGTCCTGCTGGTGAAACCCCTCGCTGTCAGGTGAAAAGAAGCGGCTGGTGACTGCACATGTATCGGCGGAAGCATGTGCTAGTCTACAACTCTCCCCAGATCAGCACAGGGGGTGGAGCAAGTGGAGGGAATGGGCTAAGTGCAATTGGGGAGATTATTATTTAATTTTACTTAAAATTCTTGAAACACGTTTATTCATGTTGGAAACAAGTGAAATTATCTATCTTTGTTTTAATAAAATTATGATTTTAGGACTCAATAATAGACGACTTAGATTGTGTGTGTGGGTGTGTACGCGCGCGTGCGTGTGTGTGTGTTCGTGCGTGTGTGTGTGTGTGTTAAAACACGCGTGCGTGCGTGCGTGTGTTTTTAAGAAGGTAGACCAGTGCATAGGCTTAGATTTCTATTACAGTGTGTTTAATCTGTGTTTTCACTCATTTAAATTGCAGTGGCCCATGGTCCCTATACCAGTCAAGTTAAGGATGGCTCATGACAGTGGTTGTCGAGATGTTTCCTCCCTCTCTCTCTCTCTACTTTTACTCTCTTTATCTATTGCTCTCTTTCCCGCCTGATCTTTTCTCCTGTCGGCTCCAATGTCTTGTGCAGAAAAGGAACTGCAAGTGCTGCAGGACATTGCTGATCTGACGGTCAAGGCAGCAGACCAGGCTATGTTCAAGTGTGAGGTGTCTGATGATAAGGTGACGGGGAAGTGGTTCAAAGACGGCGTGGAGGTCTTGCCAAGTGACCGCATCAAAATGACTCATATTGGAAGGTAGGCTACAGGTGTTCGGCACATAGATAGCTTGACGGCAATTTGTGGAATATTTTGCAAACCTCAGAAAAGTGCCAAATCTCCATTCTATAAGAAACACGTGTTTTAACCAGTATTTATTTAATCAGGCAGAGAAAGGAAATAAATGTCACGTTTCCTCCATCACATCTTCTCCATTGCTTGTTGCAGGTTCCATAGGCTGATTATTGATGATGTGAAGCCAGAGGATGCAGGAGACTACACATTTGTTCCCGATGGATACGCCCTATCTCTTTCTGCCAAACTCAACTTTTTGGGTGAGAAAAACGGAATGATTACAAAGATACTACCGTGGATGTATTATGATCATCAGACTGCGTAGTAACACTTTTCTCTCTCAAAACAGAAATCAAGATTGACTATGTGCCCAGACAAGGTAGGTAACCTTGAACTACCTCAGTGTGGAAATGATTAAAATCTAGTTCATATCCTAAAAGATACATGTAGTCCTACTGTATACCCTCTTTCTCCATTCATGCTCTGTACATATTGACAAGATCCACCCAAGATCCACCTGGACACCACTGGCAACATGGTCTCCCAAAACACCATCATTGTTGTGGCGGGTAACAAGCTCCGTCTGGATGTGGAGATCAGCGGGGAGCCAGCGCCTACTGTTGTCTGGTCAAAGGGAGATAAAGTACTTTACTTTACTATACTTTATTGTTTAGTTGGACAGGACAGTGCACATTAATAAAACAGTTTACACATATAGATTCATCCATACATGACAACAGTAAATGTGCCGGGATTAGCCGAAGCTAGTTTTCGCCCGTAGTCCTCGGGACATAGAGAACTAAAAACTACAAGGTGACTACAGGAATAAAATCAATACGGGAATAAAAGCAATATAATAAAAAAAAGTAAGGAGGACATGACACTGCTCAATCAATTAGATGCAGTTACAAAGCCCAGGTTGAAAATATGACACCAATAACGACAATGTGCTATCAACATCACACGTACCATTTGGTGGACATTTCTAACTAAAAAGCAGACTGTAGTTTTAGTTCTACAATATCGGAGGCAGATCTGCTCTGGAGGGAGGCAGACATCTCATTGGTTGAGTTAAACTTGGTGAATAAAATCTCATATTTTCAAAGTGGAACGCACTGCCCTCCATTGTGAATTTGGGGGAAGAGGATTGTGCGAAAACATTTGGGGGGTTTTCTACAGGGAACCGAATTATGCGCAGAGGTCTCCTCTCCAAAACAAACCGGGAAACACACTCGACAAAGCAGTTTCACGCAAAAAATCAGTGTTTTCTCCGGGACGCTATCCTGCAAAGATGGTTGCGCCGCCTGTAAATAAAAATGGCATTGACTTATTTTTTTCCATTCATTAGTGATCATAGCATTCATGATCTTTGAAGATCAGCAGCATGTTAACTATCTTACCCGGGTAGCCTACTGTATAGACAGTCAGCTAGACTAGACTAACTAGCTAGCTAACACATAACTACCGGTAGTATGGTGGCTAGATTGCTTTTTTAGTTAGTAGCAAGAGTGCTAGGATAGCTTCTTCCTCTCTCACCTGGCCTTCTTTTTCACTGGCTTCAGTAACAAGTTATGCCAGAAAAAAATGATTCTTGCCAGAAAAAAACAATGGTTCTGAGGTTAACTCAACAAATGAGATGATTTTTGCCTCCAGAGTAGCTCTGCGTCCAAGAATTTATACATATACATTCTTTCATAATATACGTCTTTAAAATAAGACACTCTACACCACAATTATTGTACATAGTAGTCAATGTAAAAATGTGTAAATGTTCAAATGTACCCATGCCCTGGTTTCTTTTTAACTTGTACTGTATGTGTGTGAGTACTTTGAGAGCAAACCAAAGTCAAATTCCTTGTATGTGTACATACTTGGCCAATAAAGCTGATTCTGATTCTGAAGAAGTATTTGTAAAAGTAAACTCCAGAGACTTTTCAATATAGAGACACCTCAACTTCCAGTCACTTCCTGTATCTGTTTCATCAGTTCCACGCCCCCTTAGGAGACTAGTCAGCCAATGAAGTTTCATACCATTGACAGACAGCCAACCACAAGCTGATGACCACGCCCATTTAGAAGACTGGAAGAGTAAAATTTCTTACTATTGCTGGAGCGTCTCTAAACGATCTGTCTCTGTAAACCCCAGTAATGACTGGAGGACATAGAGGAACAATGTCACCCACCAGAACAGGACGTCATCATGAGCATCATAGTTTTCCTCAACATGAAGTTGTGGATTGAATCTTGAGCATATAATAGCAGATGTATTTGGGCAAAGTTACTTGTGCAACTCCACCTCATGATGATGATTTCCTGTTTGATAGCCAATCACAGACACTGAAGGGCGCATGAGGGTGGAGTCCAGGAAGGACTTGAGTTGCTTCGTCATAGAGGGAGCAGAGAGAGAGGATGAGGGCAACTACACCATCTGTGTCACCAACCCTGCTGGAGAGGACAAGGCGATGCTGTTTGTGAAGATCGTAGGTGAGTGAAGAAGACTGTGCTGGTCAAAGAAAGTTCAAGGACACAAACTTGTGATATGATGTCGGAGGTCGGAGCAATTGCCACTGACTGTCTGATGTGCCTTTTTGCGTTACAAGACGATGATGATATTGAACGTTAATTCAACATTACGCTTATTAAAAATTCAAATCGTTTTAGATCTCGTTTCAATGTTGCTGATTTGAGTTAACACTCGTGTTTTAGATGTGCCCGACTGCCCCGAGCATGTCAAGTGCATCTCAGTGGGAGAGGACACTGCCACCATCACCTGGGAGCCACCCAAATATGATGGCGGCGCACCGGTCAAAGGTACACAATGAGTTTTTGCTTATTCAACCATATACTGTTGGATCTGAATACATCTAAAAAGGAGTTAATCTAAATCGAACTATCCTGTCAGTATTAGGATATAGTTCCTCTCTCCCATGTCCCCATGCTCACTCTGTTGTCCCTATAGTTCCTCTCTCTGCCATGTCCCCATGCTCACTCTGTTGTTCCTATAGTTCCTCTCTCCCATGTTCCCATGCTCACTCTGTTGTCCCTATAGTTCCGCTCTCCCATGTCCCCATGCTCACTCTGTTGTCCCTATAGTTCCTCTCTCCCATGTCCCCATGCTCACTCTGTTGTCCCTATAGTTCCTCTCTCCCATGTCCCCATGCTCACTCTGTTGTCCCTATAGTTCCTCTCTCCCATGTCCCCATGCTCACTCTGTTGTCCCTATAGTTCCTCTCTCCCATGTCCCCATGCTCACTCTGTTGTCCCTATAGTTCCTCTCTGCCATGTCCCCATGCTCACTCTGTTGTTCCTATAGTTCCTCTCTCCCATGTCCCCATGCTCACTCTGTTGTCCCTATAGTTCCTCTCTCCCATGTCCCCATGCTCACTCTGTTGTCCCTATAGTTCCTCTCTGCCATGTCCCCATGCTCACTCTGTTGTTCCTATAGTTCCTCTCTCCCATGTCCCCATGCTCACTCTGTTGTCCCTATAGTTCCTCTCTCCCATGTCCCCATGCTCACTCTGTTGTTCCTATAGTTCCTCTCTCCCATGTCCCCATGCTCACTCTGTTGTTCCTATAGTTCCTCTCTCCCATGTCCCCATGCTCACTCTGTTGTCCCTATAGTTCCTCTCTCCCATGTCCCCATGCTCACTCTGTTGTCCCTATAGTTCCTCTCTGCCATGTCCCCATGCTCACTCTGTTGTCCCTATAGTTCCTTTCTCCCATGTCCCCATGCTCACTCTGTTGTTCCTCCCATCTGTCCATCAGGCTACTACATGGAGAGGAAGAAGAAAGGCTCGTCCAGATGGACCAAGCTCAACTTTGACCTTTATGCGTCGACCACGTACGAGGCGAAAAGGATGATTGAGGGCGTGCTCTATGAGATGAGGGTGTTTGCTGTCAACAGCATTGGCTTGTCTCCGCCCAGCGCCACCTCCAAACCCTTCATGCCTATTGGTGGGTATCTCACTCGTGGGGGATCTTCTGCCTTATTTCTATAGAGACACTGCATGAAATAGGCCACGCCCATCACGGGGGAAATCGCTCCGTTCACTCCCATAGACCAGCGTCATTTTCCTTGAATTAAACATAGCTAAAAGCTGTTGTGTGGTGGGCTGCGCACACAACAAATGTAAATAATCGGCAGTTAAAGTTTTTTTGTACTCCTGAGCAAAACAAGGAAGCCATTGAGAATTGGCGAGAAGAAAAATGTGGATCTAGCTGTCAAGGAAGTAAGTTGGAGTGTTCATCTTCTGTATATACGATCTTTTTGTGCAACACGCAACCATGCACGCGACATAGGAGAACGCCAGGATTGGAGGGGCGGGGGGGGGGGGGGGGGGGTTGTGAGTTCTGTTTTCCCCCATTTTAGGTGGGGTTTCTGAATGATGACGCACTCCGCAGTGTCTCTATAGCCATTTTAAAAATGATTTCTCAGCTCGCCCTCTGTCCCTTGCTTTGTGCGTGACCTTCCTTCAGCAACCCAGCAGTGTTTCTCTTGCCTCCCTCTCTCTGACCCTCAGCCCCGACTAGCGAGCCGACACGTCTGATCGTGGATGACGTGACCAACAGTACCTGCACCCTGAAGTGGTTTGCCCCGGACAGGATAGGAGCTGGAGGCCTGGATGGCTATGTCATTGAATACTGCAAGGAAGGAGGTACTGTAGTAAGACCCAGAGCCGTGTAGATAGAAGAGTCCCGACATCTCCATTCACTCCAATGGACCAGTTTTTTACTCTCAAGAGTTCCAGGAAGTAAGGTCCTGGATTAAGCAGCACTGTCGAGTTGCAGCAAAATAGACAGTTTGTGTTGTACTTTGAAAGGGTTTTCCCCCCCTTGAATCAAATTGTACATTATCAGCTTTATTTTATGCATGCAAAAGTAGCGCGAGACCCATTCCTGTCTGTTCATTGGCTAATGAGTCTCGCATTTTGGTCCTCCGCTGACGCCACTCTCTCTCTAGAGGACACTAGTAAGACCATAATGCTAAAACTACACTTCACTTACAATCAGATATACACTGAACATTCATGGGGACTTAAATGATAATGCCAAATCTATATGCAATTTATGGATATTTCTTCAACTGCTGAGGTGTATCATATCAAAAGATTATACATTAAAATAAGCTAAGTTAACCGAATTAATGTCCAAAATTCAGAAAGATTCACGGTGATGTGTTGCATGTAATTTCCTTTCATTGCAGACACAGAGTGGGTGGTGGCAAACAAGGATCCTTGTGAGAAGCATAATTACATGGTGCGTAACCTCCCCGTGGGAGAGAAGATCAACTTCAGGGTGGTGGCGGTGAACATCGCCGGACGCAGCCCCCCTGCGACACTGGCGCAGCCCGTCACCGTCCGCGAGATCATGGGTAAGTCATACCGGTGTAACCTGCCTGTGAAGCTGACATGAGCCTAAAAGTACCTTCAGATGTTTTATGGTTTGCTTTAACAAGGTTTGCCACATCAGAAAGTTTCCACAATTACAAGAAAGTATTTGAAAAGTAATTTAACGTATCTTAGTGTCCTGATGCAGTCAACCCCACCCATCTGCTACTCATGCAGTAACCCCACCCGTCTGCTACTCATGCAGTAACCCCACCCATCTGCTACTCATGCAGTAACCCCACCCATCTGCTACTCATGCAGTAACCCCACCCGTCTGCTACTCATGCAGTAACCCCACCCGTCTGCTACTCATGCAGTAACCCCACCCGTCTGCTACTCATGCAGTAACCCCACCCGTCTGCTACTCATGCAGTAACCCCACCCATCTGCTACTCATGCAGTAACCCCACCCATCTGCTACTCATGCAGTAACCCCACCCATCTGCTACTCATGGCAGGTTAAAGTGTAAAAATACAAACATTATTATTACCAACTATTGGACCAAGATCTGTTTTTGACACCACAAACAGCATGACGTTACAAACAGTATGAGATTAATCAAGTCAGGTCTTAATTGTTTGAGTCAACTTACATAGCTGAGGTTTTAAACATAAGGAGAAGATTTTCCGAGTTTTGTAGCATTCCTGTGTGTGTGTGTGTGTGTGTGTGTGTGTGTGTGTGTGTGTGTGTGTGTGTGTGTGTGTGTGTGTGTGTGTGTGTGTGTGTGTGTGTGTGTGTGTGTGTGTGTGTATGTACTGTATATATATAGTTAGGCCCCCCCTGGTCTGGAACATGACATCATCACTGAACTTATAGCCTCAGCCAGGAAGGATGACATTACTGATGACATCATCACTGATGACATCACATCATTAGGTAATTAGGGCAATTACCTAATAAAAAATCCGGCTCCGTCAGGTCACCCGCACAGGTGCTCTTTACACTTCCTGAAAGTTTCAGCCTTTCGAACCACGAATACACTCGACAAAACAAACAGGATCACTAAAAACGTATAATGTGTTAGCAAACAGCTTGTTCAGGGCAAACCAAGCTTCTTCACCAACTTTCAGCGCAATTTTCTCAGAATGAGTACGGACATTCAAATAAGCATATTCTTCAACTATTTTCAGACATCATTGTGTGACACATCATTTGAAATCTGCACTTTCATCGTCTGTAAGGAAAAAAAAGACATTGGCCTACAGTATACTGTACGTGTTCCCCAAAACACAAGTCCCTGTCACATTATGCTTGCAACTCTTTGTGCCTTCATAGTGTCATACAGTGTGTCTCCTATTCTAGAGCTGCCCAAGATCCGTGTTCCTCGTGATCTGAGAACCAAGTACATCAAACAAGTTGGAGAGAAGATCAACCTGACCATCCCCTTCCAGGTTAGAGAAGATCAACCTGACCATCCCCTTCCAGGTTAGAGATGGACTTGCTACAGCGCAGGGTCTTCAGAGCTGTCCCACTGATGAATCAATTTCCTCAGATTCTATTTCTTCATCTAGTTGATATTAATACTCCAGAAGGAGTATCCAACACTTCTCCCCTGAAGGTTTTTATAGAGTTTCGGTGAGTTTCGTTGGTGTATTTCCGGCCGGGGCCACTACAAGAGGCAGCCTCGTGAACGCGCAGAACGTCACATCCGCCACATTTTCTAGGAAATCTCTACCCGTGAGCAGCAGAATTGTCCAGTGATAGCTTTGGCACACACAGAGACGCGGCTGGGTTGATTTTTTAAGTTACTTAATGGAGCATTCACTCATTGTTAATGAAAACACTTTGTGAACATTTATTTATCCCCAAACTTATGGATTGGACCTTTAATTTGCCATTTTTGGGGGGCTGATCCCATACATGACACACACACACACACACACACACACACACACACACACACACACACACACACACACACACACACACACACACTGTATTATAGGCTACTTGAATAATATTGGGGGATGTATCCTTTATCTCACCCTGTTGTATCTTTGCTTTCATCATGACACTATACAAGAAGTAACACAAATTACATGGAATAACAATTGCCACGATTTTGTGTCACTCCATCCGTGGCTGTACCTCATCTAGCCACAACCCAGGGATGCCTGCCTCAACCCAGGGATGCCTGCCTCCGCGGTTGCCACACGCCGCACGTGGTCCTGGGCCGAATTTGCCCTTGTTTCTTTTCTTTTTCTCTCTGTTTAGTGACTGTTGTATGCTGAACAATGTATCCTCTTTGTGTGTGATAGGGTAAACCACGCCCTCTAGTGACGTGGCAAAAGGATGGTAAGCCCCTTGATGAGAAGATGGTGGGTGTCCGTAATTCCAACTTGGACAGCATCCTCTTCATCCGCTCAGCAGAGAGAGATCACTCTGGAACTTATGAGCTGGTTGTACAGATCGAGAACATGGAGGACAGGGCCAGCATCAACATAAGGATTATTGGTAAGAAACGGCTGGGATTCATTCTGACTGGGGCCACTCATTCATTGATAAAAAAGGCATGCACTCGTGGTCCTGTAAGGCCTGTTGGATAAACGCAGCCACCAAATGCCATATGTTGTTCCTACTGTATTATGGTAAAACTGTGTTGGTGGTTCTTCCGTTGAGGAGTACATTTTATCCTTAAAAAAATATGTTAAAATACTTAAACCGCTGCTTGTGATGTACCTTAAAATACTGACACAAACAGCTGGTTGTGATGTACCTTAAAATACTGACGCAAACAGCTGTGATGTACCTTAAAATACGGAAACAAACAGCTGGTTGTGATGTAAAATACTGACACAAACAGCTGGTTGTGATGTAAAATACTGACACAAACAGCTGCTTGTGATGTAAAATACTGACACAAACAGCTGCTTGTGATGTACCTTAAAATACTGACACAAACAGCTGGTTGTGATGTAAAATGTGATGTAAAATACTGACACAAACAGCTGCTTGTGATGTAAAATGTGATGTAAAATACTGACACAAACAGCTGCTTGTGATGTAAAATGTGATGTAAAATACTGACACAAACAGCTGCTTGTGATGTAAAATACTGACACAAACAGCTGCTTGTGATGTACCTTAAAATACTGACACAAACAGCTGGTTGTGATGTAAAATACTGACACAAACAGCTGGTTGTGATGTAAAATACTGACACAAACAGCTGCTTGTGATGTAAAATACTGACACAAACAGCTGGTTGTGATGTAAAATACTGACACAAACAGCCTGTTGGATAAACGCAGCCACCAAATGCCATATGTTGTTCCTACTGTATTATGGTAAAACTGTGTTGGTGGTTCTTCCATTGAGGAGTACATTTTATCCTTAAAAAAATATGTTAAAATACTTAAACCGCTGCTTGTGATGTACCTTAAAATACTGACACAAACAGCTGGTTGTGATGTACCTTAAAATACTGACACAAACAGCTGTGATGTTCCTTAAAATACTGAAACAAACAGCTGGTTGTGATGTAAAATACTGACACAAACAGCTGGTTGTGATGTAAAATACTGACACAAACAGCTGCTTGTGATGTACCTTAAAATACTGACACAAACAGCTGCAAAATACTGACACAAACAGCTGCTTGTGATGTAAAATACTGACACAAACAGCTGGTTGTGATGTAAAATGTGATGTAAAATACTGACACAAACAGCTGCTTGTGATGTACCTTAAAATACTGACACAAACAGCTGCTTGTGATGTAAAATACTGACACAAACAGCTGCTTGTGATGTAAAATACTGACACAAACAGCTGCAAAATACTGACACAAACAGCTGCTTGTGATGTAAAATACTGACACAAACAGCTGCAAAATACTGACACAAACAGCTGCTTGTGATGTAAAATACTGACACAAACAGCTGCTTGTGATGTACCTTAAAATACTGACACAAACAGCTGCTTGTGATGTACCTTAAAATACTGACACAAACAGCTGGTTGTGATGTAAAATACTGACACAAACAGCTGCTTGTGATGTAAAATACTGACACAAACAGCTGCTTGTGATGTACCCTAAAATACTGACACAAACAGCTGGTTGTGATGTAAAATACTGACACAAACAGCTGCTTGTGATGTAAAATACTGACACAAACAGCTGGTTGTGATGTACCTTAAAATACTGACACAAACAGCTGGTTGTGATGTACCCTAAAATACTGACACAAACAGCTGCTTGTGATGTAAAATACTGACACAAACAGCTGCTTGTGATGTAAAATACTGACACAAACAGCTGCTTGTGATGTACCCTAAAATACTGACACAAACAGCTGCTTGTGATGTAAAATACTGACACAAACAGCTGGTTGTGATGTACCTTAAAATACTGACACAAACAGCTGGTTGTGATGTAAAATACTGACACAAACAGCTGCTTGTGATGTACCTTAAAATACTGACACAAACAGCTGGTTGTGATGTAAAATACTGACACAAACAGCTGCTTGTGATGTACCTTAAAATACTGACACAAACAGCTGCTTGTGATGTACATTGTGATGTACCTTGCATAACATCCAGAAGATGCGAGTGTCGATTTTATGAAGAATAGCCTGATAAACCATCCGGTCTTGTGAACTCACATTTTGTTTTGTTCTGCGTGACAGTCTGCCTCCACCCCGGGGTGGGCGTTTTCAGAAATTACAAAGTGCAAGGGCCAATCAGGGCCCTGCCTCATAGTTGTTACTGGTCAATCAGAGACGCTGCTGGCAAAATAGTAATGGCTGCTCCCATGGCTCTCCGGCTTGCGAAGCAACGAGCAGTAATGTCAAATTGTGTCGAGTTGACACGGCCTAAGTGCAGTTATTGCAGAAATAGACAAAAAAAAGCTGAGTATGTACCAGGGGAGTTTGACTTGGATCCGACGATGATTGGCTGAAGGACTGGATTTGGCGACGCTGATTGGCTGAAGGAGGTGTCTGTCAAGGCGAGTACTCCCACCCACTGAAATGACTATGGACGGCTTGGAGTCCAGACTGATACGTAGAGCGAAATCGAATGTGAGATCACGAAGCAGGAGGCTTTTAACCAGGCTAGTTAAAGTATTTGCATTTGCCTGCCAGATGGCAGAATGTCATTTTGAAATGTATAGCACATAGCGAGCTGAAAGGCATAGCTTGTGCGGCTTGGAATGAGACTTGTGCTTGTATTCAAACAGAGAGGCCCGGGCCTCCTCTGAAGGTGAGGGTGACAGATGTGTGGGGCTTCAACGCAGCGCTGGAGTGGGATCCCCCCAAGGACGATGGCAACTGTGAAATTACCGGTTACACCATCCAGAAGGCCGAGAAGAAGACCAATGTGAGAGAGGAAGGAGGGAGGGAAGATTGGACTCTTTTCACCGAGGCCATTTTGTGTCGAAAAAGGCAGGGTAAACACAGTTGCAAGCGAAACCCTAATGAGGGTTTCCAACTTCCGTTATTGGAAGTTGGAAACCCTCATTAGTGTGTTGCTTGCACCTGTGTTTACCCTGCCTTTTCGACACAAAATTACCCCCGTGAAAAGGGTCTATTAAAAGCTAGCTCCTAACTTGGATAACCCAGTGCCTGTAATCATCCATATTTTGACTTTTGGCTCCCAAAGTGCAGGCAGGAATAAACTGTCAAAATGCCACTCTCTCTCATCCTTCTGTATCGGTATTCTACAACTCAAAATGGTGGCATGCTGGGAAATGTAACCCAATATGTTTCAAACTCTCTGTCTCTCTGCCTTATCTCGCCAGGAGTGGTTCACTATTTATGAGCACAACAGACGGGCAAACTGCACAGCTTCCGATCTGATCATGGGCAATGAGTACATGTTCCGTGTCTACAGCGAGAACCTCTGCGGTCTGAGTGAGGAATGCTGCCCCAGCAAGAACACCGCTCTCATTTCCAAGACAGGTGCGCGACATCATGTGCATGTGTGTGTCCTCCTGGACCATTGGTTTCCTGTGTGGGTGATGTCATCAAAACATATGTTCTCCAAGAACTGCAGCTATCCATATGCGTCATGCGCTGGAGCTGCCAAGTGTGGAATGAGCGACCTCTCACCACTGATTTATGCTGTTTGACCTTGTTACCACCCCCCCCCCCCCCCCCCCCCCCCGGTTCCCCTCCTCCTCCCTAGCCCTGGAATTGAAAACTAACCCCTACAAGGAGATGGACACTTCCTGTATGCCCAAGTTCACACAACCCCTGGTGGACAGATCTGTGGTGGCCGGTTACACCACCACCATCAGCTGCTCCGTCCGAGGCTCACCCAAGGTACATGTGCAGAGCACCCTGGGGTGCAGAGTGACTTGCAGCTGGAGGCTAGTAAACACATTGAAGTCTTGGGACCTGAATTGCCATTTGTATTTACATGTTCTTCTCAAAGGTCATAGCACTAGCCAGGTCAAAGGTCATAGCACTAGCCAGGTCAAAGGTCATAGCACTAGCCAGGTCAGGACAAATATTAGCATGAAAAAAGAAAGAAGTGAAACTGCCCAGTTCGAAATTTGTCTTTTATCTGACTATGTGGGGCTGATTTATTCTACCTGAAAATAGGCGCTTTCGGACCAAACAGTTCTGGGGACTCCCTGAGAAGAACTGCCCGCTGGGGAGGTTCCCCGAGAACTACATCACTTCAAGGGCTTTTTTCTGTTTGCATTCGCACCGTCATTAGGAACCATAGGAACGCTGAAGTGAAGGGTGCCCCGTATATGTGCCGACAGGCCGCAATGCCGATAGCCCACAAGCAGAACCAGCTGAGCGAGGCGGCGTGCAGTGTGTCGGTGGACCGGCTGGAGCTAACTTCTCCCAGCCTCCACGTCTAAACCTAACCTCCCCCAGACCCTAACTCTAAACTTAACCTCTCCCAGCCCCCACTCCTAAACCTAACCTCTCCCAGCCCCCACGCCTAAACCTAACCTCCCCCACGCCTAAACCTAACCTCCCCCAGACCCTAAACCTAACCTCTCCCACCCCCCACGCCTAAACCTAACCTCCCCCAGACCCCACGCCTAAACCTAACCTCCCCCACCCCACCCCCCATGCCTAAACCTAACCTCCCCAAGACCCTAACCCTAAACCTACCCTCTCCGACCCCCCACGCCTAAACTTAACCTCCCCCAGACCCTAAACCTAACTTCCCCCACCCCCACGCCTAAACCTAACCTCCCCCAGACCCTAACCCTAAACCTAACCTCTCCCACCCCCCATGCCTAAACCTAACCTCCCCCAGACCCTAACTCTAAACCTAACCTCTCCCACCGCCCACGCCTAAACCTAACATAAGCATTGTGGGCTGTCGGCACTGCGGGTGGTCGGTGAAGTAGTTAATTTTAGCCGGCGGATGGTTAGAAAGCTAACCGCTACTAGTAGCTTCACAGCAAAGCAAGTGAGCGCTCATGGGGAATTATACTATTTTGGCTAACAATTAGCTAGCTAACGTTAGCAGCAAAAAAAAAAGTATTGTTACTGTGTTTGGGCTTACATCAATAATGTCAGTGAAGTTTGACCAATTAACGTACACTTACATCTGGAACACTAAAAAGGTTCCTCTTGCCCTGGGAAAGTACCTACCCTGAAGTAAGAGCTAAAAAGGTTCCTCTAAACGGCGTTCTAAGAACTCAGAAGGTTCCATGTTCCTGCGGTGTGAACTAACAAAAAGGGGAGAGTTCCTCCAACTGTTAGAGCTATGAAAAGGTCCCTGCGGTCCAAAAGCACCTTATGTCTTAATCTGACTTTTTCCAATTGGTTCCGTCCATCCTAGCCTAAGATTGTCTGGATGAAGAACAAGATGATCATTAGCGATGATCCGAGGTACATGATGCACAACAACCAGGGGGTGCTCACTCTCAACATCCGCAAGCCCAGGACCTATGACGGGGGCAAGTACTCCTGCAAGGCCGTCAACGACCTGGGCCAGGACGAAGTGGAGTGCAAGCTGGAGATCCGCGGTAAGGACCGAGGGGTGAGAAGGGAGGAGAGGAGAGGAGAGGAGAGGAGAGGAGAGGAGAGGATGTCAGGAGAGATATGAGGGGCTCTCCAACCAAGTGTCACTCTTTTGTTGTTTTATTTCCAGATAAGATGATTATTTAGGTATTGATTATTTTATTGTACTGTCAAAGTTGAAAGATGGCTGTATGATAACATTGGCACAGCTTTGGTGAATTGTTTGAATGTGAATATGGACAAAGTACCGTTATCCCTCCCAAATGCATTAGGACACTATACTCGTTACTGTGTTTTACATCAATAATGCTAATCTCTGTCCTGTCCGCCCACAGACCCCGCCAAGGAGGCCAGCAAGGAGAAGTGAGAAACCCTACAGCAAAGAATGTTCAATGATGATCACCAAATTAATGACAGTGGATGTCAGTATGTACTGTCAAGAAAACGTCAAATAAAATGTACTTGATGTCTTGACTACTGTAAATCATTCTTTATTTCTTTTGAAATCTGATATCTTATTACCTTACCTTATTAAAAAAAAAATCTATATTATACATTATTACACTATTGAAATACTTGTGTTTCAGTCACAAATACATAATTAATAGGACATTTAGAAAAAGAGCTTTAAAAAAACACACACACCCAATTAAGATCTAAAATAATAAAAACATGTTCACGCTACATTATTTGTGCTATCCCCACAGCTGAAAGGCACCAATCGCCTTTTTCACCTCAGCCATTTTGTGTCTAAAAGGCAGGAAGTAACACAGGTGCAAGCAAAACATTAATGAGAACACCTAAATGTATTGGAAGTTGGAACCCCTCATGAAGCAAGCGTTGCACCCGTGTTACTTCCTGTCTTTTGGCTGCTGGTGGCAAAAGGCCCATTGCTTATATGGATATAGACACTTGTGCTGACAGTCGTCTCTCTGCACTACACCTCTCTGGAGTAGTGTGCTTTACTCCTGTGGATTGCCACTCCTATGCTAACCAGCAGCGCCACCGCCAGGAGACCAACAGCCACTGCAAGAGCCGTGATGATGCCTGTGGGAGAGTGCAACATAAGAACAAGGGTGAGATTCACTATGTTCAGTAGGTGGAAACACACTATACAGGTGTAAACACATTGGAGAAAAGCCTTAACATTGGCAAATGATGCATTGAAAGGCAAGGCAAAGGCAAAGCAAGGATGATAATATGTGACATCTTCAGAGCGACAACTCCCCATACCGGTGCTCGCCCATCTGGGTCTGAAGCCACACTCGGCCTCCCAGTCCTCCGCCACCACCTCCCGCAGCAGGTCAGTGAACACGGTCAAAGGGCAGGGCTTCAGCCCATCGCATCCTGGCACAGGGTTCGGGAACGGGTCGCGCCAGGAGTCGTTGCGGTAATACAGCTCAAGGGAATAGGATCTGGAGAATTATTATGAGTATGAGCACAATGAGATGACACACATTTCTGCAAAGTGTTATGTAAGTGGCTGTGTATCATGGGCTTAATTGGCCATTTGCATTCCTGGATCGCGGCCAGGTTTCCATTTAATTGAAAAGGAAAAACAGATGAATTTGAATGGTGTGGAGTGGCAACACAAGTGGAATGAGATGAATCCAAATGAGGTGCATTTGGGCCACCTGACCTAACTACATAGTTAAATAGGCCAAGAGAAAAATGTGTGCAATAATGTTAAGACGCACTGCATTACCCATCAGCCTCCTGGTAGAACTCAAAGAGTTGACAGGCAGCGTACGGCGGAAGAAGGCCGTTGTACACATCCAGAGCAGCCTGGAGGGTAATGAGTGTGGAGTCGTGCTGGAATGAGAAACATGTCATGTCAAAATGGATTAGAGGTTATTATTCACATGAAAAGGATGTGTGTACATTTCTTATCTGGATGTATAATGTACGAGGAGATAGCTGAGATAGACGTTTGCGTAAAATATGTGGGTTGTGCATTTCTTTTTTTTTCTCCCCCCCCCCCCATTTTTCTCCCCCGTTAGTGCAAATTTTAATTTTATTTATCCTGGTTGCTGCTCCACCCTCTGCCGATCTGGCGAGAGCCGAAACTGGCTCCATGCTTCCTCCGAGACATGGGCAGTAGCCAGCCGCTTCTTTTCACCTGACAGGGGAAGTTTCACCGGTAGGACATAGCACGTGGGAGGATCACGCTATTCCAACGAGTTCCCCTCCCTCCGAACAGGCGCCCCCAACGACCAGAGGAGGCACCACTTCAGTGACCAAGATATTGCATGTTTTGGTGAGGGGTTCCTATATGAAGGAAACCCCCAGGGGGCACGGAGGGAGAACATGCAAACTCCACACAGAAAGGCCCTTTTGACGACCCCACCCGGGCGGTGGGCACTCGAGGACATGCGGACGGGCACGCACTCCTTCAGCGCTCACAGCGTCCCAGGTGGGAATCGAACCCAGGACCTTCTAGCTGTGAGACGACAGCGCTACCACCGTGCCCCCGGGTTGTGGGTTTCTGTGTTTTGTATGAGCCTGAACCCTAAACTTACAGCTGAGTACATGAGGAATTTGAGTGTGCTCCCTTGCTCTACAGCCTTGGAGAAATTTCTCAGGATGGCGTTCAGTAGGACCCCTGGTAAACACAGTACAAATTAAATTGACCCAGGCATCAACAACACAAACAATCCCCTTGACCTTATTCAACATCTTGTCTTAGCGCTATAATCATCCATCAGCTCATATGACATATATCTAGCAGTTATTCTCTAATCAGAATCAGAATTACTTTATTTATAACTTTATTATAATATATATATATATATATATATATATATATATATATATATATATATATATATATATATATATTTTTTTTTTAATGATTTAAATTAAAAAAAAAATATTGATTGCCCCTTATTTGAATTCTTACCCCCCGAGAGCCTGGCCTTCTCTTTGCGCTTATGACTGAGGATACTGTACATGACCTCAAAAGAGGCTATTTTCCTCAGGGTGTGCAGAACTTCTTGGGTGGCCCAGCGTGGGAGGGTCAGGTTGTGGATCCGCTACATGAGACAAATGGCATTCATTACGATGCATCACTCTTATAGCCACATTAGACAACACATGAGTCACAACAAAGCGCTCTAAATGGCTGCATTTCATTGTTTCTGTTATCCCGGCTATTTTTAGCACGTGAAAATAACAGATGCTCATTTCGCAAGTGTGAATTGAGTGTATTCAACCTGGCCCAGAAACCAAACCACCTATCTTGTAATGGTTTAATTATCATTTCAATATGCTGTTCTATCCATGTCGTATGCATAAAGATAATTTCCCTGCGCCCCAACCCCCATCTCTCTGCAGATGTGTTGAAGACAGCAGATCTGTCTCTTGCTCTCTCTCTCTCTCTCTCTCTCTCTCTCTCACTCTCTGCCATGATGCAGCTGGTATCTGTATCTGTTATTGAAGTATTTATAACCAGGGGTGTAAATCTATGGATATCTCACGATTCGATATTTGATTCCTGATGGGGTCACGATTTGGTCCAAAATTGATTCTCGATTCTTAGTATTCTTAGTGACGTCAAGAAAAACGTACAAAAAAAAAAAAAGCTCTTACATTACCATTCTTCAATTCTTTTTAATGTGGAGGGGACAACCTTATTTATAACCGCATAATAGTTCACAAGTCACATTACTTCATGTGTGTGTGTGTGTATGTGTGTGTGTGTGTGTGTGTGTGTGTGTGTGTGTGTGTGTGTGTGTGTGTGTGTGTGTGTGTGTGTGTTGTGTACAGTATGTACGCGTGTGTAAGCGTGCGTGTGTGTGTGTGTGTGTGTGTGCACAGTATGTACGCACGTGTGTGTGTGCGTGTGTGTACAGTATGTAAGCGTGTGTGTGTGTGTGCGTGTGTGTGTGTACAGTATGTACGCGTGTGTGTGTGCGCGCGCGTGTGTGTGTGTGTGTGTGTGTACAGTATGTACACGTGTGTGTGTGTGTGTGTGTACAGTATGTACACGTGTGCGTGTGTGTGTATAGTTGCTGTGATAAAACACTGTAGGCCTATACCTGACAGGATAGAGTGTCGTAGACCCTCCATATTTTTCGGCCCACCACCCTGGACGCGGCGTAGCCAGTGTGGTTGGAAAGTTCTTCCACAAAATACTGCAAGGTGAAGAAATGAGTGAGAAGATGAAAGCACGTCAAGCACTGCTCTGCACTCTGACTAGTAATGTTCCTGGCGATGCATCACTTTAATAAGCTTTGTTTCTTCCAGATCATGTGAAACTTTCACTAAACTTGTGCTGTTTTCTGCAGGTGGACTCATAATGTCACTTTGATCTCAATTCAAAACTGCACACACCTTATTAATGTTATGGATTAGTATTGTCTGTTGATGCAAGGATAGCTCTAACCTTTGGTCGGGGAAGATAGAAATTAAATGCACCAATTTGGGATCCTGAGTTTTCGTTTCATTGCATGTTGTGTGCCTCCAGCAGAGGGCGGTAAAATTCAATGCAGGAGGCCCTCACTTGAAGACGTCAGACACCTCCATAATAGGCAGCACGAAGGGACTGGGTTTAATTAAAACCTTTTCATTGTAATTCTCGATCTAATTCAATCTAACCGTTAATTAGCGTCTCTGAGAATGTGAGAAATTGCACTGTGCAGCTTTTTCGGAGGCACTGGAGTCACGGTGCCTGAGAAAATCACTTGAGAAGGCATGATGTCTCCAGCATAACTAACAGGTCCTCTGGAGGTGCTGATAACTTTAACACTGATAACTGTGAAGTATGAATTCACTCTTTTACATCTTTCAATCTTAGTGACATGTCATGCAGATAAAAGAAAGGGGTATAGGGTTTGCAATCTCAGCAATACGTGGCAGAGCCATGACACATAGAGAAGTCATACTGTAACTGAGTTTCCACGCAAGCTGAGCTGTGGGTGCTTACCTGGTGAGCCCTTAGGAACCTCTGGTAGGGCCCACTCTCAAAGGTCTGAGTCATCAGCTCTCTGAACTTTGGACAGTCTTTACCCGGGGATTTGAGCAGCTTAAGAAATCCAAAACAACAGCACAAACGTCACAAAAAAATAATACACGTTTGTTTTGCACAGTTATGTCACACTTCAGAACAGTAAAAACAGCAATTTAAGATCTCGCTTAGTCTCGTTTTATTTTCCAGCCCTCAAATCTTCTTTTTCTTAAACCAAGAGAAAGATTCTGCCATGGGGTGGGATAAGTCCACCTGTTTCCAATGCCGTTTCGCTTGTATTTCGGAAATAATGGTGGTTTCAATATCTTGAAACCACTGCACAGCACTATTATTAAGAACTTTATTTTTTTCTACAAAATTCTTGAAACAAGTTGATTTGCATTTGAAGCAAATGAAAGTATCAAACCCCAATAGATACAGTATCTCGTCATAGACGCGTGTTCAGTGGATCAGCGTGGGCTAAATCCTCCCGTTCTTCCAATGCAGCAGAGTTAGCATTTAGCTGCTAGCCCAGCGCAGGCAGACAGGATCAGGGATTCAACCCCCGCAGTGAACATAGTAACATTGATGTTACGTTCAGATATCTGAACAGATGTCTATGTACCTGCTTTTGAATCCACAATCCTGTAGTGTCGAGCCGAAGCACCTTCCTTTGGTGAGTCAGCCCATTGAGTTATATGGGGGGTTTTTACCAACACACAAAAATATGGACAGAGCTATCCCATTGATTTTGGTCTCCCGTTTGTTGAAGTGTTGGCCGTCGCCATCTTGATTTTTCGTCAGCAGAGTGGGAGGGAATGGGTCTCTGAGTCCTTGTGCACCTCACGTGAGACGGGGGTTTCCCAGAGCTGCAGCTCCGCCAGCTATTGGTCCGTGATCGCAAGCTGCGCGATCACTGGACAGGCAATCTGTCAATCACCCCCTTTTCTATCATCTATTTTACTCCAAACAGGCAAGTTATATAAAAAATGACCCCCCTACAGTTGTTATGAAAAGGTGAAATTACCTATATAGACCAAAACCATGTGTTGCCCCGGACTGGAAAGATGTTTAATCCTGTTACAAAGTCGGGCATTTTAACATGGGGGGCATGCCTACTGCCCCCGACCCCCAAGTGGCCATTCGAGGAACTACAGCTTTTCACTTCACCTCCGCGTCATCATCACTGACGCCTAGTGTTTGCCCACTGGTGTTACCCTACCATCTGTCTCGCCAGCTGTAGTAACATTTTGTGGGCGTTCCCACACAGACAGACTGTATATATGGCAGACAACTCCCCCCACCCCCACCCCACCCCCCCATGCTTTCAGACTATCCTCTTCTGTCTCTCACTCTCACGACAGGTTCACAGCCTGGCATGAGAGTGAGATGGAGCTACAGAAGGGAACTCGGATTAGGCTTAGTCCTACATGGACAAGTTTGTGTCCAGCTGTAGGCTATGAACGCAGGCTGTGTAAAGGGAGATGTTTATGTGGCACAGCAGGCTGCGCACCTTGTCCTGGGCCCGAGGGATGGTGTGCACTGGAATGGGCCGCCACGGTAACTGGGACATGATGGGAGGGGGGCGTCTGTTTGGAGGGAACATCCCAGCCAGGCAGCTCTGAGCGCTCATCAGAGTGCGGTCGTAGTCGGTGCTCCGTACGTAAAACTATTGGGAACAAGGAGTGAACAAGGCATTAGTAAGTAGGCTTAGTGTACGTTTCACAATTATTATATAAAATTGAGTAAGTGGGTTCTTTCTGTGTGTCTGATTGTGCGCTGAGTGATGTCACTCGAGCACTCCATGATGTGATCAGTGATCGTCACTCGAGCAATTGTGATGTCATTCAGTGAGTGATGTCATCAGTGATGCTGAAGATGAGCAATTGTGCGCTGCACATGCCAATAGAGCAGGCGAGGCCACGCAGCAGCCGAGCTGCGGGCGAGGCCGCGCAGTGTTTCATTAAACAAAGGTATTCCCAAGCGACACTCCACCGAAGAACAATGCCGATTTATCTTGCACATAATCTCACACATATCCGAAAACTGTAAACCGTTTTGCAGAGACATTCATTTAGTTTGACAGTTATTGAGAGTTGATTTGAGTTCAGTTGTGGACCAGTGACGTCATTTGCGCACAAAGCTGACATCACTGGTCCACACAACTTAATTCAAGTCAACTCTCAATAACTGTAAATGGACCAAGTATAATTGTGGAGAAAATGGGAAAAATCAGAAAAACAAAAAAACTCAACTGTCAAAAAAAAAAACGGTTTACCGTTTTCGGATATGTGTCAGCCGAGTGTCCCTTTAACATAAAGAGGAGGGGATCAGAAGAGATCCAAAATGGATCAGAGAGGGGCTACAAAAGTGATCCATCTTGCAGTGATCTCTTCTGACATCAGCCTTCGCTCGTCTATATGTCTCTGTCTCTCTGTCACGCGTCTCTCTGTCACCCGTCTCTCTGTCACCTGCAGTGTCAGGTGTTCGTTCGCACGCGCTAAATCACGCTGATAAGGTTGGATGTTGCTGTGATGCCAAAAATGCTTCTTTCTTTCTTATGTTAAATTAAAGCAGACATGACAGCGCGCGCGGGGGAAAGTACAGTAGCCTACGAGTTGACTTGCAGACTTTGACGACAAATCGCCGACGACAGGTAGCTACTGAGGAGACTTGTGTTTTTCATGGTAGGCTTAATCAGGCCCGTAGCTACCATTGAGGACACCGAGGTCATGACCTTGGTATAAAAAAAGAAATAAAAAAAAAATAGAAAAATAGCCCTGGCCCCCAGATCTATTCATCCGTCATTGATGTTTTAAAGCCCTCATAAATAACATGATATATGACAGTTGATCAGAAATTCAACAATTTGCTCCTCTCTGTGTGCTATATAGAAGGAAGAGACATAACTCACCACAACGTTCAAATTTTGCATTGGGGCTAGATTGGGGCTAGACTTTGGGGACAGTTCTATTGAAGTGAATGGGTAAGTAACTCCCTGATCTTTGTGTAGATGGGCCATTGTATTTAATTGAGCAGTATTCTGCCATGTGACCTGTATGCAGAATATAAATTATATTATATGGGGAGACATTTATTTGTTGTATAATTTTAAAGCAACAGCACAGTAAAGAGGATATTCATCTAACATGATGTCTGTAGTTCTTTATAGATCTAGCCTCTTAATTTTGCTCTCAAAGTGCACCAGATTTTACTTTAAAATGGGGGGGGGGGGAATAACGGGGGGGCACAGTCACACACACCCCCCCCCCCCCCCCCACCGCGCTAAAATAAACTCGGTATTTCTCAAACCCTGGCTACGGGCCTGGCCTTAATTGCACGTTATTTAAGAGAGAGGGCTGAACAGGGATGAGGAGAGAAAGAGGCAGGAAGTAGAGTGGAGATGAACTGACAGAGACAGGAAAAGCAACCTAAATCATATCTTCATCATGGCAGTATATGCTGAGCCTGCGGCCCGGGGGCACACGGAGCCGACGTGCGTGCAGCCCACTCTGTACATGGAGCCCGCGGGCCGGATTAGCCCACGTGCTACGGCACATCGCAAGGCCACGCCGGTGATCTCTATATGAGTCATGCTCATTAACCTACGGCCATTACTGACAGACACATGATGAACACCACGTCACTTCACGTGTTGGAGCCAGGGCGCAGGAATATAGGCCTTTTTCACAGCGTCCGTTTTGTGTCTAAAAAGCAGGAAGTAACACAGGTGAACCAACACATTAATTAGGGTTTCCAGCGTTCCAGTCCATTTAGGTGTTCCAGTACTGGGGCCCTAATTAGTGAGTTGGTTGCACCTGTGTTTACCCTGCCTTTTAGACACAAAATGGCAGCTGTGAAAAAGGCCCATAGACCACACGGAATGGGTGCAAGTAGGCACACCATGGCTACTCAAAGGCCATGGATGAATGTGAAAAAAACAAAATCACACACACTGTGACACACACACACACACACACAACCCTATGAGCCTTTTTCACAGCCGTCATTTTGTGTCTAAAAGGCAGGGTAAACACAGGTGCAATCAACTCACTAATTAGGGACCCAGCTCACGCCATGGACCTAAATGGACTGGAAGTTGGAAACCCTAATTAATGTTTTGGTGCACCTGTGTTACTTCCTGCCTTTTAGACACAAAATCGCTGCTGTGAAAAAGGCCTATTGACGTGCCCACACAAACACACGTACCTCTTTGTTGTTGTAGTCCTCGCTGAGGAAGTGTCCATAGCGCCGCCTCAGAAACCTGCCCAGCTCAAACTGTTGCTTCATCCCCAGCTGAGAGGAAAGTAGCAGTTAACCCATTGATACCTGATGCAGCATTTGCGTGTACCGGTATATCCCTCATTTGTGTGCGTAACGCGGTTCGCGGTCTTAAAGGGATACACACACAAATGCTGCATCAGGTATCAATGGGTTAAACCATGTTCATGTTTGTCAAATCATGGGCCTTCTAAGAGTCCTCGAGCTGAAGAGAGATTTCCTCTTTTTGTTCAATTCAAAGCCAGATTTGACCTATTTACATAAAACCACAAAATTCTCTTCTTCAGGCCTCCACAGCAATAATAATAATATTAATAATAATTATCACCACTGTAAACAGACTAATTGCCTGATTGAAGAACAATGTGTTTAATTAGAAATTCTCTACAAGATCCCCCCCTCTCTTAGGCCTTTTCACAAGTTAATCATTAGTGTATTCGTCATTGTTTTATAATGTAACCTCTATCATAACTACAATATAATTGATTTGATTAATCCAATACTGTATCTAAGCATTCAGGCACATATGGGATCGAGGTCAAATGGAGCTCAGGCTCTTGCCTTCATTTTCTACTCATAATCACAGTGTATTGAGATGAAGATTTTTTTAATCTTATATCTTACAGGCTAACTATTTAAAATATGACAACTAAAAACTATATTTCGTCACATTTTGACATCATAATGAATAACACCCACTCACATGCACATGCACAGAAACATCACCATCATCTACTCGACATGTCCTTCCAGTAGGAGGCAGTACCACTGTGCTCTTAACTAATTGCCCCCTAGTGGGAGTAATAAAGTTGTCTGAACTTGAACTTGAACTACCTCGGTGAGCTGTCCGAAGCCCTGCGCCCACACCTCCTCCCCATGAGGATCTCTGGGATACGACTCAATGGGCGATCGATCGCCATGTCGGAACACCTTAAAAGTCATAACAGATCACGTCACAGGGATTCAGGTTACATGGCGCCGCATCAGCTATTACACTGTGTAGTTTAATAAAGGAGAAATCCACCCTGAAATAGAAATCAATTCTTGGACAGTCCAGTCTTGATATGAGAGTCATTTTGATACTGTCATCGAGACAAATCCTGGAGCAGGCTCCATTGTCATTAAGATAGGGACTTTTGGAACACTGACGTTACACGAGCTGATTATACAGCGATGTGGAGACATTTTCTGCTTCACTTCTTCTACATTAAACTCATTTGGGTGTAAAAGCTCCAACAAAGGCAGCCTGCAAAGTCAAGTCGACAAAGTCAGTCTCCAATTCACTGCCAGTGGAGCAGCTCCACTTTTTCTATTTGAATGACATTGCATGGGGAGGTGACCTTGCTTCTGGACATAATTGTTAATATAAATATAAATGATTGCGTTATTTTATTTCACCTTCGTTTAACCAGGTAGGATATGAAGAACAAAGTCGTGTTTGCAATGAAAGCTTTGACAGACCACTGAGGGGCAGGGATTAAAACTGCACTCTAAGCAAACAAAAAGCATATACTTAAAAAAAACAATAACAAGGATGTATGGGTAGCACCATCTTGAAAAAGGTTTAGGCCTAGTCGGCCTTCATCAGGCCTGGGATTAACTCAACTCAACTCAAGTAATAATATTAAATTAAAGGTAATTTAATTAAAAAACATAAAAACTGATTAAAAAACGAATTAATTTGTAAAGCATCAATCAATTAATGAATACATAAATTAAATTAAAATAGGATACACGGGCTGATGAAGCAATTAGTTACGTTCACAAGGTATCAGCTTACGCAGCGGTTCCCAACCTTTCCCAACTCCGGGTTCACTTGAAAATCTCAAAAATGTCAAACGGAGGTCAAGTAATGTGTTAACGACGAAAGGAGCTGTCCATCACCACCCCACAGAAATCAGAAACTAAAAGTGAGGGGCTGTCTGTAATAGACGGTATCATTCAACAATGGAGAAATGCAAACATAATAATATTAATTTAAAAATAATCCACGAAGATCGTAATGTTTTGCAAAGGTTTTGGCCCACTTGCGATACCTTCGCCACCCACCAGTGACCCCCCAGCCCACAGTTGAGCAAGTATTTCGGCTACGCAACAGAAAAGAGATGCTATTTTTTATAAGTTGGGTTTTCAATTCAACACAATGGTCTTTTCTCATTCTTTTGTTGCACTACAGTGTGAAAGGGAGATAATGCAAAGAGGTTTATAAAAGCAGCGTTTGAGTCGTGTCTGGGAGAGATAATGTTTGACACTGTCAAGTTTAGGCTCAAAGTAATCCTTTGTCAAATCATGCGTAAATGCTCTGCGAGCAAATAATGCAAGGTAATCATTTAAGAGGATCAAAGCAGCAACATAGCCTCATGCTGGGAAGTGGCTTCCAGATGAAACTGAAGTAATTGTATTATATTCACCCCCCCCCCAAAAAAACTACAAAAAAACATTGTCAGCAGTAATATTATACCATCATGTTGGAAGGCGGTGAATGCCTGCTGTCCCTGATATAAAATGCCGTATGATGCCCAAATGCCATTATTGATTTCTCTATGGACCGAGATAAAAAAGACTTACAGCTACGACAAACTTCAGCACACGACATTGAGTCACGGAGAAGCAGCAGAGAAGAAACAGACACCCCAGATTCTTCTGCGACTTCCACATGTTTTCAGGTGTGGCTGTCCAACCTCCTTCACAGAGTCCTGCTGCTCTGATACAACGGAAATCATGTCAACAAACAAGGAGAACTGACCCACATGTAGTTAGAGAGGATTAGGGAGAGATATGAGTCAATTATGTATAAACCTATAAATCTGAACCTTCATTCGGCCCTGTATTTTTCATCATAAGATATTGATGGCAAGATGTAGCGCACAATTGATCTTTTAGATCACATAATTTCTAACTTATGAATAGATAATTCACCCTAATGAAATATGTATACTGGGTCATCAGTCCATTTCCAATGTACTGTAATATTCTCTCTGGAATTTGTCATCTTAAATATTTGGTGAGGATTTATGAATTCTTAACATGTACAGTGCAATGTGATGTCACATCATGTAAAAGTGAAATGTCCAAAAAAGCAGAACTTTGCAGATGATGGAAAGAAGCATGTTCACTTACCTCAGCATACTGGCTCACACATGTGCTCTGCTGTGAAGCCCGTATCTTCTGCCATGCCCAGTCTGTCTCACATGTGATTTGACATTAAGTGCATGATCCTCTAAAGGAGACTGCTTTTATAGCCCTCCTACCTGACCTCCCCCCCCTCTCTCTCTTTCTCTCTCTCTCTCTCTCCCCCCCCCCCCCCCTCTCTCTCTCTCCCCGGGGATTTCTGGTCCCAATCTACTTCATCGTCCACCAGAGTCAAAATCACTGTCTCTGCCAATTCCCGTCTGTCTGGTGATATGACAGCCCACCCTGGCAGATATATTTGAGAGCGCTTTTGATCTCGACGATGCATGTTGAGCCCCTCAAAGTGGGTAATAACTCCACATACAGACATATGCTAAAGCACACTTGAAGTTATATGGTGACATTGACAAACAAATAAATGCGTGCAGACTCACCGACCTGGCAGTTCTCGAATTGTGCTCCTGTGTGCGCACACACACACACACACACACACACACACACACTGAACACACACACACACACACTAGTCCAAGGCCACAAACATTCATTATAACCTGCTATGTCATCGTGGGCTTGGCCCCAAAATGACAGGCCTTGTGGTGTTTTCCCTGACTCGGCACACATGTAAGTGTCTGTTAACATCAAAGCAGCTTTATGGGATTAGTCTGTGCTAAGATTTGGAGCCAAACAGGATCGACATCATAAATCCACACATTGTCAATCAACTTTATTAACGGACTCATATCCACCTTATTTTTGAATGCCCCACTGTAAAAAATAATTGTGGGTACAAGGTCCGGTTTAACGTGACTTATTGTTGCAGCTTGCAATTTCCTTTGTTATACTCGGCTGCAGACCCGAATTATAAACCGGAAACTGGAGGACGTTATAAAAGTTATAAATATAGTCACGTTATAAACAACTAAGCAACGCTGTATGGAAACAGTGTTACTCCAAATGGTTAAAAGTTCAATCAAATTTGGTCATTCAGTGGCGTTTTACTGCCATGTAAAGTAACTATTACGCTAGCCGCTAACATTAGCCACAGTAGCCGACTACCCACAATGCATCACGTTATCCCAGCACCCGAACGACACGGCTGTAGAGCAGAATGGCTCTGCTGTAAAATCCTCATAGACGTTTTTTTTGTCAAGTTAAAACCATAGACTGTAAAACAATCTATTACACCGGAAGCGGAAGAAGCACCCATCAGGCATCATGGCAGCTAGAAATAAGGTGGATAGCCCGTTCAAGACAACTCAACAAGCTCTGACCTGTCAAAAATTAATTGAACAGTTGCAGAGGTCGGAATTACAGGTCGGAAATTCGGGTAATCATTTCAGAGCTCCGGTTTTGTCCGAGTTGACGTCATCCAAGTGTTTGTTGACCTAATGTGAGGTGCTATTATGCAATATGTGTTTATATTGTTTATATTTTGCTCTGATTATAGCAATATGTTGAATTCAACAGCTATTTGATCAATGAAATTAGTTATGTTTTCGTAACGCCGATTTAAAAACAGTTTGAACACAACTACCTGTTCCTTTAAAACTGGGAAATGGGAATGTGACGGGTCAAAGGTCATGAGCTGCGACGGTGAGGTCACCAGTGCTCATATTTTCTCTGCCAAACTCGTAGGAGCCTCAGCAGCCCCGACCTCAAAAATCCAAGATGGCTGCTCCGCGCATCAACAGTTAGGCCTAGTTAAAATCGTAGCCTACTAAATACTGTTTATTAGCACTTCTGTCTTGTTTGTGTCTCATTAAACCAGCTGTACACACAGCGCTGTCTAACTTCTATCTGTGTGGACATGTTGCTGCAGTGTTTGTATAGCGCAAAATACCGCAAAATGCCTTGTTATCAACTGTTATTGCTAACAATTGCTAGCCTGGCTAGAGCTAACCCTGGCTGGTTTCCCAACTGTTTAAATCGAACGTCGATAACTCGTGTGTTTTTGAACATCAAATTCAAGAATTGATTTTCATTGATCTCTATCAAAGATGTGCAGACATGTCCACATATACACACACATCCAAAGTCATCATGTCTATTATATAGCATGTCGAACTCTCTTGTTCTCATTCTATATCTCTTTCTGTCTCTCTCCCTCTCGCAGGCCAGTATATCTCTCTCTGTCACAAGTACACACACACACACACACACACACACACACACACACACACACGGTAGCTGGTACTGGTTGGGTTCAAAAGGCCGTACACCTGTAGAAATGGGTCAGTGAGTCCATCTGCGTTGATCTTCCACAAAACAATATATAGGCTATAAGGGCCTGAGTGGAGAGAAAGAGAAAGGAGCTGCACTGTACGAAGCCAACACACACATGCATACACACACAAGCGCGCGCACACACACACACACGCACAACCTCTGCATAAAACGTCACAATTGATACACACCAGTTCATTGAAGGGTCACTAAACACACAGACTCACAAGACTGCATCTCTCTCTCTTCTGTCACACACACACACACACACACACACACACACACACACACACACACACACTCATTCTCCTCCCTCTCCCCCAGTGGCTGTAGTGTTTTCGTCTTTGTTGAAATAATTGCAGTGATTTTGGCGACCGTTGTCATGGCAACGTGGAGGTTGATGCATGTTGACAGAATCTGTTGCAGGGCGACCGAGAGACTGAGAATGGGAGATAAGGGGGGGGGGCATATGATGAATGGAGATTAGCAGACAGTATGGGACATCTCAGCCTGATACAAGCAGGCCTAAGATCAGGAACAAACAGCTGTGAGTGTTCGAGTGTAGTGTGTGAGGAGAGAGAGAGAGAGAGAGAGAGAGAGAGAGAGAGACGGGACAGATAGAGAGAGACTCAGGTAAAAGGAGAGCGAGAGAGAGGGGCGATAGAGAGAGACTGAGGGAAAAGCAGACAGAAGGGACAGATAGAGACTGAGGTAAAGGGAGGGAGAGGGGGACAGATAGACTGATGTAAAAGGGGTAGAGAGACAGGGGGACACATAGAGACTGAGATTTAAAAAAAAAAAAAGGGGGGGGGGAGGACAGATTGAGACTGAGGTAAAAGCAGAGAGCGAGAGAGAGAGAGAAGGGACAGATAGAGAGAGACTGAGGTAAAAGGTGGAGAGAGAGAGAGAGAGAGAGAGAAGGGACAGATAGAGAGAGACTGAGGTAAAAGGGGGAGAGAGAGAGGGGGGAAGCGTGGTGCTATTTTAGGCTGGGGCGTTGTCATGGAAACAGCAGCCTCACTACAAATGGAGACATCCAGAACACATGGATCGTCAAACAAATGGTGTGCGCAGGGTCTGGTGTGACAGGGTCTGGTGTGACAGGGTCTGGTGTGACAGGGTCTGGTGTGACAGGGCCTGGTGTGACGGGGCCTGGTGTGACGGGGCCTGGTGTGACAGGGTCTGGTGTGACAGGGTCTGGTGTGACAGGGCCTGGTGTGACAGGGCCTGGTGTGACAGGGTCTGGTGTGACAGGGTCTGGTGTGACAGGGTCTGGTGTGACAGGGTCTGGTGTGACGGGGCCTGGTGTGACAGGGTCTGGTGTGACAGGGCCTGGTGTGACGGGGCCTGGTGTGACAGGGTGTGACAGGGTCTGGTGTGACGGGGCCTGGTGTGACGGGGCCTGGTGTGACGGGGCCTGGTGTGACGGGGCCTGGTGTGACGGGGTCTGGTGTGACGGGGCCTGGTGTGACGGGGTCTGGTGTGACGGGGCCTGGTGTGACGGGGTCTGGTGTGACGGGGTCTGGTGTGACATGGTCTGGTGTGACGGGGTCTGGTGTGACAGAGCCTGGTGTGACAGGGCCTGGTGTGACAGGGTCTGGTGTGACAGGGTCTGGTGTGACAGGGTCTGGTGTGACAGGGCCTGGTGTGACAGGGCCTGGTGTGACGGGGCCTGGTGTGACGGGGCCTGGTGTGACGGGGTCTGGTGTGACAGGGCCTGGTGTGACAGGGCCTGGTGTGACAGGGCCTGGTGTGACAGGGTCTGGTGTGACAGGGCCTGGTGTGACAGGGCCTGGTGTGACAGGGCCTGGTGTGACAGGGCCTGGTGTGACAGGGTCTGGTGTGACGGGGCCTGGTGTGACGGGGTCTGGTGTGACGGGGCCTGGTGTGACGGGGCCTGGTGTGAGGCACGCAATCTCAGCCGGATCAGCCACCCACCCCTCCAGCCAGATAACGTCTCAGTCTTTTCCACAGAGACTGAATATCAATGGGAGGAGGGGGGGGTGTTTGGGAGGGAGTCAGGGGCTAAGTAAGTGACAGGCAATGGTGTCCATTCAGGCAGTGAGTCACAGCCACTCACTCTCTGTCTTTTTAATTAACAGTCTTTTCCATGCCTCCTTCCCTTCCCTCTTGTCTATCTCTTCCTCTCTTCCCCCTTCACTCTCTCTCTCTCTCTCTCTCTGAAGGACGGAGGTATTCCCACATTTCTCCGTTGCTATAGCAACACTGCAGCGAGAACAGGAAAGAGAGGACGCAGGCAGGCAGGAGGAGGCGGAGGAGGAGATGGAGAAGTGGAGAGAGAGAGATACATAGAGAGAGAGAGAGAGAGAGAGAGAGAGGAGGGGGAGGGGTGGAAGCGGCCGAAGATGAGGGGATGTGCGAACAATGCTAATGCTAATGGTAGCAGCGCGGCGTTGGTGAATTCCCCTCTCGTCGTCGCACAGACTCGCATGTCGCTCCCACATTTGCATAATTGTTGATGGGAATCTATATGTTCTGTATATTGCTGCGGTTATTGATATCTCCCTCCAATGGATGCATCGGCCGTTCTTGCCGCTCAGCCATTTGACTCTTGTTATCGGTGACATTGAAGAACTTGCACCCAGCTTTCAGTCTTCTCATGAGCGGCACTGGGAAAGATAAGGACATATATGAGCGGCTGTACGTCTCTTTAGTCGGCAGTTGGGCCGTTATTATGGGTGGGATTGTGTGCTTATCCACCAGTGACTCAATCAGTGCCGTGACACCCAATGCAGGTCAAAGGGGGCGCTTGACAACAAGATGTATCTATGTGGAACACCGGGAAGGCATGCATGGGCAGGCCGGTGCGATTTCATATCCATGTCATCATCCTGTTCAATCTGGATAGAATCTCATTATCTGCATACAGTGTGAAAGCGCTAGAACAGAGCAGTGCCACATCAACTCAGCCAATAACTCAAGATATGTAGAGAGAGGCATCATGTTACAGAGGAGAGTGGCATCATGTTACAGAGGAGAGAGGCATCATGTTACAGAGGAGAGAGGCATCATGTTACAGAGGAGAGAGGCATCATGTTACAGAGGAGAGTGGCATCATGTTACAGAGGAGAGAGGCATCATGTTACAGAGGAGAGTGGCATCATGTTACAGAGGAGAGTGGCATCATGTTACAGAGGAGAGAGGCATCATGTTACAGAGGAGAGAGGCATCATGTTACAGAGGAGAGAGGCATCATGTTACAGAGGAGAGAGGCATCATGTTACAGAGGAGAGTGGCATCATGTTACAGAGGAGAGAGGCATCATGTTACAGAGGAGAGTGGCATCATGTTACAGAGGAGAGTGGCATCATGTTACAGAGGAGAGAGGCATCATGTTACAGAGGAGAGAGGCATCATGTTACAGAGGAGAGTGGCATCATGTTACAGAGGAGAGAGGCATCATGTTACAGAGGAGAGAGGCATCATGTTACAGAGGAGAGAGGCATCATGTTACAGAGGAGAGAGGCATCATGTTACAGAGGAGAGTGGCATCATGTTACAGAGGAGAGTGGCATCATGTTACAGAGGAGAGAGGCATCATGTTACAGAGGAGAGAGGCATCATGTTACAGAGGAGAGAGGCATCATGTTACAGAGGAGAGAGGCATCATGTTACAGAGGAGAGAGGCATCATGTTACAGAGGAGAGAGGCATCATGTTACAGAGGAGAGTGGCATCATGTTACAGAGGAGAGTGGCATCATGTTACAGAGGAGAGAGGCATCATGTTACAGAGGAGAGTGTTACAGAGGAGAGAGGCATCATGTTACAGAGGAGAGAGGCATCATGTTACAGAGGAGAGAGGCATCATGTTACAGAGGAGAGAGGCATCATGTTACAGAGGAGAGAGGCATCATGTTACAGAGGAGAGTGGCATCATGTTACAGAGGAGAGAGGCATCATGTTACAGAGGAGAGAGGCATCATGTTACAGAGGAGAGAGGCATCATGTTACAGAGGAGAGAGGCATCATGTTACAGAGGAGAGAGGCATCATGTTACAGAGGAGAGAGGCATCATGTTACAGAGGAGAGTGGCATCATGTTACAGAGGAGAGTGGCATCATGTTAAAGAGGAGAGTGTTACAGAGGAGAGAGGCATCATGTTACAGAGGAGAGTGGCATCATGTTACAGAGGAGAGTGTTACAGAGGAGAGAGGCATCATGTTACAGAGGAGAGTGGCATCATGTTACAGAGGAGAGTGGCATCATGTTACAGAGGAGAGTGTTACAGAGGAGAGTGGCATCATGTTACAGAGGAGAGTGTTACAGAGGAGAGTGGCATCATGTTACAGAGGAGAGTGGCATCATGTTACAGAGGAGAGTGTTACAGAGGAGAGTGTTACAGAGGAGAGTGGCATCATGTTACAGAGGAGAGAGGCATCATGTTACAGAGGAGAGTGGCATCATGTTACAGAGGAGAGAGGCATCATGTTACAGAGGAGAGAGGCATCATGTTACAGAGGAGAGTGGCATCATGTTACAGAGGAGAGTGGCATCATGTTACAGAGGAGAGTGTTACAGAGGAGAGAGGCATCATGTTACAGAGGAGAGAGGCATCATGTTACAGAGGAGAGTGGCATCATGTTACAGAGGAGAGTGGCATCATGTTACAGAGGAGAGAGGCATCATGTTACAGAGGAGAGTGTTACAGAGGAGAGAGGCATCATGTTACAGAGGAGAGTGGCATCATGTTACAGAGGAGAGTGTTACAGAGGAGAGAGGCATCATGTTACAGAGGAGAGTGTTATAGAGGAGAGTGGCATCATGTTACAGAGGAGAGAGGCATCATGTTACAGAGGAGAGTGGCATCATGTTACAGAGGAGAGTGGCATCATGTTACAGAGGAGAGTGTTATAGAGGAGAGTGGCATCATGTTACAGAGGAGAGAGGCATCATGTTACAGAGGAGAGTGGCATCATGTTACAGAGGAGAGTGGCATCATGTTACAGAGGAGAGAGGCATCATGTTACAGAGGAGAGTGGCATCATGTTACAGAGGAGAGTGGCATCATGTTACAGAGGAGAGAGGCATCATGTTACAGAGGAGAGTGTTACAGAGGAGAGAGGCATCATGTTACAGAGGAGAGAGGCATCATGTTACAGAGGAGAGTGGCATCATGTTACAGAGGAGAGTGGCATCATGTTACAGAGGAGAGAGGGATCATGTTACAGAGGAGAGTGTTACAGAGGAGAGTGGCATCATGTTACAGAGGAGAGTGTTACAGAGGAGAGTGGCATCATGTTACAGAGGAGAGAGGCATCATGTTACAGAGGAGAGAGGCATCATGTTACAGAGGAGAGTGGCATCATGTTACAGAGGAGAGAGGGATCATGTTACAGAGGAGAGTGGCATCATGTTACAGAGGAGAGTGTTACAGAGGAGAGAGGGATCATGTTACAGAGGAGAGAGGCATCATGTTACAGAGGAGAGTGTTACAGAGGAGAGAGGGATCATGTTACAGAGGAGAGAGGCATCATGTTACAGAGGAGAGTGTTACAGAGGAGAGAGGCATCATGTTACAGAGGAGAGTGGCATCATGTTACAGAGGAGAGAGGCATCATGTTACAGAGGAGAGAGGCATCATGTTACAGAGGAGAGAGGCATCATGTTACAGAGGAGAGATGCATCATGTTACAGAGGAGAGTGGCATCATGTTACAGAGGAGAGTGGCATCATATTACAGAGGAGAGAGGCATCATGTTACAGAGGAGAGTGGCATCATGTTACAGAGGAGAGTGTTACAGAGGAGAGTGTTACAGAGGAGAGAGGGATCATGTTACAGAGGAGAGTGGCATCATGTTACAGAGGAGAGTGTTACAGAGGAGAGAGGGATCATGTTACAGAGGAGAGAGGCATCATGTTACAGAGGAGAGTGTTACAGAGGAGAGAGGCATCATGTTACAGAGGAGAGTGGCATCATGTTACAGAGGAGAGAGGCATCATGTTACAGAGGAGAGAGGCATCATGTTACAGAGGAGAGAGGCATCATGTTACAGAGGAGAGAGGCATCATGTTACAGAGGAGAGTGGCATCATGTTACAGAGGAGAGTGGCATCATGTTACAGAGGAGAGTGGCATCATGTTACAGAGGAGAGTGTTACAGAGGAGAGAGGCATCATGTTACAGAGGAGAGAGGCATCATGTTACAGAGGAGAGAGGCATCATGTTACAGAGGAGAGAGGCATCATGTTACAGAGGAGAGTGGCATCATGTTACAGAGGAGAGTGGCATCATGTTACAGAGGAGAGTGGCATCATGTTACAGAGGAGAGTGGCATCATGTTACAGAGGAGAGTGTTACAGAGGAGAGAGGCATCATGTTACAGAGGAGAGAGGCATCATGTTACAGAGGAGAGAGGCATCATGTTACAGAGGAGAGAGGCATCATGTTACAGAGGAGAGTGGCATCATGTTACAGAGGAGAGTGGCATCATGTTATCATGTTACAGAGGAGAGTGTTACAGAGGAGAGAGGCATCATGTTACAGAGGAGAGAGGCATCATGTTACAGAGGAGAGAGGCATCATGTTACAGAGGAGAGTGGCATCATGTTACAGAGGAGAGAGGCATCATGTTACAGAGGAGAGAGGCATCATGTTACAGAGGAGAGAGGCATCATGTTACAGAGGAGAGAGGCATCATGTTACAGAGGAGAGAGGCATCATGTTACAGAGGAGAGAGGCATCATGTTACAGAGGAGAGAGGCATCATGTTACAGAGGAGAGAGGCATCATGTTACAGAGGAGAGAGGCATCATGTTACAGAGGAGAGAGGCATCATGTTACAGAGGAGAGTGGCATCATGTTACAGAGGAGAGAGGCATCATGTTACAGAGGAGAGAGGCATCATGTTACAGAGGAGAGAGGCATCATGTTACAGAGGAGAGAGGCATCATGTTACAGAGGAGAGAGGCATCATGTTACAGAGGAGAGTGGCATCATGTTACAGAGGAGAGAGGCATCATGTTACAGAGGAGAGAGGCATCATGTTACAGAGGAGAGAGGCATCATGTTACAGAGGAGAGAGGCATCATGTTACAGAGGAGAGAGGCATCATGTTACAGAGGAGAGAGGCATCATGTTACAGAGGAGAGAGGCATCATGTTACAGAGGAGAGAGGCATCATGTTACAGAGGAGAGAGGCATCATGTTACAGAGGAGAGAGGCATCATGTTACAGAGGAGAGAGGCATCATGTTACAGAGGAGAGAGGCATCATTCCACCCTCTCATTCCTCGATGTACCTGTTCCTCTGGGGGCACAAAACACATCAACTGTCCTGGACCCAAATTAATATTCTGTTTTTATCACGTTTTTTTCTTCTTCGTGTTTTTCGCCTTCTTTTCTCCGCAATTGTACTCAGGCAATTCCTCCTGCGGTCCCGGTCGTTGCTCCACCACCTCTGTCGATCTGGGCAGAGTTGTAGACCAGCACATGCTTCCTCCGATACATGTGCAGTCGACAGCCGCTTCGTTTCAGCTGACCTCGAGGAGTTTCACCAGCAGGACGTAGCGCGTCAGAGGATCACGCTATTCCCCCCAGTTACCCCCCCCCCCCCCCCCCCCCCCCCAACAGGTGCCTCCACTGGCCAGACGAGGCACTAGTGCAGCGAATAGGACACATACCCTTAATCCAGCGTCCCACCCGCAGACACGACCAATTGTGGCTGTATGGACGCCCGACCAAAGCCGGAGGTAACACGGGGCTCAAACCTGCAACCCTCGTGGGAAGGCAGGGAATCTACCGCTGCACTATCCAGATGCCCAAAATGACTCTTCTTTTAAATATGATGCCCCAATACATTTATGAATGCGTGTGCTGTTTGGGGCCTTGCGCAGCCTGCTGCATGTCAACTGTCTCGCTGCTGTCCTCCCTTCTCAATCAATAACTCATCTCTTGACGTCAATATTGTTCTCCCCCATGGGACAAAAATGTCCTTCTTTAGGACAAAAGGAGGATGAGCAAGATGAGAGAATGAGAGAGGGAGAGAGAGAAACCGAGAGATGAGTTTGTTCTGCCTTCATGCTGTATCTCATCACGTTGTGCATAATAGATCAGGCACCGCCAGGAATCTTCATGTCTGTCCTTACGCTTTGGTCGTTGTCCCCTACACGCTTGTGGTTCTCACCGTAGGGACCACCAGGGCTCCTTGAGGTGGTTCCAGGGGGTCCCCAAATGGATGAATTGTTAAACGTCAGCATTTAATTTACGTGAGCACAGTTAGAGAATGTAGACGAATGATCAAATATTCTCAGATTTGGGTCTGAGAGACCAAAAAGAATCATCTTGGGGTGGTAAAAGCAGGAAGTAAAGCAGGTGTAACCAATACCCTTAATTATGGTTCCATTCCATTTAGGTGTTCAAGTGCTAGGGCCCCCGTTAATGCTATTGGTTGGACCTGCTTTACTTCCTGCTTTACCACCTCAAAAGGTTGCCGTGAAAAGAGCCTATCCACCTTATTTTTGAATGCCCCACTGTAAAAAATAATTGTGCGTACAAGGTCCGGTTTAACGTGACTATTGCTGCAGCTTGCCATTTCCTAATGTATTCTACTTGATTTGAAAAGATGGCTGCCTACACTCAGTCTCTTGTACCCTGGCTGAATTGAACATAACTTGGTCAATAAGTATGTAACATACAAAATAAAACAACCCGTAATATCTTAATTTTATGTAGAATGCAGAGGACATGTAACTGTTTAGTTAAACTTGCATCCCAGGAATATTGTGCTCTTAAGATGACGTTAGTGGCTCGAGTCTGTTTCGTCCTGAAACCCACACGCTTTGCGGTGGTGGTTTTAGCGTAACCTATGTGCGATTCGGGGCGTAAAGTATGTGCGTTTTAGCGTAACTTATGTGGGATTCGAGGCGTAACCTATGTGGGGTTTGGCGTAACCTATGTGCGATTCGAAATAACGTATCCGAGATAGAAAACGTTATGAATATAGCCACGTTATAAACAACAAACTAACGCCGGTGATCCGTATGGAAACAGTGTTACTCGAAATGGTTAATATTGGCCACAGCAGGCGATTACCCATGAATGCACTGCGCTCTTAAAGGGATATTTATCGACGAGATTTTTGCCAAGCTGGACCTGATTAGTGATTTGCTCCGTTCGCCCAGACGGGTGTCAAGCTGTCAGCAACAAGGCTGGGAGGATCACACCGGAAGAAGCACCCATCAGCAGATCAAGCAAAAATGGCCGCCAAAAATAAGGTGGATAGGGTCCTTGATATGAAAAAGGTTCAGAATCACTGCCCTACAGTATATGATCCTGAACAAAGCCCAGAGAATTTGGACAGAGAGAAAAGGGTCTTTCTGCACATTTGTCAGTTTTGTTCAGCTCATTACATTACTGTACGTCATTTAGACGCTTAAAAAGCAACTTACAATATCACATTTTGTCACCAGTAGAGAAATCAACTATGCAACAGTCTGACAGACTTTTAAGCTAAGACTTGTATTTAGAAGTCGAGCTGCTGACGCAGACAATGTCTCATACAGTGAGCCCGTACTTTACTGCCTGTAAATTAATATTTGAGTAGGTGATGGTCCTGTGGAATAGGAAAATTCAGGACCGAGTTATCATTCCTATAAGTTCCTCTGAATTACATTCGGAGTCATCCTGAACTTAGTAACACGCTTGATGACAGTCAGAATCACATTATAAAATTATTTTAGTACCAGAATGATTACAATTGATAATTTAGGCATTTAGCAGACTCTCTTATCCAGAGGGACTTACAATTAGTTAAATATATATTATATATAATTACTATAATAATATATATACTGTATATATAGGCTATATGGCTATATGGCTATATGGACGTGTACACCAGTGCACGCATGCCTTCCCCAGTACCTATTTACCATGAAAGTCCCAAATGATAGATAATGTATGCTAGAAACAAAATATTCATAGGGCGATATTTTCCATTCTTAAACGCAGAGCACATCGGCCCAGAAGCCTTGGTGAGATATTTATGGACTAACTGCTTGTGCAGGTTCTGTATTGGTAACATCGAACATGGTTAGGATGCATTATATATGAGCTCAGAACACATTCGTGCATTTGAAATATGTATGCTGTTTGAGAGTTTGTTGAGGACTCTGCATCAGGAGAGGATATTTTTGTCACTGACCCAATATTGCAAATTAGAGTCTGTAAGATAATCAGACCTGTTTGCGCTTTCAATATTTCACTGACTTGAACAAGTAGAACTGATTTTAATATGCTGCATTTGCATGTTCTACATGCCCATATAAATAAATCAATCAATGCTGGCAACGTATAGAAAATTAATTGCCATCTTTCTTAAGTTGAAGCTATTTACCTATTTATTGGATACGAGAACACATGCAACACCAGTATCCAGAACCTGCATCAAACCCCCCCCCCCAACACACACACACACACACACACACACACACGCAGGCGCACACACACACACACACACACACACACACACACACACACACACACACACACACACACACAGACTTATGCGCTCCAGTCACTCTATTGCACAACACTTGCAATATTTACAGTAGGAAAAGTGGAGCTGGTCTTTCTTCTCCAGGTGACATGCCTCGTTGGTGAGCTGGTCTTTCTTCGCAGGTGACATGCCTCGTTGGTGAGCTGGTCTTTCTTCTCCAGGTGACCTGCCTCGTTGGTGAGCTGGTCTTTCTTCTCCAGGTGACATGCCTCGTTGGTGAGCTGGTCTTTCTTCTCCAGGTGACATGCCTCGTTGGTGAGCTGGTCTTTCTTCTCCAGGTGACATGCCTCATTGGTGAGCTGGTCTTTCTTCTCCAGGTGACATGCCTCGTTGGTGAGCTGGTCTTTCTTCTCCAGGTGACATGCCTCATTGGTGAGCTGGTCTTTCTTCTCCAGGTGACATGCCTCGTTGGTGAGCTTGAGCGTCCCCAGAGAGAGACTTCAGATGAGGTGAAAAACTGCCTGGGGTGATGAGTGCCGCTCAGGAGTGCTTGGGAAGTGCACTGGATGGCTATATGGGTTATTAGTTATGTGTCAAGAGTTAAGTTACCAAAATTGACAAACAAAAATAGCTTCCTTACCTCTGTGCATTCATTCCCCCTCTGGATTATTAACTGAGACAGGTGAGCAACAGCATTCCCAGGTCAGAGTGTTTAAAGGCCTGCTTTGCCGATTTTCATATATAATATGTATATATTCAAATGAACATTGTTTAACTTCCTTCCATCTTGCCTGGACTGAGAGCTCCCCGTGCATTCACAGAACCTCCTTGTCCAAATGATGTCATTTTGAAGCAGTTTTGCCATGCTGTCACTATCACTATCATTACTGCTCTCTCTACCTTCATTCGCAGAACTTTCATGGACCAAATTACATCACTATGACATCATTTGGACCAGGAAGTTCGTATATATGAACGGGGGAGCTCTCTGTCCAGGCTAGATGGACGGAAGTTAAACATTGTTCATTTGCATATTGACATGGACGTCACATTATACTACTGATTTTGTAATGTTACAAAGCTGAGTGAAAATCAGCCAGGTGGGAGAAAGATAGACGTAGACTGAAACAAAAACAAATTTCAGTAGGCGACAGTATCAAAAAGCCCTCTGAGAACAACATAGTAAGCTAATAATTCACCAACACAGTTTCGAGTAATAACAGTCAAAAACAGAAATGTTACCAAAAAGAGCGGATTATCAATTAAAATGTTGTTGTTTTTTGTCCCTTGTATCCGTCTTACACAAATGAAGTCTCACTGGGTCAGTATCTCCCCTCACGCCCCATAATAGTTGGGATACTGACTCCAAGCTGAGCCTGGTAAAGATCCTGAGTCAGTCCATATAAACAATTCCTAAATAGGCCACAATATCTATACTTAGTTTTTTGCTACTACTGCTACCCACACAGCCATACCAAACACACTACTCTTGTGTAAGCCTGTGTTTCTCTCCGCAGCTTCTGAAGTGTGGAGGGCGGGATGGGGGGAGAGGGGGGGGGGACTCAATGCTTTTCATGGTGCCTCAATCAGAAGAGATGCAGGCCACAGACTGTGACACCTCTGCTTCATGGTGGAGTTCATGTTGTGTCAGCTTCCCCACAGACTCTGCAGTCTGTCTGTGGGCCGCGGGAGCCCGTGGGATTCCCCAGGGAAACACACACAGGCGGGGACGTTATTGAATTTGAAAGGAAAAGACGGGATAGGGAAGAGGAGGAGAGGATAGCGCGGCCCGGCTCAGTAATGACTGCACCATGACGTGCTAACTAAGGAAGCACTCTAGGAACACGGAGAGAGTTCCGCTTTGAGGGAAACTGTCATGAAGCATCAGATCTCCAATGGATACAGCTGTTTCTTGCTGCGAGGGCTGAAAATGGCATTTTCTAAATTCCCAACTTCACCCTATTCCGTCACATTATTCTACGTGCTGTAAACACATATTTGCATTTTGCCATTTCCCCTTTCATCTTCAGTGCATATTTGTGTTCAATCAGTTATTTTCTGCTGCATACACACTCTGTGCTCACTTTCACCACCCCTCCCCCTTCACGAGCATTATCATTTGCCGTTCCCAAATCTACCCAGTTGTTCACAGAAAGCCAGAAACAGCCAGAAATAGACAAATCCAAGTTGTTCTTCTTGAGCACTCCCCATACATTTAAATCCAAGGTGTTCTTGAGCACTCCCCATACATTTAAATCCAAGGTGTTCTTGAGCACTCCCCATACATTTAAATCCAAGGTGTTCTTGAGCACTCCCCATACATTTTGCTCTCTATCAACCAAAGCTGAAAGCCACAACACCAAAATATTAGTAATGTGCTTGGAAATGAGAGTGCCCTCAAGGTGTTACGGGGCATTTGGTTTTATGTCTCTGCTCAGCTCCAGGTTATCAGAAAACAATACTTGGTAGCAACACGCTACAACCATAATATACCCTTCATCTGTAGGAATACTGCTATTTCAGTGTGCAGGCCCTATAACATTATGCCCAGGAAGTCTCACAGGGACCGAGATCTCCAGAGACCGAAGAGCAAAGTACAATCACATCCAAGAACATTAGTTGACATAACGCCCCCTAAGACATTAAAAAGACAATCTGGCTGCGAAAGCCCCTGACACTTTATCTAAACATACGGTATTCAAATTCACAGGTTATGGTTATGGTTGCACGCTCAATGCATTTGTTATTACATGAATCCCCTCACGTTGCAGTTTTGTGATGTCAGTTGGGCCTGGAGTGGGGCAGTGGACATCTTTGATGGCGTGTAACATTTAAAGTAACGATGGGAAGTTAAAAACGATTGCATTCATAACCTGTGTGGATAAGAAACAATAGCACACTGAGACAAAAATAATCAAATACTATCTGGTCAACTCTTTCAATCTAGGAGTAGTGACTCATGGAGTACTGACCAGGACCCTGTTTCCTGCATCTTCACAAAGAACGTATGGAAATGAATTAGCTTGGAAGTCCATTTCATCTGGAGATGTTAAAATGTAGGTCGCACGTTGCAGTGTGTTATGACGATGGTCTATATCCATGTTTGCAAGTTAATGGTAAATCGCTGCAGTGCTGCAGCTTTCAGCAATACAATCAACAGCACAATAAGTTGCATTTACACTGTGCACTAATCATGCATGGAAGCTATCCAGCAAAATAAACTGATCTTTTTTCTTTCTTTTTTGGTCTAGCTTATTTGTTAGAATCGCAAAAACACAACGCGTAATAATTATGCACATAAAAGGGCACCCAGGGTTAATTACACTAATGTAACATGACGGGTGGTTGGTTCATTTAGGTCCTTGCCGTGTTGTGATTACAGCATGTAAAGATGTGGCCGTGTTCAATTAATATTACTATATTCTACAGCTGCCCCCTCTTAGTCAATTAGTCAATTAATTTGCAATTAGGATTTCAATCAGCAAAGATAGGTCAATAAGATATTTCCCTAGAAAATTATTAGCCCCCTCCCACTGGCACAATTTTACAAATAGTATTGGTCTTCAATAAAACATTGAATGTCAGTAAATCATTTTTATATGATTACATGCATTTGTGTATCAAAAAAGTAAAAAAGTAAAAAGAAACTTTGGTAACACTTTATAATAACGTTCAGTCATAAGTCATTTATAAGCCTTTAGTTAATGATGAACTAATCACTTACAAAACATGAATATACATGTATAGATGATTAATAAATGCTATGTTAACATATCACAAATGCGTTGTAAGTCATCCATAAACTTTTAGTAAATTAAATGTTCCTCACCTGTTATAAATTATGTGTAAATCATTTACAATTCATTTACAAGGCTTTCTGCATCCCCTAATCTAAAGTGTAAACCATTCATCACACATAAATGTGTTACATACAAGGGGGTAGCTCTGTCAAAATGGAAGCCAATGTGGAAGTGCACTTAAACCTGCAGTCTTTCGAATGGCCTGCAGGGGGCGACCCATTGGTCTCTGTGGACTTCTGTTTTTTGACGCCTCATGTATGGCATTTTGGCCATTGCCGTCTTGGATCTCGACACAAGTCCAGGGGTTTCTCACAGAGCACGGCCTGCTATTGGTCCGTGATCGGCGAGCTGTTTGATCAGTGGACAAGCGACCTGTCAATCAACATGAAACTAGCGATTGAGACCATAAGCACATTAGGAAAGTGTTTACTGAGGCCATACTTGAGGCTTCAAAACAGAAGTCCACAAACGAATGGGTCGCCCCCTGCAGGCAAAGAGGACACTTCCGCATTGGCTTCAATTTTGACAAACAGAGCTACCCCCTTGTATGTAATACATTTATGTGTGATGAATGGTTTACACTTTTAGAGTAGGGGATGCAGAAAGCCTTGTAAATTAATTGTAAATTATTTACACATCATTTACAACAGGTGAGGAACACAAGTTTAGAGATGACTTACAACACATTTGTATATGTTAACATAACATGTATTAATCATCTACAAATGTATAATCATGTTTTGTAAATGGTTAGTTCATCATTAACTAAAGCTTAAAAATGACTTACGACTAAACGTTATTATAAAGTGTTACTAAAACGGTACACATTTGCAAAAGAAACAAACTATTTGACTGGTCAAAGAAATGTATTTGTTAGCCAACTAGAACTTTCTTTAATTGTGGGCAGCCAGATTTTCTGAATCAACATAACATTTGCCTGGACATTATGAGATACAACATTGCTTTTACAATATAATTGTGCACACAGCACAGGTATAAGGGAGCAGAGAATTGCGCACAGCAATTGGGTCCAGAAAACTGTTTTCAATGTGTTTCTTTGAAAGTGTGTGAAGAAATAAAATGGAATAACAAAATACAGCATAAATACAATTATTATCCAGACTTTTTCCCCCTCTCAGTTTGTTTTATAAAATTTCCACGCAATAACTTCTTTGAAACATCATCACTTTGAACCTGTTAACTCATTTCTCATTGAGTTAGTGGTGCTGCTCTGGATGAAATCACAACAAAGAACAAAAGTGAATGTTTCTCATGGCAGAATAACTCTTTACACCGGGCGAAAAGATAAGTCACACAAGTAGTAAACAGTGAAATAATCGACTTCTCAGTCACTGTATGACAGTCATTGAAGTGGAAATACAGGGAGTGTTGTTTTTGCGATAATTGGATTGAAGAAGCACAATCTTCAAACATTTTAAATCTGCCACACTGTATAGTATACCTGGATTAATGTGTGGGGAAAAAAAACATTTAATGACAGTACATAAAGACTCAAATCGATAATATCACATACTGAGATACAACAACTGGGGGGGACAAAATGACTTAATTTGTTATTATTTTGTATTTTGTATATTTCTCTAGAGCTTAACACTGTTCTCTCATTCATTGTAAAAAGCTTTCAAAGCAGGTGCAGGTTCTTTCCATAGTGTTTTATCAAACAGTACAGCTTACCTTTAAAGGACCAAAAGGTCAGTCCACCATTTAAATATATCACACTCCATTTTCTTGTCTTGCAATATGGTGTCTCAGATACGATTTCCATTAAGGACTTTTGCTTCTGACAAACCCAGAAATGCCACCTGGGCTGAAGCATCCATTCTAAGCGAGGGCGGATACTACTACTCCAGTACTCCATCTGTGAGCAAACTGCATCAATCGCCACCATATTCAATAGAGTGAGGTACAGTATAGTGGTATAGGTACAGTTGCCCAGTATGCACATATTCAAAGTACAGCCTCATAGTTTTGATCTTCATAAAAGGGGGCATACTACATATGTAAATGTTACTAGTGTCCCTCCTTTTGGGTAGTATCAAGTTATAGATCTACTTTGGCAGCAATACACTAAAATACCACAAAGCCCTTCTCCTTTGCTCAAAATTCCTTGTGAGTAATAAGGATGATAATAGTGATAAATTTCCTGTTCCATGTTATTGATGTGCACTTGTATGAAAGGAACACTTTTGTGATAAATGATTGGCTGATTCATCCTCCACACACTAGTGTTTTAGGGCAGGAGAGAGAATTTGTCACATGGTTAGAACATTTACCCTACCCTCACACTTGGAGGTATCTAATATGCTCTTTGAAATCTGACGACAGAGTTAGCAAATGTAGCACATCAAGAGAGCAGCCATATGCTGTGTCTTTAGCCTTCATTTATATTCTAGTTGCATCACTGTGGTGCTACAATTGGACCCTGCCCACTAGATCCGTCTGTTGGGTCGCAACTAGCGGTGGGGGGGGGGGGATCGATACAGCATAGTATCACGATATTTTGTGGGCAATATATCGTATCGTATTGAATGCCAAGTATTGGGATATTTTATTATACAAAATGTCAAGTGCATCATGCAACATTTATTATGTTGGTCAGTCTGTCTGCTTGACAATCCCATTTAGCTGCAATAGAAATTATTGAAATGAGATGAACAGACTGGAAACTTTATCTTATTAGATAAAACATGTTGACAATGTTTTTTTTCCTTTGGGGACATAATTTGCAGTTGAAAAAAGGTAATCAATCACAATCAATCACAATATCGCAATACTCAATATATCATAATGCTAGCATATACTATCGTATCGTGACTTAAGTATCGCGATAATATCGTATCGTGGGGAATCTGGTGATTCCCACCCCTAGTCGCAACCCACATTGACTAAGGTGTTATGGTTCTGAAAGAAGAGTGATCTACAGCCAACAATGTTGATACCAAGTTGAGACAACACACTTGCATTTTAAACAACATGAAAGTTATTTGGCTAATCAGATGATCTCTCAGTTGCCATGTGATCTTGTATGTGGCGAATAACCAGACATGACTGTAAATTAATGCATGTCTTAGGCCGTGTGTCCATATGGCGTCTATTCCTAAACTCCAGCGTCTTTTTTTTAGTTGTTTCCAATACGGAGAGAGGGTATGCGGGCGCATACGGCCATCTCGAGAAAGTGCGCTGCAACCAGCGTCTATTTTCACAGAGCTCTGACTGTTTTGTGCGCCGGCTCCCAGCGCTTACAGCTGAAAATATCTGAACTTTTCAGAAAGACGCTGGTGTCGGGCGCACCGTTTCATGCAACTAATTATAGAGAAACTATCACAACAGAGACAGAAAGGCTCAATTGTGGGAGCAGATTGGCTGGACACTGAATATTTCTGGCAAGTGATGCGTTAAATCGCCATACGTGTGTTGTTACTGTAGCTAATGTTAGCTTTCAGTTAGCAAGCTAGCTACCACTGCTGAGCTAATGTTACTTGACTGCTTCCTTGCATATTGTGCACTAGGGTCAGCGCTCCCCAGCGTACTTCCAGCGTTTAAATGTCGGGAATAGACGCCATATGGACACACGGCCTTAGTTGTTTGGCATTAAACGGAATGTGGGTGGTGTGCATGAATCTCGGAGCTGTTCCTTTCATAGATTAGTCTTACCTCTAAGACTAGATTCTATCGACTATGAATTGCATTTTGTCTGATATCATCGCTCGTATTATCATCATAATTATCAGTCTAGTCCTCAATGTGAATCCTTTTCCTCCACTGACTTTGGGCTCATTGCTGATAAGAAAAACCATCCACTCACATAAAGCAGCTCCTATATATACCGTATATGCAGGTCTGAGGGAGGAGTGCAACAACAAAAGAGACACCGCTGCATTACCTGTATAGTCAAAAATCCTGTTGATATGATTTTGTTGATAATTCTATCGCAGTTCCATGTATCTGCAATAACTGGTTGCATGTCCAGTTTGTGCTCAATTGCAACAAACATTTTAAGTTCTCCTACAATCTTGTATTCACAATAGGTCATTCAATGTCTCTTTCCTCAATCCGTCAGTTTTGAACCCGTGTAAAGAACCAGCATGGGAGAAGTATACGGAGTGTAATCTGGGTGAAAAGTGTCTTCATTAAGAATAAGAACAGCTATTTCTGTTGAAAAACACTTGTTTGGCGAGACCAGGTAGTGCCAGTAGAGGTTTCAACATGTCAAATAGAACAGATGGCACCTATCATTACCACGATGACGAATGGCTAACCCACAAACCATACATTCAATCCAGGTTTAGCACAGAAGCCTGCATAATGTCTCACTCTCTATGTGGTTGCCATATTGACCCGCCACAACCCAATATATGATTGATTTATTTCACACGTAATGATACATGGCTAGACAACTGTACACATTATATCAAACTAACAAAAATAAAGAAATACAGAGTTGAAACGCAAGAAGCGTAAATGGCATTTAACATATGAAAGTTACACTGTAGAAATGTGGATCTTACAATTGTCATACAACCAGACATTACTATTATTATTATACTGTACATTTCCATTCATTCGAGTCATCCTAAATTGGATGTCAAATCCCTTCTTGAATGCTGCTGTAGATAGCGAGATGTCTAATCATCTGTATGACAGCATTGTATGGCATGACCATGGTAACCATGAGCAAGGAGGTCATATCAAATTCCTATCTAAAAGCAAATATCTGGCTACTGATCTGATTCAAATAACACATTGTCAACACTTTATTTGACCCATACAGGTCTTTGCATTGGATTACCTTACTGTTTGTGGAACATCATTTGACCATTATTTGATGCTGGCATTTAAGTATCAGAGCTGTCAATTCAAATACCACATAGCTGGCTTTTACAAAATACATAATATACTCTCAGAACACAAAAGTTTGTAATGATTACTACTGAAGCAACAGACGAAAGTTTGTCAAACAGAGATTTGCATTTGACTGTTCTACAACCTAAATGGAGTTCATGTCACAAAGCCAATTCAAAGATTCACAATGAGTGTTGCAATTGAGCCCTTATGTTTCTGAGAAGTAGCCAAACTCAATGTATCGTACTGTAGAACCAACCTCCACCATCGCCGCAAAGAAACAAACTATACCAGCTTATACATCCACCCCAAAATATCTCTGCATTGGAGTCTGCAATGTTACATATTTAAATGAAAATATATTTATATAATTTGTGGATTTTTCACAGTAGTTTGTACTGCACTGTACCTTTTTGTCCTTCTACTTCTGCCTACATAATTGTCAACCATGAGGGAGTCTATGGAGTCACTTGAGAGAGAGTGTATGTATCTTGTGTTTTGTGAGAAAAATGTCCCTTGAATTTTGTCCTGTAATGTCTCCAATCTTCAATGTGGTAAGTGCTGTGCATGTCTTTCATCTCAACTGGCCAACAGCGATTTCGGGATTGAGTATTCTGAAAGGCAATTTTCCCCCTTATGAGAATACAGCTTTGTAGAAACTGCAAGAAACATTTGCTTTGGCACAGATTTACATTGTAGTAATGTTCATTCCTTTTACTCCATGGCCATGATCGTTACTACAAACACAAGTGGCCCATTGTGGTCATCCTTGGCTCGGTACACCGTCACTGACCAGTCTATGTGTTTGTGTATTGCCGTGTCAGTCTATCCTCTCTCCTGGTGTAACGTCAATGCACTCTAGTGTCTAATCGTTCCGCGCATAAACCCAACATCAATCGCCTCTCTGTCTTCGGCTCTTGCTCACTCTCTCTCTACACTCTCACTTTTGTTTTTAGATCTGAGTCTCTTGGACGTTTTCCTTCGAGTTCCCCTTGAAGAGAAGAGGCTCCATTTGGGGATTCTGGTTCTGGCCCATGAAACCCTTGATCGATCCATGTAATCCCATGGTAGGCATGGGGAGAGACATCGGCAGCGGTGGAGACACAGAACTGGGGTTGGAGTTGGTGCCATTGCCAGACGTGGTTAGCAAATTGGATGTGGAGATTGGGACCGAAGTACAGGAGATGGGGATGTCCTGGCCTTGCATGTTCTTGTTACTGATGATGCCTCCTGGACACATCCCTTCAGAGCCAATACTAAGACCCATCACATTGTTGTTGAAATGATGGGTCTTGTAGTAATGGTTGAGATTATCTGATCGGCCAATGTTGGGAAGGTTGACTATTTCTGGACGATGTATCCGTAGGGTTCCTTCTCCACCACCACCCGAATTCATGGTTGATCCACCTGAGATGCCACTTCCGGTTCCAGCTCCAATCTCATCTTCTACATTGATGATTTCAATGGCTCTGGCAGGGCCGTGGTGCTTGTGCAGCTGGTGCTGCTTACGAAGCTTATAGAACACCACCAACATTACGGCCGCCATAAAAGTAATGGCGACGAAGCAACCAATGATGATCTTAGTGGTCTTCATGACGTCATCTAGGCCTGGAATGTTAGTTACATCCATTATGGACACAGTCACTGCCTTTTCAGTAGCTCTGTTGGCTCGTGGGGACAGTGAGGAAAGGGACGAGAGAGAGGGTGATATGGTGACACCAGGTCGGCCTTCCAATACTCCTCCTTGAACAGTCGGACCCGGAAATTCTATGAAGGTCTCATTAATATACTGCCTGGCTGAGTTCTCCTCTTGCACCGTCTCCACGGTTTCCACAGTGACAGTGGTGAAATAACTGTAGCTGTTGCTGGGGTCTGAGGCAGACACGTTGAGCACGGCTGTCGCGGTGGTATTTCCAGCAGAGTTGGTTACCATGCAAGTGTATTGGCCGGTGTCTTGCACGGTCACGTTGGTGAAGTTCAATGTTCCGTCGTGAAGCACTGAGATTCTAACTCGGTATGACCCGTGGGTCATGAGCGTGCCGTTTGGAGTGAGCCAGTTCACTGAGGTCATGGAGGTTCCGGTACGACATTTCAGCTCAGCAGCCATGCCCTCGGTGACATTGAGGTCGGTGGGTGGTTCCACAATCACTGGAGCATAGCAGGTGAAGTGGCTCTGGTCCAGTTCCCCAATATACCTGCCCTTTAGACCCGGGGGTGCATGGCAGCGAGCACAGCATGTGGTGTTGCTGGGCACCGTTTCCTTCAGCCACCAGCTGAGCCACAGGACATCGCAGTTGCACACCCATGGGTTATGGTTGAGATGGACCCTCTCCAACTGGTGCAAAGGGGTGAAGAGGTCATGGGGCAGGGAGTGCAGAGAATTGTGTGAGAGGTTCAGCTCCTCCAGGTTTTTGAGGTCGTCGAAAGCATTGCGTTCAATGACTGACACCCTGGAGTGCATTAGCCACAGCTTGCGCAGTGACACTAGACCCTGGAAGGATCCAGGTCGGACTATCCCCAGCTGGTTCCCTGACAGCTCCAGCTCCTCTAGTCGCACCAGCGGGGTGAGGTTGGGAATGTCCTTTAAGCCACACATGCCCAGGTTCAAGAAGCGTAAGTTGACCAGGCCTTCGAAGGCAGCCTCGGAGATGAAATCCAACTTCCTGAGTTCCCCCAGATCGAGACGGCGCAGAGAGGGGACGCGGTGAAAGGCAAAGGCCGGCAGCGTCTCGATGGGGTTGTTTCGTAGCCATAGCTCCCGCAGCTTGCTGAGGTACTCGAAGGCTTGTGACGGGACCACTGTGAGGCGGTTGTCAAACAGCTCCAGTGTGTTGAGGTTGGGAAGGCCATTAAAAGCTCCCACCTCAATCTGCCGGATGTGGTTCTTGGAGAGCTGGAGGATTTCCAAATGCCGCAGGTGCTTAAATGTGTCAGACTTGATCACCTGGTGTGGGCAACAAAACATGGAGGCATGTTGTAGCAATATCAGATTTATTCATAGAGAAAAATGTATATTCCTTTTAAGTGTGAAGGTTAGAATTAAGCCATATTTACCTGAATGGAGTTCTCTTGTAGATTGAGGTATCTTGTGTTCTCTGAAATACTGTCTGGGACTTGGTCTAAACTCTTCCTTGTACAGATGACACGGCTCGCCTGATTGGAGCAGGTACAGGGGGTGGGGCATGGGGGTGCTGCCTCTGTCAGCTGAGGTCCATGGTTGTGAAACCACAACAAAAGCTGGACCAACCAGAGGAGGGGGGAAGGGGTACAGGGGCTGGTCACCATGACAACACGCATGGCAACTGAGTCATGACCCACCCCTATTTCTCTGATGTTGATAAGTCACGTCCAAACAAAGTCATTTAAGTGTCTTTCTTGATATTCATAGTTGATGCTCTTATTCTATTTTTCTCTTTCAAGCAGTCACTTTGAAACTTTGAAAGAGTGTAATGTTATATTAAACACTATTTATCATTCATGGATTCTTATTTTACTTTGCTCATGTTTGTTTGACTGTCAAACACTGTATTTTTCAACATGTCATTTTAAGGAACTGTGTATTTTTAGTTCCCATGACAATTATTAGAATAGAAAATAAATTTGGGGGAGGATTTGCTCTTGGAAGTGATGTCTCTGTACAGGCTGATGCTCCTCACTGTAAGGAGAGAGAGAGAGAGAGAGAGAGAGAGAGAGAGAGAGAGAGAGAGGTCAAATAAGTGCATATTGCAATAACTTCACGATATTAGCCTATAGACGGTTTTCACTTGACAACAAAAACATTCTAAATTGAACCCCCGCTCACTTCCTGTTGCAGTGTTTGCTATGGACATAAAAGAAAAAAAAACATTCAAGTGCAGGACTGACCACTCCGTGAAAACCGTCTATACAGCTGAGCGGCGAAAACAAAAGTAATTTCTGCAGTTTGCCGAATGCTGAGAAAAAGGAAGTGCTGTGGGGTTGCGCTCTGGTGAAAACCGTCTATACCATATATACATACAGTAAAAGTGTCCTTAGCACTTAATCTAAACTTTAAAGTAACTCATTGGCCTATTGTCGTGTGATATCTATATGCCAGATTGCATTAGACAGGTTTGCAGGTTGAGTTTTCTGGTGAGACTAAAGCATTGGCTCTCAAACCATGTCCTGCAGTCTAACTGGGGAGTCAGCTGCCATGTTCCTCATAGGTTGAAGCTAACATCTGGGTCATGGGTCATAGGTTGAAGCTAACATCTGGGTCATGGGTCATAGGTTGAAGCTAACATCTGGGTCATGGCTGGAAATGACCACAAAAGTCAAAAAGCTCAAGCAGGGTTACAAGTGTCACTCACAGCAGACCCATTAGGATGACTGTGACAGCAATATGGATTTGAGACTGGAGTCTCATCATGATATGCATTGGTCAGATATGTATTGGTCAGATATGTATTGGTCAGATATGTATTGGTCAGATATGTATTGGTCAGATCGTTGTACACTGTGCTCGTATCTCAGGTTTCAAATCATGCAGAATTGTGTTGAAAGGATGAAAGGCATGACGAATGGCTCCTTGTAAATGCCAGTGAGAATCATCTAGGCCTAGGTCTAAAGAACTCTGAGGTGCAGATCATCTAGGCCTAGGTCTAAAGAACTCTGAGGTGCAGATCATCTAGGCCTAGGTCTAAAGGACTCTGAGGTGCAGATCATCTAGGCCTAGGTCTAAAGAACTCTGAGGTGCAGATCATCTAGGCCTAGGTCTAAAGAACTCTGAGGTGCAGATCATCTAGGCCTAGGTCTAAAGAACTCTGAGGTGCAGATCATCTAGGCCTAGGTCTAAAGAACTCTGAGGTGCAGATCATCTAGGCCTAGGTCTAAAGAACTCTGAGGTGCAGATCATCTAGGCCTAGGTCTAAAGAAGTTTGAGGTGCAGATCATCTAGGCCTAGGTCTAAAGAACTCTGAGGTGCAGATCATCTAGGCCTAGGTCTAAAGAACTCTTGAGATGCAGAGAATCACATAATCCATCAGAAGGCAGAGGCACAGCATTATAACTGGGGTGTGCAGTATTTAGTATTTAAGAAACTAAGGGATGACATTTGACTCCTGAAACTATGCTGCAAATGTACATTGCATGCAATCAGCCATGGATCATCATTCACATCCGATTCCTATAATCACTAAGTTGATGAATCAAAGATGGAAATGATAACTAGATTTTTAAGAAGAAGAAGAAGAAAAACAAGAACATGCCATTTATTTTTGCTTTAACCCATTGATACCTGATGCAGCATTTGTGTGTGTATCCCTTTAGGACCGTGAACCGCGTTAACGCGGTTCACGGTCTTAAAGGGATACGCACACAAATGAGGGATATACACGCAAATGCTGCATCAGGTATCAATGGGTTAATGTAATATATAAATGGCACTTCTGTATTAGGTTTTTCAAATGGGAGTGTGTTTGGCTGAGAGAGTTACACACTTGTAGAAACAAAAATGGCTGCGAGCAGCAGCAGACTCACTACATTTAGAAGTGGTTGGGCCGCTTCGCTTGAGTAGACCAAAGAGAAAGTGTGCATCATTTTCTCAAACATGTCGTTTTCTACCCAAGACTGTTCCACTCACAGGTCTGTGCTGTCTGTCCAAAACAAATAGAGGGATCTTTGTCATCTAACATTCTCTACAGGCGGTTGGATTTTTTTTTATTATGAGAGAACTTTTGGTTGGATTTCTCTAATCATTTGGCTGTGTAATAAACATGTTATTTTATTACCAGGTTTTCATGCCAGCCCTCAGCATCCCCCTCTCCTATGCAGCGACGATGCATGCGCTCCTAGAAACACAGTTGCTGTGGCAACCTGCTCACTCACCATCTTGTGTCTCACTGTCCAGTGCCCTATTCCACATTGCTGCGTTTCGCTGAGCTTTATGAACATTCCTTCTTCAAAACGAATCAGAAACACACTTTTTGGTCAATAACCTACAGTTGAGCGGCAACGTTACATGTATTCCCTTTCAAGTACTGTTTTAAAATCAACTGTCTTTACCTCAGTAGAAATACGACAAAATAAAATAGAGGGATAACCTTCAGATAAATCAGAAGAATGCCACTAAGTTGTATAAATCAAAATAGGCCTACATTGCTGATAGTGTAGAGGTTATGGGAATCTGGAGGAGGGGGGGGGCAACAAATGTGCCACGAATCTTAATATCTACAAGGTCTGAGGATTAGGTCAACATGGGTGTTTATTAAAACATAGCTCTGAGAACTCGTAAAGCGGCCATTAACAAAAGCTCATAAGGGAATGCATGCTAAAAAAAGACTTTTGAGATCCTCTATCTCCACACATTCCACTAACACTCCCCCTCTCCAACACCCACACTATCACACACACACACACACACACACACACACACACACACACACACACACACACACACACTCACACTCACACACACTATCACACACACTCACACACACAATCACACACTCACTCACACACACACACACACACACACACCCTATCACTCACACACACACACACACACACACACACACACACACACACACACACTCACACACACACACACACACACACACACACTATCACACACTCACACACACACTCACACACATACATACGGTAACATACAATAACACACCCATATTGTCAACCATCCTAACTGTAACTGCAACAGAGAAGAAACAACACAGTCAATATTTCATCAAATAGACTGATAAGAAATAGACTAAATTGCAAATGATAGACCTATGTTATTGCAGCACCTTTGCAACATGACTCATTATGGTGTTCCTTACACATGGTTGTCCTTCCGTGAAGAGTCCCGTTCTCATCCCTGCCCAACCACCAGGTCATTTATACAATCCATAACGTTTCTATGTCTGTCCTAGTTCAGCGTCATACTGTATCTGCGAAAGTTATCATCCAGAATCAGATCAGAATCAGATCTGATAGTTCAAAAATGATTAGCTCTTCTTCAGAAAAGTGACTCATTGAAGCAGCAAATAAAATAAACGAATAATAAATCGTTGACATTCAGTTAGTCAAAGACTTCCTCACACCAGCCATCTCAAAGCTGAGAGATTATTAGCTGCATGGAAGTCTATATTTCATGGCCTAAAACATGACCTTAACCCCAAGAATCAAGGTTTAGGTGCTTGAAGATTCAAGGCTGTGACTGTCATTGCAAGGATCATAAGACATCTTGATGAACTGTTGCATTCAGCATAGCTAAAGGTGTTTCATTATATTGCAGGGTTGATATTTGTTAGACTGGATTTTTTTTCTCTCCCCTAAAATTCACCTCCCTTGCAGACAGTTATTTCTCAAAATAACGTCAATAAGGGAATTAAAATGAATGTTTCTTTCTCTGGTTGCATGTTATATGGAACCCCATAATAACCCTATGCAAAATAGCACACAGTACAATAAGATTTCTATTGTGGTGAGACCTGAGTCTGCACGCAGCCTGCCTGTTGCCTTGACCTCTCATCTTCACAAGTTCTCCGGATCTTATATCTACACGACAACCAAAGAGCATGCTCCATCTTGCCTTATCTGAAGGCCAAATCTGTTGGTGCCTATATGGCCTTGATCCTCTCTTCTCAATGTGCATCATGTGTTTTCTTTGCGCCTGGCTTTACTGCATGGTTGAATAATTTTCTAACCCATTTTACTCCAACGTATTTCTCTTTCTTGATCTTAGTAGTTTGCTCATGTCAACAGCAGATTGCAACCATGTAGATATTGATTACTCAATCAGGCCTGAGAGAGAGAGAGAGAGAGAGAGAGAGCGCGCTCAGTCGTGAAAAGACAAATTAGCAGCAAGCTGCTGACCAATTGCTCCAAACCAATCACATCATCATGGTCGCCTGATTGTATCAATGCCTTTTTCTCCACAATTGACTCATTATGGTTGATATGGAGCCAGGCATGGTGTGGTGTTTCTGATCAACACAGCTAGGCTCCAGGCTTTGGGAAGTTTCCTATAGGCCCAATTAGACCTGCTGTATTTACAGCTGGTATATAGATGAACACAAAGCGGCACAGGTGCAGCAGGGCTAACATCATCTACTGTAACTATGACAACACTAAATTGATTCAGGACGTGGAAATCAGAGGAAGATGCTGCCTGGGACATTTCACCAGTATAGGAGCAGCCATGCTGTTATGGAAATTACAGGTTGATCATGCCAAATAATCCCCCCCCCCCGTTTCAACTGATGACAAGTTAGATACTTTCAAATTCCTCATCAAATAAATAAATGGGCTAAATAAATAAATAAATCAGTTAACCTACCTAAGCATTCCTCTAGCTGTCTCAACCTCTCATCTGCAATCCCTCCTCATCATAGCCTCTGTAATAATCTCCCACAATTCAGAAATAACAGAATGGCCTATTCATCTGTGCAGCTGCGCTCACATACGGCGCACCTTCTCTGGAACGCAATTGAAATTCTGAATAGGCCTAATTCTGCACATGCTGCATTACAAAATGGCTTGCATCCATTCTCTCTTCAGGATAATGACAACACGACTGCACCCAAAAAGAATGCATAGCCACGGTCTCCCTTAACAAATTTGGTCTGTGGAAATGTGGAACCATATTAGACTTCATAATGAACCATGCCATTTAATTACATTTGCAGGGATGATCATGTAGTTATTCCATCCACTGACATCGACATGGACTGGGTCTTTTCGCAATACGGATTATTTTTTCTTGAATTGTTACATATTTGCAATCTTGGCACGTTCTGTTATTTAGCCAGATCATATCCTCATCTAGTGATCGATTTCAGCGTCTAAGCATATTATGAGAAATGCAATAATTACGCCGGCCATTTCAGTCTCTTCTACCTGTACATCCAATATCCACGTACCTTCATGTGTAAGCGGCGTAAGGTCGATGTTTTCTCCCCTCTCGTCCCCTCTCTCAGTCCTCCAGCCTCGCTATCTATCCTTTTCTCTCCCTAAATTGATTCGCTCGTTTCCACGGCTATGAGCGGTCCTCTTGTTCTTGTATTCCGCAGCGCCAACGCAACGCAGGTGGCTACAGACAGTGATGGCAGCTTAAAGATGAACACAATCCACACACACACGGGAAAATACAGACATCAGGTCGATGTGTTGGGAGAATATGATGTTATTATTATGATCACACTCAGGAGCGGTCGAGGTCTGGGACGAATGCATCCAAGCGCCTTCTCATCCTTGGAGACGAGCGCAGGCAGCAAACGCGACGGCGCCCGCTGGGCAGAGCATTTCGCGTCCAGCAAGCGTCTCTTTACGCACATTCCGTATGTTCCGGTCTGAATCCCACTAGGCTGCGTTAGAAGAGTAGAAGGACCGGCGGTTCATCATGTATGTAGGCCTACCAGAGTTCATCTGATGCTTTCAATGTTTGGGCAGCTTGAAAGCATATCAGATGAAACAGTAGAAAGTCAGTCCAAAGTCCAGCTGTAGTTAGTCAGTTTTATTTATTTATTTCCGTGTCATGCCATTTCTGGCCCATCCCACATGGGATTACAAGACACTATCACACCAATATATATATATATATATATATATATATATATATATATATATATATATATATATATATATATATATATATAAACATCCGGCTGTACACATATGTACACATATACACACATAGGCCTACCCATGCATACATACACTTTTTTCTTTTTCTTTTTTTTGTAAATGTCATTATTGGCTGTTAAAGTCTTATGTGTTACTAATAAATTGACATTTAGATAACAGTAACCAGTCTTTCAGAATGCTCTCAATTATGTGTGGATGCATAGGTCTAGGTATGTGTTAATGAGTGTGGTGGTGGTGCTCATGTGGGGTCGCTTTGGGGCTGCTGTTGCTCCAGGACGGGTGTCGCGGGATGGTTGTCGCTCCGGGACGGCTGTGTATGAGGCTGGGAGGGGGGAAATCAGAGCAGGCCTATTATACCCCACTAGAACTGTTGCAACATCTTATAGGCATATACTGTGCTCAGTGCTCACAGAGCATATTCATATGACTCAGCAGCACTCCATGATCAGCAGGATGGATTGAGTCAGTTTGTTTTCAATGGTGTTTTCAGTGAGGCTATTCACCTGCTACAACCATGCAATGCACAGAGATGGGCAGTATTTTAAATACATGTATTTTAAATACGTATTTCAAATACATTTGTGTATTTTGTCATTTGTATTTGGCTGGACCAACAAAAATAAGATGTAATTTCTATCAAAAATACTTTCAGACCTTGTATTTTGTGTATGTGACAGAGTCTGGCTCTCAAAATAGGATCAAGCTCGTGTCTAGTACAATCCAAATCTTGTCACAATAACACAGAACGTCTTTGCACAGAAATATCAAGCCAGAAGTCTCAAGGCAGAAATTCAATTATGGGTGGGCCTGGATAAAATTGGGTGGGCCTGAATAAAATTGGTGGGGCAATTGCATGACGAAATTTTGCGCGCGAAACGCGCAAAATTCCTAGATGTCATGAAGTCGTCATGCATTAGATTCTGGAGATGATGTGCCGTGCGTTTTTAAGCTACACAACCATTAGCTAGCAAGGCAGCAGCAAGTTTGCCTCTAGAAAACAACCAATTAAAAAAAAAAAAAAAAAAATGGGTGGGCCAGGGCAAGAAGTGGGTGGGCCTGTGCCTACCCAGGCCCACCCGTAGAAACGCCCCTGCTCCTACAGCATGGGGCGATGACATCTCGACAGCCCGGCCTGTGTGGCCAGCCCAGTCGACAGTGTGGAGGCCAGATTCAGGCAGCCTCAGCTCATAAGACGCTTCTTAAAACAAAAGTCACACACACACACTCTAACACGTGAAAACAGAGGGAAAACTACAAGAGAACAGGGGCTCCAGAGAATCCATGGCTCGGCTTCAATCAATGGCAGAGAGGGGCCTGCGCACCTGAAATGCCATGCATAATATAATCTCTAAGCCACTCCCACTTCCTGTTTGACTCTCTGGGCAAAGACGTAAATTGACATATTATAATTAAACAAGGGGGTGTCTGATAATACATAGCAGTCACATATCACTCTGTGACATGTATTTTATATACATAAAATACATTTGTATGTAATTTTATTCTCAAATTGACAGATTTTAAACATTGACACAGGTTTAAACTGTGGAATAAAAGAAAACGCAATTTGAGATGTCACTTCTACTCTGCTTGGCTTACCCTCAGAACAAACTCAACCGCAAATCAGAGGCAGAGCAGGGTGGGAAACTAGTACTGAAGCCTTGTGTTGGTGGAAATTCCCCCAGGGATACTAGAGATAAGTACTAAATGTGATGATTAGATATTGCATGCTAAGGCAAACACTGCCCTATCTGCAAATGAAACTGTTTACTGCATGCAAACCAGTGTATCATATTAAAGAGACACAACTACTACCTCAGTGCCCAGCTCAGCTCTACAAAATGGATAAATAAATATACTGTTATAAAGCTGACAACCTCCCTGTTTCCATACATTAGCCACAGGATTAGCAAGTTCAGCTCACCATGAATGCCATACTGTGGCAACTTGAAGTACCATGGTTAGCCTACACATGTTCCTGAAAGTAACCTTTTGTGGTGGAATAAATAATGCTGCTGTATTTCTATGCGTGCAGCGTGTTAAATAAAGACTATATGTGACAATTTACTCACATGGTAGATGTGAAGTTGTTTAAAGGGGACCTACTATCATAACATCACTTTCATAACAGATATAATATCTATGGCTAATGTGGATGGAAAATGTCTTTCGGCTTGAGGAGAAACTGGTCTGAGGGCAGACAAGGCCGGCTGGAGCCTTTCTGCAATATCCCTTTAAATATGGTGCATTCAATATACAGTATAATGTATCATCAACGCATAGCTCCTTGTGATAGAAATGAAGATCATAAGCGTGTCCAAGTTTTCTCAGCTGTGGTTTATTCTAAGTTGCATGAAGTTACAGTGATAGAATAGACGTGAACAAGAATAGTGGTGAGAGTATGTGAGAGCTGTGAGGTAGTAGAGTGCATGGAGGATAGAGAAAAGTGGCCACCTCTCCATTCAGTGATGTTGACTATATAGCTTTGTCAGAGGCAAAACAACCAGCCCCATCATCCTGTTTCCCAACCTCCTCCTCCAAGGTCACCTTAACCCCACGACCAGTTTGAGAACATCGCCTGTCTCACTCTCGCCCATAATTAGCCAATATTAAACATCATACTTCAATATCTCGAACAACATCCTCTCATGAGGTTAATGCACCCAGGCCTGTGTTTTGGCCTTCATTATCCCATGTTTAACATCCGGCGCTTCCGAGAAACGGCCAAAACGTGTGTTCAAAAGTTCAAATCCCTCGACACTAAACATGGTCAAAGTTCCAAAACATGAGTTTACTGTAACATAGACCTGTAACTCAAAAGCCCTCACAGAAGGCAATTAACAGCTGAAGTGAAGGAGAAATAAGTTGTGCTGAAAAGCAACTGAAATGGAAGAACTGTAGTGTGTTAGAGGATACACAAAGGAGAATATTGTCACAGAGGACTAAAGAGATGATTTACCATCTACAGAAACCAGAAAATTTCACATCTGAGAGGAATAAGACATTTCTCTTTAAAGAAATGGCCCAAAAATGATTAATAGATGATCAAAATATGAAATTAATGCAATATTTGGCAATGAATCGATGAATCGACTAATCGTTGCAGCTCTTTATCAGTTTTTATAAAATGTACTTTTTCAGAAACAGTATTGTGATACATTTTTTGAGCAAGTATTTGTGATTTGTATCAAAATACTTTTTGATGTATTTTCAGTTTTTCACCCATCTCTGGCAATGCAGTGGTTCTCAAAGTGGGTTCCAGGGACCCGCAGGGGTCCGTGAGGGGGTTCCAGGGCATCCCCAGCAAAAAAGAGGAATACTTTATTTTCACTATAATTCCATAATGAACCATGACAGACTATTTGGGTCATGGGTTTCATACACCTTCTGTAGGAATAAAACATCTAAAAAGCAAACGTCTTATCAGATACGGGACCCTGGGACAAAATCTTAATCTTAATCTTAATAATTGGGGGTCCATGGTCTGATTTGTGTCAGTTTAGGGCTCCTTGATGTAAAAAAAAAATGGACAACAGTGGGATACTGTTAACATAGGACGAAATCAGCAATAGATACAGTATGGCTGGCAATTGCAATTGCAATATTTGAGAATATGTGAAAATGGAATATGAAATAATAATCCATAGTTAGGCCTATGTGAAGCGTCATTTTCGTAGTAATCCACACACCGAGAACTAAACAAAGGTCAAGTTACTTCCTTGTTTGCCTGTACGCTGTGTACAGCACATGCCATGTTTAGAAAGTAGTTCCGGCTATCTATTTACCTAAAAGAGTGTTTCTCTGCATTTTGGATTCATATTTCATCTCGTGGTGAGCAGTGTTGGGCAAGTTACTTTCAAAATGTAATATACTACATATTACTAGTTACTTTCATTTGAAAGTAATAAGTTACTTTACAATATTACTGTCTGTGTAGAGTAACTCGTTGCCTATTACACTACTTTTGCATTACTTTTACCAACACAACAGCAGCAGCAGAATGACATCGCCGCCCCGGGACCATCCAGAAAAATAATTTCAACTGCCTTGAAGTCAGTGTAAACAATCCAAAATTCTAAATGTTATTATTTTCCTTTGTTATTGTCATCTATAGTGGTTATTTGCATAAAAACACACAGTTTGATTATGAAATGATTGTATCTTTTTAAATATGTGCTTTGATTTAAAAAAAAAAGGTATAATATTACTGAAATCCTATAAGTAATAAGTTATATTACTGAGTTGCTGCTAACAGTAATATATTACATGTAATATATTACTTTTGTAATGAGTTACCCCCAACACTCGTGGTGAGTACCCGAGTCACATGTACATAGAGCTTTTTGGCGCTGTTAGAAATGTGTGTTTTTGGTGACTTTTACTTAGCTCACTGTATACTGTACTGTAGACTGTAGCCCACTGTATACTGTATTGTACTGTAGACTGTAGCTCACTGTATACTGTATTGTACTGTAGACTGTAGCTTACTGTATACTGTATTGTACTGTAGACTGTAGCTCACTGTATACTGTATTGTACTGTAGACTGTAGCTCACTGTATACTGTATTGTACTGTAGACTGTAGCTCACTGTATACTGTATTGTACTGTAGACTGTAGCTCACTGTATACTGTATTGTACTGTAGACTGTAGCTCACTGTATACTGTATTGTACTGTAGACTGTAGCTCACTGTATACTGTATTGTACTGTAGACTGTAGCTCACTGTATACTGTATTGTACTGTAGACTGTAGCTCACTGTATACTGTATTGTACTGTAGACTGTAGCTTACTGTATACTGTATTGTACTGTAGACTGTAGCTCACTGTATACTGTATTGTACTGTAGACTGTAGCTCACTGTATACTGCACGGAGAGTGACGGTAAAGGCATTGTGTATCTTGGTTATGTATGGGCAATATGGCAAATGGGGGAAACTCCCAAAAAGTTGGCCTACCCCTTTAATTAAACCTGGTTGGTCTGTTATGCACTGGCATTTTGGTACTGACAAGATTACATCTGGCAAACTAATAAGGTCTCATGTGTTTTCTGCTGACTTTGCAGTGATATGATTATGTATTTTTCCCTTCTCAGCATTGGATTTCAACTTGTATGCACTGACTTGCCTTGTACACCATGCAGACTCTGGGAGCGAGCCTTCTGCAGCCCTGCGAGGTCGTAGCTTTTCTTATAAAACACCCAACTCTCAAATATTCGCGAAACCTGCAAATGTACATAAGAAATATTCTGTGAGCGTTAGAACAGCTTCCAGTTGCATGCAGATCTTAGGTCAGTTCCTTTGAGCGTACCACTTCAAGTCGACATCTGGATGCTGTTCCATTTGTTTTCCCCAAAGTTAATCTGTGATCTGATATTGAGTGTTTCTTTGTCTGGTCAATATCATCTGACAGGGTTCCAACGGGGCTGCATCCTGTTTACATAGCTAACCCTATAAATATTACTGCAGAGACAGAGAGAGAGAGAGAGAGAGAGAGAGAGAGAGAGAGAGAGAGACCTGCCCTGTCAGAGGCAAATGACTAGCCAAAGAATTAATACAAAAATACAAAAGAAAAAAGAAAAAAAATACTAAATAACAGAACATAGATGAATGTGGAGGGGGGGATAGATATTACTCAAAACAGAAACCAGGTGACGACTTGAAACGTTACGCCCCAAGGACCTGAGCGAAGATGTGCATGGAACAACCTCAACGAATAACATGGCTTCACCACTTCAGCAGTCTGCTGCTGTCTGTGGGGGGCAGCGTGTCCACTCTGTGTGGGCTCATCAGCCTAAAGTTCAGAGCAGTGCCGGCCCAACGCCTTTATGGGGCCCTAAGCACAATTTGATTTGGGGGGGGGGGGGGGGGGGTGGGGGGGGCACCACCTCGGTGCTGCCAATACTGACGATTGTCAATGCTTCATCATATTGTACCTGTAAATCTAACACACATGAGTTGTTTTGCCATATCCCCTAGGCACCCATCTGTATTGGAAACATACCTTTATCGTTCTGTTTTCTGTGTGACACCAGCTCTGACAGAGGCAGTGGGAATTGATTAAAACACTATAGTATTAATAGCTAGCCACTCTGTGCAACACAATGTTTTTGTATTATTAATCTTGACATAATAGAATATATCGAGACAAATCAAGTGGTCTTTAGGGGCCCTAAGCAGTTGCTTAGTTGTGCTTCTTCTGCCTTGGGCCGGCCCTTCAGAGGACAGAGCACACCATGCTTCAGAAAGAGTCCAGAGAGATGGTCTCCTCTCTTGTCTGTCTCGCCTTCATTCCTCCACCCTCTCCCTCGCTCCTCTCCTTCATTCCTCCACCCTCTCCCTCGCTCCTCTCCATTCCTCCACCCTCTTCTTCATTCCTCCACCCTCTCCCTCGCTCCTCTCCTTCATTCCTCCACCCTCTCCCTCGCTCCTCTCCTTCATTCCTCCACCCTCTCCCTCGCTCCTCTTCTTCATTCCTCCACCCTCTCCCTCGCTCCTCTCCTTCATTCCTCCACCCTCTCCCTCGCTCCTCTCCTTCATTCCTCCACCCTCTCCCTCGCTCCTCTCCTTCATTCCTCCACCCTCTCCCTCGCTCCTCTTCTTCATTCCTCCACCCTCTCCCTCGCTCCTCTCCTTCATTCCTCCACCCTCTCCCTCGCTCCTCTCCTTCATTCCTCCACCCTCTCCCTCGCTCCTCTCCTTCATTCCTCCACCCTCTCCCTCGCTCCTCTCCTTCATTCCTCCACCCTCTCCCTCGCTCCTCTCCTTCATTCCTCCACCCTCTCCCTCGCTCCTCGGCGGCTCCTCCCCTCCGTAGTGAGCATTGTTCACAACCACCAGGCTTTTGCCGAGAGAGCCGCACAGCAATGAGGTCTCTGTGCCTTTTGCCTCTCTCTCTTCCTCTCCCCTCCCCCACCTCTCTCTCTCTCTCTCTCTCCCCCCACCATCTCTCTACCTCTCTCTCCTTCCCTCTCTCTCTCTCTCCCCACCATCTCTCTACCTCTCTCTCCTTCCCTCCCCCCCCACCTCTCTCTCTCTCTCCCCACCATCTCTCTACCTCTCTCTCCTTCCCTCTCCCCCCCACCTCTCTCTCTCTCCCACCATCTCTCTACCTCTCTCTCCTTCCCTCTCCCCCCCCCCTCTCTCTCTCTCTCTCCCCCCACCATCTCTCTCCTTCCCTCTCCCCCCCCCCCCTCTCTCTCTCCCTCTATTAGATTTCCAGTCACACAGTGGTGCAGAGGATATTCCTCCTTTCCCCTGTTGCTCCCGTCTTCCCTGGCTCCTGCTCGGTCCCTCTCATGCTGAAATCTTCGCCCGCCACGTCTCCGCTCTTCTCGATCCTCCTCATCCTGGCTCCCTTCTCCCCTCCGTGCATCGTTTTCTCCTTCCAGCCCCCGCGACCATTTCAAATGCTTCCACCACGACGCCCATGCTGAACCCACCCAGTGCCTCTGCTCCCCCCCCCCCCCCCTCTTCCAACACTGTCCTCACTGTGTCATTGCACATTGAATCTGATATTCCTCTCTGCATGTTTTTTCTTACGCATGTGTGTACGCAGCCTGCCAGCGTGCATTGGGAGGGGAGGGGGGGGGGGATGTATTTGTGCCCAGTAAATGAACAAAACACTCATGGCTGTATTGCTGGTGTCATCAGTACCAGTACAGATACAGTGGAGGGCACTAGAGCAGGCGTGCTCGGCGTTATCCAATACACCCCCCAAAATCCCATCAACTCTTAATGCTGTGTTAGGAGCCACAGGGGAGGAGGGGGGGGGGGAGCGGACGAATTGGCAGCAACATGCTATTTCCAAGACGTGGTGGCATGCTGATAGCACCTCACACGGGGGGCGGGGCATGCTGATAGCACCTCACACGGGGGGCGGGGCATGCTGATAGCACCTCACACGGGGGGCGGGGTGCTGATGGACATCCATCACTCCCATCATGTTTGGATATTGGATACAGGCCTCTCACTAAGGCTGCATGGTGGATACAGGCCTCTCACTAAGGCTGCATGGTGGAGACAGGCCTCTCACTAAGGCTGCATGGTGGAGACAGGCCTCTCACTAAGGCTGCATGGTGGAGACAGGCCTCTCACTAAGGCTGCATGGTGGAGACAGGCCTCTCACTAAGGCTGCATGGTGGAGACAGGCCTCTCACTAAGGCTGCATGGTGGAGACAGGCCTCTCACTAAGGCTGCATGGTGGATACAGGCCTCTCACTAAGGCTGCATGGTGGAGACAGGCCTCTCACTAAGGCTGCATGGTGGAGACAGGCCTCTCACTAAGGCTGCATGGTGGAGACAGGCCTCTCACTAAGGCTGCATGGTGGATACAGGCCTCTCACTAAGGCTGCATGGTGGATACAGGCCTCTCACTAAGGCTGCATGGTGGATACAGGCCTCTCACTAAGGCTGCATGGTGGAGACAGGCCTCTCACTAAGGCTGCATGGTGGAGACAGGCCTCTCACTAAGGCTGCATGGTGGATACAGGCCTCTCACTAAGGCTGCATGGTGGATACAGGCCTCTCACTAAGGCTGCATGGTGGAGACAGGCCTCTCACTAAGGCTGCATGGTGGATACAGGCCTCTCACTAAGGCTGCATGGTGGATACAGGCCTCTCACTAAGGCTGCATGGTGGATACAGGCCTCTCACTAAGGCTGCATGGTGGAGACAGGCCTCTCACTAAGGCTGCATGGTGGATACAGGCCTCTCACTAAGGCTGCATGGTGGATACAGGCCTCTCACTAAGGCTGCATGGTGGATACAGGCCTCTCACTAAGGCTGCATGGTGGAGACAGGCCTCTCACTAAGGCTGCATGGTGGAGACAGGCCTCTCACTAAGGCTGCATGGTGGATACAGGCCTCTCACTAAGGCTGCATGGTGGATACAGGCCTCTCACTAAGGCTGCATGGTGGAGACAGGCCTCTCACTAAGGCTGCATGGTGGATACAGGCCTCTCACTAAGGCTGCATGGTGGATACAGGCCTCTCACTAAGGCTGCATGGTGGATACAGGCCTCTCACTAAGGCTGCATGGTGGAGACAGGCCTCTCACTAAGGCTGCATGGTGGAGACAGGCCTCTCACTAAGGCTGCATGGTGGAGACAGGCCTCTCACTAAGGCTGCATGGTGGATACAGGCCTCTCACTAAGGCTGCATGGTGGAGACAGGCCTCTCACTAAGGCTGCATGGTGGAGACAGGCCTCTCACTAAGGCTGCATGGTGGATACAGGCCTCTCACTAAGGCTGCATGGTGGGTGGTCGAGTCATCACAGAAATGATTAAGGATATGGGTGATATTTGTAGCAGTAGCACAGATCTTGGATTGGGGTGAAGGGAATTAGAGATCTGTTTGATGGCCGCGGGCCGGTGAACAAAATATTTTCTCTGGTTATTTTTAGAAATGTAGCTGGAAAGTTGGACTGGTGCTCAATGCCATCTGTGCTAGAGAGTAAGAGAGATACTTGGGAGAGTTTAGAGTTATTCACGGTGACAACACTGTGTGTGTGTGTGTGTGTGTGTGTGTGTGTGTGTGTGTGTGTGTGTGTGTGTGTGTGTGTGTGTGTGTGTGTGTGTGTGTGTGCGCGTGTGTGTGTGTGTGTGTGTGTGTGTGTGTGTGTGTGTGTGTGTGTGTGTGCGTACGTGTGAGTGAGTGTGTGTGTGTGTGCCTGTGTTAGAGAGAGAGAGAGGGAGAAAGAAATCCTAGTGTCACAGTATCTTAGCAACTGCCTCCATCTCCTTGGAGACAAGAACTGACATCATTTCCCGTCTGTGAGAAATCACTTTTGCTTTGTACATAGTGCGTTTGTGCTTGTGTGTGTTTCTGCATGTTTGTGTTTGTGTGTGTGTGTGTGCGTGTGTGTGTGTGTGTGTGCGTGTGTGTGCGTGCGTGCATGTGTGTGTGTGTGTGTGTGTGTGTGCGTGCGCATGTGTGTGTGCGCGCGTATGTCCATGTTCATGTGCAGATGTGAGTCTGCACAGTATGTGCACCGATGCAGACAGGATGTATTCCTGTGTTCCAGTTGGGATAAATGCAAGAATTTCTCTCTTGTCTGCAGTCTGCAAAGAAAAAGGGGCAGGGGGGGACATTGACTTAAAGAAAATACTTCTTGTTCATGGTTGGACTTTTTTTTTTTAATAAAAAAAAAGTTTAGAATGACATACTTCAAACATTCCAAAGGGCTGTTATTTTCCCCATGAACCATTCCAAAGCCTTTTTTTAAGTTAGGTCATTCAGCGTAGTTTTCCTGAATCTGAAGTGGTGGAATGTGTGTCTGTATGAATGAATGAATATGAATGAATATTTTATTTTCAGCCCATCCCTTACGGGAACAACGAAAACAAAAAAAAATCCAGTGCCAACACACTGACACAAAATAATAAACAGTATAAATACAATATATGACTCCAATCAGATCTGTACTGTACAGATCCATCTGTACTGTAGTAGGCCATTTTGTTTTATCATAGCCAGCATTCCACATTTGTGCTATCAAGTTTGTCCATAACAGGGTATCTAGAGAGTCCACAGTTGATGTACCAAGTAGCCTGTTTTGTCATGTAGAGAAATGCTGTCCTCAACTGCCATCTTGTGATGAGAGTAGTGAACTACATTGGTAAGAATAAATCAATCAATTATCTAGTCCTAACTTAGGTTAGTCCTAACTTAGGTTAGTCCTAACTGTGCTAAGTGGGAGAAATATCCAAATGATGAGGAAATCGGCAGTGCTGTTGACTCGTTGTTTGTATAAAATATGACCTACATCATTCAAATGTTTGCAGTAAGGCAAATACGTTTTCATTTTCTTGTTTGCTAGAAAGATTGACCATCACTCCATCACTGATGTCACATAGGATATGTGCAGCTTTATCCCTAGGGAACGAGATATCAAATGATGCTACACTGCACATGGAGTGTGATGCTTTTAATGTTCATATTAGAACAGTCTTCTTTAATTGACTATGATACATTTTCTCAAGAGTGAAGTGGCTTTTAGAGTCACTGTTTGTCACTTCCCTTTTAAGTTTAACATGAACCTTCAAACTCCACCCAACATAAGACGTATTCAATTCAATTCAATCCAGTTTTATTTATAGTGTAAAATCACCATGAGACATGGTCCCGAAACACTTTACAGTTAAAGAAGACATCATAAAACAGTACAATAATACATGATACAGTGCATGATCAGGTTGAAAAGAAGTGAAGTAAAAGCAGACAGTATGAGCTACAGTAAGTACAATAAGTTACAATTAAAGGGAGGGGTGTTAAAACACAGGTAATAAATCAATCACAATGAGAGAAATACTAGTATAATCAAATAAAGTGCACTATCAAATAATATCATATACTTGTGAGAATAAATATGTTTTAAGTCTGGTTTTGAAAATATCGATGGAGCCAGCCTCCCTAACTGATACAGTATGGAGCACGATAGGAGAATGCTCTACTTCCTGCGGATTTTTTCTTAATTTTTGGGATGGTAAGATAATTACCATCCTGTGAATGGAGGGGGCGGGGACACATTCACATGGACATCAACATCACAGCACATGGTGAATCAACAGTCTAACTAATTCCAAACTTTACTACTACTACTACTACTACTATCAACAACAATAATAATAATAAGCAAACACAATTACCGTACTTGCATCATTTATTGAAAGTCATGCCCAATAATAATGAAATGAGGTCGGGGGGAAAAGATAACAAGCCAATCTTTACTACTTCCATTTGAGAGAGGCGGTCATTAACACTGTTAAATTGAGCCCACTTGATTATGGTTCCTATAAGTGAAATATGTGATGTGATGTAATGAAGACTTAGTTTAGTTCTCTTAAGAGATGCAGAGTTTCTCTGAAGCCTCTTCAGGGTCTGACAGTTTTGTACCTCCGGCACCACATCAGACATCAGACAGCTGCCCTCCTCCCTCTGTGCAACACATTACAGACTCTGATCAAGACATTGCAATTATCTTACTGTAACTGGAACATGGAAATAAGGTATCATGATATTTAAAATAGGCTAAACAGAGATAATTAAAAACTGCCTAAATATATTTCAATCATGAGAGACCAGAGGGTAGAGTTAACAAGCAAGCTTTATTCAAGTATGGCATGGTGATAAGATCTATGGCATGAAACGGTATGGCAACTAATTCTGATGGCATGGCAGCATGGAGACTAGTTCTTTGGCATAATGACTCCGTGGTAAGATGCCTCTCTTCTTGAGGTGAGAGAGGAGGGCATCTGCTCGGACTAGAATGAGGTGAGAGAGGGCATCTGCTCGGACTAGGATAGAGAATCCCCCCCCGTAGGCGATTCTTCAGGAGTCAAGACATTGGTGGTGGACTGGGGAGGTGGGTGGGGCGAAACACAGCTTCAGAGAATGGGATGCGATCAGCTCAGGTACAGCGACCAGAAGGATCAGGGAAAGAGGACAATGACACACTGAGCATGGCTCTAAATACTGCCACGTCATAGCCTCTGCATTGACGACATTATCGACGTCATATAGGCAAGTGCGTCACACGGACATCACACTAGGATTACACTTGTCGTCACACTAGGATGACATATGATGAGGTCACTAGGATTACATATGATGAGGTCACTAGGATGACATATGATGAGGTCACTAGGATTACATATGATGAGGTCACTAGGATGACATATGATGAGGTCACTAGGATGACATATGATGAGGTCACTAGGATGACATATGATGAGGTCACTAGGATGACATATGATGAGGTCACTAGGATGACATATGATGAGGTCACTAGGATGACATATGATGAGGTCACTAGGATGACATATGATGAGGTCACTAGGATTACATATGATGAGGTCACTAGGATTACATGATGCGAGGCAGCGTGTCTGGTCTTCATCTTGAAACTAGGTCGAGACCACCATATATATCGAAATTATATTTTCACCATCTACTCACCAGTTGTCTGGGCTGAATTTTCAGCATCTGGACACTCTAGATCTATTATCTTCTGCCCGTAAATAATATACAGTATATATTGGACAAATTATATTAATAGTAATTATTAGTATACTAGGCTCGCCCGCTGCCCGGGCTCGCGGCGGCCTTGACCGCCCTGCAGGCTCGCATACGCAGCTCGGCAGCCCCGTGGCCCCATGTCATGGACATTGTGACATCATCAGTGACATAACAATTGCTCGAGTGACCATCAATGATGACATCATCGAGTGCTCGAGTGACATCACAATTGCTCGAGTGACCATCACTGATGACATCATCGAGTGCTCGATTGACATCACTGATGTCATAGACATTGTGACATAATCAGTAAAATCATTACTGACCAAAATCATCTCACAATGTGGGACCAAAAACTTGATGAAAAACATGACCAAAATCGCAGACAGACAGAAAGACAGACAGACAGATGCCACTTTTGCAAATTTTATATAGGATATGATAATATATAATATTATTAGTATATTCATTAGGGGTCCAAGCATGTAGTGCTGGGAACACCGGATCACTTGAAACATTCAACATCGTGGTGATAATAAACACCACATTTTTAGTGTTCAGACTATCTTGTATTGTAATAAATTGACTGCTTTTCTGTCCAGCAGCCATTAGTTTGGATGTACGTGCTTTTGAGTATCTTTATTTTTATTTTTAATGGCTATAACCAGAGAATGTGGTTTGAATTTGGCAATGTATAAAACAGTACATAACAATATACAATATCTACAATAACTTTTTGCAGGTTAGGGTAATGTTGATCCATATTGTGAAAATGACTGGAGGTCAGTAAAGCAGCAAGAGGATTTGAAAATATGTCCTCTTCCTGACAAATAAAATCAAGTGTATTCCATTTGTATTCACTTCATTGGGTGGTCATTCAAATTTATTTTCACTACAAAAACACTGATATTATCATGTACTCACCAGTTGCCAGGGCTGAACCTTTCAGTCTGTCTACTTCAGTCCTAAGCTCTCTTATCAGCTGATCTAAAATAATAAAGTATATTGTACATAATATTATTATTACTGTATATTAATGTAAACACTGAGTTAGGTTAATTTGCTTAATATGCAAATTGTCACAAAAAGTTCAATTCCCAGTATTGATCATGTCCAGTTTATTGTGTATCCTAATTGCTTACCTTTCTCTTTAATTTCTTCATCTTTCTCTCTCAGTTGTTCGTGCATTTTCATCAAGAGTTCATCCTTTTCTGGTTTGTGTTTTGATGACGATAGAGAGAACTTCGAGAACCATGACGACGATTGGGTCAGACCTGAAAAAGATAAAAGCTAAAGATGAACTTGTGTCCATGCAGTAAAACTAACACACGCATGCACACGCACACGCGCGCACACACACACACACACACATATATATATGGTATATGGTATATAAGTGTGTGTGTGTGCAGGGGCGGACTGGGATCATAATTCAGGCCGGGCATTAGATACCAAGCAGGCCAGGCCGACACGGGCCGACGTGCGGCGAAAAATTTGGGCCGTTTGAAGCTCAATTTGGGCTGTTTGAAGCCCAATTTGGGGCGTTTGAAGCCAGATTTGGGCCGTTTGAAGCCCAATTTGGGCCGTTTGAAGCCCAATTTGGGCCAAGTCCAATTTTACAATGAGATGCACCCACTTTAAACCTGAATAAAGTAATAAAACCACTAGTAAACCAGTAGGCGGCGCCTGGCCTGCTGTTCAGTGAGTGGCCTGGCCTGCAATTTTTTTTTTTTTTTTTGCAGGCCAGGCCAGGCCACCGGGCATTTGCCCGACGTGCCCGATTATGCAGTCCGCCCCTGTGTGTGTGTGTGTGTGTGTGTGTGTGTGTCTGTGTCTGTGTGTCTGTGTGTGTGCGCTTGCGTGCGCGCGTGCATGCGTGTATTGTCATTGTGTCATATATTTACCTTTTGGAAGCTCCATCTGCAATAAATAAATAAATGCATAAAAAGTTTAAAAACTATTGGTGTCAGTATCAAACTCTTGATAAAATCTGTCTAATGGTAAATATGTAGCCCTACTTATTGTAATATGATTGTAAAACAGGTATTTTTTACCAGAATTTCTGGCAGGGAAAAAATGCTTCTCACAATTGTATTATGTCATTGTAAATAACAAAATCATTGTATGGTTATAAGGCCAAAATCATTGTTATAACGCCCCATCAATCAATTTTAGTGCCCACAAATTATAAAATATATATAATTAAAATGTTTAGTATAAAAGAAGATTATAATTACCAGCAGTATTTACAACACTTGTAAATACTCTAAGTACATATTCAATTACATCATTTACACACTCATTTATTTATTAAGTGGCCCAATCAGCCTATGGTCTAATTTGGTCAAGCCCAAGTTATAGTCCAAAACTGTCATATCTGAATAGTCGTTGAATGGGGGCTGATGATACACAGTGTTAGGCCTACAGAGACAGCTGATGAATGATGTCTTGGACTATTTTCAATAATGAAGACTACTTAACAGCCAACGCCCAGTTCTCGTCATATCACAGTGCACCCCCCCTTTCTTTGAGGTTGTATAACCCATTCATTGTTAGGCTCGCCCCCTTTCTCTGATGCTGTCTCCTCACTAGAGATGCTGCGATCGAGATTTTTCAATTCCGATCCGATTCCAATATTTTAGCCTCAAACCCGATTCGATACCGATTTCGATCCGATACCGATACAGCACATATTTAAGCCTCTTTATGCTGTCTGATAGCTAGCAGGCAACAAACATTTTTAGGGTTAGGTATGTATGTGTGTGCTTTGGTAATATAGTATGTAAACGATTTAGTTCATCTAATTAATTTGATGTAAAACTAAAACATAACAATCAAATACACACTTATTTTGTAATGGGTGAACACTGGACACAAATAATTATTGTTTCCTCACACATACACCCCCACCCTGTCTCACACAGGACACATACACACACAGCCCTGTCCCTGTCTCTCTCTCTCTGTCACACACACACACACAGCCCTGTCCCTGTCTCTCACACACACACACACAAAGTTTGTGCATACATTTCCACTGCCAGATTGGAGGAGTCTTTTGTCATTTTCTAATGTTACTTCTCTTCAGTGCAATATGTTTTGATAACGACCTGCTGTACAGCGACGTTCGCTCAGTCAACTACGTGTCGTTAACGTTAGTTTAGAGGAGAAAGATAGCTGGTGTTAGCTAGCTAATTAGCCATGTTACAGTAGCTGCCTCAGTGGGTAACGTTAGCCTATAGAGAGTATTTATCTGACGTTTATGTTAGCTACTCCTCAAACCTGCGGGTGGAAATGGTTTATGCGATGCGCTGTATGTTGAAGCAAGACAACGTTTTAATGTACCGGTACCTTGAATTGGACAAATTACGACGGGTCGTGCTCACGCAGATCTAAGCCCTGGCCATCCTAGGCTCAACGCGAGACTCATCAGTCATTCGGTTGAGTCTCGCAAAGTTACACACAAAGTTTGTGCATACATTTCCACTGCCAGATTGGAGGAGTCTTTTGTCATTTTCTAATGTTACTTCTCTTCAGTGCAATACGTTTTGATAACGACCTGCTGTACAGCGCCGTTCGCTCAGTCAACTACGTGTCGTTAACGTTAGTTTCGAGGAGAAAGATAGCTGGTGTTAGCTAGCTAATTAGCCATGTTAGCTGCCTCAGTGGGTAACGTTAGCCTATAGAGAGTATTTATCTGACGTTTATGTTAGTTACTCCTCAAACCTGCGGGTGGAAATGGTTTATGCGATGCGATGTATGTTGAAGCAAGACAACGTTTTGGCCCTGGCCATCCTAGGCTCAACGCGGCCTCAGTGTGCTGCATGCTGGATAGAAATCCTGGAGCGGAGTCATGGAATGGAGTGCTTATATCGGAGCCTTGGATCGGTCATTTTCGCTGGAATCCGATCCGATCCGATCCATGTTTTTTGGCTGATATCGCACCGATATCCGATCACATGATCGGATCGCAGCATCTCTACTCCTCACCCATTCACAGTTTACCACACGTGGCAATAACCAATCAGCCCAAGGTATTTCTCTCCAGCTGATCCCAATCACCTAATCAGCGTAGTATATCAGGGTCCATGTTTTACTCTGTTTGCTATGTGCTGTGTATGTGCCATGTGTCATTCTCAGTTGCTGATCATCATCGCTGAAGCAGTTGTTTTCGCCCCACCTCCTCCCCTGACCACCACCATCGTCATGACTCCTGATTGAAGAATTCCCTATGGGGGATTTCCTATCCTATTCTTCACTGACGACGCCCTCTCATCATCTCAGGAGAGCGTCATCATATCATGGAGTTATATACCAAAATTAATTTGTTGTATCATTAAAGATTGTTATACTTTCTACTAGTCTCTCATTATTGAAATACTGTTGTCATGCTTAAATTCCATCAATGGAACCACACCATATATTCTTCATCTTAGTTTGAAGCTCCTGTCCCTCTGAATATGACATGAAAACAGAATGATAAAAGATTGGATCTTAACTTCATGTACAAGGATCTTCAAGATGCTCAGAAGCGAAGCATGATTACCTTGTTAAGAACCTCACTGACTGCATCTTTATTGCGTTGGCAGTCAAGAAGTCCCTCAGACTCATAGAACAGACAGTCCACAACGAGGACCACAGAGCTGTTATCCACCACTCTGCTGCTGTTTGGCACAGTGTAGTTTGGGTTAAAGGTGTGGTGCATCACCACCAGGATCACTTTATTCAATCCTAAGAGTGATGTCAAGACAAACGGCACAGATCATCCAGTTTGCACCAAAAGCCAAATTATAACAATACTGTGTTGGCCATGCCACTTGGGATCTCTTGCATGTTTACCTGAGATGTTAGATAATGCTGCAGTAATGTCGGTCTCCATGCGACTGACAATGGGACAGAAGGCGATGGTCACATGACTCTTGTCAGGTGACTGGACCAGCGTTGCACCTCCTTGGATGAGTTGTTGAACAAATTTCTTATGAGACTCCAATGTGTTGCCAGTTACAAGTGTATACATTTTTTCCATTGTTGCTTTCCCCTAAAAAAAGAATGACATCAAAGGTTTTACTGGCACAATCACCTACAGCTTAAGAAAAATAACCTTAACCTCTCAGACAGCCCCCCATGAATTCCACTGCGGGCTCCATTTTAAAAGGCCCTACTTTTTCATAGCTTACATATAGCAATCACAATACAACTGTAGCCTACGGTTGTTGTCCGTCGAAACGGGCTATTCGTGTTCTTAAATGTTGCATCGTGTTCGATACCGAGCCGTTTTGATCATGCCAGGGCCTGTTATGTAATTTATGTTCTTCCGGATGCAATTTCCACCCATGGCCACAGCAGAGAGCTGTTTCCCTGCTGGGAAGCAAAAGAACAAAGGCCATTTTCAATTGAAAAGACAGGTGCGGGGGGGGGGCACGGTGGCGCAGTGGAAGCGCTGTCGCCTCACAGCTAGAAGGCCCTGGGTTCGATTCCCACCTGGGACGCTGTGGGCGCTGAAGGAGTGCATGCCCGTCCGCATGTCCTCGAGTGCCCACCGCCTGGGTGGGGTCATCAAAAACTTCCTTTCTCTGTGGAGTTTGCATGTTCTCCCCGTGCCCGCTGGGGGTTTCCTTCATATAGGAACCCCTCACAAAAACATGCAATATTTTGAAGTGGTATTCTGAAGTGGTGCCTCCTCTGGTCATTCGGGGCACCTGTTCGGGGGGAGGGGAACTTGTTGGAATAGCGTGATCCTCCCACGTGCTATGTCCTACCGGTGAAGCTTCCTCTGTCAGGTGAAAAGAAGCGGCTGGCTACTGCCCATGTCTCGGAGGAAGCATGGAGCCAGTTTCGGCTCTCCCCAGATCGGCAGAGGGTGGAGCAGCAACCAGGATAAATAATTAAAATTAGCACTAATGGGAGATAAAAGAATAGAGAAAAAAAAAATATATATATATTTTAAAAAAGACAGGCGCAAACATGACAAAAACTAGGGGTGGCAGGGTGTCAATACAGCATACCGTATGTCGCGATATTTTGTGTGGCAATATATCATATCGCACGAATGTCAACTATTACGATATTTTATTACCGTATATAAATTGTCTAGTACAAGCAACGTTTATGACAGGTTTTTATGACAGTGTTGGTCAGTCTATCTGCTTGACAATCCAATTTTACTGCAATAAAAATTACTTACGTTTTGATCCGAGATTGAAATGTTCTGTGGTCTGAATAGTTTGGTTTGACCAAGTAAAACTATTTTTATGCGCATTTTACAAAATGTCTATAGGAAAAGATATGGTGGATGAAAATCTCTTGTTACATGCTGAAGCAGGAAGTCACGTCGACTTTGGCTCTCCATAATGAAGAAAAAAATATTAAAGGGACAATCGCATTGTCCAAGGGCCAGCGTACACTCCTCATACTTAACCCGGGTTGAAGTAGTTGATACACTACCTCCCATAGGAATGCCATTTAATATTGGTGTGGGAATCGATCCAGAGTCTCACGATAGCCCACTTCGCATACCAAAGTGAAGAACACGCTAACCAGTCGGCCAAGGAGGCAATCCCAAGAAGAAGTAGCCTAGGCCTAGTAGTAGCACAAAACTGCATAATAATAACCATTTTAAAATAATATTTAAGACATATTAGACTATCATTGCGGAATAGGGACTATTTTCAACCTAAGAAAAAAATAGCATGTAGGCCTAACATTAATCAACATATTAGCATAATTAGCCTATGACCCAGCTACAAGAGAAAGTGCATTTTAAATGCTACTATATTCTCCGGGAGCTTAATCTGCATTACACAGAGCAGCGCTTTCGCTTTCATGATATTCTAGCAGAGCCATACTGGCTACCAGTCAGCACAAAGTGAACGTTAATGACACGTCCAGTAAACGTGTTTTCAGCATTTAATCAACAATAATACGCTATTGTCAGTCACAAGTCAAATTGCTTTTCAAATGGTACTTCACGGTACGTTACCTTTTAGGCATAAAAATGTCCACGCTCGTTGGGATTTTCAAACCATAATGATGACTTCAATGCCCCAGCATTTACGAGAAGCCTGTACTTTCAGTTTCACAACAAGTCAGCGTGACACACACGGGTGGGCAGGCTTTAGCTTACAGTTTGATGCATTGTCATAATCTTACCACCAGGTGTCAGTGTCGCTCTATGTTTAAGCATTATCTTTGGTCATTCAAACCATTAGGGTTTTTCACCTCAGACATTTTAAAAGGCAGGTAGTAACACAGGTGCAAGCAACACATTAACGCGGCCCTGGCACTGGAACATCTAAATGGATTGGAAGTTGGAAACCCTCATTAATGCAAAATATCACCGACAAGCTGTGATATTTTTAACCTTATTATGCCCTAGAAAATAATGGCTTTTTAACCTTTACACCTTGTCTCAGTGTGAGATCAGTGCTGATGCTTTTCCTTTGGATGAGAAAGAGGGGGTATTGGAGACAATGCAAAATGAAAGGTTAGGGATGAATGAACTAAGACAAAAAAAATGGAGACAGGGTTTGGACTTAACACCACCACACTTCGAAGCTCATTTGAATGTTCTACAGAGCCATTCTTCTATTCATTGTTAATTAACCAGCTTGAGTATATGATGAATCAGATGCACCACAGAGCCCCACAGGAAGTCGTCCCTTCCTGTGGCCATCAAACTCTTTAACTCCTCCCATCAGAGCACCAGGCACTCTGAGTCAGTCAATTAGATAGACTTCTGATTGTGCAATAAAAGTCAATGTGCAATGACTGCTAAATACCGCAATTTGTGCAATAATCAATAATCCACTCTGATTCTGATTCTGATCAGGCATTCAAACCTAATAATGTGAAGTGACATTTTGATGGACGCACAAACATCAACATGATTGGTCATCTTTATTAGACTTGGGATGATTTACAACAGGGTGTAGTTTCTGATGCACAATGTGCTAGTGTATCTGCGAGGCTGATGCTACATGAATGTGTCGTGAAGATGTCTGTATCAGCTCTCTCTGCACTGAGCATCTGATCAGGATGCGTCAGCTCTCTCTGCACTGAGCATCTGATCAGGATGATCTGTATCAGCTCTCTCTGCACTGAGCATCTGATCAGGATGATCTGTATCAGCTCTCTCTGCACTGAGCATATGATCAGGATGATCTGTATCAGCTCTCTCTGCACTGAGCATCTGATCAGGATGAGCTGAATAAATAGACAGATCAATAGAAACCACACGTTAGATAAATAGAGACCACATGTCCCCTCAGGCTTAAGTTTGAGAAATGTGTGGTGCCAGTGATGGAGCAGTCACACGCACACACACGCACACACACACACACACATACGCACACACACACACACACACACACACACACACACACACACACACACACACACACACACACACACACGCATCTTCGTTTAATGAAGTCCTACTCTTGCTCCCTCACTTTCTTTCCTTTCCTGCATTTCCTTTCCACATACCTCCTCCGATTCATGTGCATTTGCCAGCAGCTTCTTTTCACCTGACAGCGAGGGGTGTCACCGGCAGGACCTAGTACGTGGGAGAATCACGCTATTCCCCCCAGTCCCCCCCATCCCGAACAAGCGCCCCAACCGGCCAGAGGAGGCACTAATGCAACGACCAAGGCACATCAAGTCTGTATTTTCATTCAAAATTGTTGTCCAACATGTCCGCTTGACTAGCGGGCCTGGCCCTTTAGCCGACTGGATGCCTGGAGTGTGAGAGATCGCTGGATCGAATCCCACTCGAACGCTACATTGGTGGCAGTGGTGGGATTGCCCGCTCCAGACTCCTCGGAGGCCCCCCGGGACGAAACCTCGTCCTGACGAGGGCGTGGCTTCGAGGGGACAGTCTGGCCCCAGTTGAGCGGTGCTGGGCACGTGGACGCGCTTCTAGAATGACAAGATGACTGGCTCCAACATGTCCGCTTGACTAGTGGCCTTGGCCCTTTAGCCGACTGGTTGGTGGATGCCTGGAGTGCGAGAGATCGCCGGATCGAATCCAGCTCGAAAGCATAAATACGACCCCATTTTGTGTCACTCATGTTTACACACTGACTCCGAAACCTTTGTCTGTCATTAAAGTTTTCGGAACAGGTTTTATTTTCTGCATTTTTCGCATCAGTCAATAGCCTTTTGCGAGCTGTTTGACCCGTTTTCAGATGATGGGTTAAAAAACGCATATGAAAAAACAGACTTTGTGTGCAAAGACCTTTAAACCGGCTTCCCACCGGCAGACACGGCCAATTGCGCCTGTATGGGGCACCCGACCAAGGTGGAGGTAACACGGGGGCTCGAACCTGCACCCTCATGTTGGTAGGCAGGGAATCTTACCATTCCCTTAAAATGAGTAGTGACTGTAACCTGTAGGCTATTCTTCATTCTGCTGGACACCGTGGAGCCGTCTTAAGACGTGGTTAAACGCGGTTCTGCAAATTAAAATGTGGGTAAAGCAGTTTTGATGTTGCTTTACCCTCACTACACCCCTGTTGACACTGGAACAACAAGCCGCACACTCAGCAGAGGTGATTATAACATTTAATCACCGGCGCTATCGCCCGGCTGGGCACCGTTTGATTTACCCGCCCTCTTCCCCAGGAAAAATCTCATTCACTAGACGGATTGCTGAGCAGGCCTCTCCGACCTGCCCCCATAAATCATTCTTTAATCAGAGGGCTCGGAGATTGGGCGCGGGCACCCACGGGAGCACCGGTGACACCTCAACTCCTCCCCACACGTCTCTGCAGCCCTGCTGGGAGTTTTCCTCTCTCCTCTTCTCTCCTCTGGCTCGTCTGCGCTTGTATCAGTCATCTTGAAAGAAAGGAAGAGGGATGACCCGCCCTCCACCCCTCTGCCCACACAGACACACTCAGTCCCTCTACTAGGAGGGGAATGAACTTCAAGATGAGGGACAAGATTAGCGACTTAAGGACGCTAGGGGACGCACAGGTCTGCACTTTCAGTTGGGTCCAGTGGTTCCCAAACTGGGGGTCCCCTGCTGTCAAGGGGTCCCGCACGGGACGTCCCAGCAATGGATTGGTTTAATTTCACAATTACTTCAATCATTCACTATAACCACTCAATAACGTTTTTCTGATTTCTGAAATGAGAGTATGTTTAGAAATAACTATCTGATGAAAAGGTTTCACTCTAATCCGTTATCGCCACACTTGCAGAAACACAACAAAACTCTTCTTAGATCCAAAACCTTTATCAAACGAAATTCTGCAGTCTAAAGTACAATATATCACAATGCTTATCTTGCTTGTCTGTTATTCTCAGGCAGGGCTATTCCTGGATGGGTGTTGAGATTGGTTCTTCTGTCAAGTCAGTGGTCAGAGGGAACCAAGTTAATCATGACTATCCATCTATAAAGTGGTTTGGGATATGGCACAGCTATGTACACTTCTGAACTGCAAACAGAACCACTCAAGCTTGTAAATGTATTGCAGCTAAAAGTTATATTTTAGTGCAATAACAAAGTTAGGTTACCGTAGTAATGAGGTAACTCCTATGGAGCTGGTTGCTATAGGGCATGGATAGTACTATAGGATAAGATTTCAGTTTCAATCAATTGGTGTCCAAAAGACATGCAGATCAAGTTGAATTTAAGACTCCAATTTGCCCATAGTTTGTGTATAGTAAGTTGTATTTAATGATCTAGTCTCCCCTGTCAGACTCTCCCTGCAGCGGGAGTCTAGTAAGCAATGTGACCTAAGTGGGCTATGACCAGAGGATGCATGTGTATTGGATATAACATTATGATATGTAAAGCCCCTTGAGACTTGATTGTGATAAAGTCCTATTATAGACCAGAGACTAAGGAGGCTTAATCCATGTCCCAGTATCCAGCCTATAATGTCCTACATTCTTATCCCTATCTTTCACATTGGTAATAATCGATGTTAGCCTGCCCTATACAGTATGCCACACAGTTTCCAACAGGCGCGGACTGCATAATCGGGCACGTCGGGGAAATGCCCGGTGGCCTGGCCTGGCCTGGCCTGCAAAAAAAAAAAAAAAAAAAAAATTGTGCCCCCATTCAGGCCACTCACTGAACAGCAGGCCAGGCGCCGCCTACTGGTTTACTAGTGGTTTTATTACTTTATTCAGGGTTAAAGTGGGTGCATCTCATTGTAAAATTGGACTCGGCCCAAATTGGGCTTCAAACGGCCCAAATCTGGCTTCAAACGGCCCAAATTGGGCTTCAAACTTCCCAAATCTGGCTTCAAACGGCCCTAATTTTTCGCCGCCGCCCTTCGGACGCCGGCACGCACGTCGGCCCATATCGGCCTGGCCTGCTTGGTATCTAATGCCCGGCCTGAATTAGAATCCCAGTCCGCCCCTGGTTTCCAATCAATAACCCAAAGGTCAGTGGTTATTGAAAAGTGAGATCCAGGGACCACCAGGGGATCTTGAAAGTGTTGCAGGACTCGGTCCAACAAAGCTGCATTAGGCAACTCACTATAGCAAGCAAGTCAGTAGCTCCAACATTTGAAAATGTTTGAACAGCAATAGTCACAAATCATGTAACATGAGGTCAGTAAGCTGCACTGCACAGCAAGCTCAGGTTTGATTGGTGTTTATAGCTCTCATGAATGGAAGAAGAATTAAGGCTAAAAACGGTGCAGCAGCGCCACCTATATTATGGTGCGGCAAGAAAAAGTCCCTGCTTGATAATGAAATGTGTTTGGCTATTAAATGAGGTGAGGTGAAGACTGGAAGCTGAATAGGCTACTTAAAAAATAATAATAAAAAAAGGGACAATCCCATTGGCCAAGGGCCAGCGTGCACTGCTTATAGCCTACTTAACCCGGGTTGAAGTAGTAGTAATAATTGAATGAAGAAAAAGTAGTAATAAACACTAGCCTGCCTACCTCCCCTGATCCCCTATTTTTGAGTAAGCTATTAGGGGGAGTCGAACCCGGATCTCACCACCTTCCTTATACCAAAGTCGAACACGCTAACCAGTCGGCCAAGGAGACAATCCCAGCTGAGCAGGCTACTTTTTGAAATGCAAAGATGCTCTGACGTCACGCTGTTGAAATATTTTTCTGTCGCTCAGGCGTTTGGAGCTGACAGTCCGGCGAAGTTGCCAGAGAACGCACCTCCCGTGCGTAATGGCCATGGGCATGTCCAGGACCTCCACGGGAGGACATTTCAAAACTCATTGCGCACGCAAGGACGGCTTTTTAATTATTGAACCGAAGAGAGAGAGGACACAGCAGGACTGGGTCGGCGTGATCAGCGGTGAAGTCAGGGAAGTGTCGATTTTTGTTTTTTCTTCAGTAGAGACAGCGCACAGTGTTCAGGCATAGAGACGATTAAAACAATCCGAAAGCAAGGAACGGGAAAATCAAGTGGGGAAAAACATGCACTATTCGTATCCATGGAGAGATGGCATGCGTGCTCCTCCTCAGTCGAGTTCTGCCGTCCTCACACAGGCTCACAAGAACATCTATTTGTTTCTTATCCGCCTGCCTTACCTATCTGTGCTACTGCGTACTATTCTCTTCCGATACCATCATGCCAAAGTCAGGTGATCCAACGCCCAGCTGTCGGCGCGTCCCGGTTGATGGAGGCAAAAGGCGCCTTCAAAAATCTGTCTCTTGCGTGTTGCCTTTGGATGCGAGGCAGAGCAATGTGCACGCATCTCAAACCGACCAGAGAGCCCTTTCGCATGTTAGCACTGTTCGGAATGACACGCCGAGTCCTTCAATGGGTAATTTAAAGTTTGGGAATAAAAAGTTGCCCAATGCAATAATAGTCGGTGTGAAAAAGGGTGGGACAAGGGCTGTGCTGGAGTTTATCAGAATCCATCCAGATGTGAGAGCAGTTGGCACCGAAACGCACTTTTTCGACAGGAACTATGACCGAGGTCTAGACTGGTACAGGTAAGAATACACGGCTTCCTGATGTATCCTATGTCTTAGTAGAATCCAGCGCTCAAACGTGTCCATGTGTCATCATGGACCACAATATACATTGGCAATTAGATCAATTAAGCAATGGCCACATTTTGCCAAGACCCCAGAACACATTAAATTGTTATTGGTCGTTGTAAAACTCATGCAGGGAAATAATGCCATCATTTCCAGATTACAATTTCCAGATTACAGTCTAATGTTATAGAATTCTACTATTGGAACGATTGCTAAATTGAATTGCAGTGGAATCCTCCTCATTTTGCTAAGGGACCCTCTCAAATCTCCTGGAGGAGCCCTGGGGAGACTCTGGACCCGACCTTGAGATTGAGAACCACTTCTCTCTAAGCAACACATTCTCACTGATCTACTGTGCTTGCTGGATCTTGAGGCATGCACCCTATAATTATTTTAGGCCTGTTCTCTTCATAACTGGATTTTGACCAATGTCAATGTTGGCTAATTCAAATGAGAAATGTATTCAAACAAATGTGTAGCTTAATTCAAATGGAGGCTGGAGCTCATAATTCAGTTGTTTGTTTATCATTGTTTTACTGTAGGCTTATAATAGGCCAAGTGGTTCTCAAATTCTTTCACATGAAGGACGTACCCCTAAACTGACCATGGACCCCGATTTCATAGGATTTTGTCCCACGGTCCCCCAAATGATAATTGATGCTTTTAGATGTTTTATTACATAAAGTGTATAAAACCCATGACCAAAATAGTCATTGTGTTACTTATGAATGGAATTATAGCTAAAATAAATTACCCCCCTTTTGGCTGGCGACCCCCTGGAACACCCTCAAGGACCCCTGGGGGTCCTTGAGAACCACTGCATAGGCTACTGGGGTTTGAAGATGCTGTGTGGCATTATAAACATCAAAATATCAATTGTCAAATTAACTGTAGATACCTTGGTGGTGGTCGTATGTGTGTGTGTGTGTGTGTGTGTGTGTGTGTGTGTGTGTGTGTGTGTGTGTGTGTGTGTGTGTGTGTGTGTGTGTGTGTGTGGACACTACTGTAGGTCATTATGTTTTCTTCTTTTCGTTTTATTCTAGCACTCTGTGTTTTTGTTTGTTTGTTTGTTTGTTTGTTTGTTTGTTTGTTTGTTTGTTTGTTTTTTGTGTGTGGGGGTGTTTTTTGTGATTGATATTCTGTAATTGTTTCACTCTTTAAATAAATAAATAAATAAATAAATAAATAAATAAATAAATAAATAAATAAATAAATAAATAAATAAATAAATAAAGACAAAGACCATGGTCAAAACAAAGCAGCCTCATATGGCATTCCAGTGTTTGTGCCGTTCCTCAAAATTGAGAACACATTGCATAAACCCAGCTGCTCCCTGTCGCAAAGACAATGCTGATACTGCAGCTAAAAGTTCCCCCTCCCTTTCCCTGGTGTTTCTGTGTGTGTGTGTGTGTGTGTGTGTGTGTGTGTGTGTGTGTGTGTGTGTGTGTGTGTGTGTGTGTGTGTGTGTGTGTGTGTGTGTGTGTGTGTGTGTGTGTGTGTGTGTGTGCGTGTGTGCACGCGCGCATATGCGTCTTTTCTCCTTTTCATTTGAGTGGATAAACATGCTGGTAGTGCTTCCCATCGGCCCTCCTCGCTCCACCATCTGCCTTAGCGAGAAACTTTGAAAGCTTTCGCTCCGTTTGTACTGAAAGAACAGCGTCCCTCTTCTTCTTCTGTTATGTAAAGCTATTCAGCAAAATCCAGCCTGGTGGTACACTATGTAAAATGCAGTGTAGTAGAGGCAGGTAGAGGTTGCCAGGTTTCTCAGCAATTGGTTTGTTATGGTAATGATTCTGATGTCTCAAAATGCATGTTAAAATGAAAGATTTATAGATGTTAAAATGCTACATGCACCCTAAACAAAGTGCACTCATATGACACCATCAACGTGCATTGCCAAAAATAGTTGGCAAGTATGGACACTTAGGCCATGTTCAGACTAGGAGGCCAAATCTGATTTGTGAACTTTAGTGACCTATTAATGACTTTATCCATATTGGTTTTATGAGTCTGGACGCTCCAAGTCTGATTTGTGTCACTTGTCTCAAATCACATATGGAGGTAGTTTCCAATCTGCTTCAAATGTGCTTTTGACTGATGTGACTTCAGTGCGGACGCGCAGATCCACCAAATCTGATTTGAACGTCACTCGCAACTCATCATCAAATGCTTCTGCGCAGGAAAACCACGTCACCAACGTACATATTTACTGGCGCCCACGTTGTTACCATAGCAACCCATGCAGATAGTCTGTTTAGGTCTGGACACACAGATCCGACTTGAGAACCAGATTTGTGGCAGTACTGTGGACACACTCCCAAATCAGTTTTGGGAAACCAATCAAGATAATGATGATTAATGACTTTATCAGCAAATCGGATTTGCCTGTAATGTGAACATGGCCTTACATGTATGTTGCCATACTTTAAACATCTCTAAGATCAATCTAATATCATTTATATATATAGGAAAATACTTGTCTGTCCATAAGATTTTTAGCAGCACTTGAACTCTGGTGTATTACACGTTCACTGTGAGCGCTGTGGTTGTGTCCCCCCCCATATCTTCAGTGCCTACTGCCCAGGTGGGTTATCTCGTCGTAAGGGCCTTTCTCTCTGTGTGGAGTTTGCATGTTCTCCCCGTACCCCCCAGGGGGTTCCTCCGTATATAACCCCCCCACTAAAAACATGCAGAAGATCAGATCGTCATCGTCATGCGACCAGTGACGACAACATCCGAAGTTGGTCCCCGGGCGCTGTACGAGAAAGCGACCACTGCTCCTGGCCTGCCCCTCGGAGGAAAGGACATGCCTGGATGGGTTAAATGCAGAGGACACTTTTCACCGGCCACCGTCAGCATGAGTGTGTTGTGGCCGCATGCATGTATTGTGGTGTTCGTGTGTCCGTTACGAGAGTTACGAGCGAGTTTTTCATCTTCACTGAATAAGGGCATAACAATTGCATGGCACATCCAACCGTGCATCTTGCCCGGGCCTGGGACAAAATTATCCTATCCACCTTATTTTGAGGTGCCATGATGCCTTATGGGTGCTTCTTCCGGTGTAATCCTCCCAGTATCCTCTCTTCATATTAACTCACTCCAAAAACATACTTACGGTATACAGTACAAAGTTGTGTTTTGTGCTCTCAGAATGATTGCTATCGTATTTATCTTTTTACTTAACCAAGTGACCTTTTTTCCAATAGGCTAAATAAAGTTATTATTATTCTCATTCGTGTGGAAAAACTGCACACACACAGGCACACACACACACACACACACACACACACACACACACACACACACACACACACACACACACACACACACACATGCACACACACACACACACACACACACACACACGTGCACGTGCGTGCACACACACATTAAACTAATGATTAGCTGTCATGTAGCCTGCTGCAGAGACTTTTATCAATAGTTAAAAAATAGTGTGAGAGTGAAAAATATCTCCACTAATTGGTTCTTCAGCACAGTGGGCTGCTGAAGCCCTTTCATCTCAGAGATATATGTCTGAAGCCAAGCCTATTACGCCTGTGTGATTGTCAGCTGTCCAACCTGTCAAAACAAGGTCAACGGCAAACCACTGACTTGTGAGGATCGCTTTCAAAATAAATATTTGCATTTCAACACACACAAAAAATCTGTTTTCAATAGTTAGACAACAACAACAAAGGCCAACTATTCTTTTGGTGTAGTCATATTATTTATTTATTTATTTATTTATTTATTTATTTATTTATTTATTTATTTATTTATTTATTTATTTATTTATTTATTTATTTATTTATTTATTTATTCTTCCAGCTGGGTCCATTATCAATCAACAGGTGACAGTAATCAAGCGGCAGGTGTCTGACTAGAGGCTTGGCAGTAGTGCCACAAATCACCTAACAATGGCGGCTGGCGCCATCATGGAGGTCTATTAGGGAATTGGCTGCACAAATAATGGCTAAATATAAAAGAGAACTGGCATGGCGAGAAATGCCTGGAAAAACATTGTCGTGGTGGGGGTGTAGATCCATTCTGCTCCAGCGTCCTGGTACCTGAAAAGTAATAGTATAGGTAAAGATCAATTAATTAGTTTACGTTCAAAACCAATGACTATAGGCCCTTTTCACAGGGGCCATTTTGTGTTGAAAAGGCAGTGGTAAACACAGGTGCAAGCAAAACAGTAATGAGGGGTTTCTAACTTACAATCATGGAAGTTGGAAACCCTCATTAGTGTTTTGCTTGCACCTGTGTTTACCCTGCCTTTTCGACACAAAATGGCCCCCGTGAAAAGGGTCTATTCTATTGCATTCTGCTCGCCTCCACGATGGCCACCAGAGTATGCGCTAGGTCGCCTGAAAGCCCTCCATAAGAGCTCGTTATCAATAACACTAAGAATTCTGAGTCAATACTTGTATCCTTGTGGGAAAATGAACTTCACAAGAACATGAGCACAGAGAATGCATTGGAGATGGGCTGCTGTGTGCTTGAGCTAACAGTTTCAGTCGACCGTGCTGTGTAGAGACTATGCTGCCGTTAAATGTTGCCAGCTAATTTAAAAATGGTGCATTGCTCTCACCATGTGTTCTTGTCGGTTGCCAAATCACTGCGTCTTCAATACTTTGTGGATTGCAAGAAAACTTCCAGAATCTTCATCCATCCGCCGTCCTTGGCATTCTTTTGTACATCATACACAACATGGGGGACACAAGAAGGGATATTGAGAAAGTGTTACATTAGTAGGAATTTATTTATTTAATTAATTGATTGATTGATTGATTGATTGATTGATACATCGATTGATTGATTGATTGCCCCCCCCCCCTCCCCTCCCCTCCCCTCCCTACTATTTTTTAGCATGGCTCTTTTTATATCCCTATGTTGACACCAGCAAGGCTCTGGTGCTGAATCAGTTGTCAAAGTTTGACTCACTGATGAGCGGTTGGGAGAAAAAAAGAGTTGAAGTGCAAAAGACCTGTTAAAAGAATATCTTTCAAAGAGTCGCCGACAATGGCCTAGTTTTTAGACCTAGAAGTAACCCAACAGAGTCGCCCTCCTCTATGTGTTCTGTTTGCATATACCCGGTGATTTATTATGATGTATTATCTTGAACCAAATGCCGGCCTGATGCACAGGAGAGGTGTCTCGTAGACAAGTCTCCTGTGACAACATACTACTATGACTTTGCTTCAGTGCTCCTATTATCATTTTCATGGGGAAACTGGGTTCAACCTGGAGCTTCCTATTAGGGGGATTCTGTGCCTTTGCAACTCACTGGCACAATCCTGGCCTAAATAGGCATTTGATGTACACACTCCCCCCCCCCCCCCCCATTTGACAGAGTAAATGGAAGAATATTTGTTGTATTGTTATAGGCAATGCAAAACAATTATACAATGAATTTAAAGTCATGGAAATGTAAATATGCCTTAAGGTAAAGCCTATTTGACTTTCATTTGATGTATTTTCACCCTTCATCCAGAGGTCTAATGCCAAGGACTCTGGAAAGCCAGATCACCATGGAGAAGACACCAAGCTACTTTGTGACTAAAGAAACACCTCAGCGGATCTCCGCCATGTCCCGAGACACCAAGCTCATCGTCGTAGTGCGTGACCCCGTCACCCGAGCCATATCGGACTACACACAGACTCTATCCAAAACGCCCGACCTTCCGAGCTTCCAAGAGTTGGCCTTCAGAAACCAGAGCCTGGGCCTTGTGGACACATCGTGGAACGCCATTCGGATCGGCCTGTACGCTCTGCATCTGGAGAACTGGCTTCGCTACTTCCCTCTGGCTCAGATCCACTTTGTTAGCGGGGAGCGCCTTATCACCGACCCGGCGGGGGAGTTGGCACGAGTGCAGGACTTCCTTGGGCTGAAGCGCATCGTCACGGACAAACACTTCTACTTCAACCGGACGAAGGGCTTCCCTTGCCTCAAGAAGCCGGAGAGCAGCAGTTCGCCCCGCTGCCTGGGCAAGTCCAAGGGTCGAACGCACGTGCAGATAGATAGGGACGCTATTGAGCAATTGCGAGACTTCTACAGACCATACAATGTCAAATTCTATGAAATGGTGGGTCATGATTTCAGATGGGAGTGAAGAGTTTTGAGGAATATTTAGGCTATAGAGTGGTACAAGAAAGACGTATATCTTCTATGAATGTACAATCTTTCCAACATGTTCTACCTACAGCGAGTGTTATATTTATCATGGCCGAGCAGGAGAGCCACTGTAGCCATCGGCAATTTGTGGACAATTTTTTCGAGTGAAAAAGCAAGGACAGCATTATTCAATAGAATGACAGTAATGAGCAAAGTGAAATTTGAGATGACATTGCTTTTTTCCTGATAGTGTAATTGAATGTGCCAATTGCCACAGGAGACATCAGTAATCCCGTATGTCGTGAGGTGTAACCATCATCTTAGCTTCAGGATGTCATGATTCCTGCTCCTGCAGTGTTTGTGCTGACTAGCTTCTCCATCTGCTGACTGGTGTATAAATGCAAGGAACCTCCTGTGAGTGGGATCACTTGGTGTTAAAAGCCGATTCACTAATCGAGACAGGGTTTCAAAGTGATACCTCGCGAACGTGTCGGTGATGTCTTCAGGGAGGGCAGCATCACGCTTCAGCACTGTGGGGCTATCTGAAATGTGAAGCCATAATTGCAAAATACTAAAAGCACCTTCGGCTGAAGAAGCATAACTTAAGTCTCATATCCGTTTCTATACTGGGCTATAGATTTGATTTGAATTCCACACATAGCATGAATAGGATAAGTTGTACAATATCCAGTGCTTCACTTTGTGCTTACTTTGAGTCATGCAGAAGCTACGTTTATG